>NW_004567133.1:5989700-5994160 GCF_000260355.1 Condylura cristata
TGGATGGATGGATGGGTGGCTGGATGGGTGGGTGGATGGGTGGATGGCTGAGTGGAAGGACAGAAAGGCAGGTGTGTAGCATATTTCCTGGGATCATTCCCTAAGTAAACTCCCTGTTAGTCATGCAATAATCCCTTTTAGTGGCGGGGAACTGAAAGATTCCCAGGATTAATGACAGAATTTGAAGAGGAAACGGGAAAAGGAATCTGTGGAATTGGGCGGCTTTGAGGAGTTGGACGCCATTTGGGGCATGTGCAAGTATTTAAAGCTGATCCTCATGGAGGGAGGCGACTGGGGCCACCCAGGGCCTCTGACTGTCACCTGGCCTCTTTTCTGCAAGCCTGACTGCACAGTAGGCCTTTGCACCTGCTGTGCTCCTGCCTGGAATTCTTACCTGGCCAGCTCACCCTGGTCTCCTCTCCTATGTCACCTGTGGGGAAGCCTTCCTTAATCTTTTGGCCCACGTTTTCAACCCCCATGCACCCTGTCCTGGGCATTCTTGACCTCATTACTATTTTTTCATAGCACCTGGCATTATTTTTTTGTCTATCTGATAACTTGTAGACGAGCCCCGTGGTCGAGGGCTGTGCTGTCTTATCCCCGCTGTACTCTGAGTCCCTGGATGGGGCCAGCACCTAGTGAGCTCATTATATGTTTTCACTGTTTGTTGGTTGGGTTTTGTGGTGATTGAATTCTCTCTGGCGACTTCAACTTTGACATCTCCGTGTTCTCTTGTGCCCCACCACCATCAGGCAGATTTAGCGTCCCAGCCACCCTGCAAATATCCTGGGTCAGGTGTCCAGTCCCTGGCAGTCAGCTGTGGCCAAGAGGCCAGGCCGGTGGACAGAGCACGCTCTGCGTGACCTGTCCAGGCAGGCACCCGGCTGATGTTAGCAGCAGCCCTAGAGACAGCCTGATGTCCCGGCCCTCCCCTCCAACATCGCCTCCACTAGACCTCGGCTGTGGGAGAGCCGCTGCCTGGGGTGTCTGTGGCAACAAGCTCCCTTAGCGGAGGCAGAGAGCAGGACCTCTCTGCGCCCCCTCAGAAGGAGCTGCCTCTGCGGGCACCCCAGTTCAGACTGTCCCTAACAGCTTGGGTCCCAGCCGTGTGGGAGAAGATGAATGTCTCCCAGCATATGTGCAGAATATCACTTTGCACATTCATAACGAACATTATGCAGAGGTTCATCAAATTTTATTTCCCTTCCTCTCCAAGGAGAGCATTTCAGCTTAGCTGGGCTGTTCTGATTTTGTGTGTGTGTGTGCCTTCCCCACGAAGAGCCCGGAGCACACGGATAGATCTCTGCATGGGTTTGCGGGTGGCCCTGCAGCAGGCTGGGTCCTGTGGGGCCGGCATCCCTCAAAGCCCAGCCAGGGACACAACACTGGCCCAAGTTTCATTCTCAGCGGGGGCAGAGGGTACTGTGGGAGCCGGGGTTCAAGGGGCCCCAGGCCTGCGTGAGGTTTCCATTTCTGTCCCTTCCACTGATGTGTGATTTAGGGCAAGTTACCATGCTCCTCCAGGCCATTTTCCTCTGCCTGAGGGTGGGAGAGCCCAGAATGTCTTTCATAATGGGGTAACCTGCCGTGCCTGGTACAGGGAGGGATTTCCTGGGTGAGTCCCTGTCCTTTCTGTTGCTGATGCAAAATATAGACCTTGGTAATGATTAGCTCAGGATGGATAGAAAGACCCTAACAATCACGTTCTAATGGTGGCCAACACGAACCTGGTATTTACTCTGCACCGGCCTGTCTCTGCATACTGCAGAGGTTACTCAAGTCCATAACACCTCTGGGAATTAGAGGGGATTATTAGCGTCCCCAATTTAAAGATGCAAAACTGAAGCACAGAGAAGTGAGGTGACTTGTCCAAGGTCACCCAGCTGGAACAGGGCCATGGTCCGTCACCCTGCTGCGTCCTCTCAGAGGCTCGCCTCTGTCCAGGGCAGAGGTAGGCCCTGGCATGCGGTTATGAATGGGCGAGTCCCCCACCCCTGCTCACTGTACGGAGGCCTGAGGCGTGGGGTGGGGGATGGTTGACACATGTCCCCGGAGAGGGCTTGGGGTCTCCCAGCTGCCCGCCTACCCCTGCTGTGGCGTGAGGGGTGACTGAGGACAAGGTGGTGTTTGTGGGGCTGGTGGAGCAGGCAGGGCCTGACCCCCACCCACCTATTACACTTGTCTGCAGGAGCTCATCGAGGGTCTGAGCAGCTGGGTGGTCTGAGCAGCTTCCAGGGGGTCGACACGCAGTGTGTGGGAGGGCGTGTGCGTGCATGTGTGTGCCTGTGCACACACAGGGCATGAGACCTGCGGTGAGGCGCGTGGGCAGGCGTCTTGGGATTTGGGAAGGGAGAGCCACGCCCTGACTCCGAGCACTGGCCTGCAGGGGAGAATGAAACCTCCCAGCTTCACCAAGCGGCTGGGCTGTCCCAGAGGGGTCTTAATCAGGCCTCCCAGGGGCGTGGGGCTGCTGAATGAAAGGTAAATATTTGCAGATGGGGCTTTCTTGAATACTTAATGTTCAGATCTGGTTTAACAGCCCTGGAGGGAAATGACACCTGTTGGATTGGCCTCCAGGGGGCTTCCGGGAACAGTCATCCTGCTCCTCCAGGGCTGGCCAGGAGCAGCAGGAGTCCAGGCCCAGCCTCCGGGAGGGCAGGCTCCCGCCCTCTGCCCCTGGACCGCTGGGGTCCTCACTTGCTCTGCAGCTTTGATCTCAATGGCTTTCATTCCGTCCCGGAAACTGCTGGGTGACACTGACCCAGGGAGCCAGGCCGAGAGCAGAATTAACCTGGCTCCTTGCAGGGAGTCAGGAGGAGCGTCCAGAGGTAGGTGCCCGAGAGGAGAGGAGAGCAGCTCCCTGTTGGCTCTGGCGTGGACCGCTGCTGGGTGCACAGAAGAGTCACCCTGAACTCACCTGTGGCTCTCAGCGTTCTTCCTCAGGAGCCCGTGAGGTGATCATCAGTCAGGACCCAACATCTCACGTGGCGTCTCACGCCAGTGTCTGGGCCGAAGGGTAGACAAAGGTTGGACAGGACCTGGCCGCCCACGGCTTAGTCCCGCGCTCAGACAGGCCTTGGCCAGCCCGTCCTGCCGGCCACGGTTCCTGCGACCTCCGCTTCCGTCTCAGCAGGGGCTCAGTGAGTTGATCCCTACTCATGGCAAATGTTTGTGCTTCACTGTTGGGGTGTCCTACTGTGGACCATGACGGGGAGTCCATCTGGGTGGAGTGATCTGCCCGTTACTACCTGGGGGTGCCCAGTGGGGGCCTCCGTTTTCCTGGCTGCAAACTCCCAACTTTGTTGTGAGACTCACATGAGATGGTGCAATGCTGGGGGTCCCCCACCCCTTCCTCCCACCGGTGTAGAGGGCAAGGAAACACACCCCCTCCCAGGAAGGGTGACCCCTGGAGCATCCTGCCTGAAGATGTGCTGTTTTGACTCCCACGGTGGTTTAAAATCCATCAATTTGGCCTGAACTTTAAAAACCAGGTTAAAGTCGAGGCTTTTGGCTTCTCGTGAGGAAGCCGAGGGCCTGGGCTCTTGGCCCTTCCTGCACGCTGGCAGTGGGCTGGGGTGAGGACCCTCACATCCTGCCCTCCCGTGCCTTCCCCACCCAGCAGGGAGCCCGGGGCGCGGGGCTGCAGACTCGGCCTCACCCTGGGGGGAACGCCACAGAAGACACCCGTGAGCCAGGCATTTTTTTTATCTTTTACCAGTAAATTTTATAATTAAATTAATTAATTTTTAATGAATGAAACTTTTATTGTTATTTTACATCCCTATTACTTTTTGACAGCATGGAGCGCCTGCTAGGCGGGCTGGGGGGTGGGCTGGGGGAGCACACGGCGTCTGCGGGAGAGGCTGGGCGCTCGGTGGCTGGGGAGTAGGTGCGGGTGGCCCGGCCTGTCGCTGAGGCAGTGTGGGGTGGGGGCTGGTGCGGTGGGGGGCTATGGGTGGGGTGAGGAGGCGGGGCAGGAGCCCTCCCTGCACTGCCACCACTCGAGGGTCAGACAGTGGAGAGCACCCCCTTGACATGGCTCCGTGGCTGGCCTAGAAAGGGGTGCTCCTGGACCCCAGTGCTCACCCGCTCTGCTTTCTTTCCTGCCTCTGCAAGAGGCGCTCTGGGGGGCACCTGCACCCTGGGGGAGCCCGCCACCCAGCACGCTGCCCGCAGCCCCCACACTCAGCTCGCACTGCCTGGGCTGCTGCTGCCTCCTGACACCCCTGCGCTCCCTCACGGCCTCCCCACCTTCCTTCCACTAATGGGGGCGCCCCGCCTGGCCGAGACCCTCCCCTTCTTGGCCTGAGCGGCCACCCAGGGGCCTGGGCTCCGCCTTGTCCCCCCAGACCGCTCACTCCTCGTGGGCCCAGCTGCCTCCTGGGGGCTCCCACTGTGGATTCTCCAAGGCCCCCAAACAGCCCTGCCCGGCGTCCTCCGGGGCCCCCCCGGGCCCAGCC
>NW_004567133.1:5994265-5997246 GCF_000260355.1 Condylura cristata
CCCCCGTCGTCCTTGTCTGTCTCCTGAGTGCACTGGCCTCGTCCTGCCGGGGCTGCCTCGGCCGGCTGCCCTTGGGGTGAGACGTCCGCCCAGTGTCCAGGCCTCAGCACCTCCTCACGGCACGTGGGCTGCTGCTCTGGCCCCCTCCTTCTGCCTGGAAACCTGCAGCGCCAGCGCCAGGTCCCACAGCTCCCAGACAAAGCTCCTTGTCCTAGCTTGCAGGTGCTGCCCTGCCTGGCGTCGCGGGCCGCCCCGGCCCCCGGCCCGCTCGCAGCTCTGGGCTGACCGCCTGGCCTGCCGGAGCAGCCCCTCCTGTGCCTGCGGGGCTCCGCCTCAGCTCTTACCCTGGATTGTTCAGCAGGAACAAGTGCCCCCCGCTGTCCTCTCTCAGCCGACAGCCCCCCACTGCCCCCGCCCCCGCCCCTCTAGCCTCCAGCTTCAAGGGGCAGGTAGCAGGGTGAGTGGCCAGGGCAACAAGGAGCAGAGGGCACAGGCCTTGGGGAGGTGCCCTTGTGCCTTGCTGAGGGTCACTGGCCCATCTCTTAGCCTGTCCCCCAGGGGTGGATGGGGCGTGGCTCCCACCGCCTTTCCCCGTTTCCCGGCCCGGTTGTGAGCAGCACAGCCAGGTATGCCCACCTGAGAGCTCCTCACCTGTCCCCTCTGCTGGCAGCCAAGGCTGAGCCGAGGGCCGGACTTAGAACTTCGCTGAGGTAGAGGCTTGGGTGTGGCAGTGGGGTCCTCGGAGCCCCCCAAAGCCGGCGGGGGTGGGGCCGGGCCCCTCAGTGCGAGCAAGTCCTTTCTCCAGTCATTTCTAGCCTGTGCCCTCCCGAGGTAATCTAGGTGCTGCTATCACACCCAATATTGAAGAACCAGAGACCAAACTGCCAACTGCGCCCCAGAACCGGAGGGGATGTGTGTGTGTGTGGGGGGGGGCTGCCACTCACTTTGGCCTCGCTGTTGTTTATTTCCCAATTGTTTTATACTGCGATGATATTACTCATAAAGTGGGAAAAGAAAAAAGAATCCTTTAAAAAGCCCGTTCATTTCTTCCTATCTTGGAATGCACGTCTGATGCGAGCGTACGGGATCTTAATTTCCTACCTGTGGCCACTCATTTGCCAGATTTCCTTTTAATTCTATTCCTCATCCCATCGTAAATAGATCATTTAAAAATCACCAGGCGCTTTGTCCTCAGCGACCGTTTCCTGGGTGTTTCACCTCCAAGACGTGTTCCATCACAGCGCCTCTCCCATCTGTTCCCACTTTCACTGCTCGGGTATTGCTTCCCAGCGACGCCTTGCACTTCATCACTCCGCGTGGGGCCCTTTGAAATCGCTGCCTATTCTCCGGAGGAGCATGGCACCCAGAGATGAGGGGTGGCACCTCGGGGGTGCAGGGCCCCCTCTCGGCTCCGGGGATTTGAAGGCTGACTGCTGCTGGGAGCAAGGAAAATGAAAACCACACTGGTCCTTGAAGGGGAAAGCGGACAGAGAGGAGGGCGCGACCTCCAGTACGGCCATGTTTCCCCCCCAAACACCCCCGACGGAGCGGGCACGAGGAGCGACGTGAGCTGACCGCAGGCCTCTGCGAGCATCCTCCTGCCGCCGGCTCCTTGCTGATGCCCACTGCAGCCAGGACGGGGGGCGGCTCCAGGGGCCCGGGCCCCCCGGCAGCAGCCTCAGGCCACAAGGAGGCCAACAGCTGGACGGGGCGCCCAGGGTGAGCTGGCAGTGGGCCAGACCCCAAAGCTCCCAGCGCACAGGCTGAGCGCGGAGACACAGCCAGGCCGGGCTGCCACCCGAGCGCCCCAGGCACCCCCACCCCGCAAGCGATTAGACTCGTGGGTAATTTCTAATCATTAACAAGAAGAAAAGCCTGGCGCCGTTCCTGCAGGAAATTACAGTTCAGATCGAGGGAAGTGTCACCTCGAGATGTGTCAGTTGCCCCTTTTCATTGTCGCCCCCACCCCAGCGGGCCCTCACTCTCTCCCTGTCCCTCCCCCACCCTCCTCTTCCCTCTGACCTTCTCTCCCTTGCTCTGAGTTTAAATGCGGAGGGAAGGTACTGGCTGAGCGCAGGGCCCGGAGCGCTGTGCCAGGGCCTGGGCTGGCGGCAGGCTGGGCGGCCGCCCTCGCTGTCAACTTCCCAGTTGCTGTGCGAGGCCCCCGGGGACGGAGAGCGTCACGCTGCGTGTCGTCTGCAGCCACGACCCGCACTCGCCACGGCCTGAGGTTGCGCCCAGAGCAGCCCTGACCCGGGGCTTTGCTGCCAGAAAGCCTGGCAGGGCCGCGGACAGCTCTTGGGTCCTTGACGTGACCGCTGCCAGGCAGAGCCATGCGCCACGCGGCACGGCCAAGCTCTGGCTCGCCTGTGCTGTCCCCGGGGGCTGGTGGAGGGGCTCGCGGGTGCCGGCTCTTCCGGGCGGAGCCCGACCCGCTGCTTGCGCAGGGGCCTTCAACCAAGAAGCAGCGCGGGCGCTCCTCCTCCCAGAGGCCTCTGCCTCTCCCCGCTCGGTGCTTGTCAGTCGCCTGCGACGAGCCGTCACCCATCACCAGGCCACTTGAAACTCCGCCGGTGACTTCACGAGCCTCCCAGCTGAGAACCGATCAGAGGTCGGCACGCCGTCTCCCTCGCGCCACCTTCCGCCCACCGGCAGGTCCTGTGTCCACTCATGCATGTGGTGTCCTGGGCGCCGTCAAGCTAGGAGGGCCGCTGAGTGCCTGTGCCAGAGCCCATCCGGCCTCTGCTGTCCCGCCTTTACCACCGCGGCCTTACAGAGAGCCCCTGCTCTCCCCCAGGTAGACAGTGAGTCGCCATCACTCCTCCTCCTTAGCCTCCTTCTAGCTCACAACAGAGCTGGTGGGGCTGAGGTCTGTTGTTTGCAAACAGCAGGCCCGAGCTGCTCCAGGCCAGGGGCCTCGCTGAGTCATCCCGGGACCCACGTGGGCGCTCACCTGTTGGCAGGTGTTTGCGAGTCATCCC
>NW_004567133.1:5997346-6008395 GCF_000260355.1 Condylura cristata
TGGGCGCTCACCTGTTGGCAGGTGTTTGCTGTATGCTGGCACTTGAGCTTTGGGCTTCTTGGCAGTCAGCTTTGGGGGTCCAGGGGCGGGAGGGATTGGGCCAGGCCGGTTCAGTGCTGGGCAATTGGGCTCCCGGGCCCTTCGCTCCAGGCCTGAGACTGCCAGTGGCCCAGGTGATGCCTGCAGCGGGGAGCCTGGGGGCAAGAACCTGGCAGAACTGGGAGCCTGGGGTTGGTGCAAGGTTAAGCTATGTCGCGTGCAGGTGATGGGGGTCTGTGACATGCAGGAGGGAACCACCCGGGGCTGGCGGGGGTGCTCGTGCTGCTGCTCCGGCCCAGGGGTGGCCCTGCCTGCTCCAGTCTCCTGGCAGGTGTTTGAACCCACTTTTAGTCCCAGGACGGCCCTGCTCAGGCTTGGGCCCCTCGAGGGAGGAGAAACTCATCACTCAGCGTTACTGGGAGGACTGAGGAAACCTGGTGTCTAGCGGCAGCACACTGAATATTGATTCTTCTTTCACATACACCTATGACGGCCGAAGATGAGTGAGAATTATGTGTTCAATTTAGAAAGATGTTGGAAATTTATGAGCAAAAAGTCAGGTTCTAAAAACCTGTTTAATTTGTGGCTATTTATGCTTAAAATAACATTAATTCTGAAAAGATGAACATGAAACTCCTAATAGTGATCCCCTACCTAGAGGTGTAATTGCAGGGGGACTTGCTTCTCTCTGTGGGGCTATAATTGTATATGTATTTTTTTGAACGCGCATGTGCAATCAGGAAAATAAGAAAGATGTTTCCGCTGAAAGCTGAAAGTCGCGGAGCTCTTCCCGGCCCAGCCGCATCATGCATCTGCAGTGTCTCCCCACTGCATGCACACTGGGCTTCTGTCCTCTCTGGCCACACTGTCCACGGGAGATATTTTAAAACAAAAGCGGTGTCTGGGCTAGTGGCCTGGGAGTGCAGCCTTAGCACCTCGGAACGGTGAGGGAGATGCTGGGTGGGGCAAGTCACTGCCTGGCATGTTCACCCCTGTGCAGGCTTGTCTTCTGACTAGACTGGGAGCTCTCTGAAGGTAGACGCAACGGCACAGACAGCTTTCTGTGCCTCCACACAACATTTGGTGCAAACTACACAAAGCAGGTCTTCTGGAGATTCTGTTGAGTGAACCAGTGAACAGTCTGGGGAATCAAAATGATCAGTTCAGAGATAGTTCTCTCTTCTACAGAGGCTATTTCTGGCATCTCTTGCTGGATGTTTACCACCTTCCCCTGCCCTGGACACAACTGTTCACTAGGAATGAGAGGTCAAAGGATGAATGAGAAAACAGGAAGGGGGTATTTGCTTTGGGCAGACAGCTGGCTCATATGAAGAAAAACAATAGCAGTGGAAAGAAAAGGAAGGTGGAGACAAGGGAAGACTCCGGGCCGGGGGCACTCGAGTTTGGACGGCTGCAAGAAAGGCAGAGAGCGTTGGAGGAGACACCGGAGGTACAGCTCCGGACACAGGCCTGTGGTGCTCTTTGAGTTCTTCAGGAGATACACTACTGGCCGGTACGGTTTCTGCGTTAGGGAGCTACACTGAGTTTCTCTAAACGTGATCCACAGTGGGGCTGGCCACTTGGAGCTCTGCGATTTATCTGGGGTACAATGGATGCATGCGATCCAGAATACAGCCCTGTGCGTTCTCTGGCCTAGGCATTCTGAGGGGGACCGGGGAGACCTGGGGCCATGTCAAAGTCCGCAGCTGCCTCCACCCTGACCCTGGTCATCTCCTGCCACTCCGATAGCGGCAACTCCCTCCAGGCCAGTAGTGATCTTGAGACGCCAGGGAGGGAAGTCACAGATGAGAAACTCTTACAGTTGTTGATGGAGAAAAACACTGTGCCAGAGTCAGAGACCAGATTTTGTTTATATGTGGAAATGCCTTTAGGGAGTGCTTTAATTTAGTGAATTAAATGAGTGTTGTATTTAAGAAAAGTGACACAGCTTAATAAGTCTATTGCCCTGAATCAGAAACTAGAGAGAAGCAAAAGGAAGGCTCTGGATTTAACCCTCTCTACCCTCATAATCTAGGGTAATCACCATTTACCCTTTAGTGTATATTTTACCAAATAATGGTTTGTGCATATCAGTGTAAAACTTTATCATTAAAAAAAACCAAAATGTATAAACGGCATACATTCTTTTGTAATTGACTTATACATTCTTTTTATAATTGCACACGACTGCATATCCTTTGGCAAGAAAGCATCGATTTGTATCCCAGTTCTGCCTCTAACTTGTTAGTCACGTGGAACCTTCCGATGCCTCAGTTTCCTTGTCAATGAAATGGACACAGGACCTTCCTCTTCTGGGAGAGTGCTGAGGGTCTCGCTGGGGGATGGTCCAAAGGTCTGTGCAAAATGTTCTCCACATGGGAAGGGCTATGCTTTTCTCAGGCCCTGGATCTCTGCCAGCTCAGCCTGGTCTTTTTTACACAGATTATTTTTTTCTTTCCAGGATCGAGAAGGGGGATGGGGAGGAGGAGGACCTTCGCCTGGATTGTCGCCATGAGAGATACCCTGCCCGTAAGTGGCCTTATCTGCAGGAGCTTGGGCGACAGATTCACAGACCATTTGAGGAAAAAGAACCCTGGAGATGAACCAGGCCAGCCTCTCCCTACATGCCTGCTTTCTTCTAGGCACACACTACGAATGGGGAAACTGAGGCTGGCATCCTTTGTATGTGGTGCAGCCGCCGGGGGAGGAATTCTGAGGCAGCCAGAGGGGTCCGAGAGTGCTTTAAAGACGGGCAGGTGAGCCATGGTCAGGTCCAGGCCTGAAGGGAGAACAGCTCAGGGACCAGCCAAGAAAGGGAGGTGACGGTGGTAAGATTTGTCTGAGCCGTGGCTAGTCCCCAGAGCGCAGGATGCATTGACTTCATATGTCTCACTGTGGGGGACACCGTAAGGCTGAATCTAGGGCAGCCATTAGGAGAACAAATGTGTGGACCAGAAAGCAAAGGGGAGGTGCAGGGAGAGGACGGCCCCGCTCCAGACAGAAAAGAGCTGATGTGAGATTAAAGTGAAAACGGCCGCTTCTCAGCGGAGCTGCCTCACAGCCACCTGCCCCCGCCCACGGTGGCCTTTCCGCACCTGATCTCATGGTCTTGCCCACCCGAACATCCCACAGCCAGGATTACTATCCACCATTTGCAGATGAGGAAATGGAGGCTCAGAGGAGTGGAGGAACTTGTCCGAGGCACACAGTTTAGTCAGTCAGTGGCAGAGAACTTCTGGCTCAGGACAGGCTGGGGGCTCAGGCATTGGTGCAGTGGAGGCCAGTAGGGGACACCAGGTGAGGGGGCAGCCAGGATCCTGGGGTACACACACAAATATGCTTTGGCCATTAGGGGTCCAGTGCCAGCAACAGACTGGCTTGGAGAGAAGTTTGTGGGTCTGATGCTGTTTCCTGAGTTTGAGGGGATGTAAGGGCGGGAATGGAGACAGAGGAAGCCAAGACTGCTGAGGTCATCCAGGAGAAGGTATGGGTGAGGAGAGACACTGAAGCAGTGAGGTCTGAACCCCTTGGGGAGCTTCAAGGAGAAGCCGTGGAAGCTGGTTGGGAAGGGGCGGCGGGCAGCCGAGACCTCAGGATGAGACAAAGCCAGCCGTGCAGAGACTGAGCGGGGCGCGGTCTGGCCAGAGGGACCAGCAGGTGCAGAGGCCCGGAAGGAAATGCTTCCCGCATGGTGGAGGAAGAGAAAGGCCAAGTGGCTGGAGCAGAATGCGGGGCAGGGGCCGGGTGGATCGGTGCCAGACTGGCATGGCCTCGCCCCCAGGGCTTTCCAGTCCTGGCTTCTTGGGAAGAAAGAAGCTTTAGTCCCTACTGCGTGTGTGCTGCTCTGCCTGTGATGACTGTCTGTCCCCAGTCATCTGTATCCAGTGGCAGAAGACGTGTGAACTCTGAGTTAGAACAGCAGGGAAGAAGAGACCCCATCTTGGGTGGGGCTGAGGGAGGCTGTCGCTGTGTGGGGCTGGGATGGCAGCAGGAGAGCTCAGACACACTCGTGACCCCAGATGCCTGCCTCTGTGGCCACACGCGAGTCATTCAGTCCACTGACAGTGACTGACCAGCGTCTCTGCCTGGACCCCATGCTGGGCAGGGACGTGGAGGTGGCTGAGGACATTCTAGACAGGGGAGTCCCCACGCCTCGGCTGTACTGTGTGGTGAGTGACAGTGGGCCCCGTGCAGGTTTGTGGCAGCAGCAGGGATACAGGTGAAGTTGGAGAAACTTAGCCAGGGCTGACCCAACTTGGTAGAATTCTACAGCTGTCACGGTGACGAGCACAGCATCATCGCTGGACACGATTGTGAAAATATGTGACGAGACGAACTCAGTCCCACCAGGTCTGATGAGAATCCTCACCAGTATGTAAGTCCTGAAGACTTCATTTCCATCCATGCAGTTGATCCTCAGTAGAGCCTTAGAGAGGGAACGATGAGCCCAGGGAGGTTACAGCTCTGATACAGGAAGCAGAGCTGGGATTAGCACCCAACCCATCTGGCTCCAGAGCCCCAACCCTGAGCCAGTAGGGTGAGCTGTCGCCTGCCTGCGGGGGTGCCCCACAAGCTGCCAGCCCAGGTTGGGGAGGGAGGGAGGATGCACTTTCGGACGTGGTCCTCCTGGAGCTCACGGACTGGTAAAGCAGCCCATCCGGCCATCCGAGGAGACGGCACCCTCTCCAGAATGCAGCCTCTTAGCTGCTAGTGGGATTTTGGCCAAGAAAATATTTTGGAAATGCCTGGATGAGTTTTGCAATATTTCTGCACCAAGCAGCTGCTCAGATCGTGTGGTGGGCTGACTTGCTGGCAGGGACGGGGGAGGAGGGACGTCAAGGAGGAGGGGGGGGCGTCAGGGAGCCCACGTTATTAAATGCTTACTGTGTGCAGGTCTCTGCTAAGCTCTTCACAGCAGGCTCATCTAATGGGTGGCTCAGCCCTGGGAAGGGGAGAGGATTCTTTTTACTGTGTAGACAGAGAGCTCAGACGCTAAAGGCAAAGTGACTCTGCTGAGCTCTCTGGTGGCTGGTGATCTTTCCCTGGAGGCGAGGCCATGCCAGTCTGGCCCCGATCCACCCCGCCCCTGCCCCGCATTCTGCTCCAGCCACCTGGCCTTTCTCTTCCTCGACCATGCAGGAATCATTTTCTTCCGGGCCTTTGCACCTGCTGGTCCCTCTGGCCAGACCGCGCCCCCGCTCAGCCTCTGCACGGCTGGCTTTGTCTCATCCTGAGGTCTCAGCCAAAGGCCGCTCCTCAGGGAAGCTGCCCGCGACCTGCCCCTGCTTCCCAGCCATTCGCCCTGGAGGTCCCTCCCTTTCTGAATGACTTCTGCCCTCTGCTCCTGTCTTCCATAGCCCATACTTGGCTTTTGTTTTGCTGCCTCGCTCCTCTTGGCAATGTGAGCACAGACACCTTTTGTTCACCTCCCGAGAGGTGAATGCTCTCGGGAGACCCCAGAATGCTGCGTGACACACAGTAGGTGCTCAGTTGCTGGCTCGACACCCCCAAGCGTCTCCCTCGGTTTCCCGCCCGAGCAGCCACTTTGACCAGACTAGCGACGTGAAGTTGGCTAATGCTCCCAAAGTGGCCACTTTCCCCCCAAAGCAAAAAGCGCTGTGATGTGGGTTCTGCCACAACACAGTTCTTTTTTCCTGAAGAAAGAGTTTGCTTTTGAAACCTGCCTTTGGGGCTTTGTGGCACTAGCTCGGGAGCACATCAGATGTGACATTTGATGGAGGCGATGCTGCCATATGGTCCAGGTGCCTGCATCTTCCTTCCAGGGGCAACTGGGGTTTGCAGCTGATTGCAACTGTCAGGTTCAATGCCCGAGACAAGCTTCGGATTTTGCCAGGTGTGTCTGTAAGGCCGGGCCGGGCGAGGGGCTGTCACTCACGGGTACAGAGGTGACTTCTGGGAGCTCTGTCTAGACGGATCTCTGGTGCTGCTGCCCTCAGAATAGCAGAGGGAATTTCAAGGAAGACTTTTCTGGGCCCAGAACAACTTGGCATTTTTATTAGATCAAAATCAAATCCAATATAGTACTGCTCACGCCTGCTTCTTTTATTAAAATGGAAACAGACAATATTTCTGAAATGCGTATCAATGCCAACTTGCTGGGTACATAGATGGGCAGGCAGCTTGGAGACTCCTGAGACCTTGGCACTGGCAGTAGGCGAGCCAGGCCTCCAGCAGCATCGGAGTCCTTGGAGGGCTCGCTGAGAGTCAGGGCAGCAGGCCCGGCCCTGTCTTCACAGTGGAACCTGCAGTTCTGCATTTCATTGTAACTGCTCCAGGGAGGCCCTCTACTGCCCCGCAGACCAAATTCAGAGCCACCCTCAGCCACAGGCCCGTACCGACCTCTGAAGCTACCTCCAGGAGTGAGCCCATCTCCTGCCATTTGCTTGAACCATTCAATGCAAGCCGTGGTCTGGTGCCAGTCCCTCCAGCCCACCCTGAGGCATAGACTTGACCACACGCCCGCTGAGCTCCAAACCTCCTCGATGACACCCATGGGTGGCAGGCTGTGCCAAGCCCTCCCTCACACTCCCAAGGAAGCCTTCTCTCGCCCTCCCTCGCCTTCCCTGCTTCATTTGCCTTCTAGTCTCATCACTTGGAATCCTTCATCACTAACTTGTGGACTCCCAGGATCTCTCCACTGGGAGAGAAAGTCACGAGGACAAGGACCTTGTCCCCAGAGTCAGGTGGTGGCCCAGTGCCGAGCACAGGTTGGCCCCCAGCACCTCACGGTGTGTGACTCATCTCACTTGGAATTCACGCGGTAGCTGCTCCAGGGAGGGTTTCCTTTTACAGGTGAAGATCCCAGCTTCTGCGAGGCAGAGTCATTTGTTCGGGTCACACATCTGCCCATGTGAGGCTGTGCCGCTGCTTTTCTTCACACCGCATTTGCCCAACCAGCCTCCCCTACCACACATGATCAAAGAAACCCTTGGAGGCAGTTGTGCAGGATTCCCGGAGATTGCGAGCTGTCTGACAAGCCAGCAGCCCCCAGAGACAGGACACCCTGAGGGCCCCCGTATCTTCGGCACGCAGCTCTGCCCGCCTCACCCCTCCAGCACCAGGGGCAGAGGGACCTCCCCTTCACCCAGCCATCCACTCTGCTCGTTTCTCACACCTCCTGAGAACCTCATCTACCTGCCAACAACCTGTTTCACACGCTGCTCCTTCTGCTTGAAATGGCCTGCTGTCCTCCGCTGGGTGAAAAACAAAGCCCACCGGAGGAATGAACCCTGAGCCTCACCACGAGTTCCTAGTCTAGCTCAAGTGTCTGGGAATGGCAGCCAGCCCCGGGCCGCCAGGTGCCCTGGGCGTCCACACGTTTCCCTGCCCGGGGCTTGCACTTCTGAGGCTGTGACGTCATGAGACTGTGCGGCTCTGAGCCCCGCCGACAGAGCAAGGCTGCTGGGGTTCACACCCCAGCAGTGAGACCTGGAATATGGCTTAACCTCTGGGCCTGACTCTCCTCTTCTTTAAGTGGGCATAGTGACAGCACCTAACTCATGATTCGAAGCATTAAAATGAGTCAAGGGATATGAAATGAGGCTCAGCAAATGGTCCCTGGCAGACACAGGGAGCTGTAGGCGTGTCTGCTCTTCACACCAGTCATCTCTTCGCACATGTGTCTGTCTCCTTCGCTAGAACGTGAGCACCACAGGTCAGCGCCTGGCTCGTGTCTGCAGGCCCTATGCCCAGCGTGGTGCTCAGCAAATGTCTAATAAGCAATGAAGGAATCAGCTGCTCTGGGGAGAAATAAAGTGGACTCAGCCTGCCTGACCCTGAGCATGGAAAAGAGACAGAGAAACATGGGGCTCCCATTCATCCTCTAAGAAAACCCACCCACAAGATAGACCAAAACCCAAACTCCTTCCTCTCCACGAGGATCCCAGACAAGCCCGCTCGTCTTCCTGAATCCTCCACTGTTGATTCATTCAGCAGACCTATTCTGTCAACACCAAACCTGAAACTGGGCGAGCAGTGGAATGAGACTACAGCCTCACGTTGCACACAGCCTCGTCAGAAACTGGGAGAAAATGAGCAAACAGAGACTACGAGACAGGCTGGGGTCCCCCACACTTCCCTGGGGTACAGGGTCAACTTAGAGAGTGGTGAGGGTGTTCTCACAAGGTGGTGACATTTTAGACAAGGAGAAAGGGATGGTTGTGTCACTGCCAGCTTTGAAGAAGTCCCATTCATCTGCACTTCGTGGTGGCAATGGAGTTCTTGGTCTTGAAGGAGACTTCCAAGCTGGTGAATCGATTTTGGAGCAGTAGATGCAATTTTATTTGATTCGGTCAGCAGAACAAAGAGAAGATCCCCAGGGATCTTGGTGCCTTGGAGAAAATTCAAGACAGTGATTTCCCACTGAAGTGTTGACGAGTTAGGACCAGAAGAGACTGGATGTTAAATATGTTCATGGTTTGATATTTGTCTTGAAGTGGAAGAAATCACCATGTCTGGGAACCCTCTATGGGTTGAGCACTGTGCTGGGCCTGGGTGGTTCCAAGGGAACCATCATGCTTGCTGCCAACACTGTGAGTGGGACCTTGAACCCGTGTCTCACCACCTAAAGGCTCTGTCTTCCCCATCTGGGAAGAGACAGTGGAACGTGACTGGCTACGTGACTGTCTGCCTGAGGTCAGAGAAGAAGGGCTGCCATGCAGGGGCCTGCTGGCTGCTTTGCAACTCACTCCATTTGTGGGCTGAGGAAGAAAAGTCACGTGTCAAAAGTCACAGTTTTGCAAAAACAAACAGCTCACAGCTCGTAATTGGTGGTGCCTGGATCTGAACCCTTGACTATCAGATGCCAAGTACATTTTCCCTCCTCTTCTCCTCCCGCCTACCCCCACGGGTCCTGTACCCAGAGGAGAGGCTGAGCAGAGTCTGTCACAATGAACAGAATCTCAGACTGCCAGGCAGGTGGGGCGTACCCCTCAAGTTCAGGAATCTCTCCACCCTCCTGCAGCTTCTGCACTCAGAAAAGGCTGGCCCAGGGCCTGTGCTCTGTCCCAGGTGCTGGGCCAGGGATTCCCGGATAAGCAGATCCAGTCCTTGCCCGCACTGGGCTCCCAGGTTGTTGGGGTGCCCTCACTGAACTGGCTACAACAATACAGAGGGGTGTGCATGGAGGGGAAGGGGTGTGTTGTGGGGACACAGAGGAGGGAGCCAAGTTCATGCCTGTGGCGGGTACACTGCTCCCCAGAAGAGGGGATGTTTGAAAGGGAGCGGGGCTCAGCAGCCAGAGAACAGCAAGGAAGGGCGCCCTGGCCAAGGGACCAGAATGTGCAAAGCGCGGCACAGACTTATGGGACAAAGACAGGCGAAGAAACAGGCCAGGAATAGCCGCCTGCAGGCTGCGTCCAGGCTGGGGGTGCTGCTTGGACCACACATGGTTGAACATGTTTTAAAACCTTTGTTGCCATTGTTGACAAGCCAGGAGATTTTATTTCAAAATCCTGATTTCCCATTTCTCTGAACTCCTTGGAAGAGGTTAGCCTCAACTCCCATGGCAACAGTGGCCAGCAGTGAGGAGTGGCCGCCTGGGGTACCCACCCACTTCTGTCATTTGCTTGGGACCTTAGACATTTCCAGGTGAGGTTCCCCAGTCTACAGCATAGGCACTTTTTTTTTTATCTGGATAGTGAGTGGCACCAAAGTAGAGACTAGGAGGGAAGGGGAGTGAGTGGGGGTCCGTGAGGGGTGGGTGCCCCTGCATAGTGAGGACAGCCCTCCTGCCCTGCTCTGTAAGTGGCTCTGGGCCAGGAGGCCACAGAGGGAATGTGGAGGCCCCGGATTCAGTGTCTGGCTTCTGGATCCAAGGTGCCAAGAGCCTAACTTTAAGTCAAGGTAGTGATCAGGGCCTCTTGTTTTCCTGGAAAAAAAAAAAAAAACAAAAACCCACACATGTTCCTTCTGTGTTCAAGCCAGCTTTCCCAGGTTCTTCCTGCTGGCAGTGGTCAGAGCAGCTGCAATCACTTCTAAACAGTCATTTAGTAAAACAATCAAATCTTTCTGTGCACTAAATATTTGTTTCTAGATTAGAAAATAATCAAACACCTATATCTTGGCGGCAAATACTGCTAAAGAACACAACTGTTTCAGTGACTAGGGCCAAAACAAATGTTTTTCCTGAGGCCAAATGATTCCAGAACGTTTGCCAAATGGTTCCCACCCCTCTTAAAATATAGTAAAATCAGCAAAGCACCAACATTAAAGAATATTAAAAACAGAAAAAGCCAAAGCAAAAAATTTTTAAAAATCCAGCTGAAGGCACCCATACTCCTCAGCATTGACGCAAATGTCTCTGCAGTTGTCTGGACTCTCCCCAAAGTCTGAGCAGCTGTGAAGAGCCCGTCTATCCCTAAAGGCGCCCACCGTGTCTGGACATCCGGAGCTCAGAGCAGGAAAACAAAATGACAGGAACACGTTTCTTTTAATGCTGAAATCTGGAATCAGGAAGAAATGGGTCAGCCCAGCTGCTCTCTAGCTGGGGCGCCTGCGTCACCCCTGCGAGTCTCACTCGGCCTCTGTGAATTGGGTGGTGGCTGCCTTGGCAGGCGAGGGTGGGCCTGGTGGTGCGAGTGGCCTCTCCCCTCACCCCCACGCCCAGACTCTCCTTCCTTTGCTCCCTCTGCTGCTTTCCGTCTCTGTCCACGCCGACCCTCTGCCCAGTTCCTCCTAGGTTGAGGCTCTGATGATCCAGACTCAGGGTCTAAAACTTTGGAGAGGCCACTCAGCATGGGTGCTTCAAGGTGGGGGGACGCCTGCGGGCCGGGGAAAGGATGGGGCTTCCCGGAGGACAGGAGGTTCCACTCTACCTTAGGATCAAGGACATGTTACACCGATCACGTCCGGACATGGACATGTAAGGACACTTGAGCCAGACAAGGGAGTGAGGTCAAGAGAGACGCGGACGCGAGAGGGTGTCGCGTGGTGGGGTGGATGGGGTCTCCCAGCCCTTCTGCCTCAGGCGGGAGGCTGCAAGCGCGCTGG
>NW_004567133.1:6008495-6010106 GCF_000260355.1 Condylura cristata
CCCGCCTTGGCCCAGGGGGCCGCTGAGCCCGCCTTGCTCGCAGTCCTGTGCACCTGCTCCCACACTCCGTGAGCGCATGCGCTGGGCGAGGGCTGGGTGGCTGCGTGGCTGTTGGTTACAGGTAGCGGTGCAGGCAGAAAGCGGGGCGGGTGTGTGAGCAAGGAGGAGGCCGGTGGGAACGGCGGGGTGGCCATGGGCGGGCCGTGCGGGAGTGGGTGTAGGATGCGGTGTGAAGAGCATGTGACCCCAGGGGGGTCGTGTTGGTGGGCTGGTCCACGGGTGGCCGGGTGCTGGCAGAGGCGAGACCGGGTCACATGCACTGACGGACAGGCGGGTGATGGGTGACTGGTGGGGAGGGAAGGCGGACCCAGGTGAGTGGGCGGGTGGGCAGGGGAGCGGCGAGGCTGTGGGCAGACGCGGGTGGCGGAAGACGGCTGTCTGCACTGACACTCTTGTCTCGGCAGGTCACCAGCCACACATGGGCGACTCCTGGCCCCGGAGCTCCGCACAGCAGCCACACCATTTGGCTGACTCCTGGCCCCGGAGCGCCGCACAGGAGGCGCCAGAGCTGAACCGCCAGTGCTGGGTCCTGGGGCACTGGGTGTGACGGAGGCCCGGCCTGGCCCGCAGAACTCAGGCCGGCGGCAGTGGTACCAGCCCCGGCCACCAAGCCACTGGTCCGAGGCCACCTGGCCTGTGTGCTGTGAACTGGGTGGAGAGGCACAGGCCTGGCCTGCCTGGCACTGCCTGGGTCTCAGGGCTCTGGAGACGGCCAGGGCAGCCGAGGGGATGCAGAGGACACGGAATGACTTTGGGACGAGGAACTCTTGCCACCACACATGGCGTCGTGCTGGTGCAGCTGGGTGCTGGCAAGGCCCGACTCCAGCCGCCGGAAGCCTGGGCACCCACGGGCCAGCCAGGGGCTCGGGAGGTGCCCAGGTGCAGAGCCCTGGGGGCGCCAGGCGCTGCACTGGGGGTCACAAGTCAGCCGCACAGCAGGGGCTCAATAAATGCTTGTTGAACCTGTGCTCTCACTGCGTGGAGGCCGGTTGCTCTCTGGGCTGTGGCTGCCTCCTTATAGCTCCTCTGTCAGGTCCTCTAGGGTCCTGAGGGTGACAGCCTGAAAGTGTGGGGTTAGCTGTGGGGCCAAGGGGCCTGGAGTGGGGTTTGGGCCTGGGGAGCAAGGGGTAGGGTAGAGCCAAGCTGGGAGACTCCCTTGGATCCAAATGTGGACGAGGCAGGCGCCAGGCTGGTGGAAGATGTGGGTGGGCAAAAGATGGGCTCTCAAACCCAGGCCCCAACTGAGGAGATGGAAAAACATTGGCCCCCCCACCCCACCCCGGGAAACCCTTTATGCTCTGTCTAGAGCCACCTGTACCTCAAATCCTAGGGCTTAGGAATAGATCCCTACAGTATAGATGAGGGGACCTAGGGTCACAGAAAATGAGTAACTTGCGTAGGTCACAGACTGAGCATATGGAAGAGCTGGGGTTTCATTCAGGATTCCTAAGCTCCAAATTCTTCCCAGAACATAGTTTTTCCTCTTCCAAAAGTTCATAATTCATCCATCCACCCACCCACCCATCCATCCATCCACCCACCCATCCACCC
>NW_004567133.1:6011556-6046288 GCF_000260355.1 Condylura cristata
CCATCCATCCATCCATCCATCCACCCATCCATCCACCCATCCATCCATCCACCCATCCACCCACCCATCCACCCATCCACTCATCTTCATCCATCAGTTGTCTTCTCTCCTGTGTCAGACATCCAACCAGCTTCCTTTCATCCAGGACCCATCCTCATTACTCACCCAACCAGCTGTGTTTCCATCTATCCAATGAGATAACCCCCTGTGTCCCTACTATGCACCAAGCACTATGGTAGGTGTGCGGCAAGTGCTGTCCTCGGAGTGTGTGGACAGAGGACGTCGGACTCCCCAGAGGTCACGGCGCAGTGAGTGGAGGGTCTGGTGCCTGGCTCTGGACACTTCACTTGCCTTCAGTTTCTAGCGCCTCCTCTGGAGGCCATGGTGGGTTACCTGATGTCTCTGCTCCTCACTTTCCCCCTCTGTTAAGTGGGAATAATCTTTATACCTAACTCTTAAAGCTGCTCTCAGAGTTAAACGAGTAGATGCACGTTTAGAACAGAGCCCTGCACAGGGAGATGCTTTGCTTGGGGGTTGCTGTTATCTGGAGGAGGGATCAGGGCAGTGGAGCCCAGAGTCAGCACCTGCATGGGGAGCAGATGTGAGGGTGTGGCCGGGAGGGCTCCATTGGGAAAATGGCATTTAAGACAAGCGATGAGGTTTGTCTAGATGTCAGGTAGGCAGGAGAGCAGTGTGGGAGGAAATGGGGAGCATCGTGGGGCGTCAAGGTGGCCCAGGTGGCAGGTGTGGAGAGAAGGCTGGCAGCAGCGTGGCATGGGAGGTCAGGCTGGGGTGGGGGTTGGAGCCAGGCCAGGGGCTCGCGCCCTACAAGCTCAGCCGTAACTGCGCCATGGCGGCCGGTGCTGGTGCTCGCAGCAGAGGGGGGAGCGCCTGGCAGGTGCTAGAGGAACTCTGGTGAGGTCTGCGTGGGATGAGGAAGGTCAGCGTGGTTGTGCACGGCAGAGATGAGCAGACAACTCCCGGCCCCAACCCCACTGCAGGGAGGAGGGAGGAGGCAGGAGAGCGGTCTGGCTGAGCCCCGGAGCCCTGGGGTGCGCAGTGGGGTGCGCAGTGGGCGCAGATGGAGGAGCTAGTCTGGGGGACATCATCCTCTGGGGGGCGCTGATGTGGAGGAAGGGAAGGGTGCTCAGGGCAGGGGCTTTAGCGGAGCAGCCCAGCGCCCCCAGGTGCAAGTGCGGAGGACACCAGGTGGGGCGCACCTTTGCCCGGGCGTGTGCTGAGTAACCAGAGAGGGCTTCGTTCATTCATTTTCCATTCATTCACTCATTCATTCAATATTTCAGACCTGCTATATGGGTGGGCAGGGAAATGGAACTGGGAAGAGGGGGCGGGCCCAGTTCCTGGGGTCTTGAGTGTCGGGAAAGGAGTTTGGAGTTTGGGAAAAGCCAGAGTCCTGCAGATACAGACTCTGCAGGGGGGTGTCCAGCAGGCATCAGGCTGGGGCACCTGGGGTCCCTTTATTCTCACCCTCGTTTCTGCTGAAGTGGGCAAGTGGCCCTCAGAGGTGCGGGAGATGATTTTAAAGGATACATGGGCAAAATTTTAATCTATTTTAATAGTTGTGTTTATGTAAATGTGTATTAGAAAAAATGTATAATGGGCACATGAGTGCCCTGATTTCATAGACATTATTGCTTAGGATGAAGCCAAAATAGGCACTTAAGTCAAAAGAAAAAGAGTCGGTTTGAAAACAAACATTCAATAAATAATCGTGCAAGTGGAATGTGACCATGGTATGTGGGAAGCCCAGGCAGGCTGGGAGGGTGAGGGACAGCCAGGAGGCCCCTGGGGCCAGCTTCCAGGCCTCCTGTCCCTTCCTGGGCCCCTGCTGGGCAGCGGGTGAGCACAGTGGCCTTGCAGTCTCCTGCAGATGGTCTGCAGCAAGAAGGCAACTGGCTAGATCAGAGGCAGCACTTCCAGGCAGGCCTGCTGAGGGACCCTAAAAGGTCACTATGGGAGTTATGGGGACCCTTGTCTCCCAGCAGGGAGCAACGCCACCCTCTGCCTGGACTTGGGAGGAGGCAAGACCACGTGGCTTGAAGGCAGGGGTGCTGGGTGAGCACCCAGAGGCCTGGATGGGAAAGCAAACCCCCTCCCCCACAAGCAGCTCTCCCAGATGCATGGAATGGCTGTTGGCTTTGGGGGGTTGTCGCGACACCCACACGTTGACCTGACCCATAGCCCCGCAGTTTGTTCGCAGCTTGGTTCTGACCTCCTGCACACCCAGCGCCCCCACCCCCAGCCTCCAGACTTGTGTGCGCGTGAGTGAGTCCTTCATGCGTGCTCGGGGCTAAGGCGCCCCTCTGCTGCCCTGCGCCATGTCTGCATGAGCTCGGTGCCCGGCAGCGCCCTGCCGGCTCGCTCATTGGCCCCGGCCCCCTCTCTCCCTCCGCCGGGCAGAGGGTCCTGGGGCCGCGGCTACGGGCAGGCCGGGATGTCACCGGCTGACTTCTCTCCTTGACGGATGGCTGCAGCGAGCCCCCACCCACCCCCACCAGCGCCAGCCGCCTCGGCCACATACTCATCTCCCTCGGGTAATGGAAACGTCAGCTTGATTCATGGGCGTTCGTCTGTGGCGGCGGGGGGCCTGCAGGCCAGGCGGGCTTGAGGGTGGGGGCCATCCTCTGGGAAGAGCCGCCACAGCTGAGAGCTGCCCCCTTGCTTGGGAGGACGGAAGAGGAGCAGAGTCCCGCCGGGACGCAAACGCTGAGACCACTCAGCCCGGTGACTCTGTCCACCGAGAACTGTTTTCAGAGGGGCTTCTGTGTGCCAGGCACTAGGCTGTGCGTGGAGCCTCCTCAGTGGGCCTGGCAGCCTTCACCCAGGCGCATATTCCCGGGAGGAGGCAGGGATAACTCAGCCCTAACGATGGAAATATCATTTGAAACTGGGCAGTGAACCAAGGAAGGACTGATTGAAACTGGAGGGTGAGAGTGGGCCTCGGAGGAAGGGCCCTCACCGCAGGGCCCGAAGGGTGAGGAAGGAGGTGGAGAGGTTGAGCGTGGGCGGAAGTGACATGTGCGAAGGCCCTGGGGCCGTTGGGTCCCCGTGTGGTGTGTGGGGCACTAGGACAGGACAGTGCTTGGAGCTTGGGGCGAGGACACGAGGGCCGTTCTGTACAGTGGGCTGGGGTCAGAGCGCTGGGGCTGGGGTCAGCCTTCACCTGGAAGACCACAGGGAACCGCGACAGGGCTGACCCGGTTTGTCCTGCATTTTGGAAGTCCCTTCTGGCCGTGTATGGGGGCCTGGGAGACGGCTGGGTGCGAGGAGGCAGAGTGACCAAGGAGCGGGGGCTGCAGCAGGTTCTGCAGACGGGAGACGGAGGGGTTGCTTAGACTGCTGTGACCCTGGGAGGGGCCCCGTGAGGGGTGAGAGGGACGGGTGGGGCTGGCCGGGCGTTCAGGGCCTGTGTGCACAGCGTGGCGGGGCTGGAGTTCAGCTTCGAAGTGGGGCGCCCGGGCTGCGGGGCCTTGTACAGGGGGCCCCACTGCGTGGTGCGGGCACAGGCCTGGGGAAACTCAGCCCAGGTGGGGCCATCTGTCAGGAGGAGTCAGCCTCCTCCGGTGGGGACCCACCGCACAGACAGCGGGAGTCCCGCTGGCTCGCCTGTGACCTGCAAGGCCGCCCACGCCTGGTATAATTGCTTCTGGGGCCTCATTTCATGTGACTGCGCCTGAGCAGCTCCTTCGCAGGGGCTGGTGGCCAGAGGCCTGGCAAGGAGCGCCCTGGGGCGGGGGGCGGGGGGCTGAGTGCGGGGCCCAGGACTCCAAGCGGGGTGCGAAGGGGCCTCTGCACGGGAGAAGCCCTCCGGTGAGGGGCTGGCGGGGGCTGCAGCCGTGCAGAGCTGCTCGGGCTGCGGGGCCAGAGCGTCCGGTTTGCCCTGAGAAGCAGGGGTGGTCCGGGCTGGTCCTCGCGTTTGAGGTCTTCTGTGGTTGAAGTGTAGGTGAGTGCGTGCAGGGCGGGCGGGGTGTGCGAAAGGGAAGAGCCCGGCTCCGGGTGGGGCGGAAGGGAAGGCGGGAAGGGGGGAAGGCGGGGCTCCGGGTAGGGCAGTCGGGCCCTGCTGCCCAGAGGTAGGCCCGCGCCGCATGGCGCCTGCTAGTTAGCCGCCCCGTCCACTGCCGCCAAATTCGTTTCAGGAGCCCGCCTGGGTGGGCCCACTGGCCAGCCCTCCCGGTGGCCGCCCGGGGCTAAGTCCCCCCCAGAGTGTGTGGGGTGGGGCGGGGACGCGGCCAGACGGGAGGGCGGCCCCTGGCCTCCCCGAGGGCTGAGGCTGGCCGCCTCCCTGCAGCCGGCTCCCGCCCAGGCCGGTGAAGGGGCCGAGGGGCGTGCGGGGCCGTGGCCGGGGGCGCCTGCCTGCTCACGGGGCGTCCGGCTTCCTGGGTTATTTGCTTGTTGGCGCTGGGCCAACAATTCAAAGATTTCACATTCAAAAATAAATAAATAAACGCTGGTCTTCTGGGTTCTCGGAAAAACCTTGAGGGCCTGGCACTGGGGGCGACGGGAAACGAGCTGCGCCCTCCGAGACGCCGGTGCTGCCCCCTCCCCGTCCCTGCAGGCCAGGGGTGCCTCTGACCTCACTCACCGGGCCCCCAACAGCAGGGCTGGGCTGGGAGAAGGGGAGGCACGGGCTGGTGGCGGGGGAGGCGGCGGCGGGAAGGCCTGCCAGGTCTCCCGCCCTCCAGGTGCAATGTGGGGGGTCCGGGGCGACCCAGAGCTGCAACGGCCCCCGCTGGGTGACCGGTAGAGCAGGACCCTGCTGCCTGTGGGAACGCGGTGGGGACAGAGCGCGGGGCGCCCCGACCCCGACCCGTGGCTCCGCCATGTTCTGCAACACAAAGGGTGGATGGCGGGGTTCTCTCCGCTCCCTGGCTCCGGTCAGGGGGGCTGGGGCTCCCAGTGGGCCCTCTATCCTCGCGCCCATGCAGTTGGGGTGCCCGAGCATTCGTTCTGACCCCCTTCAGCTAAATCTTCCCACCCGAGCGCTAACTTCTCCGGGAGCCAAGAGCCGCCAGGAGGGGGTGCTGAGGAGCAAGTAAGACTGAAGGGAACCCCGGGACTCGGGGTCACCTGGCTGCGGCTCTGGGGTTACGCCAGCGCTGTGTCTTGACTGGTAGTGCCCATGCTGTGTGCCCTGGGCAAGGCACTGCACCTCTCTGCTCAGAGGCTGCTACCCTCTGGTGTTGCTATGTGGATTAAACGAGTTGAGTCGGCTGCACTAACCACTCCGCGTGTCTAGACGGGCTCTGGAATCTGGCCAGGACCCAGGGCCCCTCTGCAGCTGGGACAGGGAGGCTCAGAGGGGCACTGGCCTTGCCACGCCGCCGGCCCAGCGGCCTCCGACTCAGTTCCCGGAGGCAGCCGCACCCCTCTGTGTGACCCCAAATCCAGTGTGTCAAACTGTATTCCTAAGAACATCTTTTATTGATTTTGCTAGAGAAAAAAATAGAAATTTCTTTGAGACTTAATGCCTACACAGCGCTTTTTCCCTCCCTAAATTGCATGGTACATACAATTATTATCAACATCAATTGTGATCCCCGGAGTGAGGTGCCCGGTGTTTGTGCAATCTCCCCCACAAATCTAACTTGCGCCCCTGTACCAGTGAAGAGCTGGGGCCCCCTTGAAATTGACGGCATCAGTTTCGGTCACCAAGAGCTGGTTTGATCAGCCTGACAGCCCCAGAACTGCAGCCCCCCAGCTCTCTGGGGAGCCAGACCCCTCAGGGCACTCACCACATCTGGAAGGTGAGCGGAGAAGCTGGGGTCTCAGAAGCTACAGAAACGGAAGGCTCTTCTCAGGGAAAAACAATTCCTTATCTTCACATCAGCCCCAGCTCCAAATGAAAAGCACATTTGCATAGCTGCTAGCGGAAGCTGCAAAGCTCATAAAGTATTTGCCGGCTCTCGGTTGCGTAGGAACCACTTGGAGTACAGTACGCAGCGGGCCGGGCCGGGTGCCAGGAAAACAACGGATTAATATTTGGAACAAGAAATTACCCACCGCTGGGAAACCAATTAGGTCCCTGATCCGAGCTTGTTACATAGATGGAAATAGATGCGTTTGGGGCTCACTGGCTGGGGGTGCAAGGCACATTTCCAACTTGACGGGAAGCTGCTGGAAGGGGGGGGCTGGACCCCCAAGCCTGCTTCGGAGGGCACAGCCAGAAGAGGCAGCAAGGGAAGCCCGTGCTCAGATCACACGGGGCGCAGCAGGGAGCGCTCCTGCCTCCCAAGTTCAAGGGAAGGGCAGGCAGGAAGTGTGGGGGGCCCAGGGAGGGCTGTGGCACGGGTCCTGTCTCCCGGCACGGCAAGGGCCTCCGACAGGCCGCGCTGGATTGTGGGCTCAGAAGCTGCCCGCCCGCCAGTCCTATCTGGGCCGGCAGCGCAGCGGAGACCAGGGCCCGGCCTGCAGGGGTGGGGACGGCTTCTTTTCTTTCCTCGGCAGGTCACGTGCCCTTAATCAATCTCTTTTCAGACTTGACAGGAAGGCAGAGGCCCCGGCAGGTCCAGTTTCTCGGGGGAATCCTTCCTCCACGGGGGCTGGGCTGAATGGGGGCAGTGGCAGTCCTGGCTCCATGTGTGGGATTTGAGGGAACAAACCCACCCCTCGGCCAGCCGCCAGCGACACCCAGCCCAGCAGGGACGTGAGCGTGGCGGCCTCCGAAGACAGGGCCTCACGGGACACGCCACCGGTGCTGGCCGCGAGGCCTGTGCTCAGCCAGGCTCTGGCCACCGAGCAGCCTGGGAGGGCAGAACCCCCAGTCCACCTAGCTGTCCTGACCGGACCCAGCGCTGCCCAGGTGTCTCACGACAGGCGTGAGTGGACTCGAGTCCTGCTTGGCTGGATGTTACAGGAGAGGTGTATTTGGTCCCAGACGCAGGGAAGACCACACCCGCTGACAGCAGCCCCCTCCTGCCTCCAGGGCCAGCCACCCCTTCTCGCCCACAGGCTCCCTGCCATCTGCAGCCCTTGTCCAGCCCCTGGGTCCCAGCTGGTTCATACTGAGGGCTGAGGGGAGGAGCACAGGTGCTGGGGGGCAACGGTGGGGCCCACCCTGGTGGGGGGGGACCAGCCCTCTCGCCACAGCCAGTCAGCACCGCCACCGTCTTGCTGTCTCCTTCTCGCTTATGCAGGTTTTGGGGCGTAAGGCTGTTGATGGAGAGCACAAGGGTATCTGGGTTACCATCCTCGACCTCAAGGGGTGCCCCAGGCTCTTGGGGGGCCCCAAACTGCTTGGGGTGTCATTCAAGGCCCCCGGGGACATGGCACCACCTGCTGCTGCTGGCTGGCCCCCCTCGCCCCGCCCAGAGGGGCTGTGCCCCTTTGCCTGGCAGCCCCATCAGCTCAGATGCCGCCTTCTCTGGGAAGCCCTTTCCCTGGCTTCCAGGAAGCCACGCCAGGCAGGGAGAGGTGTGCAGGGAGAGGGCTGCCTGCCCCCTGGGGGGACTCCTGGGTGAAGAAGAAGGCTGGCGGACAGGCAGGGCTGGGGATGGTCTCTCTCTCCAGACCACGCTCCTGAGGGCACTTCTGGGCACAAGCTGAAACCTACCTGGGTCCACTGGGCTCTGCTTCTGCTTCCTTTTCGAGTTGGTAATGACCTGGTTTTCATTCATCATCTGGACATCCTGATCCTCCACCTGATTACTGCCGGAGGGAGAAGACAGAAGATTCGATCAAGCTCCAGGCTTTGCAGGCCTGTCATCCGTCCTCGTTAGGGCTTCGGGGAGAGGGAGGGTGCGTGGCGGGCTTGGGGCCTACCTGATGGCGGTGTGCTTCTCCTGGTGACAGATGTCCGTGTCCTCGGTGAACAGGATGGTGTGGTAGGGCA
Organism: Condylura cristata; assembly: GCF_000260355.1. NCBI lineage: Eukaryota > Metazoa > Chordata > Mammalia > Eulipotyphla > Talpidae > Condylura > Condylura cristata. The sequence continues at coordinate 6,019,406 of NW_004567133.1, forward strand.
CCGTGGGCTCACAGGTGGGCAGGATGCCCCCGACCAGGTGGCCCACCATGGCCAGGATCCCATTGTACACCAGCAGGTCATCCACCAGGAGCTGGGCAGACACAGAGCGGGGCTGGTGACCCCCCTCCGCACGCCCGTGACCTCAGGCAGCGCCTTCCTGTGCGGGGGGTGGGGGGGTGGGGGGGTGCCTACCGCTGGCTGCGTCAGCACGTCAGGAGGTCGGGGCGCAGGGAGGGCACACGCTCCGCCCCAGACTGCGGGCGGGAAGGTTCCCAGGACTAAATACCACTAGCCCAAGTGGGGGCTGGGATTCTGCTCTGGGGCCCCCTTCTGCAGCCCTAGGAGCGCCTCCCCCAAGAAGCCAGAATGGTTTGAGAAGAGTTGAAAGAAGAGCCACTCTGTTTATTCGGGATGATGACTCAAATTGCTGGGAGGAGGTTTTCAATTCACGGCTGGGTGGCAGGTTTCCGGCACAGAGGGCCAGGCATTTGTGGCTAAGGCTGCAACACAACGAAGTCACGCAAACTGCGACAAATGATCATTGCCGGCGGCCTCATTACCAATGAGCATCATGAGCTCCAAAAACCCAGCTAATAAGCACTCACGCCAAACTCCTTCACCCCTCGCTGGGGCGTTTTCGCGTAATTCCACAGTTTGATCATTGACACGGTGGTCGGCAGATCGAAAATCACATAAACCCGGTTCACCTGTCAGAGAGAGGCACTAATAAGAACAGGCACGTTTGGAAGCAGGGGCGCGTGGATGGGCCAGGGGCGCCGGCGCGGGCGGGAGCAGCCCGCGGGCGCCCGAGGCAGCTCGGTCCCAGGCACCAGCCTGCCTCTCGGCCCTGGATCTGGAGTCAGCTCACGTGTGGCTGCGTTTGCAGCAAACCGCTGAGCTGGCTCTGAGAGGGCCTGGTTCTTGGGCCTGGCGTGGCCCCCATTTGAACACCCGAGGAGAATTGGGTGCTCTCTGGCCCCCCCCCAGAGCACCCCGCCCACCCCGAAGTCTGTTCAAGCCCTGCTATGCGGTCTGGGCTGAAGGGACAGGCCCCCACTCGAGAGGCAGGAAGCAGCACCCAGGCAATCAGAGCAGCCTTGACCCCTGTTTGTCCTTTGCCAAATCATAAATGAAAAGCACGGCAGGCGCTGCTGCGGAGCTCCCTGCGGGTTGTGAGCCTCCGCTGGGGCAGAGGGGGACTGTCAGGTCGGCGGCAGAATCCGTCAGTCGGTGGGATTCAACCGCCTCCAGCAGCTCTCCCCAGCGACGACCTGAATGTCAGGGGGCCCCTTGCAGGACACAGTAGCGCGATGTGCGTGGGTGTCGGCCATAGGTTGGCCATAGGTTTCAGCTCAGTGTGGCCCCAGGCCCGTGTGCCCTGCCCGTGGTCATCTCTAGACGGCCCTTGGAGGGCCCGAGGGCTGCGCCGCTGAGGGAGGCTCCAGCTTCTTACTGGACCATGGAGATAAGTGTGTGTGTGTGTGTGTGTGTGTGTGTGTGCGCGCGGGGGGAGGGGACGGGGCTGGGAGAGTGACAGCTGGAGAAATGCCCCCTGGCAAAAGGCCTTCCTTAAAGATGATAAATGGCCGTAGGGAGCTCAAGATGGCCGTGCGTTTGCAGCCCTGGACTGAGGGCCCATAGAGCTGTGCTTCTCCTTGCCAAGGGGGGTGGAGGGGTTGGGGGGGGTAGGGAATGGGGTAAGGGCTGACGGCTGGTGTCTGCTCCAGGGAAGCTGCTGGGGAGGGATTTGGAAAACCTGTCACAAAACTGCAAGTACTTCCTGCGTTCTGGGAGGAAAATGTAGCCCTCCGTCTGTCAGGTCACAGAGTACAGAGGCAGCCACCCCCGCCCCCGCCCTCCTGCATGTGGCTCCCCCGCCTGCCCTGTCCTGTGTCTCCTGCCCTCACCACGGACCAGGCCTAGCAGGCGGAGGCCCATCTCTAGGCTCACAGCAGGCCCCGGAGCACAGTGATCAGCAGGACCAGCTGCACGGTCTGGGCAATGGAATCAGCTGGCTGAAAGAGCAGACCAGGTAGGCCTGGGACCAGGTGGAGGCTGAGGCGGGGCCCAGTGCCAGGTGACTCAGGACGGCGCAAGCACAGTGAGTGTGGAGACGACGGAACTGGGAGGGAGCAGACCCAGACAGAGGTCGTGGAGAGAAACCGGCAGAGACCCTGGGCGGAGGCCCCGAGGGCGCCCAGGTCTGCTGCCCCAGGGCTCCTGGCCTGGAGCCCCACCTGGCCACTTCTTTCCCTGGGGTCCCTTGTGCTAACCACCCCTGCAGCGAAGAGAAAGAACAGCTGTTCCGGAAATGCCCTCCCCCTCAGGTGCAAAGACCTGAGCCTTCATGACTGCTCCCGGGCAAGCTGACTTAGTCCAGATTAGCTTAGCTTGACCTGGAACAGACATGTCACCGAGACTGGAATGGAGCGTCGCCCTGCCCGCCCTTGCGGGAGCCTCCAGGGACCCACCAGGCCGGGCAGGATGGGGGCCAGCCACATGTGCCGGCCGTCGCTGGTGTCGTTCACTTGGTCGATGAGCTTGTCCGGCGTCCGCACGTCCCCACACACTCCCTCCAGGGAGTTGACGCTGTCGGGGAAGGCGGCGATATCTGAGGAGGTCTCTAAGCTGCCATAACTCAAAGCAGTGTGCAGGGCGCCCCGGGCCACGGGGCCCCTCCTCCCCACGCTGGCAGCGCGGCTCCGGGGGTGCGTGCGGGGCTGTGGGCAGAGCGGCCTTCTGCTGCTGTGGGCAGCCTGAGAAGCGGCAGCCGGAGTAGACGTGTCCTGGGGGGAGCGAGGGCACAGAGGGGCACAGAGGGGCACAGAGGGCAGTGGGGAAGGGGGTAACCAGCTTCCAGGCAGGGGAGAGACCAGGCACAGAGCTGCCTGAGAGCAGTACACCGTCTCCCTGGGCAGGCACTGGAGCGGCTGCCGCGACTTTGAACACTGCAGGGCAAACTGAGATTTTCCTTGGAGGTGACAGGGTCGTGGCTGGTTCTGTGGTTCTGAGGACGAGGCCCAGACGGAAGGGGCTGGGGAGCCCGTCCCAGCTCTGGCCCTGCCAATCAGATCTTTGGCGGCCACCGGGGTTCTCTGGGCCTCTCTCCTCACCTGTAAGGTGGTATAAAAATCCGTGTCCCAGACTCGATGGGAGGCTCTCAGGGGGCACGGGGTGTGTGTGCCCTGGGCAAAGTCGACGGAGCCTGCTACATGCGAGGAATCAGGTAACCGCCCAGTATACCAAGAGCCACCTGCCCGGGAGGAGGATGGGAGAGGCAGGAGAGGATCCAGCTGGACCCAGAGGCCCCACACAGGTAGGCGGGCTCGGGTGGTTAGCCCCGTAACCGTGGGGTCACAGATCACACATTAAGAGCCCAGAGGACTCGGCAAGGTGACATGAGATACAAGGGAGGCTCATATAGAAGCCAAAAGCATGGCCCCTGAAGCCGGACTCCCAGCTCTGCCACTCCCTGGCTGTGTGGCCGTGGGCAAGTCACTCACCCTCTCTGGGTCTTGGTTTCTCACCTGTAAATAAGGATGCCAGCAGTCCCTTCAGGACTGTTGTGAGGGCAAACGTGCCAGGCCCACGATGAACCCTCAGTAAGTACTAGCAATATGTCTGGGGGGACAGCTGGTAGCTAACAATGAGAGGTGAGGACTGAGGTCAACTGGAGGGGCGCACTGGGGACCAAGGGCCTTGAGGACTCAGGCCCAGCCGCTATTACTTTGTATGGCTGCGGCCTCACGGTGCCGATTTTTCAAGAGAAGCTGAAGATGGGGGCTTTCAGGTGAAAATGCCTGTGTTTTAAAGAGCACTAGCGACTGACTTGGAAAGTCACTGGGCTAATAGTCTGCACTCTCTGGGGGCCTTTCACGAGGAATAGGCCCCCCGAAATGCTGTGCTCAAATACTTCAGCATCCAGGGTGGGACACAGACCCCTCGACTACTCCCTGCAGGCTCTGTCAGAGCCTTTAGCAGTGTTGTGGCTCTCCAGGGGGTCCCCAGGCCGCGGGGGCTCCTGCTGTGTCCACCACATCAGGCTGGCTGGGAGCTGCAGGCCGCTGGCTCACCGCCGGGGGTGGGCATCTGACGGGAGGCAGAGCCCAGTGGCACCTAACCCCGGAGTCTGGTTCCTGCAGAGAACTTCCGTCCACATTCAAGGCTCCTTCTCCAGCCCCCCCCCCCCCCAGGCACTTTCAGTCTGGATGGAGCCCCCTTCTGCCAAGAAAGGATACTGTTTTCAGATAGAGGGATTTTTTCTCCCCGCTCATCATACAGCTCCAGGCCGGTGAGACCAATGTAATAGGGGTCACCCCAGCTGGTTAGAAGCTGAAACTGGAAAATGACTGGGACACGTTATTAAGGAAAAATGGGCTTAATTTTCTGGAGAACAAAGTAAAACAATGACAAAGATAACAGCAATTTTTTTTTCGGTTCATATAGATAATGAGGAAAAAATATGATTTTTTCCCTCTGACTGAGGCTGAAGCTTATCAAAATAAAGATGGTATCAGATTTTCTTTAAATTGCATGTATGCATGTGTGTTTAGAATTCAAAGCCTGTCTCCAGGCCGCGGGAGGCGGGAGGCCAGGAGGGGAGGGGCTCTCAGGCAGCTGGCAGGAGGAGGAAACATCTGGGTCTCAAAGTCATTGTCTCAAAGTGTCTCCGGCCTCAGTTTCCCTGGTTGCAAAACACGAAGAAGAGCGCCTGTTTCCTGTTTCTGTTTCAGGTGTGTGGGGTCTGGGGAGGGGGAGCGATACCGGAGCTCAGGAGGGCTGTGTGCTGCCCTGCTGAGTCCCTTCATGGAATCTTCTGCAGTCCCAGTGGCTCTGCCCTCCCAGGAGCCGGGCAGTCAGCTCGGCCACAGGGGCAGCCCTTCCAGAACCGCTGAAGACGCTGCCGGCATGTTCTAAGCGGGCCCCGCCCGCCCTTCACAGCTCTGGCCTTGAGCGAGTGACTTCCCTTCTCTGGGCTTCCCCCTTTCTCTGCTATTAAGTGGGGGTGCCGAGGGTACCCCCTCACAGGCCTGTGGTGAGGGCTGAGCTCATCCCCGCAGCGGCTGCGACCAGTGCCTGGCCACGGGAAGGGCCGCGTCAGCTTGAACCATTGTGACTCCGCGCTCACGCTTCACCTCCTCCCTGCTGGATGCCCAGGACGGTGTGGTCTCTGGGGGCAGTTCTGGCTTCCGCGGCCCTGCCCAGCTGCAGGCCTGGGTCCCAACTCCTGGAACCTTAGCAGCAGGGGGTGATGTGCAGGACTCCTCCCAGTGGCCCCTGGTGTGCCCAAGAACCCAGAAGCACCCGCATCCTGTCCTCAATCCCCCCGCATGGTGCCCCAGCTGCCTGGACTGGCCTGCCTGAAACCCCGGTCAGCAGCTGAGGCCCAGGGGCCGTGGCCTCTCCCTGGGTTCCAGGAGTGGCCCCCAGGGCCTAGCGTGAGCAGGTAGCAGGAGGAGGATACAGCCGCAGGGCATCAGGGGAGCTTCGTAGTCCATACTTGCCCGCTCCAGGCTTTTTGAGTTGATCCTGAAAAAACAAAACAGCACCGGAAACAGAACATCAGAACAGTCCAGAACTGCTGGGCAGTTATTGCCCAGGCAACAGACGTTGATGGCAGAGGACAGTTTGGCATTCTCTGGGAGGCCGTGGGGGACAGAAAGACAAGCTGCTCCTCACCGCGGTGCCCTTTCCAGGGAGGCTCAGCGCCACGCCAACACGGGCATTCTGGTGCGCAACTGACAGGGACTCTTCCAGCCCTCAGAACAAACCTAGGGTGGGTACCTTTACCTCCCTGGGCTGTGGATGAGGAAGCTGGAGTACACAGAAGTGAAGTCTCTTGCCCACAGTGTGGGGTGGTGTGGGAGGGAAGGCAGGGGAAGCGGCAGGAAGGTGGGGGCCGCCCTCAAGGTCTTGGCTTTGAGACCCAGAGCACGCGGCTTCTCTAGCCTCAGTTCCCATAGCTGTAAAATGGGTATACTAATTCCTACTTCAAAGGGTGACTGGGAGGATGCCCTGGAGGAACCCAAAGGAACTGGCCTGGAGCAGACACTTGGGGGGCTCTGGGCCCAAGCCAGTGCCCTTCCATCCAGCTCTGGTTTTCTCTCACTTCCAAGGGCAGTGCCATCATTAAATGATGGTCTCCAGTGACCACCCCAAGGAGTGGGCCCAGTGAAGTGGAGGGGAACTCACTTTGTTTCCAGACCTTGGCCTCTGGTGTTTGGACATCGAGGGTTTAAATGAATAAACTTCACGCAGCCATTTACAAATTGTTATGAACTTAATGTAGCTGAGACTGGGACCAAGAAATCCCAGCGAACCCATGAAATGTTCGGCTCTATTTTTCTCTTTGAATCTTTCTAAATCAGGAACACAAAAACAAGACAAGGAAGGCCCTTCCCCCGAACAGGCCAGCGGGCATTTCTGGAATCAGGCAGGCTGCAGCCTCTTTTCCCAGCAGGAAGCGCAATGAAGCATTTAAAATCTTTAAGCACTCCAGACTGTGAGAAACCCAAACATCCCCAGACAAGGTGGGAACATCCCACAGGCTTCCGGAGAGGCTTGGCTGAGCTTTAGAAAACGACCAACTTGAAAAGCAACACGTTTGATCGTGATTTCAAAACCCTTCAGGTCCAAGCTTCAGAGCGCGCGCACCAGCGCCCTGGGCCCGGCCGGGGCTGGGACGTGCCCGCGGGTGCTGCTCCCTCACCTCTGGGCCGGCTGGGGCAGCGGGCGAGCCTGCAGGTAGTCCACAAACAGGATTTCTTGAGCAAAATCAAAGTGGCAGTTACCAGGCCCCTTCCGGATGAGGAAGCCCTCTGCAGGCGAGACGCACAGGCCGTCCAGGGAGACGTGGACGATTTTGGCCTAACAAACAGAAGCAAAAATGTGCCTGAGATGACAGGCTGGTGTGGAGGGCAGCGGCGTGGGCAGGCGTGGCAGTGCCCCCCGAGCCTCACAGTGCGCCGGGCCGGAGAAGGTGCTCGGTCTGGCCTGCCTACCAGACTAGCGCTGCACGGCTGGGCCACTTTCAATGTTATCCTTTCTCTGCGCCAGGGCAAGGGCTGTGTTGGCACTGGGCAGACAGCAAGGGACAAGGCAGGTGAGGCCCCAGCCTCAGTGGACAGTAAGTGGGCAACTCAGCTGCAGTGGCCTGTAATGGTACCAGGGGGTGGTCGAGGGCACGAACTGGGAGGCTCTGACATCCACTATGGGTAGTTGTCTGAGTTATTTAACCCCCGTATCTTTCAACTTCCTCATCTGCTGATGGGCTCAATAACGAGTTCATGTCTATAAGGAATCCTGAACAGAACAGTTCCCAGCACAACATCTACTGTCCCACGAACTTGGACATGCGCCAATGAAACCCGTGTTGCCAGGGTTTGCCGTGTGGGGAAAGCCACCAGGTGAAGCAGGCCAGAGAAATCAGAAGCCCCTGTCCCTCTGCTAGAGGGACCACCTGCCCCAGGAAGTGTCCTTGGCTTTGCAGCACTCTGCGTTCCCAGGAGCGTTCCTACCTCCACTGCAGAGCAAAGGAAACTAGGCTCCAGAGAGGCTAAGCCATTTGCCCAAGGACACCCTGGGGAGATGTGCAGCCCCACACCCAGGAGGGAGAGGCCTGGCTCTAGCCACACTCCAGGGCACTGTACCCAGGGGGCCCAGTACGGCCTCGGCTGCTTTTCCCCAGCGAGGGGCCACTTCCCACCACACCTCTAGGCCTGACTCTCACACCCAGCCCCCACCCCACCGCAGCTGCTCGGCTCTGGCAGCGTGGCTGGTGAGGGCTGGCCCAGGAGCAGGGCCCGTGACCTGGTGTTTCTGGATGGTGAATCCAGGCTGCAGAATCGCACCTGGGAAACACGGCCTTCATCTGGGAGCTCGAAGGACGCCCAGATGACATCCACTGCTGAGGACGAATGCTGTTTCTAAATGCCGATATATCTGACTTCTGAGACACGTGGAATAGAAAGCACACTGAGGAAGACACAGGGAGGCCTGGGGAGGACTGGTGCACTGTTCACAGGGAGCAGCAGCTGCTCTGGTGAGTCCCCCGGGCTCAGCTCTCCCCTGAGACCACAGTGCCGAGGAACTCCGTGGCTGCGTGGTACCTGGAAGGGAGGCAGAGGCCGGCCCTGTCCTCTTTCTGGCGTGGGCATCCTCCTCCTCTCACAGAGAAACAGAGACTGGAGAACTCAGGCCTCTTGCCCAAGGTCACACAGCTGGTTAGGCCTGAGACTTGGTCTCGGGGGCAGGGGACCAGGGCCCCCACTCCATCACCACATTCTATGGGACCTCATCATCTTCACAGCGATGCAGTGGGAGGTGGGGAGGGAGGTGCGGGGTGGGGGGTGCTTCACAATTCAGAGCCGCACAAGGCCTGGAAGCCTGGGAAAAGGCACTTCAATGGCTCCTCTCCACATCCCAACAGATCCCCTGCCTCTCCACACCTGGCAGGTGAGGAGCACGGGTGGGAATAACCCTGTGGGTGCCCCTGGGCCACGCTGGACTGGTGCTAGCCTGGTCTCTTGGACAAGAGACGGGGCCTTTTTGAAGTTCAGTTTTCAATAGTGAAGATGGGGTAATAACCCCTGCCTCCCCGAGATGGGGGCAGGGTCCCAGGAAGTAAGGAACTGGTGCTGACCCCTCAGCTCAGGGCCTGACCCCTAAAGAGCCCAGTGAACGATCATCAGGGTGCAATCGAGCAGGGCTAAGGGCCTCTGGACCCCCCAGGAGAAACAAACACTGCAGATCCTTGGTTCTTTAGCACTGGCTGCTTGCAGATGGAAATGGCAGTGCGTAACCCCCAGTTCCATTTGGAAGGTTCTGGAGGATTTATGCTCCTCTCGGCAGCCACGCCAACCATTCATCAAGGCGCCGTCTCCCTGACAGTGGGCTGAGCGCAGCCGCTGCTCCCTGCTTACCCCGCGATAGGTGTCCTCAGGAGATTTATTGTAGTTCCAGAAGCGCAGGCCTGCGATACTCTCGGCTCTGTCGAAGCGGATTGTGACCACGTGGTCCAGCCCGGGCGAGAAGGGGATCAGCCACATATGTTCATCCTCCATGGTGATGTTGGCTCCATCGATTAACCTGCACCAGGCGGGAAGGAGCCGTGAGACCAGGCGGCCCGGCTGGCGGGCAGAAGGCAGAGCGCGGGGCGGGTACCAGCTCAGCTCCCCTGCGCCACCCCTCCTGACGGGGCCTGGCTGGAGCCAGTCATGAGGCAGGCGACACTAATTAAACCAGCAGTGAGGGGCCATCTCCCATCTGTGAAATTAGACCAAGCAAAGAGACACAAAAAAGAAAGAAAGAAAAGAAAAACAACTGGGAGAAAGTTTATTCCGGTGGACATGTGCCTCTGTGGGGAGCTGGTCTGATCCCACAGCCTGGGCGTCCCCGACAGCCCTCAGCTTCGGGGAGGGGAGGGGCTGCATTCCTCTCAGTCGCTACTCTGACCCTGCTGTGGCCAGGACAGTCCACCCTGAGCGCTGTTTGGCTCTTCGGTTCAGGACACACAGCCTCTGTTCCAAAAACTGTTCTTCCTTGCACCACCTGGCATGCCAGAGCCCAGACCTTACGCTGACTTATGTGTCTGGCTTGGCTACCTGGCTCTGGGGAGAGGGGTCTGACTCTAGGGGCTCTTGGGTGCCCCTCCCCAACCCCAACCATTTGTCTGGTGACCTGAAGGCTCCTGACTAGAAGTCATGCAGGTTCAAAAAAGAAACTTTATTTTTTCCTTTTACATTTTACAGCTTTGGATTTGGAATAAATCTTGCAATCTAAGTGTTCATCCAAGGAGGTAATGTTTCTTCTTTCTCTAAAAGGCTGTTATTAAATTGATGGATGGTGTGTCTTATAATGGCTGGCATCTGAAAACTGAGGAAATTCAGCAATTTAACATTGGGGTGCTTGTGGAATTAACCTGACTGAGGTCTACCACTACAGAACCTTCTATTTCTTCCAAAAGCTATTACTTCTCTGTCCTAGAATAGTGGCCACCTCCATAGCAAAACTACTGCCCAATTCCAAGAGCAGAGAGAATTGCTGGAGTATTCATAGCTGGCAGTATACCTGTCACAGTTCCTGGCTCCGGTCACCAAAAAATCTAGAAATAATGACCAACCTGGTAGCAATGAGCATCCCCAGTGTTTAGATTATGGTTTCTAAATACCATCTCCCACTAGATGGGACCAGGTTTCTTGGAGAAATGGCTGACTCCACATTTGGGACAAGAAGTATACCACAGGATCCTGGAATATCTTGAATATCTTGTCACATCAGAGAGCAAGAAAGTTGTCGAGGCCTCTACTTTCAAAGAAGATCCAGGGGCTTCCAGTGTCCAAGAGGGGGCAACTTGAGCATCAATAGAGTGAAACTGAATACTCTGGAACCCTCCAAACATAGCACATCTAAGTGCATGAGTGTATGAAAGGCAAAAGCAAACACAAGTTTTTAAGGACGCTAGAGAAGCAATTTGCTATTTTGAGAACTGCAGAAGTGAAGGGAAAGAAAGAAGCCTTTAGACTGCCCTTCCTGTTTGAATTCCTGTCAGAGTAACAAATAACTGAGGAAAATGTTCTCCTTCTGGGTGACAAAAGGAAGCCAGGGCCCGCGTGCCACCATTTCACAGTCCCTAATAAAGGTCGGGCTCCAGTCGCCAAACCTCGGTCACCGATGCCTCTGGGAGTCTGACAGGCAGGGATCTGTGTGTCCTGGCAGCCTTTGCCCAGGGTTCTTGCCACAGGGCTCAACCACAGTCTGACCAGGCTTCTAGGTCTAATGAACTATTTACACGAATGCAGCGGCCCCGGGAACAGGTTCAATAACATCACGGAGATACAAGCAGTAAAATCCAGACTCTGCAGGGCAAGAAGCCTGATCCTTTAACAGATAATTTACAAGAAAAAAAAAATGAAAAAAGACAAAGGGAACCCAGAGATTACAAGAGGCTTAGGAGACATATCACGCAATCACAGTGTGGACCTTATCTTAATCGAAGTTCAAAGAACAACCAAGAGAACAGCATAAGAAAGGCTGGGGTGTGTGTGTGGGGTGGGGTGGGGGGGGGTGCTGTCAGGGAGATGGGACCTAGCGGGGTACCTAGTAATTAAAGGAATCAATGTAAATTTCCTTAAGGTGTGGTGATGGTCCTGAGATTGTTTTCTTTTTCAAGCCTGTATTGTTTGGAGATACAAAGTGAAATATTTAGAGATAAATTAGCATTTACTGCAACACCATCTGGGTAGAGAGGCAGGAAGAGGGTCAGGGGGCTGACCAAGCACTGTGGGTGTGAGCTGATCACTTCTGCAGCTCCAAATTTAGGCAGGCACGAATGTGACTTGCCAAGACCCAGGGTGCAGCATGGCCTTGAGCTGGTGATGACAGCGGGATGGAGGGCCACGGTCACCAGCGCACTGTAGAAAGCAGGGAGGAGCCTTCTTTGACGGGGCAGATGGGGCTGCAGCTGCCATGGGGAAACTCCCTGCCTGCTCTCCAGCCAGGAGGAGACTGAGGCAGGAAGATGGTATAACTCAGCGGGTAAGTGCAGCAGGTGTCAGCCTCCTCTGACCTGCATCCGCTTGACCGTCTGGGTGGGCTTTGGCTCCTTTTCCACTTCTCTCTAGTGCTGATTAGAAGGTAATAATAGTACTTTCCTCTTAGGCCCGTTGGAGACTTCAGGAAGTGAATATTTATAACTGCTTAGCGTAGCCCAGAGCTGGCATCTAGTAAGCACTCCCAAAACGGCAGCCCTAGTATCAATTATATCATCGTCGTCATCATTATTTGCACTTTAAGCTATTCTGATCGTTAATATCTTTGAATCCAGTTACGACGGTGGAAAATTAGTCAAGCCATTCATGAACGAACGACGTGATATTTTTTAGATTTGTATGTGTCTGAAGGTGTTCCTCAAAAGGAAGATTTTACACAGGGTTCAGAATTGCCGTGAATCAACTAAGACACGAATGTAGCTTCTATTGAGAGAAAATATACAAAATAGAAACTAAGATATATCACACATACAACATAGAGAGACGCAGAGTTCAGCTCATTAAAGAATTGTATCAAGGGCCCTCCCTGGTGGCGCAGCAGGTTAAAGCACAACACTAAGAAGCTAAAGCCACTCAGCATGAGTTTGACCCCCACCCCTGAGGTGACCACATGGCATGGCAGATCTCTCCTGACCTGCCTGCTGCTCCCCTCAGCAGTGTACTTCGCCAGTCAGCCTGTTCTGCTCCCCACTCTGTCCTCTGGTGAATTCTCTCTGCCCCTGCACCTCTGGCCTGTACCCCCAGTTCTGTATGAATAAATAAATAAATCTTTAAAAAAAAAAACTGCATCAAGTAATTGTTTTGATTGCCAGGTTAAGGTGTGCCATGAATCAGAGATTCATTCAGAGACTAGCAACAGAAGTCAGGAATAACTAAAAACACCAGACACCTAAATCTCCCTCATGAAAACTGTCAGAGAATGCATCTCCAGAAAAGGGAAGGGCATGAAGGCGCCGTTCTCCTCCACTTCCACACAGTCACCCCGGACTACAACTCCCAGCAGGGCACGCGCCAGACCTCCTGAATGGGGGGCAGCTGGGAGGGAGGGGGGCGGATATATAAGCGGAGGAATGAGTGGGAAAGGAAACACATGGAGAGGGAGCTGGAAGACACACGTGGGACAGGCTGCTCCTGGTTCTTGGCAGGGACAGTGGCAGCCATTATCCTGGTCTCATGTGGAGTATGTGGTGTATTTTGAATTTTGAATCCCTTCTTGTGTACCAGTTCCTGGGGTCTGCCGAACGCCCTTTCTTGTGATTCCCTGGCAGGAAATATCTTAGACACGTGGCAAGCTCTTGGGGCTCAGTGGTCCTGTTCTGGCTCAAGCCGGGTTAGTTGGACACTTGCCCAAGAGGAGACGGATAATTTTTGGAGTTTTATTGGGAAACTATTATTTGAAATCCTTTCCTTCTTTCTGCCTGTGCACACCAATTCTATTAAAATCCTTCACACTAAGAGTCTGCTTCCTTTGTCTTTGTGTGCATGGATGGCCAGGCCCCTGTTAGAGCATGCAGCCCTCAACAGTTTGGGGCCCCTGGGTACCCCTGAGTCAAGTGCTCACGAACTGAGTTCTGAGGCAGGCTCTCCAGAGCAGGCCCGTCAACCTCTTGGTGTCAATTACTTTTCTGCTGTACTCTCCTTAGGCCTCGTTTTCTACCTTCCCCTTCGCCTCATGCTCAAAATGTCAAGTGCATCACACAGAGACTCAAGCGGAGCAGCAGAAGATAAAATGGAGCAGCCAGTAAGATTTTATGCTGTTCGTGCCCCTGGCTGGGGGCGCGTCCCCGCCAGCCCCACACAGCACCTCCTGCTGATAGGTATCCCCTCAGCCAGCTGGGCCTCCAGGGTTGCTGATGCAGTCTTGGGGGTATTTTACTGTTTAGTTTTCTTTTCGGAAGAAGGAGATAAAGTCTATCAAGTTGGAAACTACCAATAAGTTTCCTTACAGTGGAAGGCACGTCTTACTCATGTACCCACCAAACATCCAGAAATTCAGGTTTCAGATACTCATTACACTGTCCGTAAACTTTCTCCCCCCTCACCACCCCTGAGGTCCCCTTATCCCTTTCTCCCCATTTTGTTCTTAGAGCCTTTACTGTATTTTTTTTTAAAGATTTATTTATTTATACATACAAGAGGTGTGGGGGTAAGTGGATTCACCAGAGACAGTGAGGAGCTGATCAGGCAGATTGACTCTGCCTGAGGGGAGCAGCTGGCGAGACAGGAGAGGTCTGCTACGCCATGTGGGTCAGCTCCTTGCTGGGGATCGAACCTGCACTCCAGGGGCTGTGGACAGCTTTATAGTGCTGCGCTTTAACTAAACCCTTGCACCTCCAGGAGGGTCCATTACTGCATTTATTATTTGCTTATAGCATAAATGTTGAGAATTTTTGTCATTCTGACTTGCTTGATGGTACACAACGCCCTTCATTTTCCTGCAAATGGCATCATTTCATCTTTCCTTGGCTGAATAGTGTCCATAGTATAGACAGACTTCATTTCTTGACCCAATCCTCTATTGATGGACATTTAGGCAGCTTTCATGTCCATATCAGTTATTATTATGATTATTGTTACCATTGGGTTGTCAGAAAAGCCACGGCACATTTTAGCATAGAGAAAAAAGTCATGGCTTTTCCGACAATCCAATATTATTATTGGAGAGGGTAAGAGACTCACTAGCTGGCACAGGCCAGACCCCGGATGGAACACTCACCCTCTGCCTGGCCTAGGCCCTCTCATTCCCACACCCGGGCAACGCCAGACCTGACAGCTGTGCTGATCAGGAGGACTGAGCACCAGTGTTTGGTTTATGGAGTCCCCCAACCGGTGCCAAACCTGAGGCGGGTCCCCTTGACTCGATCCCTCCTGGCTCAGGAAATCTGGCATTGCCAATTAAGGAGACTTCCTCAGCAGCCACCTCTGAGTCAAGGAGGGGGGAGCTTCCAGTCTCTGAGAGAGGCTCTTCCCGCCTCAGCACAGTGTCAACCACAAGGGCTTCCTGAGCGGCTGCCGTGTGAGGCTGGCTGAGCTCGGCGGAGAGGGCACAGGCTCCTACCCCGCTCCCCCAAGGCTGAAGCGGTCACCAGCCTGTCCTGACCTTGGTGTCTCTTGACCATCAAATAGAAAGACCACAGATCTGACCAGGTGGTGGGAGAAGGTGGGGAAGGGAAGGCTACTTGGTGTTTGAAGTGTCAGCAGAGCAGGGCCCCAAGGCGTGCTTTCGTGAGAGTTAGGCTTCTCAGAGACACTTACTTATCCAGAGTCCGGGAGTCATCGGTGTACTCAGGGAGGTCATTTAAGTCTCTGGGGGAGGCGGAGATCTGGTGCAGGCTGAGGGGCAGCGCCTGGCCATCCTTGCCTACCACTTCCAGGCCCGTGAGCCCCAGGTAATGTAGGTCCCCCCAGGACGCAGTGAAGTTCAGCTGAAGGCCTGCAGGAAGAAAAGTGGCTGTGAAAACCAGCGGTTCCAGAAGTCCCCAAGGAGATGGGAAAAGTACACGGTCTGGTCTGCAGCCTCGACATTCTGCCAATTTGAAAACCCAGACTCAAATGAATGTGCCTCCAGGACTGGCTCCGGCCTTCCCCGCAGGTCCTCGGCTCAGCACACTGCTGCTGTTGTCTGCAGGATGACGGGGCCAGAGTCGTGCTGTGCCCTTCCCCACCATGTGGCCTCTACCTACTTCCATCGTCCCCTCTTGCTACTTCCATTGTCCCCTCTTGCTCGGGGGTCCCATGATCCATCTGCACTGTCTTTCAGTGCAGACCTCCACACTCCTCTCGCTTGTCACAGGAACGTGGCGTTGCTGTTCTTCCCTTCAGCAACCCCATGTCCTGGTTAAACTGGGCTTGTCCCTCAGATCCCAGTCCCCTTCAGCAGGGAAGCCCTCCCAACCTCTGGCCATGTCAAAGCACGACTCAGAGCCTGCCATGTCACAGTGACCTTCCTCCTCTGTGTCCTGGTCCCGCTGTGACCTTGTGGGCATTTTGCCATGCGGGCAACACATTCCCTGGGGCTAGAAACCCTGCCTGTTTTTCTAGACCATTGTGTTCCAAGAACTTGGCATAGGGCCTGATTCATAGTAGGAGCTCAGTAAGATGAAGCGATGAACAAGTAACCAAATGGAGACACTACATCGGGAAACCATGCCTGGAAATTGCCGATTTATGAACACTGGCCACAATCACGTGGATTTGGGTGAAATCAGGGTAAAGGAAGACACTGACAGCCTTTTGCCTTTGCTCCATCAGAGACCATTAAGAAGTGACCTTCTGTGGTTCTGGGCAAAATGACCCAGCTGAGTCATTTGCTTGCCCAGGAAGCTCATGTGTGTGGCTCTCGGTCAGGGCCTGTGAGACACTTGGCCAGAACGTCTCCTTCCTCCATGGTCTCCACTGGAGCAGGACCCGGCCCAAGGAACTCTTCTGTCCTTGGAGAGACTGGAGCCTTCTGTCACATCCTTTTGGGTGTCTGTGTTGAAGAGTCATACTCTGCAACTCTCCCAGAAGGCCAGTGCCGTGTGCTGGAGGCTGCCTCCAGGGCCTGTGTCAGCTGGGCTGAGGCATTAGAAGCCCGAGGCGGCAGGGTGGGGGAAGGCAAGGGTAAGCCACTCAACTTCCTAGGGCACAAATTCTTCCATGTCCCTGTCATTCCCCACACGTTTGAGTTCAGCCTAAGATCCTGCCATTCGCCAGGGGCCAAGATAACTGAGTGCCATGGGCAGCGACATCTAGGCCGTTCAGCTGCCAGCCCACCAGACACCTGAGGAGAGCCCCAGAGGCCAGCCAGGCTCATGGGAGACCCGCCCAGGCAAGCCCCTGGATTATGGCGAGTAGCGAACAGACGGGACTGGCATGAAGCTCCTGAGTTTTGAATTATTTGTTCAGCTGCAAAAAAAACAACAAACTAAGGATGCAGTTGTCACCTGTGTCTGTGTGCACAGGCCTTGTCCAGTCGCCCCAGCTCAGCACACCCTGCTCCATCACTCTAGCCCCAAGCCCCACTGTATTTTTGTCACAGCACGGGTGACGACCTAACCACATTTTCCACCTCTGTTGGCTTGTTTTTGTCAGTGGTGAACAAGACTGTAGTGACCTCCTAATAGGTGCCAAGCCCTGTTCTGGCCACCGGAGAGACAGAGTGAGCACACAGTGAATTCTTGGTATTCTAGGAGCTTCCACCGTTGTGAAGACAGATGAAAGCACACTGATCAAACAGGTGACAGTGCCACAGAGCGATGAATACCCTGAGCAAAATGAAACAGATGTGACTGGCTGAGGAGGAGCAGGGGTGGTCAGGGAGGGCTTCTCTGAGGAGGGGACATTTGAGCTGAGAACTGGATGCTAAGGCAGCTACCCTCCCTGGAGGGCTATTCTACACGGGGAGGTCAGCAAGGGCAAAGGTCGCTGTGGTTGCAAGCTTGTAACCAACAGAGAAGATGGAGGAAACCGAGACCCAAGGTTCAGCAGGGGCAAGATCACAAGATCACGACCGGAAGTTTGGGTTTTCTTCTCTCTGCACGGGAGCTAACTGGAGCTGTGAGTTCTGAAGGCAGGGATGGGTGTGGATGGCAGATTGCTCAGCGCCTGAGAAAGGGAACTGTGGCTGGATTCTAGCGGGAAACTGGGGAGGAGAGTGTTGGGATACTGGTGGCATTGACAAGGTGGCAGCGGTGAAAGCAGGCACAAGTGGGCAGATGTGGGAGCTGTTCTGGGGCTGGCAAGGCCACGACTCTTGGTGGCCTGTGTGGAAGTGAGGGAGAGACGCTCGAGCCGTCTGCGAATGGCCGAGGGCCCCATTCCTGGAGAAGGCCTGGGGTTCGGAGGAGAGTGAGGGAGGACTGCCACCTCCCCGAGAGAGCGCCAGGCCGCGCCGGCCTCGCCGGAGCCTGCTGCCGTCCCTTGGTTTGCCTGGCAAGAGGCACTGTGATGCCAGCTAATTTGGGCCGCGCAGAAAGCAATTGCTCTCCTTTCTGAGCTAATAGCCACGCTCTGTATTCATTTTCCTCTGGTGTATCAATTAGTATTTATATAAATGGAAATTAATTTTGTTATTTCTCTCCCCTGTTTCAACTCTCTAAGCTCCTTTCCTATTCATCACTGATGATATTTGCAAAACGTCCAAAATTAGTGTCATCTGCAAATTAGCAAGTCATATATCCCCTTTCAAAACATTAATGGGATTCGCCATATTTACTAACCCCAACACATCCCCCCCCCCCGCCCAGGGCCACTTTATCAAAGCTCTCTCCATTTGCACAGGCCGGTAAAGTAGGTTTAGGATTTGGCATAGAGTGTGGAAAAAGCCAAAGGTTCAGAAAGAGATTTAAAAAGCACGGAGCTTCCAACCTGCAGAGAATGCTTGGTCAAGAGGTTCTTCTGCCTTCCTACTGAGCACAGAAGCTGAGAAATTATACTTTGCTTGCAGCAAAAATGTCTCTGAGCTTTCCTCCAGGGCAAAGCTCCCCACGGCATTGAAATAACATTTCTGAGAAAGGTCAGAAGCTAGTTTGGTGGGAAAGACATTTACAGACAGAATCTTCAGGGAAATCATGGGGTGACGGGGACAGTGGCTGGTCCTGGTCCACCGGCCACCTCCGCTTCCTTCTGCTATTGCTGGTCAGCCCAGGGTTAGTGACATCACACGCACATGCACACCCGGATCCTGCAGGGAAACTGGCTCCCCCTCCCCTACCCCACCCCCTGGCCTTTACAGTGGCTTAGCTCAGACTGAGTCTAAATCTCCACTGTCTACCACCCCCAAAACAAAAGAAAGAACCCTGACTGATGAGGGGAGACCAAAGTGAACAAGAAGTAACTGTCTTCTTGAGGACCTCACAGGTCTCAACAGAGGCCTTGCCTTCACAAAGACCTCTGATGTGAGGCAGTCTCCCTATGAGAGCCCTGAGGTGAAGTGGCGAGGGTGTGGGCTGGGTTCCATTCTCAATTTGAGTACTAGCTATGTGACCTGGGGTGGGTTACTCAAGCTCTCTGATTCTTAACCAAACGTGGCACAGAGCCAAGATGAGAGACAGGACCACCTCTCCAGCCTGCTTCTTATCTGCATGAGGTTGGATTTTGAAATTCCTCTGATGGCCTAGAGTAATTGAGAGTGTTCTAGAATGTAAAGAGCTGTGGGTTCAAGGCAGGCATCTTCCTTTTTTTCCCCTAAGGGGTAACAGGCCTTTGTGGAGTAGGTAAGCAGAAGGAGCTGGGGTGCAGCAGGGCCTTAGAAGAATTATGGAAGCAAGTTGGACACCTGCCCAGGCCCCACCCCTCAGGGCCAGGGTGGCCTCATTCCATAGGAGCTGGGAGCACCATGCTGACGGCTCACAGCTGAGTCCCTCACCGTGACTGCCCTAATCTTAGCTCTTCCCTGGGCAGCACATACCTAGCATTCATAGAATATAGGGCCCGGCTGCTTTGAGTCAGGCCAACTCCAAGGGCGCCCCTGTGGAGCTGACAGTCGCCTTGGTGTGATGACACCCAGCGCCCATTTCCTGCCTTGCCCAAGAGCACACCCCATAAACACCACCCTGAGCTGCGTCTTGGGAGCCCAGTCATCTAGAGGGGGCAGTCCACCTCGGAAGGAGAGTGGAGTGGGGGGCCCTGGGGACAGAGGGCTGGGCTTGCACAACAGCCTGCACTAGGAGGAGCGTTGGGGGCGCAGACGCAGCGGCTTCAGCTTCATTGTGCAGAGGATGGTGGTGAGGCCAGGAGGGGCGCCTGACAACAGCCTGGCTCAGCTCGCTGTCACAAGGTAACGGAAGTTGATGAACAGTACCAGGGGCAAGAAAGCTGCAGGTGAGGCTGCAAGGGACGAGCGAGGGAGCCGGTAACAGGGACCAGGGAGGAGATCACCGCCAGCCCCGATCTCGGCTGACGGTTCCCTGAGATGGCAGGTGGGGGGCTGGCATGGAGGTGTAAGTCACAGTGGGGATGCTGGAAGCAGGAAGGAAGAGGGGGACAGACGCAGTGAAACTCAGATGGAATTTGCTCTGAGGTCACACACTGACACCGGCAGGCTAATGACACTGTGTGCGGTGTTTTAAATGATTACAGAATGAAACACCAACATTTAAAATGCTGAAGTCCAGATTTCCCACTTTCAAATGACCTGGCATGCTGGGCCCATATTCCTGCTGCCCCACCCCACTGGAGCTGGGGGGACACACCCCACTGGAGCTGGCTGGGGAGTTCCTTCTGCACCTGCTCCGTGGTGGGGCTTGAGGGGACAATAGACCACTGGACTGACAGGTGCCTCCATCTCTTCTGGCTCATATTGTCTTGTTCTCCATTCACAGGGTTCTAGCTCAGCCACCCAGGTGAGGGTGAGAGTAACACACAGGTGTCTGCACGCAAAGTTTAAAAGTGTGCCTCTGGGAAAGCGAACCCCAAAGAGGCTCGGCACAGGAGAGAAAGCCGGCCAGGGCCACAAGAAGACTGGCTACCGCCTCCTGCCTCTCTGCTAGTGTACAATCTGCTGACTATCCAGGGAAAATGTCCCAAGTGCCCACAACTCCCCCAAAAGTCTTTCTTCTACTCCACGTTGCCCCCGGAGAGGACACTCACAGATTCCATGGTAGACACCTGGCTCTGGGGTGGTGACTTCAGGGAGAGGGCAACTGGGTGGTAGCTCCTGCTCCTGGGTTGGGAGAGAAATAGAGAGAAAGGGGATGAATGTAGTGATACCTACACAGCTGGTTGGCCATTTCAACAGATACCGCTGTCCACCTTGTGCCCCTGATAAGACCTGTGTCTCTTATTGTATTTTCTTTCTATGTGGAAGCTGTGATTGGTGATAAAGGCAGGCAAGGATTTTCACACTGGCTGGAGTTTCTGACCAGAAAAAAATGGTTCAAACCTGTTCTGAATGGACAAAACAAGTTCAAACTGGAGAAAATCAAATAACTAGTATTAAAAAAGATCTGACTGGGTAAAACTGGTTCATAACTAAACCAATTGACCCTTGCTTCGATTTCTCAAACTGGCTGAAACTAGGTCACACTGGCTAAAACTGGTTCTAACAGGTGCAAAACAATTCCAACTGGTACAAACCGGGTGAAAACAGTTCAGACTGGCTCTGACTTACTTAAACCAACTGAACCAATGTTCCTTTTGGTTTCAGTTCTTTGAAGAAGTCAGAACCGATTTCCATGTGTTTCTCAGTTTCTCTTGGCTTGGACTCATCAGAAATGTTTGGAAACAGTTTCATCCTTTCTGAGCCAGGGAGGAGCTGTCATTTGGTTTCACTTTCAGATTCAGGTTGAGTTGGTATCTGTCAGGACCTGGTTTCAGCTGGCTTGAACTGGTTGGAACCAGTTTCAGTCAGCTTGAAGCAGTCTCAATCAGAACTGGTCAGAACTGGTCAGAACTGGTTTCGACTGGCCAGTTCTGAACAGCTAAAACCCAGTTCCAGCCAGTTGAAACCAGATCTGACCAGTTCAAGCCAGTTCTGACCAGCTGAAACTGGCAGGTTCAAACCAGTTCTGGACAGTTCTGACCAGTTCAAGCCAGCTGAAACTGGTTTTGGTCAGTCAAAACTGGTTCTGCCTAGTTCTGAGCAGCTGAGACCAGTTCAAGTCAGCTGAAATTGGTTCTTACTGAAGCAGTCAAAACTGGTGCTCAGAGCCAGTTTCAGCCAGCTGGATCCAGTCTGAGCTGATCAGAACTGGTTTCAATAAATCAGAACTGGTTTCAACCAGTTAGAACTGGTCAGAACCAGCAGTCAGAACTGCTTAGAGCCGTTTTCAGCTGGCAGAGCCAGTTTCAGCAGCTCTGAACTGGGTTTCAGCTGGTCAAAACCGATTTCAGCTGTTCAGAACTGGTTTCAGCTGGTTAGAACTGGTCTAAGCCAGTTTCAGCTGGTCAGAACTGGTTTCAGCTGGTCAGAACTGGTTTCAGCTGGTCAGAGCCTGTTTGAATTTGTTTCAGCTGAAGCCAGCTCTGAAACCAGCTCAAGCTGAGTCTGATTTATTCAAAATTGAAACCGCCTGAAAACAGACTCTGACTCTTCAAAGATCTGAAAGGGAAAACAATTGAAACCAGTTGACAATTGTTCTCACTATCTCAAGGTTTTGACTTGTTCAACTGAAAGTGAAACCAGCTGACACTGGCTCCAATCGCACAAACAGGCTGCAAGTGGGTTTGACTGGCTGAAACCCGTTCCAACCAGTTATGATCACCTGAAACAGGTTCAGACCAGTTCCCATGAGCTGAAACCAGTTCAAATTGGTTCCAATCAGCGAAAACTGGTTCCAGCTGGTTCTAACGTATTCCAAACAACTGAAAATTCCTGAAATTGACTCTGACTGGTCAAAGATTTGAAGTGCAAACAAGGGAAACTGAAACCAACTGACTGGTTCTGTCTCAAGGTTTTGACTTGTTCAAACTAACCAAGTCAAAACCAACAGACGCTGGCTCCAACTGTTCCATCCAGATCTGACTCATGAAACCACTTCGGACTGGTTCAAGCTAGTTCCAACTGGTTCATACTGGCTGATTCTGGTTCTGGTTAGTTCTGACTTATTCCAACCAATTGAAACTGAACCTGCTTGAAACCAGTTCTGATTTGTTCAAGGAATTGAAACTGAAAACAACTGGAACTAAAAGCAACTGACACTGATTCTGTCAAGAATCAGTGCAAACCAACTGAAAGTAAAATCAATTGACATTAGCTCCAACTGCTCAAACCTGCTGAAACCAGTTAGCTCCAGCTGCTCAAACCTGCTGAAACTAGTTCCAACTGGTTGAAATCAGTCTGACCCACTTTCAGCGGTTTGAGCGATTCATAGTCACTTTCAATTAGTTTCAGTTGGTTTGAACAAGTCAGAACCAGTTTCAGCCATTTTCAATCTGTGGGAACCAGTGTCCTGTCTGAACTATTTTGATAGTTCTAACTGGAAATAACTGGTTCAGACCAGATAAAATCACTTTATACCAGAAACAGCTGATTTAGACTAGAAAGATCTGGTGACAATGGTTCTGATTGTATAAAACTGGTTCTGAACAGATAAAAGTGGGTTTTAAACATGTTGTGAACCAAATGAAACAAGCTCACACTTGTTCTGACTGGATAAAACCAGTTCAAATATTTTATGACTGGGTAAAACAGGTTCAAGCTGGTTCTGACCAGTTCTAACCAACACCGATTCTAACCAGAAACGATTCAAACTGGTTACCAGTTCTGACTTTAAATCAGTTCAAGCTGCTGCCAAACTGGCCGTGATTGAATAAAACCAGGTAAAACCTCTTGTCTTGTCTGACCAGTTCTGGTCGGTTCAGGATGGTCCAAATAGAGCTAAATCTGGTATTAATTAACCTGTTCTGACTGGGTAAAACCAGCTCAAAGTGGAAAAAAAAAAACAAAAAACAGATAAAACTGGTTCCCAGTTCTGACTGGGAAAAACAGTTTCAAACCCAATAAGCCAGCTGAAACTGGCTCTGTCTCGATAAAACTGCCTTAGATCAGTCCAGACCAGAGAAAACCAGATAAAATTGGTATTAACCAGTTCTGACTAAATAAAACCTTACAAACAGGTTGTGACCAGAAGAAGCAGGTTCTGACTAGTGGAAATCAGATAAACTGATACTACCCAGTTCTGATTGCATAAAAATGGTTCAAACCCATTCTGACCTGCTAAAACTAGTTCAAAGCAGTTTTTACTGGATAGAGCCAGGTCTGACCAGTTTTGACTCTGTAATGCTGGTCTCAGACATTTCAAGCTGGTTTTTAGAAAGCGCCGCTGTCATTTGGAAGCATGGACGCCAGGGTCGTGTATTCCCACTCTGTCTGCTGACCCACTCTGTGCTCTTGGGCAGGTCACCCAGCAGGTCACCCGGCCTTCTAGCCTTGGTGTCCTAAGTGGGAAAATTAATCATCTCTTCTCAAGGCTTGTTACAGTGGGTTACACAAGATCACAGCTCTCCATGACTGGATTACTAGGGAGACTGGGAAGTGCCCACCAGGGTTGCCATCATTTTAATGCCACACACGCCCATTAGAAGCATTTCTGGGCCTTCTAACAAAACAAGTCAGCGATTAAAATGCAGTCCAAAGTTAAAATTCCCCTGAAACAGCTGACCTCTCAATTATGGAGATGACACAGAATGGATTCCTCCTAGCTTTGCTTAAAATTTGAATACTTTCTTCACTTTAGCTAAAGAAAAAAATAGTAATTAGAGAATGAAATATGACACACAGGACAAAAACGAAGTAGAAAAATGAGAGACGTCCAAACAGTAGCATCAGTAGTTAAAAGCTGTTCATCTTCATTCATCCTGCTCTACTCTGACTTAGGAGCGGAAATCTTTCTCCAGACACCCACCTGCTTCACCCCTCCCACCCTGTCCTACCTGGTCCTCGGCCCACAGGCCAGCCTGGGTGTATGGCCGCTCCTCGCCCTCGCCATCGGCTGTGCTGGGCCTCCTCAGTGCCTCCTCACCCTGCAGGCTGCAAAGGCTCTCCAGGTCCATGTCGAATGTCTCATCAGAACAGAATATGGCCTCAAGAATGTCATCATCCATGGTGAATAAGATTGTGTCTCCAAAGTGCTCTGGGGCTGCACAGGTTACCAGGAAGAAGAGAAGTGTCAGCTCACCTCAAATTCCAATGATTTGTGGCTTGGGAACTTCAACCCATCAACCTCGGTGCTACACAGCCTCACATCACTAATAGTTCTTGATCTGTGCGCCTTGGTCTTCACATATCGGCAAGTGGGGCCCACACAGTAAGAACCACATAGCTTTGATGAAGGGACCTGATTTAGTGAGCATCTTTGCTATCGGTCATGAAGTAAGTACCATTTCTTAGGCCTGAGGGAGGTACTGCTGCAGATGCTTTCGCTGCCCCATGCAAGGCCCTGCTGATTGTTTGATATTTCAGGGGATGCTTGCCTAGAACGGCATGGGAGTCACACCCCCAACCCAGGGAGCCTGCAGTGTCCCAAAGGCCTGCTGCTTCGCCTCACTGCAGGACAGACCTGCAATTTAGGCTCTGGAACTGGGATCTGGCTGAGACCAGGCTTCCTGAGAAACTGTATTCTTCCCTAACTTCTCCACCTTCCGTTGCCTGCAGCCCTCCCCCTGCCGCCCTGCAGGTTGCAGGTTCTCCTGGGAGTGCCCTCTGATTAAATCATCTGCAGAAGCCCCCTGTGTAGCTCAGGCCCTGGGGGGGCCGAGTAACCGGTGCCCAGGGGAGGAGTTTACAAAGGCCAACTCTTGTCCGCCCAGGCTGCATTGGTGAGAGGGCCGGGTCTTCCAAAGCCAAGGACACCTGTCTGTCTCCGGCCAGCCAGCAGGCTTAGATTTCCCTCAGCACCTTGGTGGGTCGCAAGTGGAGGTTTCAAGAATGTTCTACAGGCATACCATACCTCCCGTCAGGGTTCCAGAGGCTTTGGCGATTTCTCCTTTAAAGATGCACTGCTCGTCTAACAGCATTGTGATGTCCTTCACGCCGCGGAAGGAATGTATCCGGGATTTATTGTAATTCCAAATCCTGATCAGGGCGACTTGGCAAGGGTGCGTGAAATTGATGGAGATGGAGTGAGACTGGCCCGGCGTGAAGGGGGCCAGCCAGACGTGCATGTCGTCCTGGGTCCGGTTCACCCCATCGATGAGGTTGGTGACCACACGGGGGTCTCTCCCGTAGGCCGGTAAAATATTGATGTCGGGCGGGTCTGCTTGGATGCTCGCAATTTTCACCGGCTCGCCCTTGGAGCTGAAGATTTCTATTCCGTTCAGGCCCACATAGTGTCGGTCCCCCCACGTAGACGCGATGTCGATGACCAAGCGCTGCCCAGAAGGCAGGACGGGGATCTTGAAGTCGCTCCCGTCGTCTGTCTCCACACAGTGGTTGAGCTGCTCGGCCTCTGGCTCCTGCTTCTCCCCCTTCCGGGGCCGCGGCTGCTCGCTGTGGCGGCTGCTCTTCTGCTGCTGCAGGAACTCGTCCAGGATGTCGCCCTGGGCCTCCAGGTTGGAGATGCGGCCTCGGTGGGAGCGGTCGAAGGCACTGAGGGAGTCCCAGGACTCGTGCAGCGAGTGCTCCTGCTCGCTGGGCCACCGGGGCCTGGGTGGGGTCCTGGGGCGCCGGGCGTCTTCTGGAAGGAAGGACACAGGAAGGGGGCACTCTGTTAGTGGCACCTGCAAACCTGAGGGCCCTTAGAGGTGCTCGCACCCAGCATGAGACCCAAGGGCTCTCAGGGGTGGGGACATTCTCGAAACCAGTGGGTTGCGCCTGGGAGTCTCCGCTTGCTGCGTGGGCCAGGGACAGTAACCGAGGAGGCCAGGGCTGCAGGGCCAGTCCTGTCTCCGATGATTCCTTCTCCAAAAGCTAAGTAGTTTTCAGTGTGTTTCGCATTTTCTAGGAAGGCAGCTCCATGCAAATCAAGGACTATTTATGGCGTTGCAACCTTCTCTTCCTCAGAAACTCACCTGTCCGGGGCCCAGCCGGGGTCTGAGTCAGCGACCCCTCTGCTGGCTGCTTTCCAGACCCCTGGATGGCAGGTGCAGCCTCGTATAAGGACAGGAAATGGGGAAAAGCCAGGTAGGCATTTTAGAGGCAGCCTGTCCTCGTGGGTGGCAGGTACCACTGGTGTTCATTTTGGCTGGTTCTGGATTTGGGGCGGGGTTGGGGGTGCGGAGGACGCAACCAAAAAAGTTAAACAGCCCAGATAGGTCACAAGGTGAGGAACTGACTTCTACTCCTGGCTCTAGGCGTGGAACTGGGTCTAGGCTTGTCCAGAACACGCTGGGCCTCAGAGGGGGCGGGGGGGGGGGAGGCCCACTCCCCTCCTGGTAGACTCTAGAAGCCCTGGCCTGCGCCGCTGGCAGAGGCCTGTCCCCCAGCCACACCGTGGCTAACTGCCATCTAAGGGCGTCACTCTGGAAAAACAGCAGCTGCTGACAGACATTCTGTTTTTTCTCCTTTCATATCGCACTGTGCCTTTTGCACTCCATTTTCTGCCTGTCTCCTAGGGGGCCTAGCTCCATCAATTATCTCCTCTCTCTAGAATCTTCAATCAGTCCTTCCCCACTGGCCCCTCTCTGCCTGCAGACATGCATAAATCTCTCCTACCTGAAAGAAAATAAAGAAAAAAGGAGCCGACCTCATCGCGTGGCTCCCTCCGACCGCCACCCTATTCCCCGCTTTTGCAGCAGACACGCTGTCTCCTCACGGCCACCTTTTCCCTCAGCCCCTGCAACCTGCGTCCATGCCAACAGCATCCTTCCCATTCAGAAGGGACCCCTAGAGGGAGGGGCTCTCCGGGCTCAGAAGGGACCCCTAGAGGGAGGGGCTCTCCGGGCTCAGAAGGGACCCCTAGAGGGAGGGGCTCTC
>NW_004567133.1:6046388-6063832 GCF_000260355.1 Condylura cristata
GACCCCTAGAGGGAGGGGCTCTCCGGGCTCAGAAGGGACCCCTAGAGGGAGGGGCTCTCCGGGCTCAGAAGGGACCCCTAGAGGGAGGGGCTCTCTTCAGACTGGCAGGAAGTAGCTATGGCGATCACGGAGGCCATTCTGTTGCACTGTGTGTTGCGGGGGGTGGGGGCTCCCCTGACAGTGAAGCCAACATGGGGAGAGAAGCATAGGTAAAGAGGGGAGAGAGCCCCTGGATCCAGCCATGCCTGAATCAAACCCCGCGGGCTTCATGCCCTTGCATCCTTAAGAGCCTCCGGTTCCCGCAGCCCTCCAGGGAAGCAACTCCGCCAAGGACACAGGGACTCCAAGCACGTAACTGGTGCTCAGTCCTCATCGTGACATCCCAGCAAGCCTCTTCCAGGGGAGTTTTCTTGCCCCCCTACTTCTAAGACAGTGTGCCTGCCTGGTTCTCCACGGCCCTGCTCACAGCTCTTCTCTACCACACCAGCCTTCCCGTCTCTCCACACCCCGAGTGTGAGCACCCCAAGGCCTCAGCTCCACCCGGGCCTTTCCCAATGCTGCCCTCATGCAGCGCCTGGCTTCCAGGAAGGCACTGCTCAATTTTCGGTGTCAAGTTCTGGCTTCTCTGCCCTAAGTCCAATGATCTTTAGGAAGGTCCAGACCTGTCCACTCTCCCACCTCCAACTTCAGATGCTGAGAATGGAGTTTACCGTCAACCCCCCCAACAGGCAGAGTCTCTGCTATGCTGAGAAAAGTGACAATCAAATTCCTCACCAGTTCCCTGCGCCTCACCGAACTACACCTACCTCTCCCCTGCAGCCATCCTGCTTCAGGGCGGACTCTCTCTACCTCAGGGCCTTTGTCCTGTGTCCTCTGCCAGGGGGCTCTCCCCCAGGTCCCCACTTAGCTGGCTCTCCCTGACCCCTCCCCCTTGGAGAGGCCCTCTCTGCCCCGTTCCCTCCTGTGTCCTGGTGCCTGCTACGGGATCTGGCTTACGGAAGTGCTGGGTCAGTGTGTTTCAGTGAAGGGGGGGTGATGGCACCCCACGATGCACCTCTGTGCTCAGGTCTAGAGACAGAGGGACTTCCCAGTTCCACCTGTTGCTTCTTTCGCATCTGTCCTCTCCTCCCTCCCCTCCTCCTCACCTGCCATTGAAAGCGATTCCAGGAGCTCTTCCCATGCTTCCCTCCAGGCATGAGGCCTAACATCTGGCAGAGGGAACTTCCCATATGGATCGTCACAGCGTCAGTTGACTGTGCTCTGATTCCCACTGACTGAAATGAACAGCCTGGTTTGCTCTGCGAGAGCCCCAAGCAGACCGCACCAGCAGCACGGGCCAGGCCCGGGATACACACAGGGCAGGGCTCTGCTGTCATTCGGCGTCTCTTTCTGACTGACTCTTCCCGAGTGGCACTCTTCAAGTTTTAAAAGCAGAGAGGCAAAGGTCTCTTGGACGGCTTAGCTGGGACAACGGGCAGGGGGCCCACGTGCCCTCTGTCTGCACAAGAGCACACTGTTTGCTAGCCCTAGGCTGGGAGGGAGTGAGTGGGACCAGGGTTCTGCCCTGTGTTTCCCAAGCACGCCTCGGAAGGGCAACAGCACGCTCAGTCTGCAACCTACTGCGTGCAGGCTGCACACTGATAGGAGAGGACGGATCGAAGGTTCACAGCTACTCCTGGGTGGAGGCGCATGCGAACTAGAGGTCCGAACTTGAGGTCTGAAAGTCAAGGGCCCCACCAGGAGGTGTGCGTTAAATGCCAGTGGAACCGGAAATGGGAAGATACGTGGTGAAGAAGAGCAGAGCCAGGTTTACTCGGTGAACTGCCTTCAGCCATTGCTGAGGGACGGCTGGACACGCGGCCCAAGTCGGCCCGTCAGAATCTCTCCAGGGACGTTGGAAATGGCTGCCAGGGAGCAGCTAGGACACCGGCACTGTCCGGCTGCAGGACCTTGTCCTGCGGCGTGGATGGCACGGGCAGCGGACCTCATGGGGGAGAGGAGGGCGAGTGCATCTGCAGGGAGCAGAGGAAGGGACCGCCCTGAGCCTGGGCTCTAGGAGGGGCTTCTCTGGATCCGCCAGCTTTGGAGACCCTCGCCCCAGCCCTGGGGAGCAGCTACACTGCCTGCCTTTGGCGGTTGAGGAGTTCCGGAAGGATTCTTCAGCACCACTCGCTGCAGTTTGCACTGGACTGAGAGACTTCATTCACCGGTAGCCAACGGACCCCGATGAAGACACTAGCCTGCACGCGCAGATGTTCTAATGAGATGCTCTGACGGACAGGATATCCCGGCTCTCTGGGCAATGGTCAGACCAGCCCGGTCCCAGGAAAAGCCCGCGTGGCCGCCATTGTACAGGCGGTAGCTCGGCCTACCTGGAGGCCATGACTATGGGCTTTGGCTCTATGTAATGGGCAATTTAAGATTTCTAAGCAGCATTCCTTTTGAGCATGACCAGCTTAACAAGCATTAAATCTCAAGGGCTTGGTACTTAATGTGGCATTGAGCCAACCAGTGAAATGCCTGGCAAGAAATTAAAGTGAGACAAGTCTTCTGAACGTGAACAAGTTAGAATAATGCTCGTGTCTTCGACACTCCCGCAGGTTCTGTGGGCCTGTTGAGCAGGACGGCCTGCAAGTCCTGACTCTCCCAGGTGGCTGATGATGGCTGCAGGTGCAGGCCCGCGTCCTGTGGGCCTGCATCAGGAGTGGGACCTGGGTTCAAATCCTGCTCAACATCTACTGGCTGTGTGACTCGAGGAAAGTTACTTCAACCTCACATTTTCTTTATTTGTACCAGGAGGCTGGTGTGAGGATTAAGCAGGCTCCTTCGAGTCACACACCCATACCAGAGCCTGGCTTGTCCACTAGACAATAATGGCATTGATGCTGATTCAGTGCATGGCAAAATACATGCCTTGGTTTTGCAGATACACTCTCAAAGGCAGAGTCGCGGACTGGGGCGTGATGGTGATGGCCATGATACTGATAATATTCAGCCGCAGCTAACCCTACATCTGTAGGGTACTCCTGCAGGCCAGAGCTGCCCACTGCACCTGTCTGGCTTCCTTTGATCCTCCCCATGCCCCCTGAGATGGGTATTACTGGCATCACTTTACAGACAAGGCAACTGAGGCCTGGAGGGATTTCAGGTATAGCCCCGCTGTGGCTGGGAGTGGAACCTGATACAGGCGCAGATAGTGTGGGCTTGCCCTTCTGTGCCCCACGGCCTGGCATTAAATTCAGAGGAATGCGTGGACAGCACAGCTTGGCAGGTCCCAGGGCTCCGTGGATGATAAGGGACGTGCCACCGTGTTGACATAGTGGCTACTTGCGAGGCGCTTGGCACACGCCAGATGTCTTACTATTTTGAAGCCATCACCTCACTCATTCCTCGCCACACTGAGAAGTGGGAGGTTTGTGCTCATGTTATAGCAGAAGATGCCAAGGTTCAGAAAGTGGAACGCTCCCCCGACCCCCCACAGGAAGTCTCAGATCTATAAGCGGCAGAGTTTAGATTCAAATGGTTCTGATGGAGCAGAAGAATAGAAAATTTTGGAAGGAAGCATCTCAGGACCAGATACTGGAGGTAGGGGTAGGCATGTTTGACACAGTCATGAAACAAACTACAGAAAAGTCAAGTTTCCAGAGGCAGCTGGAGGTGAGCATCTGGAGACTGGGGACCACTGTAAAAAAAACAAAACAACAACAACAAAAAAACACTGGTCTTTTCCAATCTAACTAGTCAAGCCAAATACAGAAAAAGTCCTTGGGCACCAACCCTAGAGATAATGAATTTAATGAGTTAACAGTTCCACAAAGGAATGAACCTCTCCAGAAGAGAAAAAGAAAAAAGTGCAATTTCTGCACTGGCCAGGCGCGTCCCCCATGCCCGCCCGACTGGGCGGGTCTTTCTCTTCCCCAGTGTCCCCCTGCAGGGCAGCAGCTAGGCCTCTCCCCAGGCTATGAGAGGTCCCGTAGCACACCTGTCCCTGTCAGGGGCAGCTCTTCCTGCCCGCCCGTGTCTATGCAAGCATCCTTGGCTTCTTGCCCCCTTTTTATAATAAACCTGTCTTTCCGGGTATAACGAAACGTCTGTCTCATGGGGAAACTTGCTGTATACCATGGAGAAGGGCGCTCAAATGAAACTTCTCTCCAAGGTAACTCAAGAACGCTGCTCCCTGAACCCAACAGCTCTCCACACCAACGTCGGTTTGACTCCTAGTAGTGAGGCTGTATCGTTTCCAGGGGCCAAATCTGAATGTAAATATTCGGAAAACCAGCCACTGATACCGCCCCCCTTTCGGAGCCCTGAGCGTTAATCTACTGCAAAGTTCAAAGAGCAGGTGAGTCAGCCTGCTAGCAGATGTATATTTTTAAATTTTTTTTGAAGCACACAGTGATTTAAAAGTAAACTCAGTGAGTTACCAATGTCAAAAAAATAAGAATATTCTGCACTCCTGACTTGATAAGTGGCAAAATAGACCTGGCACCCCTGAATGAGTAGAGAGGCAGCTGTGCCCTCGAGTGAGTCTGAGCGCTCGTTTGCCATAGTCCTCACCACTCCCTATAGCACGTCTCTACACCCAGGCAAGTGTCAGTTGCTATTCATCATCAGACTCGTGCACCTTTTCTAGTAGTTCAGAATAAAAGTTCAGAGAGCAGTGTCGCTATCAAAGGTGCAACAATGAAGTCTAGATTGGAAAAGCCATATACAGCAAGACAAACAGGCAAAGGGACCGACCTTGCGACCACGCAAATATGCCCATGTGTTTCACATGCAAAGTCTCTTGAGCATTTCACTCACTGATGTCGCCTCTGTGGCAACAAATTTGTGATCCCCTGGCTGACATGACCGCCCTTATTTTGCAGATGAAAAAACTGAGGTCCAAGAAGCTAAGTGGCTGGAGCAGGCACGGAGGCGCTGGGGCCAGGGTGCCGCTCAGGCTTACCTGTGCTGGCTGGCTGGCTGGCGCCATGACAGCTGCTGAGCGCGTCCTTCCTAGGGCCCCTTCTCCCACTAGCAGGGTGCTCCCTGTTGGGGGGTCGGTCAAAGATATCCAAGTCGTCACTGCAGACTTTGGGGGCCGCTCTCTGGGCTCTCTCGCCAGCCCCGGCATTCCAGCTGCTTGCCTGTCCCTGCTCTCGCCGGGGGCCTCTGTCCCCCACCTCAGCCTCAGTCTCTCCACTGCCCTCAGCCACGATGTCCGCTGAGGGCAGCCTGCCTTTCCAGTCCAGTGGCTTCTCAGGACTTAGCCAGAGGGGTTTTGGCTTCCTGCCTCTCCCCACGGGAGAAGGTTGCAACCAGGAAGGGGTTTTCCCTGGCGCTTCTGACACTTTTCTGCCCGTGGGGTTTTCCAGCTGTGGGATCAGGGCGGGGACGGGGCATTCCGCTGGTGGAGAAGGCGCAGGCGCAGGGGACAGGCCCCCCTCAGAGGCCGGGGCAGCTGCCACGCCGAGCTCTCCCTCTAACTTGGACAAGCTGTCATCCTCGCAATCAGGAGAGTTCATCCTTTGGCCAGAGAACTGTCCTTGAGAAGAGGCCACGTCCAGCGCTGCTGCAGCTGGCGGTGGGCAGCTGAGGCCCGGCTCCCTGTCCCCGCCTGTGCCAGGCCCCCTGCGGGCATCTCTGCTTTGCTCCGAGTGGGTGTGAGCAGAGCTTGCCATTCTTTCATCCTCGTTCCTCAGGCCAAGCAGAATGCTCTGGGCAGCCGGGGCCTCTCCGCCTCCTTTGTCTAACTTGCCATCGAAGATGAGGTTTTCATTGACATAAAGCTTCACGTTCTTGGCACCGATGTCGAGATCCTGAAAACACAAAATTGAACAAAATGAAGATGCGTGGCGTCAGGCTGCCATATCCAGTTTCGGAACAGAGGGTGAAAAGGGCAAACGTGGGGTGCTACAAACGTGAGCCTCACCCAACTACCGTATGGGGTGTTACATGAGACTCAGGCTCATGTCTGCGACGGTTACACACTCCATAAATCAAAGGGCTTTCACAGAGAGAGCGGCCATCACCGGTGGCCTCATCGTTACCTCCTGCTGGGGTGCCGGTAATAGCCTGCTAATTGGCCTCCCTGCTTCCTGTCTCCCGCTCCTTCCACCTCCCTGGCTCCGCCACTTCCCTCTGTGAAATCTCCTGTCCTCACTGCAACAGCATCTTTCTTACAAGGACAGCTCCGGGCCTCTGCCTCAGGGGTCTGACACTCACACAGAAAGCAGCTCCTCGGCCTCATGTCGGCTGCTCTGAGGGCAGATGCCCCCGCGAGGAGATGGCAGGAGAACCCCAGAGTGTGGAGGGTAACATGCCTGAGAGGCCCCCAGACCTGCAGAACAAGCCATGTGTCCTCTCCTCCCTGGTGAAGTTTGCTGCTGGGGGTGCACAAGCTGTCTTGGGGGCTTTGGGAAAAGGCCCGAGTGGAAGGCAGAGAGCTTGGAAGCCCAGAGCTGGTGCTCCGGCAGCCCCGTCCCCCCACCGTGTGGCCCCTCATCAGCTATAGGTTGGGAGCCCAGGGGCTGTGGTAGGGTGCTGCCAGGCAACAGGTTCTTCAGATGATTCTTGGGCTGCTGGGCTTGAGGCCGAGGCTGATGGGATGAACTCTGAAGGCCCAGCTGACACTCAGCAACCGTCAAAGGCTGCTTCCCCCAAGCTCCCCAACATACGCACCCCTGCATCAGGCAGGAATCATGGGTAAAATCAAAGCACACCTCCTCTTGCCACTGCCCATCCCTCCAAGGCCACACGCTCTCACAGAGCAGCGGCCCCAGGAACTCGCGCCCTCGAGTAAACGACACGCTTATTAAGGTCTGTCACTGGGTCCCTGGGCCGCCAGGGGCCCGGGAAACCAGCTCCACAATCAGGACAGTGAGCATATCCATCGCCCGCGAGTGTCCCTGCACCCCACCGCCCCCTCTTTTCCCACCCCAGGCAGCCACTCCTCGGCTCCCTGTTGCTGCATATCAGTGTGAGCTGAGGCCCACTCCCTGCAGGAGGTGCCCGCAGCCGCGGGGGGTGAACTCTGCGCCGCCCCTCCCCCCAGCCCCTCTCCTTGGCCACCATGTCCAAGTGCTCCCCCACCGCCTCCAGCCAAGAGCCTCCCTAACTGGGGGGCAAGGGTGCTGGTCTGGGGGGTGCTGGTCCATCAGGACACCGAGAGGCTGCCCTGTATGTACTCACACGGGGTCCTCTTTCCTCCCCCAACAGCACCCTGCTTTGGCCATGCACGTGAGGGCCCGGGAGGCCCCAACCGCAGGGAAGTTCTCGGGCCCCAGAGGGCAGCTGGGTTTCCGCCTGGGCCCTGTGCTGGCCTGGGCCTGGCGTGTCCCCGCCGGGCGGCCCCAGGCTGGCCCCTGGCTCCTGATCTCCCTGCCTGCTTACTTAGGGTTCTCAGGGCCCAGACGCTAAAGACCACCATGATGTAGAGTGAGCCTGATTTCCTGAACCCCAGCCCAGACCTCGCCACAAGCACTCGTGAGCAGTCATCTCTCGGGTAGCTCACAGGCATTGACAACCTTAATATCCCAACGGAGTTTTGTTTATTTATTTATTTTTAATTTTTTTTAAAATTTTATAACAGTTTATTTTTACATCATTTTGTACGTTTTTTTTCCATCTCAATTGTAATCCCTGCGGGTTTCCCATCACCAAGTCACCCATGTGCCATCACCATAATCCTGTGCACTTCCCTCCCCAACCCCCTGTTAATTTATTTTTTTAATTTTATCGTGTTATTGTTATCGAGATAGCGTTGGTTTACCATACTGGATATGATTTAGAGGCACAGGTTCACACCCATCCAGAGGTGACATACCTGGCAGGCACCAAGGCACTGTAATCCTCAACCCAGACACAATTCTTTTTTTTTTTTTTTTAAGATTTGCTTGTTTATGTATATAAAACTGGGGTGCAGGTCAGAGGTGCAGGGGCGGTGAGAAGATTCACCAGAGACAGAGCAGGGAGTAGAACAAGCAGATGGACAAAGTACACTGCTGAGGGGAGCAGCAGGAGGGTCAGGACCATGTGGGTCAGCTCCCTGGCTGGGGATCAAACTCATGCTGCAGTGGCTGCGCCAGCTTCATAGTGCTGAGCTTTAACCCGCTGAGCCACCAGGGAGGGCCCCAGACACAATTCGTAACTCATTTCCCCAAACCTAGTCTACTCCCACCTTAAAAATGGTCCCACTTGGGGTATATATACACAATGGAATATTACTTAGCAATAAAAAAAAAACGCATGCCTTTTGCAGCAATATGGATGGAGCTGGAAGGGATCATGCTTAGTGAAATAAGCCAGAATGAAAAGGAAAAATACTGGATGATTTCAGTTATAGCAGGAGTATAAATGACCAGGGGAGAAAATAATAATAATGAACAACTATATACCAGAGACTTGTCGCGGGGGTGGAGTGGGGAATGGGATCAAAAACGGTTGGGGGAGGGAAGTGCACTAGACCATGGTGATGGCACAGGGTGATTTGGTGATGGGAAACCCACGGGGATTACAACTGAGATGGAAAAAGGTACAAAATGATTATTAAAAAAAATGATTATTAAAAAACTATTATTAAAAGACAGAAGTTACCAAAAAAAATGAACAATGATGTAAAATATATATAAATAAATATTTTTTAATGTTAAAAAAAAAATAGTCCCACTTCACTCTGCCGCCCAGGCTCCAGGGGCCTCCCTGATTCCTCGTGCTCACGCCATGTCCGGCCCGTCAGAGGTCCTGGCTCTGGTCCTCCCCCTCCTGAATCCGACAGGTTCCCTGGGAAGGTGAGCCTGCCTCCGGGCCCAGGCCACCCTCTCTCATCCCTCTCCAGACAGCAACCTGCCTCCTCATCGGGCTCTCTGCTCCCCCGCCTCAGTGTCACCCCTGGACCGCCAACACCCGCCCGCCCCCCAACACACATACCTCATTCACTCCCCAGCAGTCAGACTTCAAAAGCAACTCATGAGGTCACGGCTGCACCCCCACTACACGGATTCCCCACTACTCTGAGAATACGGGCAGTGGCCACGGAGGCCCACACCGGCCGGCCCTGCATCTCTCTGGCCCCCACTCGCACCACACGGCCGCTTGGTGTCTGCCCTCCCTCTCGTTGCTTCTAAGGTCTCTGTTTGTCCGTGCTCTCGTGCCAGTCTGCACAAGCAGCACAGAACGGCTCTGCAGGACCTCTGCTCCTTTCGCCAGCACTCACTGGCCTTTGCAGCCCTGACCGCTCCAGTGAGCTCTGCACTTTCCGTTATTCTCCTGAGGCCTTTTTCTTGTCACTCAGGGCTCCTTTTTTTCTTTGCGTAATCCAAGGAACTGTAATTCCTGCCAAAGCCAGTTGTCCTGCCTCCTCTAAAATGCTCTGAATCCGAATACAAAGATGGGGGGGGGGGGTGTATATTTTCTCTAGTTTTTCCTGAATATCTGCTCAGATCCAGTTGTGGCCGAGGGCCTCCAAGCCATTGGCCTCCACCCAGCCGCCATGAATCAGGGGCTGCCTGGCCCACAGCCTGCTGCGCCTTGATCTTGCCGAGCTCAAGACCCGAGTGCTTGCTGGAATGTTCTGCTTGGATACCTGCAAGTGTGGCTCCTTTTTGTCATCAGAGGGGTCTCGGCCACCCTCTCCACCACATTGCTCTGCTTCAGTTCCTTCTGGCCTCCAAAACTTCCTGTTGATTTTTTAATGCAGCCATTATCTCCCCCACTCCAAGTTTAGCTCCAAGACCGCAGAGGCATCTTGCCCCCGGGCTCAGCAGGTCCTTGACACTAAGTAGGTACTTAACAACTACTCTGGAATTAATCAATGAGCAAACAAGGAGACTTTTCTCCTGGGTCAGCTCTGCCCTCCAACTGTGCTCTGGAAACAAACCTAATCAGCAAGATGGAGGCCAGATCATTTTCCATCTTGCTTTGGCTTCTCCTCTGCTCTTGGGATGTGGGGTCCGAGACCCAGGAGGTGTCTGTCTATACTTATATCCTCCCTTGGCCCCCCTGAAGTTACTGAGCTCTAACAAAATTTCTAGTTCGCCCAGCCACTGCTCTGGAAGTTTCTGTAGCAATTTCGAATGAGAACCACTAAGCCAGTGTTACACCACAGGAGCTCAGCTTCAATCATCCAATTGCAGGCTGGCAGGCTACTATTTGCCGACTGTCAGGAAAGTCGATTCTCCGAGCACTCTTTTACATGTTTATGTGGATGTGTTCTCTGTTTAGTGGAGGCACAGAGCAAGTGCGTGCTGTGAATTAATCAGGAGACAGCTACTGGAGAAGGACAGCGCGAGCAGTTTTCAACGACTAGTTCCACCAAATCACCACTATGGAAACATCTGGTGAGTCAGAAACGCTCAAAGAGGTGGGGGGGGGGGGCAGCCCCCAGGTCTGGTGCTGTCACAAGGCAGGCATCCTGGCTTTCCTATGAGAGGTCTGCCTCCCTGAGTGAGTTTGTCCACTGCCCACCAGGGTACATGCACATGTGTCCTTCTAGACTTTTCTCTGCATGTTTATGTACAGAGTAATGTCACAGTCATCACACCTCGGAGGTGCAGGAGCAGACCATGCACTGGGGAAAACATAGGGTTGGGGGCCGTGGGTTCGAATCCTGGGTGGTCCTCCAGGAAGGCTGTGTGTCAGGGATGTCTTTGGGAAGACTCCAGGGCAAAATTCTCTCACTCCTAAAGAGCCAGCAGCCGGCTTCCGCCTTTTCAGCAACTGGTTGGGCATCTGTCCTGTTTCGCTGAGAGATCTAGGGATGCTCATTACAGCCCTTGTGGCGCCCACGAGCGTGGTGTGCCAGCCATTTGAGTTTGTGACCCCTTAATATACAACTGTCATGAGTCCTTAAGGAGAGGAATCTTGCTGTCCCCTTTTGCTTCCCCCAACTGGCATCCCAGCATGCAATTCTTGCAATTTAATTCAAACCAATAAATATCGCACGGAGCTCTCCAGAGTCCTGGATGTGATCCCAACCCAAGTTGCAATCTCGGCCTGGTTCTAGACCTGGGGTTTTCGTGAGGGAAGTTTCTTTCCGCAAGGACTGCTAAAATAAAAAGCAGGTCTGACATCACTGGGGGTGGGGGGAGACTACCACTTGGAAACTGAAGTCAAGCCAGAGGAAAACAGAGATAAAAGAATAAGGGACAGGCAGGTTCCTGATGACAGGATGCGAACTCCTGGATCCTGCCATGCCTGAAGCCCTCATTCCATACTCACCTGTTAATAGAGCCAAAGAACGCCCTTTTGTGCTTAAGATGGTTTTAATTGGGTTTTCTGTCATTTGCTAGCAAGAGAATCCTGACTGATGTATGAGGCCCGTGACAGAGAACTTCAATCAATCGATTCCATTATTGAAATAGTCCTGGCCAGGGATGGCAGAGCCAGGGGAAGGAGCTTCTCCTCCCCGCCAGTCCCCAGGGGCTCTGGGCTCTCTCTACTGTCTAGACTGGCACCTGCACACCCATGAGCGGCCTCCCCCTGTTCAGCTGTGCCCCACGCCTGGTCTGGCGGCACAGGGCAGAGACCTCAGAGTCTGCTGGTTCTGCATTGTGGGCTGCTGGGCCACACCTCTGTGTCCTGGTCTTTTCTGTGCCTAAGCACCTCATTGGGCTCCTTCTCCTGGGGCTGATTTCTCTCTGAATTCACCTTTTCTTGCCCTGTTTCTCTCCTGTGCCTCTAAGGACTCTCAACGCTGCCTGAGCCAGGACTAGCTGGGCCAGGACTCTGCCCCAAGATTTCAGGTGTGGTAGCCCACCCACGGGAGAGCACCCGCTGATGACTGACAGTGGCCTCAGGTGCCTCCCAGGGCCTGGCTCGTGCCCATCCCACCAGCTGCCCCCCCTAAGATGCTTCCACTTCCCAGACCTGAGCACGCCCAGGCCCAGGCCCCGCCATGGCACAGAGCCTCTGGCCACATGGACTCAGCCAACCCAGGGCCGGTTCCGCTTTTGACTTCGAAGCCAGTGCCCAGTTTGATTCTGATTTGTATCCTGCTGCAACTGAGCCAACTATAAGAAAGCAGCTTCGTGACGGTTGAGGGATATTTGACTAGACACCGAAGACAAGCACATAAAAGTTATCAGGAGTGTTAGTGGTATTGGGGTTATATAAAATCAGACTCCAGTTAGATGTGGAGACTGAAGAATCTGAGTAAAATGGCCCGTGAGCCACAGCAGACGGGGGGAGAGGTGAACACGAATGGCGGAACGTTAGACTACAGAAGCTGGTGAGAGCACGGGGGTCATTGAACTAATCTCCTCATGTCTGCATTTATTTGAGGTCTTTCCTCCCCCCAAAGTCTTTTTTTTTTTAAGATTTATTTATTTATTAATGCATGCATGCATGCATGCATGAGCCGGGGGGCAGGCCAGAAATGTGGGAGTTGGGGGGGGCGGCGGTGTGAAAGGACTCACCAGAGACAAAGTGGGGAGCAGAACAGGCAGATCAATGAAATACACTGCTGAAGGGAGCAGCAGGCAGGACAGGAGAGGTCTGCCGGGCCATGTGGGTCATTCCTTGGTGGGGGATCGAACTCATGCTCAGTGGCTGTGGCTAGCTTCATAGTGCGAGACTTAACCCCTTGCGCCACGAAGGAGGGCCTTGCCAAAGTCTTACTGAAGATGTCAGTACTGTCCTGGGATAAACTGAATCTCCCTGCGTTGTGCCCCCAGTACCTCAGCCCCCCTCCATGCCCCCATGACCCCCAGCCAGACTCTACCATGAGCCTCCATCAGGCTCCTCCTCCCTCCAGTCCGTTCTTCCAGTGCAGCCAGAGTGACCTTTCAAATTCATCATCAGTCAGATGATGTGGTTCTGACTCTGCCTCCAATGACACTAACAGCTGACACAGGGCTCATAAAGACCAGGGTCATTCTGAGCACTTGCCATGCATGAGCTGAATGGCTCCACTTTACAGTGAGGAAACCGAGGCACAGCGCTGTGGAGCAAGCCTAGGGTCACATGGCTAAGAAAGAGGCAGGGTTTGCCCCAAGTGGACTGGCCTGGTGCCCTTGCTCACTGTCCCACAGTCTGCCTCTTCAGGAATAAACCCAAGCCGCTGAGGCTAGGTGGCCTGGCCCCGCCCAGCCCCAGGCCTCCCCTGCTCTCTCCTTGGCTCACCAGGCTCAGCGCAGCCCAAGCGACCCCTGGAAGACTAAGCATGTTCCTGCCCCTCGGCCTGTGCTCCAGCTGTGCCCCCAGCCAGGAAGCTCTTCCACAGATCTCCTGGCTGCTCTTCTCTGCGTTCTGGTCGGGAAAAGCTTCTGCCCCAGCGCCAAGCAGCCCCGCCTTCTCCTCCCCATGCCTTTCCCCATCCTCCTCTCCCCATCGCCCTATTTTACTGTCTCTAGAACACCTAGTACCACCTGAAATTCCCCTGTTCATCTGTGTTCTTGTCGACCCGCTTGCCCACAAGGGTCGGGGCTGGGCAGACCAGGCCTTGCTGATTTGTTTACCACGGTGCCCCGAGCCCCCAGACCGGCGAGACCCCCACATGCCGTCATCTGCCACGGTGGCTGCTGATGTTTAAATTAAAATGAAATAAAAATTTAAATGCAGTTGCCCCAAAGAAATAACCAGTATTGGTGAGAAACAGAGAAAAAGGAATCCCAGGAGCAGTTGGGAACAAGCTGATGTGGCCTCCAAGAGCTGGGGATGAAGCGGCCTCAGA
The DNA here is from genome assembly GCF_000260355.1 of Condylura cristata. Lineage (NCBI taxonomy): Eukaryota > Metazoa > Chordata > Mammalia > Eulipotyphla > Talpidae > Condylura > Condylura cristata. The sequence goes on from NW_004567133.1 coordinate 6,060,040, forward strand.
GAACGGGGAAGTGAAATCGCTCTCCCAAAGATGTCCGCATGTCCATGTTCTCTGCAGCTTTAGATATAAAAGCCAAGACACAAAACAAGTGAAGTGTCCACTGAGAGATAAATGGCTAAAGATGTGGTGGGCACAGACAACAGAATAGTTTTCAGCCAGACAGATGGAAATCCTGCCACTTACAACCACTTGAGGGCATTATGCCAAGGATGTCCGAGAAAGTCACATACTGAATGATCTCACTATGGGCGGAATAAAAAGAATCTGAGCGCTAGAGAACACGCTGGTGTTTGCCAGAGGCAGGAGACGAGGGGTGGGCAAAATGGGTCAAGGCAGTAAAAAGGCACAAACTGATAATAAAGATAAGTCCTGGGGAGGTCACGGGCCACACGGTGACAATCGTTAACATTACCGCCTTGTGTATTTGAAAGCAGCGAGCGAGGGAGGACATCTTACAAGGTCTCATCACAAGAAAAGGAAAATGTTTATGACTCGGTGTGGTAAGGAATGGTAACTAGATTCACCGTAGGGATCATTTCACGATGCTCACACATCGAATTATAATGTCCACCCACACCGATACAATGCCTTGTGTCAGTTATATCTCAACTGAAAAATAAATTAAGAAGGGACGGGGGTGGGGGGGGTTAGCAGAGGGCAGTGGGTTGGTGGGGGCGATGACTGGACATTAGGTGCAGTGGCCGGCAGGGAGAAGATTTATTTCTGGAACCTGCAGGGTGTTATCAATTGATGCTACTCGATGCAAAGGAAAAAAACGATAAATCTACTCATGACTGAAATAAAATGCAGCCTCTGTTGTATGAGGCATGTTTCAAGTTCTCAAGAGCCAGCTGTGGCCCTGGTGGCTGCTCTGGCCAGGGCTGGTGGGCAGGTGAGCCGCTGCCAGAGTTTCTGGCTGGGCTGGCCAAGACCTGGAGGACCTGTCACCGAGTCACACCACGGGGGACATCTAACATTCGTCCATTCAGGCAGAAACCACCAGTGAGCACCATTTCCTGGCATGAAATGCAGCCCGGTGTCCGTCTTGCCTTGCTCACAGAGGTGACCTGGCTGGGGGTGGCATCTGCCTGTGATGTGTGGGTGAAGGTGATGATGGTGAGCCGTTTTCACTGGAGGGGGTACCAGGTAGCAGATGACTAACATGATGTGATGAAGGAGCCCAGATGGACTGTGGGCAGGCCGGAAGCCCACTTTTTGGATGGGTTATTACACATCATTGAAGGGAGACCTTCCTTTCTCGCCTACCTTCCCCCCAGAGATGTGGCCCTTCAGGTGAAGTCATGCTGAGGAATCCCAGAGAGGAACCAACACACGCCACACCCCCTCCCTGGCTTTGGCCCTTCCAACTTGACAGCCAGGCAAGTCATTTAATCTGGGAAACATCAAAAAAGGTGACATATTATCACACTCTCCTCTTGAACCCAAGGCAGGCATTGCTGATCAATCTTAGATGTCCTTTCCTTGACGAGCCAGAGAAGGTTCCAGATCCTTTTCGGAACAGGTAGAGTTGGCAAGACAGCCCCTCTGCCCCATAGAAGCTCCTCATTCTGAGCCCCAGCTTCTTCATCTACAATACCCACCTTGTAGGGCTGTTAGGGGGTTTATTGAGATGACTCATGTGTCCCAGTACTTGTTCACGCATCTTTACGGAGGGCCCACTGGGCGCCCCACGCCTGCCTGATGCGCGCGGCCCGCTCAGACATCGGCAGCTGTGACAAGCACAGACATCTGTGTGCTGCCTTCTGCGTGGCTGCGTGGACAGATTCCAGCCTCCACGTCCTGACTTTCCCCTGCAGTCCCTCCTTGGAGCGGGCTCACACTTGCTGCATCACCTAACGAGGGAGGGGGAGGGAGCCCATAAACGCGAGCCTGAGGATTTAGCAGGCAGCATATTTTCTAATAAAAGAGACCCCCCTTTTCCTGTGCCTTCTTCTCTGATGTTCTAAGCAAGCCGTGGCTGGCTAGCTTCCTGCATCTAACTTTCCCTCCTTGGGTCCTCATCTACAAAACACTGTCTCACAAGCCACGACTACACTGCCAAGCTGTTTTTCCTATAAACGCTCACTTTGTCTCCTCCCAAACACACAGTAATAGCAGTCTCTGGAGACTATTAAATCAAACCAACCTGCGGCTGCATTTGTTTGTGCTTGTGGCCCCAGTCAATTCTGGCAACAGATGGGGGTGCGTTACATAAGCGGGGCCCCTGGCAGGGACTGCAGTCCTCTGCAGCTCTCTGCTCTGGTGTCAGAACCCCTAATCCCCGTGGCCACCAGCTCTCCAAAGCACGCGACGCCGCCCTGATTGCGGTGGGACACCGAGACCCCTGCTCTGCCGTTTTTATTCTAAGCACACAAGGAATCCAGCTGCGTGTAGGCTGAAGAAGAAAGGCGAACCTCGGCCAGGAGGGACGAGGCTTAGCTTTGTAATCCAGAGCATATGGTCCACTTTACTTGGCCTGAGAGATATATGACAGGGCTAAGCTCTGGGGCCCCTGCTTGAGCAGCCAGAGAGCTTTATCAGTTCTAGAAGATGCTGATGAACACCTGGCAGGAGGCCCTGGGGTGCAGCCTTGAGATGAGAGGGCCCAGCTCGAGGGGCTGTGAGCCCCAGTGGCTTGGGCTGTGGCTGTACCTCTAGCCAGGAGGTTAGCCCCCAAAGCACCCGGGACCAGGTTAGCAAGGCGGGCGGGGAGGCAGAGGGAGGCTGACATGCCCACAGAAACGTCCTCACGTACTCCGATGGTCTAGATTTTTCTCCCCGATTTGAGCTTGAGGTATTTGTTTATTTAAAGATATATTTATTTCTGCATATGGAACTGGGGTACAGGCCAGAGGTGCAGGGGCGGTGAGAGGCTTCACCAGAGACAGAGCGGGGAGCAGAACAGGCAGATGGATGAAGTACACTGCTGAGGGGAGCAGCGGGCAGGTCAGGAGAGGGCTGCCCAGGTGTTTATTTTTCAAAACTCAAAATCCCCCCCAAGTCCGAGGACGCTTCCTGTTACTTGTCTGAGGCAGCATGGCTCGTGAGCAGAGCTGCCGGGGCTGGGACTGTGTCTGCCCTGCAAGCCTCCAGGTCTCCAGAGCAGATGCTTCTGGGAGGCCAGGGAGGGGTGCAGGGGTGGGGTGGCGGGGGGGGGGGGCTGGCTGCAGCAGCAAGGAGTCCAGGGGGAGGCGGGGAAGGAGGGGGGAGGCAAGAACTCTCCTGGGCTCGAGGCCCAGCGCAGCCAACCTGCAGTCTGACTCCTTCTCCCTCTGTCTCCCTCCGGACATCAAAAAGGCTAAGATGGCTGCTCTGTGGGCGGGCTCGCTGCGGGCGGGCTCGCTGGTTCACGCCAGCCCCTACTGGGTGCTCAACAGTGGTGGTGATGACTTGGTGTCTGCCCCACGGCGGGGTTGGTGTGAATCCTGGCACAGGGCTGATGGACACATTCCTGAGGCCTATCAGGGTCGGGGTCAACTTCCTGAAGACAGTGATGCCTGGTTTTCCAGGAATTTGAGGCAGAGGGGGGCATTTGGAGTTGAGCCAGGTGGGAGTGCCCAGGGAACTATGGGCCTAACTATGCTGGTGGAGAGCCCAGGGCAGGCACTCTGGAGGGGGCGTGAGCAAGGGGCGGGTGCTAATAGGGAGAGAGGCCAGGCCTGGGCCCAGGGGTTGGGAGCTCTGAGGCCACACTCCAGTTTGATCTGGATGCTCTGGGCCAAGGGTAGCCTCTGAGGTTTGAAGGATCAGGTAGCCACAGGTAAGTTAGAGACGACTGGAGGCCTGGTCTGAG
>NW_004567133.1:6063932-6106297 GCF_000260355.1 Condylura cristata
GGGGGAGGTTTACGAGGCAGGGCCTTCCGCCTGTGTAAGCCTTTGCAGATACAGTTCCCTTCACCATGAACACACTTCCTCCTGTTCTCCCTGGGCTCGGTGCTGTGTCTTTACTATGGCTCAGGTGGACACGCCATCCGGTATCCTCCGTGACCTCTCTCTCCCCGAGGCAGGCTCACACCTCCATGCTCAAGGGTTGCAGTGGTGCAGGCTAGTTCAGCCTGAACTCATCTTTTGAAAGAATTTAAATTAGCTCCGACACTGACACACCAGAAAGGCCTATAGCAAAATCCACCTTCCTAGCTCAAATCTGGCAGCACTGGCCAGCACTCTCCAAGACACACAGTCGAAGCTGAAAGGTGCTGCCCGGGGCACGAGCTTGCAAGTGTGCCACAGTCCCCACCATGCCCTTGTGTCTCACTACCACCAAGGCGCAGGGTCAGTTCCCATTTATCATCTCGCTTGCACGATTCCTCCCTGATCACAGATTGGAAAGCTCTTGTCCCCACGCCTATCAAAAGAGGGAGATGAAGGATCCTTTTGTTCCTCACCTACTGGCTCCCTGCTGAGTCCCTGGGGACTCCCTGCTACTTTGAAACCCTGGGCTCACCTTTCACCAGGCATTCAGCTCACCACACTATCTTCTCCATGTACATGGCTGTCAGCTTTTTAGACAAGGAGACGTCAGGAGCATGGACTGTCCTTTACATGAATGTCCTCAGAACATGTCCTTTACATGAACCAGATGGCACCTACTGTGTGCTCAATGATAAATGTTGAGCAGAGGGGTCAATGCAAGTGAACACAATGAGGAAAAAAAAAAGAGATGGGTATGCAGGGGTGGTGTGAAGGTAGAAAGGAGGAGAAGGATTCTGAGACTGAAGAGACAGCTCAGAGGCTGGGCGCCAGGTCCAGGGGCCTTGGTACACCTGGGAGCTATAGACACAGGCTGCAGGGCCGTGCGCTGCACTTGCTGAATCAGACAGTTTAACCAGAGCCCAGGCATTAAAGATCGAAAAGCTCTTCCAAAAGAGGTGGATGCATCAAGACGTGGTGGAATACAGACACAGTGGAGTACTACTCAGCGATCCAAAAGGATAAACTCATGTCATTTGCAGCAACATGGCTGTGGCTGTCAGAGATTATGCTAAGTGAGTTAAGTTGGCAGGAAAAAGATAAATATCGGATGGTTTTACTTACATGTGGAATATAGAGAAAATGAACAGAAGCTCAAATTTAAAAAAAAGGCAAAACGTGGACGCTGATCACAGACCTGAGGGATGCAGCAAAGGAGAGAGCAGAAGAGCACATGCACCATGGTGATGGGAGAACTACAGGGACTACTCCTGAACAATGACTAAAAAAAAATTTTTTTTTAATAAATCAAGATGGAGAAGCCCTGGCTAATGATGCAAATGAGTCTGCAGTCTGCACAGGTTTGGATTCTCCCTTGCAGCTACAGGCTGTGTGACTCCAGGCACCTTACAGACCTCTCTGCTTCCTTATCTGTTAAAAGTGAGTCTCAGTGCCTCCTTTTCCAGCTCCCTCTAGAGTGCCAGATTTTATCTGCCAGTCCTGCCTGGAGGCTCTGCTCCTCAGGGCTCTGACAATGCCACACCCAGGAGGAAGGCCCCAGCGCCCCAGCATGGGTCCCGGACTCCAGGAACCGGGCTACTGGAGAGTGCTGGGCCGGCCCACCAGCCCGGCCAGGAACCAGAGCCCCCCCTCACCCCCCCCCCGCCTCCCCCCTTACTTACACCATCCACACTCCAGTAATTCCAAATCTTGATCTTGGCCAGACCAAAGTCCTGCGTCTGTCGCGTGTTGCGGATCACAAAAAAGAGCTGGAGCGGAGGGTGGAAGGGGCACGTCCACAGGGAGGGGTCCTTCCCGCTCTGCAACACCAGCAAGGGGGGGAGTCGTTAGCGCTTGTTGGCCTCACCCCAAGGAGCCCAGGCTGGCTCTCCCACTGATGGGAGCGAACCAGAGAGGGCGGAGGGCGTGCGGAAGCCGGCCAGCTCCTGATACAATCCTGGGTGAGGTTTCCAGCTCACCCCGGGTCTGCACTGCTCCAGGTCGCTGGCTGGCACTGCCACTCTGATCTGCCCTCCAGCCTGAATTTAAAATGCAGCGGGCTTTATTTTAATTGACTTAATTGGCTCAGAGGAGAGCCCTGGGGGTGGGGAGAGACTAGAGGGAGGGACTGCAGGAAAAGAGCCTCCACTTGCACCATTTGATTCTCTGGCCAGCCAGCCTTTGATTTTCTTTTGTAAAACCCTGTAGGATTAAAAAAAAAAAAAAATTTTTTTTTTTAAACAGAGAAGAAAGAAACTGGCGCAGGCATTTGTTGGGACCCGGCCATGGCACCGAGCCTCGGGATTGATTCTGCTCCCTTTCAGGGTTTCCAAGCCTTGAGACCGAGACCGGGGTGCGGTTTCCGCCACCAGCGAGGCTGCCAAGGCCACACTCTGAGCCAGAGGGGCAGAGGAGCAGGGAGCCTTGCTGCTGTTTTCATTTGCACCCACAAATTTTCACATCAGGCGGGCTTTGGTGCAGGTGGAAAAAAGCCCCATCAGGAGACTTTCCCAGCTCCATTCGCCGCCTGCCTCTTCTTTCTGATGCCTCATCTCAGCCCCCACCCTCCCCCACCCCCCAAGTTCCACTGCTCCAGAGCTCATGCAGGCTCCCTCGGGGTCTGCGCCCCAGGGGCGCTTCAGCCCTTCTCCCCCGAGGCAGCTCTAGTGCCCCTTCACCCTCACCCCTCTGGGCACCCTGGGTTCCAGGCATCTCTTAAGGCTGGCATCTCCCTCAGTGTCCCCCAGTGTCCCTGTTTTCAAGTCCATGTCACCCGCCCACCCACCCCCTTTAAGGGAAGAGGCTGTGTATAGTTTGTTCCAGAACGCTTAGCATTCAGCAAGGTTCCTTGGCGCGTGGTAAATGCCCCCAAACTCTGCTGAATGATGAAGTGAGTACTTCCATGAAATCTCTCCCCCACCACCCCCCCCATACCTGTCCCCTCATGGCAGTTGTAGGGAAGATTGTAAATTGGGTGTCGCCTGCAGAGTTACTTTGTTTGGCTGCGAATGGTTGTTTAAAAAAAAAAAAAAAAACAGAAAGGAACATTCATTGCCAACGCTTAAAGGTGGGGTGATTGCACTTACCCACCCCCTCCTAGAGCTAGAGCTGTTTTCTCTGGGGATCTGGATGTCATGGCAGAGTGGGCACCGAGGCAGGGGCCAGAGTGGAGATTACCTGGCTGCTTCGCCCCCCGGCCTCTCTTCCCTCCTCAGGCCTCTGCCTTACCCCTGCAGGCTTGAGCTTAGGGTCCGGGCTTGGGGCTGAGCCTCCCCAGTCCTATCTGCCAGTGCGCGGCCTTGGCCTCTGACCCTGGCTGGAGCTGGGTCTTCTATCTGCATGGAGCAGTGGCCTGCATTTGAGAAGGTCTCAACAGACTTCTGTCACCGGGGCTGTGCCTGCTACTTGACAGAGGCAGGGAAGGCAAAGATTGGCTGACTCTGGGCTTTGGGGGCCCCCAGGAGAGGCGAGGCCCAGACTCCAGCTGCAGGGGAGAACAAAGGTGGCCTGTTCCGGTGACAATGTGCCTTTCAGGGGGAGAAGGCTGCTTTTGTTAGAGGGGAGGGATGAGTTCAAGGGGTTCTGACTTATTCTGGCGAGTTTCTCAAGCTCTGCAAGAACTTTTAGTGCTCTGGGCAGCTGCGAGGGGTCAAGACACCCCATCGAGACATCCAGTGGGCGAGTCTCACTCCGTCGTGTTGGGGCATAAAATGGGTCACTGTGGCAGCTTGACAAAGGAAGAGGCCGAGGGCTGCTGACCCGTGGGTGTGGGCACGGGGACTGTGCTTGATCTCCCATCACGTGTCTGTCAGCAGGCGAATCAGAGGGCTGAGTAGGAGCCGTGGTGGTCAAAGTCAGAGAGCATTAACCTGCTGGTAAGTCAGGGCCCCCAAGTCTTCTGATGCTGCCTTTCCAGACAGCCCCCGACAGAAAGGCCAGCGGGAAGCCCTTGGGGGCTGGACCAAGTGGGCAGCAGGCAGGGTGACAGCAGCTCCGGGACTTGAGGGTGGTGGGGGTCCCTCCCCTCAGCTGCTGATAGCCCACTCGGTGCCCTCACTGGGACTGCGCCTGGGACTGAGCATCGCTGCCATGCCTTTCATAGAAAGACCCGAGCCCAGCGTGGGGTGCTGTTTCCCCAAGGCTGATCCATACCCAAGTGGTGGAGAAAGTATCTAACCCTAGGTTTTTAATTCATTCATTCATTCTTAGTTTGCATGCTACTCAGCAAACCCCAAGGCAAGGAAGGCACCAGGTGGGGAGTGGAGACAGCAAAGGAGTCAGATGGGGGAGGCGAAATGAGGGAGGGGGCAGCCGTGCAGAGCCCCATCAGGCTGGCATCTGGTGCCCGGCGCCACGGGGAAGGTGCAGCCCGCGTGGAAACGGCCTCGGAGTGGGGCTGCACCCGCAGGACAGGGGAGCCGGCGTGCGCAGACCCCAGTTCCCGCCGGGGAAGGCTAAGAGAACCTCTGGGTGGTCCCAGTTCCCTGCCAGGCTGGGTCAGCTGCTGGGAGCCCAGGGAAGAAACCCTTCCCTGGAGAAATATGAGGGCTGGCTGTAGGAAGAGCAGGCGGTGGCCACGACAGTGGGAGGGACGGGCTGGCGGGGCAGGGGGGTGACCGCAGCATCTACTTCCCACGTGTTCAACAAACACGCAAACACGCAACACGCAGTCCTTGCTGGGGGGGGGAGGGAGGGGCTGGGAGCTGTGCCTGGAGCCTGACCCGCCTGGTTCCAGTGCTGCCAGGGGTAAGACTGCCCAGGAAAAGATCAGGTGGGGGTAAATTCAGTGAAGAAAAATGAAAGAAATATGAACTGCCAACGGAAAGACAGAATGGACAGCCAGGAAGGGCCTCTCTTGGGCAGTAGCTTTCCAACTCCTAAACAGAAGTGTTTCTCTCTTCCAGTGTCAACCTAACACAGACCCACTGGAAGATGCTGGCGCGCCTTCATAAATGATTTTAATGTGATCATTTATGAAATGATCATATGAAAAAGGAACAAGTACACTGAACAGTTTGGATAGATAACCAGGGTCTGTGCTGAGGGGAAAAGGCAATCTCAAACAGGTTATGGATGGTATGGTTCTATTTCTTTTGAGATTTATTTATGTGTGCATACGGAGCTGGGGTATAGGTCAGAGGTGCAGGGGGTGGCGAGAGGATTCACCAGCGACAGAGTGGGGAGCAGAACAGGCAGATCGACAAAGTGCACTGCTGAGGGGAGCAGCAGGTGGGTCAGGAAAGGTCTGCCGCGCCATATGGGTCAGCTCTGGGGCGGGCGGGGATCAAACTCGCACTGAGGCAGCTGCAGCTCGCTTGCAGTGCTGCGCTTTAACCCGTTGCGCCTCCAGGGAGGGCCCCATGATTCTATTTCTACAGCATTCTTGAAGTGACAAAAAGTACAGAGAACAGATCAGCGGTGTTGAGTGTAGGGACACGTGTGGGGAGGCCCTTCTGGTGATGTAACTCTTCTGGATCTTGATGACCTTGTGGTCACTGGAATCTACCCAGGATAAAAGTGCGGAGAAGTCGTATCTACACACGCACCGATGAAGGCATGAGCATCTGCGTATTATGCTAATGTCAGTTTCCTGATTTTGATGATGGGCTGTGGTTACTTTGGATCTTACCATTGGGGAAAGCTGGGGAAAGACACATGGATCTCTTTGTATTTAAAAAATCTTTGAGGGGCCCTCCCTGGTGGCGCAGCGGGTTAAAGCACAGCCCTGAGAATCTAAAGCCGCTTCGGCATGAGTTCGATTCCCGCCTGCTCCAGAGGTGACCACATGGCGTGGCAGACCTCTCCTGACCCACCCGCTGCTCCCCTCAGCAGTGTACTTCGTCTGTCTGCCTGTTCTGTTCACCACTCTGTCTCTGGTGAAGCCTCTCGCCGCCCCTGAGCCTCTGGCCTGAACCCCAGTTCTGTATGCACAAATAAATAAATCTTTAAAAAAAAAAATCTTTGAGAAATAATTCAGATCTCTAGTTAAAAAAAAAATCACAATTTTAGAAGCCAGAGGTGGAACCGAGGAGGCAGGTCAGAGGGGCAGAAAGGGGGCTGGGCTGTTGGCACCCTGTGTGTGAGATGGGGGTAAGAAGCGGGCAGACAGGAAGCCTCCCAGGCCACCGGGGGCTCTGATTTTACTGCTAGGTACAATACACAGTCATGGCAGGAGATTTAAGTGGGGGTGGCGGAGGTGGCGGGGTACAAAGTGATAGTTTCAAAAGACCACTTTGGAGACAGAGTAGACAACAGAGTGGACAGGACAGGAACAGAAAGGCCCGAGGTAGGAGGCCACAGGGCAATGAGAAGGAAGCGTCCGTCAGGCTTGGAGGTACAGTGGCAGGAGAGAGAAGGGCCAGGGCCCAGAGTCTGCTGTGGGGCAGAGTCAACAGGACGCGCTGGTGTGCAGGAGGCCGGGGGAGAGGTGTTGGGACACTCAAGGGACACTTGGTGTAACGGGCAGCTGAGGAAGGAATATCAGAGAAGGCTGAGATGCGGTGTGGACAGGGGAGTCGAGGCTGAGGTTTTGGATCCCTGGCGTTTGAGATGTCCAGTCGCATCTAAGGAGAGAAGTCAGGCAGGAAAATTGACTTTGAAGCCAGGAGCTCCGAGAAGCAGGCAGGGCTGCTGCTCCGAGAAGCAGCAGCATATGAATGTGCAATCATCCGAAGCCACAGGCCTGGGCAGAGCAATAAGAGGATGGTGCAGGCCCGGCAGGGAGGAGGGCCTGTCCCGAGTGGGGGGTGCTCCCACGTCTCCTGGCTTGCCAAGGCACCTCCACTGAGCAACCTCAGTGCCCGTCACAGCTCTCAGTGGCTCCACCTCGCCATGGCCTGCGTCCCGCACTTCTGCAAGACTCGGCCTGTGCATTTATGAGATGTGGCCAGGAGCCCCAAGGGTCCCCAGGATTAAATGCGGGATGGCTGAGGCTCTGGCTGGCATACTCTGCTTTAACAAATCCCAGGAGATCGGATGGTTCTGAGAAGCCGTAATTCGTCCTGGCAGCTCCAGAACTGGTACATGGGCTGGCTTTTAAGGACACCCTATAGCAGGGCAGGAGGGGGGATCCGGCCCACCCACTGCCGGGCCCAGACACCCACAGCCCAGATGAAACCACTGCCTCATGCTCCAACCTAAGGGCCACAAAACACCCCCCAAATCCACCGAAACCAAAGTCCTCACTGCTATCACACGGCCAAGCCTGCAGAGGGGGAGAGGGTAATCATTGAACTGGTCCCCTCAAATCCAATGATGCTTTTTATTGCCTCTGATATGCTTCCAAAATGGCACGATTCTAGGGGGACAGGAAGGGGTGGCCAGGCTGGTCCAGCCCCAGCAGCACACCCAGGGAGCACAGACTCAGGCAGGAAGCACAGCAGAGACCTGCAAGGCCGGAACATCCGGGGGTGCAGGCCACAGGGCCCATTACTTCAAGGTTGGGGGTTACAGAGATGCTGGTTCTTAAGAGGCTCGGACACTCAGTTAACACGGTGGTGGGCTGTCACTGCCCTGCTGCTTAGCTCCAATCCCGCCTTTTTTCCAGTAACAACCCTGAATTTCCTCAGGGAGGATTCCCTCCCAGCCTTGGGGGCATACCCAGTCCCAGGGTACCCAGCCCTCCTGGCTAGACTGGCACTGGATGTTTTCCATGGAGAGAAGGGGTGACATGTTAACTAGTTAATCAATTAACCAACAAATACTGGCCCCCTCCTGCCAAACCACCAAACCTTTGGTGTTCAAGTCCTCAGGATGCCACCTAGATCTTAGCACAACCGGGGGGCCCATTCTGAGCCCCTCGGGCGACAGTTCGCACCCCAGTGGCTCAAAACTCAATACACACGTCTTTGAACAAATTGGCGAAAGTCAGACTCCACTTCTATCATTGCCCGAGTAAGAACCATTAGGATTACCCACACTCCCTCCCCCTCCCATTTGATAAAGGGGCAGAAAAGAGGATGCAGAGGGAAAGCCAGTGAGTCGCTGAAGGCTGCAGAGTCAAGGCCAGAGCCTGGGTTTCCAGAACTGGGAGTTTCAGAATCGCCCTTCCTTTCCTTTTCTCTAAAATGGGAGCTCGAGCTACTTCTTGGTGTTCATACCATTGATGATCCTAACAATGGAAACCTGTAGCTGACACTGGCGAGCCCTGGGGTGCGCAGGCACGGTGCTCCTTGACCCTTCCAGCGCTCCATCATATCATTATTATCTCCCTTTGCAGATGAGTCTAAGGTAGCAGTGCGGGGGGCTGCCCGTGGCAATGAGCTGGGAACCCGCCTCCCAGGTGGATGGCCGTGGGAGATCCTTTATCCTTCTCCCACCCTTGTGCCCGTATGGACCTGAGGGCAGAGAGGTGCGTGGATATGGGGCCGAGACCGACGCCCTTGCACTTACAGCTAAGTTCCTGTTGACCAGGCGGCCCAGGTCCCCAGGCGAGGCCGTGCTCCGGATGTCCACATCGTGAGGGGACACGTAAAGCTTTGTGTCGTTCAGGTCGAAGAACTCGACCTCCGTGAGGCCCACCCATGACGTGTTGCCCCAGTTGGATAAGATTTCTATGGTCACGTAGGCAGCGTCCTTGTCTTCCTCTGCTTTCCGTCTTGATTTGCCCTTAACAAAGAGAAAGACGTTATTAATAAACGACAGGTGGAATTCAGCTCTATCACTAAACAGCTTCTTTGACCACTACAGCCCTGGGTTCTCATCTGTACAGTGAGGATAAGAAAGGCAGTCACTGCAAAAACCAAGTCAATTTAACAATAAACAGCCCCCAAAGAACCCCTGGGGGACATGCTCAGCGTCACATTTAATAAGGAAGTTGCGGATCAAAACCACAATGAGCTCTCACACTCCAGTGAGAGTACCTCCAACAGAAAAGTGCTTGAGGGGGTGCAGAGGAAGAGGACCCCACCACACTGCTGGTCGGCATGGGAACCGGCACAGCCATTTTGGAAAGCGATCTGGTTTACCTTCATCTTGGAAATGCTGTGTGACTCAGCAATTCCACGCTTGGGCATAAATCCAAAGAACATGAAACCATCAACTCAAGACGTGTAAGTTCTACAATGTTTACTGCAGCATATTTATGGTAGCCAGGACTGAGAAGCAATTTGATAGAGCCCTGGGTCAAGAAGATGGGGCCTGGCTCAGCGCCATCACCGCTACGGCTCGAGCTTGATCCCCAGCCAGGGAGCTGACCCACACGGCGCAGCAGACCTCCCCTGTCTGGCCTGCTCAGTGTGTGCACACCCCTCAGCAGTGTAGACCTGCCGGTCCTGCTCCCCACTCTGTCTGTGCTGAATGCTGTTACCCCTGTTTCCTGGCCTACACCCCAGTTCTACGCAAAAACTAAAAAAGAAGATGGGGTTTATCCATACATGGAATATTATTCATTATAAGGAAATGTTGCATTTACAGCAAAATGGAAGGTGTTCAGGGGATAATATGTAAAAAGCAAGTCAGAATGACAAACACTGGCTGTCTGCATAGGACGATTCAACAAAGGCAAAAGCTTATTAAAGCCTAGAGAATGTTATTAAAGGAAGTAAGTCTTCTGAGGTTCGATGGGAAGGGGGAGAAAGAAAGGGTCAGAGAGGTATGAAAGATGGTGGTGGAAGAAAACCAAGAAAGAAAGGAAAAAGCACAAATGAGAAATTTTATTCAGATGATGCAAACAAAGCAAAGCACCCACTGCACAGGGTCTTTATGAAGACCACGTGAGCTGTAATTTGCAACACATTTAAAATATAGTCTGTGTTTTCTTTTTCTTTTTTTATAGATGAGATGTGGCCATTTTGTTTTATTTTAAGATTTATTTACTTATGCATACAGAATTGAAGTATAGGCCAGAGGTGCAGGGGCGGTGAGAAGCTTCACCAGAGACAGAGTGGGCAGCGGAACAGGCAGATCAATGAAGCACACTGCTGAGGGGAGCAGCGGGCGGGTCAGGAGAGGTCTGCCACACCATGTGGGTCACCTCCGGGGCAGGTGGGGATCGAACTTGCACTGAAGAGGCTGCTGCTCGCTTGCAGTGCTGCGCTTTAACCTACGCGACCAGGGAGGGCCCTGGTCAGTGTTTTCTATAAGAGCTTGCACATTAAAAAAAAAAAAAGCATCTAGAAGCCATCAGGTTCTTCTGAACATCATGCACCTTTGTCCCTAAACACCAGTGTCGGAGGCGTGCCACGGCTTCTGCGAATCAGCAGGTGGAGCGGGACAGCCCAGTTTCAGATGCTCAGTCCCCAAGCCTGGTGCCTCGGGCTAGGGCGGGGTATGGAGATAAGCCTTTTACAGGCTCTTAAGATCGAGGGCGGCCATCAGGGTGGGCCCTAGCCCAGTTTGACCCATGTCCTCATCAGACGACATGCAGACACCTACAGAGAGACCAGGGGTGCAGGGGCGCAGAGAAAGGCCTTGCTGCACGGCGAGGAGGCAGGCAGCTGCAGGCTGGGGGGCGGCCTCTCGGGAACCAGACCCGCGACACCTGGGTCTTAGAGTCTCGCTCCCAGAACTGGGCAGAGACCCCTGTCCTCGCGTGGGGGACTTCGTGGGCGCAGCTGGGCAGTACAGTGGGTTACAGAGGACCCAGGACAAGTCGCTCCACGTCCCTCGCCCGGTTGGGGACAGGGGACAGCGAGGAAGGGCCCGGCTGTGGAGCGGCTTCCTGCGGCCCCGTGGGCCCCACCGCAGTACTGGTCTCCGGATCCGCCCTGCGCACACTCGCCCTCTGTTAATTAGCGCTGCTGATCGGCAAGGGCTCTGTAAGCAGGTTGCTGAGCAAAGGAACAGCAACTGCTCCCTACTTATTTTTTTAATTAGTAGCCAGCGAGACGCGCCATCGCTCTTGGCATGTGTTGACCGTGCTCCGACTTCCTTGTGATTAGGACGGGGAAGGAGGCAGGGAGGTCCGCTCCCAGCTCCCAGAAGGAACCCCCTTTCTCTGTTAGCTTGGCCCCAGACCCCACAGTTTCTACCTCTGCTGCAAAGGGGGAGATGGGGGAAAGCGGAGGGGGGCTGGTCGAGGCCTCCCTTGCCCTGGGCCTGAGTCCCAGGCTTGAAGGACCATGATAAATCTAAACTGGCTCCTGAGGGGGGCGGATAGGAGGTTAACGAGCTTGAGCTTGGGGGGCAGTCGCCACTGCCGGATGAGCGGCCTGGGAGGCGAGAAAGCTGCTGGCCTTGGCCTCTGGCGCCAATCTGCTCCCAGAGGTGCTGCTGGTCTCACTCCCACCGCAATCTAAAATGTGCAGATTCCTGCAGCTGGGATTCTGCAGGACAAATCTGAGGAGTCTGTAAAGCATGACAGTGTCACAGCTTGTCCAGGCTGTGACCCCATGGCAACTCCTGCTTTTCAGTTGCTTGACTCAGGATCTCTCCTCTGAGGGGGTCTCAGGCAAACATGCGTTGGGAAGTGGCTGCATCCTGGCCCTCACCACCCAATTCTCCCTTGGGAAAGTCACCCTTCTCTTTGCTCAGGCCGGAGGTGCGGGCCTGGGCTCCCTCGCCCCAGGAGGAGCTGACTAGTCCCGGGATCAGCATGTCCTGTCCCCTCGGATCTGTGCTGGTGGCTCTGCTGAAGGCCGGCCGGCTTCCACGCCCTGGGAGAGACGCAGGTGGGAGCTACCAGGCCTCTGGATGGCGGAATGGTTCGAGGGGGAGTGGTGGGGCTGTTCCAGCCAGAGAGGGCCCATGGGGTGCAGTGCTGTGGCCGGACACAGAGGTCGGGGAGGTGCTCAGGGGTGCCCGAGGCCGCAGAGGCCCAGGGCAAGACAGTGTGAGCTGCTGCCCGAGCCCCGTGCATCCCGATTGTGGCATTTATGACAAGAACCTATCATATTTCTTCTCTTTGTTGTCTCAGCCACTCTGCCCTGGGTTTTTGTCTCTCACAACAAAGAGACTTGATCAAACCAGGCTCTTTTTAATGTGGCCGAAGTTTCACCACACTTAAGAATCTTCACAGCTTAGAAAGCAACTGTTCCAGGCAGGGGAGAACAAAGCTTTGATTTTTCTAGATGCCAAACGCTCAACTGTTAGGTGCCGGTTCCTCCTGGCCAGGGTTCAGCAGTCCACCCTGCCGGGCCCTGCCGGTACCAGCCTCACCACGGCGGGGGCTGCAGGCCGCTGACCCAAGTGGACAGCCACTCCCAGGCCAGAGCGCTCAGCAGGCTCGACCAAGGCCACATGACCTCTAGGTCAAGGTGCCAGGGTCAAAGCCCGGGCTTGAGTCGCGGGGTCCTGCTGTCATGCAAGTGGGGCGCTTCGGGTTAGGTCCTTGACGGACCCATCGTGAGATGGGGGAACACAGAACCAAGTGACCGGAAGACAGGCGTGGGCTAAGGAAGGGGTGAGAGCATGCGCGCGCCAGTGTCAGAGGCCCTCGGCAAAAGTAATGTTAACGCGGACATCCGATGGGACTGACCGCTGTGGCACAAGGGAAAAGGAGCCCTCCCCCTCGCCCTCCTACCCCGATGCTGACCCCTTGCAGGCTGCGTCCCGGCCCCATCGACACGCTCAGGCAACGCTGGCACAGCCCTAGCAGCCCTTCGGATCCCACAAAGATGTGGAGCCCCGTTTGCAGTTAACTCTCCGGCCTGGGCGGTTTCTATCTGCATCACCCCCAGAACGGCCGTTTCCATTGCCACCGCCTGTGCTGACACATCCTATGCTTCCCTGACGAACTCCACTACTATGGGCCGTGTACGTCATTCTGTTTTTCTTTTATTATCCACCCCCACCCCCCCAATGATTCTGCAGTAGACATCTCTGTCGTAGCTGGTGATTTCTGTGAGGTGATTTCCTTGGGGTCAGAAATGGGGCTGGGGCGTGACGACAGAGCTGTCTGCCTTTTTGCTTTTCAAGAACGTGCCAGCGTATCTGCTGCCAGCCAGGGAGTCTGCCAGCTTCACAGAGCTGTGCCAGTATCAGAGGCTATCATCAAAAATAATTTGTTAAATCAGACATCAAATAGGACATTAAGGTTGTTCTAATTTGCATTTCTTGATCACCAGCAATGTTGGACATTTTCCTGTGGGTTTATGTGCTATTTATAGTTCTCTTGTATAGACAAGAGAACTCGGAGCTTCTCATTGCTGAAACTTCTCGTGCTGGGAGGAGGGCAGAGGGAGACGTGGGTAGCGGGATGCCAGATTTACAAACCCAAGCTTCGGGTGGGGACACGGAACATAACTGCTGAGGTTCTTACCTCAGGGTCTCTCACTTGCTCCTCAGTTGAAGAAACAACCCGGCTGAGGTGGGCAGAGTCACTTTCGAGGGCCTGAAGGACTTTGAGAAGCTTCTGCTGTTGTCTGAAATGGGATTTTGTTTTTAGCAAGCAGGTGTAACACAGAAGAGAATACTCCCATCCAGGGTACGGCACTTACTTTTCTACCGAGAGGAGTAGCGAACAGTACACACACCCCTGCAGATCCAGGGTGCACCCAGCTGTTTCCCTCCCTTTGTAAATAACCGTACAATTAGTGACAAAAAGTCAGAGCCAAGGAGAACCCACTGTTTGGGGCAGGATGGCCAGCCGCCCTCCCTAAGCTGCCTAGTGACCCGTAAGAGCCCGGAGCAGTGATTGGCAAAGCACAGCTGGCAGGTCAGATGCAGCCTGCGGCCTGTTTCTGTATGTGTGGCCTTTAAAACAAATGGGAAATGAACTAAACGTGCAAAGTCTGAAGTGTTTACTCTCTGGTGCTGGGCTGGAAACGCTTGCTGGTCTGGAGACTGCTCTGTCCCTCTTATGTCCAAGCACACAGCATTCCAAACGCAGCAGTTATCTGCAAACGTACCCCCTATGTGGCGTTTAAGGCTGAGCTCCCCAAGATCCTGGGGCACAACATTCTTGGTGATGGAGAGAGCATTGCTGGGTGATGTGTGTGCGGCGGGAATAAAATGGCATCAGAAGTGAACTGGCCTCTCGGTCCAGCCTTTTCACCTGCAGGGAAATGGCCAGTCCTCTTGATGGCCACGCTGGGAGGCAGCCACGGTGTCTAGTCTGGCGTCCACAGACGCCTGGGGACATGGCAAGCGCTGCCATTCAGTTTTCCTACTAATTGTGAGTAGGAAACAGCTTCTGGGTGAATTCACAGGCTAGGAAAGCCCTCCTCTCAGGCGCAGGCGTGAGCTTGGTGGCCAGGTGCCGGCTGAGTTCCAGACCCTCATCCCGGACGGTCCTGGACTGCCCAGGTCCGCACAGTGACCGAGGCTGTGTGCTATCCTCGGCTGGAAACCACGCTGCCATCCAGCGCATTAAGGTCAATTTTGCCTGAAGACTAGAGGCAGCCTTTATTTTCATGATAAAACCTGACAGTTCTAATGACGGGTGCTACCTGTTCACAGAACAGAACACTGCCTTTGAACAACTCTTAATAGAGAAAAGAAGGTTCAAAGGACTGCTTTGGGCTCCCCTCCCAGGCCAGCTGGGAACAAGTTCACTGCCAAGCACTGCGCAGATGCTTCGGTAGAAACCTTTGAAAAGGCTGGAGTTTCACACAGGATGGAATCAACTGAACAAGTGGAGAGACATTTGGTTAAAAAAAAAAAAATCAAGTCAAATTTGTCCTTCAGGGCTGGAGGGAGGCTGGGAGGGTCTAGTCTAAGGGAGCAGTGTAAGGTGGCCTGGAATAACATGGGACAAGCAAAGACAACCTTCCCTTAATAAGACCCTCGTGCATGGACCCCGGGTTCCTGTTTGTGTTTTGAGGCTGCCTGGCCCAGTACCTGCTTCCCAAAAGACTGATTCTGTCGATGGCCTCGCTGACGGCTCTGGCGCCCCCTGCCGCCCTGGCTGGCTCCTGCGTGCTGGTTGACGTGGTAGGAAGCTGCTGAGGATGAGAAAGCTCATTACACGGGTGTCCGAGGTGACACAACTGGCCCAGCAGGGCCCCAGCAGAGACGTGGTCAAAGGGACACACTTCTCAGGCCTTCGGGGAGTAGGGGTGTGAATGCCAGGCCTGTTTGGGGGCTGACCGGTTCTAGAAGCTCTCGCTGGGTCTTTGCAAATAAGCAGGGGCCTCAGCTTCGCATGCTGTGGGAGGTGCAGGAAGTCATCCACCAAAGGGAGCTACTGGAAGACTTTCCTTCCTCATATCCTCTCCCATCTCAACTGAACCCCTGTTCTGTTTGCTACAAAGTAACAGGATTCCAGGGCCAATTCCAGGAACAGACTTAGGCCCTTTGAGCTCTCCCTGCCTTTGAGCTCTTCCCGGTCCTTTCACATATCTAAACTAGAAACAGGCCCTGCTCTCTAGTGCAAATGATTTTCGTCACAGAAGTTCTGTGGGTTGGGGATTAGGGGCCAGGGGGTCGGGGGTGGGCAACCTCTTTAGGAGTATTGGTGGGCAACAGCCTATGAAGACTGGGAGTATAGAACCATAGGAACAGTGCAGAAAGAAAGCCATTACAGTGCCCAGCCCACGGGGGGGGGGGGGGGGCTCTCGCCCCTCCCCCACTGCACCCCAGGTCTCCCCTCCCTGCCGTCCCCATCAGTCAGGCTTCTTCCTGCTCCTGGACAAGCTGCGCTCACTGCTAACCCCGTTCCTTCCACCTGGAACGCTGCCCCTGTTGCCAGCCGACTCCCTAACAGGCAGGTACCAGCTAAACAGGGTGCCCTCTGCGGGGACTCCTCGGGCCACGTGGAGGCAGCTCTGGCACATTGGCAGCTTTCAGTCTCTCTCTGCAGTCACCTCGTTGTCTACGGCTTTGCTTGCCTGTAAGCTCTACGCGGCCAGGGGCTGCTGGGCTCTGTCCCAGACCCCTGTGCCCGGGGACCCCAGCTTAGACCTGGCACAGCCTAGCAGAGACACTGCTGGGGCCTTTACTGACCTCGTGTCTGTATTTGCTGGGCAGTCTTCGCTGCCCTAGCTAGATACAGGTTTTATTTACTATTCAGCTGACTAAGATCCACTTTTGTGTGGTCAGGAAACAGGAACAGTCTAATTCCATGACAAGGAATAGAGTCAGCAGGCCTGGGTGAGAATCCTGGCTTTGTCTTGTAGCCTTGGGCAAGTCACTCTGGCCAGCGTCTCCCCAGGGGAGCACAGGGGGACCTGCTGGGCCCTGGGGTCTGTTGGGGGAGAGCCCTCTGGGTGCTGTGGGAATGGGATTGGTTGATCCCCTCGGGCCCTCACTGACCTCCGGGGTCTCGCCCTTCTCCTTGGGCAGACTGCACCATGGTCTGGCTGGGAGCTCCTCCACACCCTGGAATGACGTGATCACATGACCTGAAGTCACACCCTGGAATGACGTGATCACATGACCTGAGGTCAGCATGAAGCCAGCCGCCACCCAGCGACACAGGAGGGTACAGAGGGGCAGGGGCATCTTGAGATACTGTAACTGGGTGGTCCCTAGGAGAAGGGAAGTTCCAGGTTCCCTGCCCCACCCAGAAGGAGGGTGGAACTGAGCAGAGAAAAAGGAGAGAGAAGAAGAGAGAAGGAAGGCAGAAGGCAGATGGAGAAGGAGACCTAAGGAAGCCACATGGAGTAGCAAACATGTGATGAAGAAACCGGGCTTGTTTCCTGACCCTGGACTGGTTAAGGCAGACGTGGGTGAGATACCTGTAGGGAGGTGACTATGGCAGTGTTTATATTGATTTTGCTTTTGCTCTTTTCCTCTCAGATTTGTCTGGCCATTTCTGACCCTTTTCCATGGGTCCCGGCCAGAAGGTGCTTTAGTCTTGTGGCAGGCTTTCAGGCCTTGCTTTGGGCCAATCCCTTTTGGGTTGACTTTTGCCCACGAGGGGATGGGTAACTTCAGGTGTTTGATTTAGAAGTTACATTCTTTGTGTTTCATATTGTATATTCATTGTATTAAAGTCACTTTTCACTAAAGCTTTATATGTTTTGTCTTGTTGCGGCGGATGACAGAACCCACTTAGAGCAGGCAGGTTTTGGGGACTTCAGGGGTGCCTCTCTCTGAATTGAGGTGCCCTATAACAATACCAACGGCATAGGCAAAGCACTGAGCTCCCCCAGGGGCAGTGCACCACAGAAGCTGGGGCAGAGGATGGGAGGAGCACCCCCCCACCACTTCCCAAGACACCACCTGAGGACACCTTGTTCTTGGTACCAGCAACCCCTATATAAATGGGGTGACGACAGCAGCCCTGCTTGTTTGAGGTTGCTACGAGCACCAAGGTTGAGCTGAGAGAAAGGGTTCTGAGAGGTGATTCAGGGAGCGCCCTGCAGAGGGGGGCCGCCGGCCCTGAGCTCGGGCTAGGGCCCCGGCGCCCCAAGGCCCCTACCCCACACTGCCTTCATTCTTTCGTCTGTTGCTCCAAATTAAAGGCAGCAGCACAAACCCAAATTCTGGGGGGCTTGGGCGGCCCCCTGAGCCGGTGACACGGATAAAGCACAGCTCAGCAGGGGGTGGTGAGGACTGCGGAGGGCGAGGGGCTTATGAGCTGGGGAATGGGGTCTTCCCAGAGAAGCCAGAGCTGGTGGGTTACCCCATCCTTTCTCTGAACCACTAAAGAACTCAGGGTTTGCAGGAAATCCAGCCAAGACTAGAGGCAAATCCAGCATCCCTACCTGGCTTTCTGGAGGAACGGGGACCGGGCAGGTTGGTGAGCAACCACGTGGAGCAGTGGCCACGCAGCTTAGTCCGAGTCAAGGGTGCTATAAGGCCTTTCTCTCCTTCCCTCGCTGCTCAGACCTGGCCTGGTCCCTGAGAAGCCCGAGCCCCCTCAGTGCTGTCCCTCTGCTGTGGGCCCACCTGTGCGGGCAGTGTGCTGGCAGGGGGCACGGTCTTCCGGCTGAGGAGTGACCTCTGCAGCGCTTCGTTCTCCACCCGGATGGCTTGGAGCACTGCCGAGGCGTCTTCTTCTCGGTCCTCAGCCTCTAGCACGGGTTTTCGGGTTGCTGACAGGGGTCTCTCTCTTCGGCTGCCAGGTCCTGTGGGCAGAATATAGGGGGTGCGCCTTTAGATTGCATTCCCCAAGTGCAGTTCAAAATCAATTAGATCCAAATTGAGCTACATTCTATAAAACAACTGGTCTGTACTTTCCGAAAATGTCAAGGTCACTCAAGACAAAGGCGGCTAGGGAAGCTTTCCAGAGTAAAGGAGGCCGGGCAGACTGGGCTAGGGAGGTGAGCTTGGGACTGGATGTGGGTGGGCAAGCACTGCCCTAGGGCACACTTTACAGCAAGTAAAGGGAGGGGTGGTGGTATTGTATTCATGCTACCTAGTTGAATTTCGCAAATGCACTGTGATAATAAAGTCAAATGAATGCGCTTAATCTCAGGAAATACTCAGTGCAGAGTCTGAGGTAAAGGGGGGAATGCCTGCAACTTGATCTCAAGGGACAGATACATATATGTGCTGAGGGAAGAGCACACAAATCTGAGTCCTCTGAGAGGAAACGGTCCTAACTGGAGAGTGGGTAAAGGGGGAGCAGGAGCCTCATGGTACAATCCTTTAAACCTGAAATTGTATCTAATTAAAAGCCATAGAAACAATTTCACCCTCCAACAAAGCATCCCTGTGGAGTGATAGAGAATAGCGGAGTAATAGAGAATACCATGGCGGGAAGAAGGGTATTCTGGAATAGGTCTATGTGGTTTAGTTTCTTTTTGCAGGGGTAACAAGAAGTGCAGGGGTGGCACTCAGGTTAAGGGGTGTTGCACAGCTGCTTCTGGGGACGGAGAAGGAAGGAGCTGCTTGAAAGGAGCCCCTGGCTTCCGTGCTCCTAGGGAAAAAGCATTGCAATGGTGGGTTGATTCTGCAAGTTCCAGTGAATGGAAACTTAATTTTATAAAATATAAAGTGAGATGCAAAAAAGCGCGCAATAAGATTGAATAAATCATGATCTATCCATCACCGAGTACTATGCAGCTGTGCACACTGACAGATTACGGATATGGTGACTTGAATTGGCTTCCTGGTCCTCTGGGGAGGGGGTGGGGCCGAAGTGAAACTGACCATTAAGCGACTACAGGCAAGGTGGGGTAATGGACGCATGGGGGGGTCACTAACACCCTTTCAATGATTGATGCTTGGGTTCTTTCTATATCAAAAAAACACCTCCATTTAAAGTAGAACTGCTCAAAATGTTTCCATTGGGATGTTGACAGGGGCTTTTGCCTACTGAATCTCTTCCCCCCTGAAAATGTTTAGTGAGTGTCCCTGGGCCAGGCCGTCTCGGCACTGGGGACACAGTGACCAGCTAGATCCAGACCCCTGCCCCCAAGGAGGGAGATGAGAAGCCAGAAAAAGAGCAGAGTGCCGGGTGCCAGGCAGCAGGGAGGGGTGTGGGGGAAGAAGCGCTGGGGCCAGGGCATGTGGGTGGGCACTCGGCCTGCAGGGAGGCGCGAGGTGGGGGCAGGAGCCAGGCTGGGGCGGAGAGACACGGTCACAGCTGGAGAGGCGATGGGGGGTGGGCAGGTGGGGCAGAGCCTCGGAAGACCCAGGGAGATGGGGACGCCCAGGTGCTGAGCACAGAACAGACAGAAGGGAGGGGAGGGGCTCGGCGGCCCCGCAGGGGCTCAGGGTGGCCGGACTCTGCATCCCTGTGCCAAGAGGCTAAGGAGAAGCGCGAGGCATGACTCCAGGTGGAGGAAGTGAGGAAGTGGACCGTGGAGTTGCTTTCAGTTGAGCTGGGGGGGTGTGGGGTTCAGGAGGACAGCGCCCCAGGGCGTGGTTAGCACAGGTGGGGTCAGGAGGCCAAGTCGGCCTCCCAGCGGGGCCCACAGCTGCCCAGATGGAGTTCCGTGTAGGCGCGCAGTGTCCTTTGCTGAGGGCACACAGAGTGACCTTAAGGCCAGCCTGCTTGTGGGAGACTGCTGGGGTGCGCCTCGGGGGCTCTCTGGCTGGGGGGGGGTGGCGGCTCCTGCTCGGTCCTGTGAGAAGTGACGTCCCCGCAGAGAGCTGGGGCAGCCACATGGGGAGCGCGCTGGCGCCCAGCTCCCTTGGACTGTCCCCTTGGGCGCTGGGGGCTGGGGCAGCCGGTTTTCACAGAGGCCGTGGGCTAAAACGAGGGAATGCCCACTTACTCCAGGCACCCGGAGAGGAGCCGCACCTGCGAAGTCCCAGGGCCGGGGCAGGGTGAGACTGAGTGTGGGGGCTGAGCCCCACGGAGGGCGCAGCGAGGCGCCCTCAGGACTGTGCTGCTAGACAAGCGAGGATCTGAAACCTAGGTGAAATGGCCTGAATTTTATTTGCTTATCACATATTCTGTTTTTTTTTTTTTTAAAGATTTATTTATTATTTATGCCTACGGAACTGCGGTACAGGCCAGAGGTGCAGGGGCGGTGAGAGGCTTCACCAGAGACAGAGCGGGGAGCAGAAGAGGCAGCTCAATGAAGTGCACTACTGAGGGGAGCAGCGGGCGGGTCAGGAGAGGTCTGCCGCGCCATGTGGGTCACCTCAGGGGCGGGGATCCAACTCGCACTGAAGCGGCTGCAGCCAACTTGTAGTGCTGCGTCCTAACATGCTGCACCACCAGGGAGGGCCCCATATTCCGGTTTTTAAGAAGCACAGTGAAGGCCAACAGAGTCCAAGGGCTGGTCTGACACAGGCCCCGGCCAGTCCACTTCCCCGGGGGTCACAGGCGCCCAGGGACCCTCAGCCCCGCCATGGCCAGAAAGGGTCCTTTCCTGGCTCTGCTGGACCTGCTCACACCATTGTACCGATGCTGCCCCAGGGCACAGGAGAGTAAGGAGCTGCTGGACCTGGGATGGGGCTTCTGCTCACCCGCTCCCCCTGCCAAGGAGGCTTTGCTTCTTGTTTGCCTCAGACGCGGCCGCCTCTATGGCTGGAGGGGCTGGAGGCAACCCAAGCACTGGCAGAGAAAGGGCGGGTCAGAAGATGCTGGCTCACGAGCAGCCGTTCCGACTGCCAGGGGAACGCGAGCGTTCAAAGGGCTGAGTGCCACACTGGCGTCCACGCAGTCACTGGCCCTGGCTACACTGGGCTGGCGTGGGGAAACCCCACGTGCAGGGTGCAGGTTCTCGAGCCGAGGGGGCTGCAGCAAGGTGGGTGTCTGTCTTTACTGCCATGTTGATTGGCTGCAGGAGGTCTGGAGGTGGGTGGGACATGCCTGGGGAGCAAAAACAGGCACTCGGCAGGTGGTGCGTGCCGGAAGCCAAGCAGGGCAGAGGCTGGAGGTGCGTTGGATTGGGGGTGCGGGTGAGGACCCCGTATGAGACACACGGTCAAGGGAGGTGACCTCTGAGCAAGACCCGCAGACGCGCCTGTGGACACCCATCTGGGGAGCAGTTCCCGGCCAAGGGAGCAGCAGGTGCCAAGGCCCGCGGTGGGTGGAGCTGGCGCGCAGAGGAGCTGCAGCAGAGGGCCTCGGCTCTCCCCGTCGGCCCGTGCTACTTCAGGACGCCATGCCCACCTGTTTAACTGCTATACCCTGGCACCTGGCATTAGGATTTCTGTCAGAAGAATGAATGGAAAGTGATTTCAACTCTAAACCCTATCAAGTGCGGTAAAGCAAATACTTTCCTCCGTCATCTGCAGTAAAGCAGAGCTGAAAAATTCAGACCCCTTCAGATCCTAGCGGTGGCTCTATAAATCAGGGGATGAGATGGGGGTAGTTCACCAGCACGTGCGGTGGGAGGCTCTGGCAGTGCCAGGACAAGCAGCACCTGAAACCCTCGAGCTCCCTCATCTGCCTCTGGCTCCGCCAAAGTCACTTGCAAAGTCCGTTGCGGGAGAGCTGCTTGCCCACGCCGCCGGCCTCCGCCCTCCGGGCCGGTGGCTCTGACCTTGACCAGCGGGGCCCACCTTTTCCTGGATAAAGATATTCAGGAGGGCATTTTCTTCTGGGGGTCCAGTGCAGTCTGCACGGACTCTTCTGCCCCACGGCTGTCATTGGCGAGGCAAGACGCCACACTCCATAATCACTGGGCGCTGCCTGTGTGCCCTTTGAGCCAGATTATGCTAAGATGATGCTTTTAAAAATTAAATCAGCCTTTCTCTGAGTGAAGGTCAACTCTGCAGCTCTGCTAAGAATGCTTTCGCCACCCGTGGCTTCCCAGAAATGTCTGTGCCTGTGTTCTCCCGAATTACATTTCTGCTGACCGGCTGGTGTTTACGGCGCATTTCTCCACCACACTCGAGGCAACCACCTTTTAACTCTTTTTGACGCTCTCGGTGCTCGCTTGGGTGAGCCATTTGTGCACTGCTCTGGATACCCACCAGGGTGGATTTATTCTCCTCACAGATCTAGCGTTGGTGGATTTATTCACACAATAAATCTGCGCCACCAGCAAAAGCCAAATGCACATTTTAATTTATCCCAAACTGCTCTTTTCTGCTTGAAAACCATCTCTCTTCTGTTAACTTCACTTTCTCTTTGCTTCACCAGAACTTGGCTTTCATCTCTCTCGCAGAGAAACAAAAGGCGTATCAATTCAGGAGATTTACCATGAATGTGACACATGTCACAGAGGAGACGGAGGACACAGGGCTGGCGGTCGGCTCACCAGCCAGGAGACTGGTTCCCTCCCACCAGATGTCCTGCGAAATGCTCAAATTCAGTCTTGGCACAATTACCCCTGACCACACGCAAGGAGACTTTGAGGTCACCCGGGTAGCCACTGAAGCAGCAAAGATGAAGCCTCAGAACAATGGTCTCTTGCAGAGATCGTCCATCAGCAGCCCACGGGCCAAAACCAGCCAGCAGATGTGTCTAACTTTTATTAAAAAAAAAAAAAATGGAAATAGAAGTCCAACTTGGGGAAGGGGGTAGAGGAAACCTGAAAATTGGGATACCTGGTGTCTTGTACAAAAGCATCCAACCTCACACCACCCTGGCCCGGCCTTTCCATGGGGCAGTCTTAGGCTGAGCTGGTGACCGACGACCCCTCTGGCCAGGGCACGAGAGCACCAGTTTCCACAGCGCGCCCACCGCTCCCCGCTGTCACCTACCTGCCACTCTGGAAACTACAGCGTGTGTGTAGCAAATGGCCCAAGAACACGGCGGACTAAAACCGCAGGCTTTGGCCTTGAGGTGCCCACCCTTGCCCCTAAAATCCAGCTAGGCGGCAGGAAAGGGGGTGCACCTGGGGTCAGGGTCTGTACCAGAGTCCTCCAAGGTCTGCATTTCGAGACGGCTCGGCCTCATCATGTTACATGCTGCCCCTGGGGTAGGAGACGACACAAGCCACCCCAGCTGCTTCCACCCCGGCTGGCCACCGCCACTTTGCAGTGTGATGCAGCATCTTCTGAAAAGGGGGGGGGGCTAGGCCGGTGGTCGTTAGCAATCATGCCATGCACTGTCTCTACAGAGCACACGAATAGCAGCTTGCCGCCTTTGCCGTCCGGAGACCACCACGAGCTGAGCAATGGCCGTACCCTTGGGCCGAAGGCCCTGCCTGACTGGGTGGCGCCATGCAAGGCCACCCAGCCCATCGGCACACTGCCTCACTCCACAAGGGGTGCCAGGCCACCCCGGGTAACAATGAGTAACAATAAAAAGGTCGATGTTTTAGTCACTACATTGGGGTAGGCTGTGAGGCAGCATGGGATAGCTGTCAGATGTGGCTTGTCGAGGACAAGCCTCCTCTCATCTGTACAGCTGGTTTGGGGGTGTCCTCAAGGGCAGGTGCTATCTCAGCCCCTAATTCTTACGTGCACACAACTCCCAGGGAAGGCAACCAGCCCTCCCCTCCCCCAGCAGAAAACTGAGAAACTTCTGTTCTTTCCTCTTAGAGGTGATGGTCCTTTCCTCTCATCTCTGAAAATTTTCTAACAAAATGCCCTGCATGGTTCATTTTTACGTGAAATGAACAGCAGTGGTCCTGGTCTCCCCAACCACTGTCAATGGTCCACCATCTGGTTTTCCTTCCGAAACCACCCTTTGCTCGCTCTTCTAGGTGGTGTGGGTGGATCTGACCCCACTTCTGGCTCAGCGTGGGCTACGGAGGAAGTGTCCCTCCCTGGAGACTGGAGATCAGATCCTTGGAAGGAGGCTCCTGAACTGAGGCAGAAAGGAGCAGTCTCTTCCTATGGGACTGCTAGGCCAATGAAAGAGGCACCAGGGTCATCTCTGGGCCCAGCCTGACACTAGAGACCTGGTTCTCCTGGTGTGGTCCCTGGACCAGTAACCTCAGTATCACCTGGGAACTTGTTATGAATTAAAATACTCAGGTTCCCCATTAGAGGAACTGAATTAGAAAGTCGGAAGGAAGCCAAAAAATCTGTGTTTTAATTTGTGGTGCAAGTAATTTAGAGGTACTGAGCTAGAGGGAAGCAGAGCTGGTAAGATTACTGGAGCACCTGGAACCCACCATGCCTGAAGCCAAACTATTGTCCTGGACTTCTCAGGCCTGTGAAGAATATTTCCCTCTATTGCTTGGATCTCTATCACTTGCTATGAACAGTGAAGGTATTTATTAATCATTGCTGATGATTATTAATAAGAGGTCATAATATGTTCTGAGACCCTGGGCTTACGCAGAATGGGCTACAGGTTTTCCTGGCAGAGTGCTAACTGCACTTCTCTAACTCACTTGTGCTGAGGGGTGTTTACTTCATTTCCATGATATGCCACTTGCTTGGGCAAAGTGGTTCAGATATATCACTTCCCAAGAGCATTCTGACAATTTGGGCACTAAACTTTCTGCATTATAGATTAATGTTCTTTTACCCTCAAGAAGACAACAGGTCTCTGGAAGTTTCTAGGAAGGCTATGGGTAGAGATCAGAGTAATACAGACCTTTCATTAGCACCAGGGACAATTCCAGTGATGGAGAGCCTTAAGCTCTTGTGCAGCTGCATCATGTGCACATTTAATTGACACAAATTCAATTTTATGTCTTGGCCAAAGAAAAAGGGGCAAAGGGAGAAATAACTCTTTAAAGAGTGCAGGCAATAGGCTACATTTCTGGTAATGGCAGACTAGCTAGTCTGAACCAATGCTTCCATGGAAGACAACTAGATAACCTGGATGAAATATGAAATCTGTTTGAGAAGAACCTATATGTTTAAAGGCACAGAGAGTGAGATGGGCTGTGAAGAATTACAGGGAGAGAGTAAGTAGGAAGGAAAAGGAAACCGGAGGTGAACCCAGCTCCTGGCAAGCTTTCCCCTTGGGATGCTGATGCTTCTGAGAAGCACTGCTGCCAGGCTGGGAAAATGAATGGAGCTGGCGACAGACTCGGGGCCACAGTCTGAAAGTCAGGGTGACTGGACATAGCTAGGGGTGAAGGGCACAGCAAGATTAACAACGTGGAGGAAATTCAAACTACTATTGACTATATACAATGATGATGATGATAATGATGTCTAAAATCTAAAGAGAATTAAAAAGTGTGACAATGATAGCATTTAAGTTGGGAGGGGAGTAGAGTTATAGAGTTCTAAGGTCCTTCTGCTGAATAAGAAGTGGTAAATTGTTAATTTAAAGTAGACGCTAATAAGTCAGGAATGCACGTTGCAATCTCTGGTAATGACTAAAGGAATAATAAAAGAATGTATAACTAACAAGCTAATTGAGAGGAAAAAAGAAGAATACAAAGCAATCAGTTCAAAAGAGGGCAAGGGAGGAGAGGAAGAAGAACATAAAACAGGCAGAACAAATAAAAAGCAAACAATAAGATAGTAGATTTAAACTCAAATATATCAGCAATTACATTAAACATAAATGGACGAAATGTGCCCATTAAAACACAGAGATTGTTAGTGGATAAAAATAAAAACCAATTACATGCTGCTTACCAGAGACAAACCTCAATAGAAGGAAGCAGAGAGTTTGAAAGTAGCAGGATTACAAAAAAAAAAAAAAAAACAAAAAACCTGAACCATGTGACCAAATGACCCAAAGAAAGCTGGTAGACGTCAGGGGAAAAGCATTACTGGAACAGAAGAGTCTACCAACACAGGATGATAAATCATTTGACTCACCAGGAAGACCCAAGAAGGCTGTTTTTTGTTTACCCTCCAAAGACAACCCACCCTGAATATAAGATAAGCAAGTCAGCAGTCCACTTTCCAGGGCTGCCTGAGAGTGGGTGAGCTGGCCACTCAAGTGCCTTGTGCCCTGCAGATGTGACTATCCAGTGCCCTCAGCACAATGTGGGCGCTTAAAAACACATCTTTTCCCTATAATCCAGACTCTAAACAAAGTCAACTGCTTCATCTGGCTTTCAGAGCCCCAAAACCCTGGTTGCTCGCCCCTTGGAAGAGGGACTCTGAGACTTACTGAGAGGTGATCTATCTGTTTAGAGTGCCCCAGAGAGCCGTATCGCTACACTTCCCCATCAGTCTGCAGGGTCTCCGAGGGTAGCTTGGGGCACCTGCACTTTTGAGGACCTTTGGAGCGGGTGACATGTGGTTCCACAGGGTGAGCCCGTTTCAGTGTGAGGGTGCTGACAATGTGGTGATTTTCAACTTTCTTAAGTGTGGCGTATGTAGGAGCCAACCACATTTAACAGATAAAAGCTGAGCTCCAAAACTATTAGTTGAAGATCCACTAACTTGCACAGTGTCCTCTTTACGGGCACTGATGGCCGTGACAAGCCCAGGAACCCCCAGTAACTGGGACAGAGGCCGGGGACAAAATCTTCCTTGGATCCTCAGGAAGGAACAAGACGCTGCCAACACAACAACTTGACCTAGGACTTGTAGCCTACGGAAGTCTGAGGCAATAAATTTCTGTTAGTTAAGCTGCCCAGACTGCTATTTTGTATGGCAGCTCTAGGAAATGAGTACAGCAGTCAGGATTTTAGTTGACACATGGATTCATTGTAAAAATACTGGCTTCCTCGCTTACTGTGTGACCTTGGACAGGTTCCTTAACCTCTCCGTGCTGCTGCGGTTTCCTCCCGCCCCCGCACAATGGTTTACCAAACGCAGGCTGGGGACTGGTTCAGTGCTGGCTCTTCGTGTGATGACTCAGATATGAAATACATACAGGAGGGGGGTCCCAGGGAGCCGAGCAGGGTGGTGGGGAAGCGAGTTGGACACCCAGTCCTCCAGGGGTTCTGGAAGGTCTCCCTTCCCACCAGGAAGGGGGGTGCCACACCACCCTGGCCTTCATTTCTGTTAACTATTTCTTTTGGAGGAAACTTCTGCAAAGCGAATGTTAATGTATTTTCACAGAGTGAAGGCACCCCAGCAGTGTAAGCTGGGGCTCGTCAAACTGCTCTGTGGTCAGAGGGGCCAGTCCAGGAGGAGACTGGAACCCACACTTGCCTCCTGGACGGAGTTCAAGGGCTGAGCTGGCCCAGCTTCACGCCTCCTCCTTCCTGCCCACTTCCCACCTGACCAAAGCTGATACGTGTAAAATTCACCAGATTTTTCCAACGTCTGGCATAATGACACCTTCCTCTTCACCCCTACCGACCACTTCTGTTACCAATGTGGCACCTCTGTAACCCTCAGTAATCCTGACATGACTGTGACTCACCCTTGCCTCCCTTAGGCACCATGCAAGCCTCTTCCCACTCTCTGGCCTTTGCCAATTGGTCCCCAGGAGCCAGCTTGGTCTTAATCCTGCCCCTCGGATTCTGGCTTTGGTGGAGGTGAGATGCTGGCGAATCCACCACCATTAGGTACAGGCTGGCTGTAGCTCCGGGGGGCCCTCCCCCGGCCCTCACAGGGCCAGACACAGACACAGACACCCAGCTGTGGACACCAGGTTCGTGATTGGCTCAGCATGGATCAGAGCCCCCACCAGCCAGATGGCACGCCAGGGGCCACACAGCATTGCCAAGTCTAGGCCCCCCACCCCCATCAAGGCAGCCCTCCATCATTCAGGTTTTTGTCCCAGGTTGCTCTGGATAAAAAGTCCACAGCCAGGGCCCTCCCTGGTGGCGCAGCGGGTTAAAGCACAGCACTGAGAAGCTAAAGCCACCTCTGCATGAGTTCGATTCCCGCCTGCCCCGGAGGTGACCACATGGCGCGGCAGACCTCTCCTGACCCGCCCGCTGCTCCCCTCAGCAGTGTTCTTCATCACTCGGCCTGTTCTGCTCCCCATTCTGTCTCTGGTGGATCCTCTCGCCGCCCCTGCACCTCTGGCCTATAACCTAGCTCTGTATGCATAAATAAATAAATCTTTAAAAAAAAAAAAAGTCCACAGCCAGTCTTAAGCCTACGAGGCCTCCTCAGCAAGCCCGATGGCCCTGGAATCCAGCATTGGGGCAGCAAGCAGAGAGGAGGCACCTCCCTCTCCGTGCCGAGCGACTGCAATGGCTTTTCCCTGGACACCCCTCATTCCCGGGCCCTGGACAAGAAATGCCCCCTGTGCCAGTTAGAGGAGCCTGCTGAACTGTAAGCCACGCCACGGCGGTCCTTGCCACAAAGCTACAGTCCCCCTCTGTCGACCCTGCGCTCCGCCTGCAGCCTCACTCGCTGCCCGCCTCTCACTCGCTCACTCTTGAGCAGTTCTTTGCTACCGCAGGGCCTCTGCCAGGCTTTCCCCTCTACAAAGGGCATCATGCAGCTCACAGAGGCCTCCTCAGAGTGGCTGCCCGGCCAGCACCCAGTTACCAGCCATCTTCCTGTCTGCTCATCCACCTGTCATCTGTCCCTGCCCATTAAAATATAAACACCATGAGGCCCTCCCTGGTGGCGCAGCGGGTTAAAGCACAGCACTGAGAATCTAAAGCTGCTTCCGCATGAGTTCGATTCCCGCCTGCCCCGGAGGAGACCACATGGCGTGGCAGACCTCTCCTGACCCGCCCGCTGCTCCCCTCAGCAGTATACTCCATCCATCTGCCTGTTCTGTTCCCCACTCTGTCTCTGGTGAAGCCTTTCACCGCCCCTGAGCCTCTGGCCTGTACCCCAGTTCTGTATGCACAAATAAATAAATCTTAAAAAAAAAAAAAAAGATTAAAAATATAAACACCATGAAAGCAGGGTTGAGGCACTGCCCTTTGGGTTACCATGACCTGGACTGGGGCTGGCATGCAGTGGGTGCTCCCAACACAGGTTTCTGGTGAGTCAAAGAAGACTGCCCCGGGTGCCTTGCCTGCAGCACCTCTAGGGCCAGGCTGGACTGGGTGAGCGTGTGCCCTGGCCTGCAGCCCCAGGCCCTGCCCCTCCTATTGGCCTTGCCCAAGGCCCAGGGCGCATGCCCGGGGTGCTCGCTGCCTCCAGGCCCTCCGTCTCAGGGCTGACCCATCCGAGTTCCCTCCGCGGTGCTCACGGCCACTCTTTACCACTTGCTGTCTCAATGCCTTGTCTGGCATCAGTCCGGCTTTCCCCCGGCTGGCTTTTGGGGTTTCGTAAAGGTCAGTCACTGCCCACTGTCTCTCCACTGCTTCTCCTGCAAAGTTCAGTCTCAGTCGCTGCTGGCACCAGAACTGGCATCTGAGCTTGGCACCCAGAACCTCTGAGTCAAAGTGCTAGAGAGTCGACACCCCCAGGAACAGCACGCACCTCCAGAGCAGGAGTATGATGGGGTTGGGGGCGGTGGGGAGGCTGGTTCTGAGTGCTGCCCACCCCCGAATACCCCAGCCAGGCAGGCAGGCAGGGGTTCAAACGTCCAGGAACTTGCTCACTGATGAAGCCAGATTGGGGTCGCTTGCTTTACCTGTGCCCTGCCAGAGACCACCTTCCAGACAAATGACTTGTTCTTGAATCTCTATCTCTGAGCCTCCTTCTGGGGAATCCAGGCCGCGATAATATTTACACGGCGCACAGCAAATGCTACTGTTCTTTCCGCCTCTGCCTCCCACCTGCCCTGGCTGGCCTGGGGTCTCCGCTCTGAGTGTGCGGACCTGAATCTGGGGTTGCGACTGACTGCGGGGGAGATCATGGTTCCCACCACTTAGTCCTTGGCCTCTGACTGCAGGTCACAGACCCTCCTGATCCCCGAGAACCTGCAGTCAGGCCCCTGGTGCAGGCCGTTGTTTGTCTGGCAAAGCTGGCCGGGGCTGGATTTTGCCCGAGGTGCTCCCAGGTACCAAACCCTTGGGACCCCGAGGTGCTTGAACACTCTGAGGTCCACTGCGCCACAGAAACCAGCACACGCAGTAAGAAGCGGGAGCCGAGCTGATTCCCCGCAGACTGTGGTGGGCGTGGCCTGCCGGGTCGGGGATGGCAGTGGGACACACCAGAGCTGGAGGCTAACATCTGGCACCATCCAGCTGGCGTCACCTCCCCTCCTCATCACCAAGTGGGGGCGGAGGGGGCGGTCACAACCGAGCTCAGAGGTGCGTTGTGTGTGTAAATGGGTATGCATCTGTGAGACTCTGCACCGTACAGGCGTTGTGAGGAGAAGCTTACAGGCGGCGGCTCATAGCAAGGCCTCCCTAGCGGTGACCTCTCAATTCAGTGGAGAAGCACCAGGCTGCCGTTCATGTGATCCTCTTGTGCATTTACAAGTTAATCCCTATTATTAGCCACATAAAGAAAACAACTTACTTTACAAGTAAAAATAAAGGTAAAGTTTCAAGAATAACCACATCTTGGTATAGAACCAAAAATTAGCTTTCAAGGGTAGTTTATGTGTCCATGTAACTGGAGCCCAGATATTCGGTCAAACATTTTTCCGGCTGTTTCTAAGAGGGGCTTTTGGAGGAGACTGCCATTTTTTTTTTTTTAAAGATTTATTTATTTGTGCATACAGAACTGGGGTACAGGCCAGAGGCTCAGGGGCGGCGAGAGGCTTCACCAGAGACAGAGTGGGGAGCAGAACAGGCAGATTGACGAAGCACACTGCTGAGGGGAGCAGCGGGCGGGTCAGGAGAGGTCTGCCACACCATGTGGTCACCTCTGGGGCAGGTGGGAATTGAACTTATGCGGAAGTGGCTTTAGATTCTCAATGCTGTGCTTTAACCCGCTGCACTACCAGGGAGGGCCGAGACTGCCATTTTACCTGGTGAGAGAGGCCTCCATGATGTGCTTGGGCCCTGTCCATTGAAGGACTGACCAGAACAGAAAGACGGACTGTGCACCGAGCATGAGAGAATTCACCACCAGGCTCACTCTAGGCTTCACCCACAACCTTCACCTTCACCTTGACCCTCTGGCCTGAGCCTTCCGGCTGGGGAATTGGCTTTTCTGGGACTCCAGCCCGCCAGTTTCTCCGGCCTCCAGTATTGCACAGTCTGCTCCTTACGAGCTTTCTTGCTCCACACCACATTTTTATAAATCTGTAGCAGGCATAATGCAGACTATGATACATTTGCTCAAGGCTAGCCGAGGCCTTGGCGAGCGGGGGAAAGAAGCCAGGACTCCTCCATCACTACTCTCTAGGGGAGTGGCCCATCTAGGGGCCGGCTCTGCCCAGGGCCCCCCGAACTCTTACTTGACCACATCCTCTCCTGGTCTGGGAGCACCGCAGGTAGCTGGGGACTCAGGTTTGGCTCAGGCTTGCTGGGAATGAAGACCTCGGCATTGTCCTTCCGCTTGGCAGACAAATTCCTTTCCTTTTTGCTACCTATAGGAAAACCAGTGTTTAGATGTCAAACACGGAGTGCAAGCAGAGTTGGGACATTTGCTCAGGCATCGCTCACTTATTCATTCAACAAACGTCTACCGAGCCCCGACTCTGTGCCAGGCGCTGCACCAGCGGCTTCTGAGTCAAGGTAGTTGAGGGTGGCTGTGTACCAACCCCCACATTTTGGTGAATAAGTGAAATATCCTAGGACACATTTCTTCCAAATGTTAACATGTCTACATGGGGACAGAACTTATAAGTGAAGGGGTTAGGTTGATTTGGCACTCAAAAAGGACTCAATATACACTGGCAATTATCACTATGTGTGTATGAATTGTTATTCCTGACAGGCTGATTGTCTAGCTTCCCTGCTAGAAGTGAGAAAAGAGGGAGTGTCCCAGCACAGGGCCGGGGGTATGACCTCCACCAGTGAACAATGAAGGAATCAACAGTCCGGACCAGACACAACTTTTCAGGTTTCTGCTGACTGTTCCTGAGTAAATGTTCAGGTTAGGTCAGGATGCCACTCCCCCGCAGGGGTCTGGAGAGACCTTACAACAGGCCCTGCCAGCTGCCCTCTGGTGGGGTCTGTCTCCTGCTGGACTGGAGAAGGGGCCAGACTGTGGATGAAAGGGAGCAGGCTTGAGCGGCGGCGGGAGGCAGAGGCCGCCCCTCGCCCCCCGCCCCCCAACCCTGACATCACCCTGGTCAGGGCCAGTGCAGGCCTGCCGAGCAATCGAATTGTTAAAAATGTAAAATGTCAAGAAAGTGACGTTCTTGCTTTTTCATTTATGCTTTGACACCATTCTCAAACTGTGCCCACGCCTGGCATCCAGCCGTTCTCCTACTGTGGCGGGGCGCTTCACAGCGTGACAACCATGACCCCCAACTCCCTCCCAGCTTGCTCCCCCCGCCCCGCCAGTGGCTCAGTTCTGCTCCTGTGTGTAAGACTCCGCCTGAGAAGACACCAAGACAAAGCAGGCAGAGGCTGGAGGAAGCAAAAGTAGGTGAAGGCAGGGGTGGGGGGCAGGGTGGGGAGCCGTGGCAGCTGCAGGCTCCCCTGGCATAAGGGAGCTGGCATGAGCCCGTGGGCGTGTGGCACGCTGGACCCCACAGTGCCCAGGACAGCCCCGCAGCTGAAGTCAGGCCGAAGCTCAGGGGCGTAAGGAGGCCTTCGGGGCCTCTCTGCTCTTACAGTCAGCAGAGACCTGTGCGCTGCCCCGGCCTGTGAGACGTCTCCTCCGCCCAAAGCTCAAGTCAAGGCCACTGAAGGTCAAGGCCCACAACTCGGTCCAGAGACCCCGGAGGCAAAGCACACAGTGAGCTCACTTTTTGAAGCCGGGTTGAATTCCAGCATCACCAGGGTGTCCGGCCCCTGGGGAGGGTGTCCTGTCAACTGGTCCGTGGGAGCCCCGTTCTGCACTGAGTCCCCACTGGGAAGAGGGGCCCCCTCGCCGGCGTGGTCCTCCAGGGCCTGGTCCTCGGGCTCTGAGAGGACGTCTTCTTCAATGGAGTCGGACTCGTCACTGGAGCTGTCCTTTGGGTCCCTCCGCAGATTTACACTCAGTTCTAAGCTCTTTCTCAGCTCCTGTCAGACACCAAAAGAGAGATGAAGAAGAAAACATGGTCCTTTGAGAAAATAGTCATTTGAAAAAGGATTATTAGAACCAAGGAGCTACTCCCACCACACAAACATTCGCCAGGATCGTCTCCTATGCTGCCATCACCTCAAAGACGAGGAGACAACAGGACAAACCATCAAGTCTCTGGACGTGTGTGTGTGTGTGTGCGAGAGCGTGTGACTGTGTGTGTGTGTGGTTTAAATTTCAATTCCACTATGCATTGGCAACACTGGTGTGAGGAAAGGGCTGGAATGTTCCATGCCACATCCCCCACCTCGACTTACAGGGTCCAGCTGACTCAGACAAGCTCCCAGGAGGCAGCAGCAGATTCCACTGGAAGACTCAGTCCCCCAAGAATGCCCCCCACTTCAGTGCCAGAGGCAAGCCCTCACCTGTGCTTCTAACTAACCAACAGGCTATAAATCAGAGGCTCCCACCAACACCTCCTCGACTTCAATTGATTTGCTAGAGCAGCTCACTGTTTACTCACTGGTGTACTGATTCATTATAAAGAATATCAAGGGATACAAATGAACTTCCAGAAGAAGAGATAAATGGGCGGGGGCAGGGGGGATAGTGTCCCTCTAGGGAGACTTTAGGGTTCCTGCAGAGTTTAGGGTCTGGTGCAGGGACATTTGGAGGCCTCCTAGTTCACCAACCTGGAATCCACCTTTTGGGGGACTTTTAGATTGAGTACATTTAAAAAGATAATAACAAAGGCTTCTAATTGAGTGTACCGAGATGATCCAGGCAGCCGCTGAGACCTGCAAAGTCTGACAGTGGTGGCCAGTTGGGAGGTCAACAGATTTACTGCCTCTCCACGGGGAAATAGGAGTTCTTGTCTGGCCTGCACTCAGCAGCAATTTCGGGAACTGCAAAACTAGTAATCCTCTGCAGTGGGATATTGTCCTGTTTGCAAAATGTCCCTGCAGGATGGCTAGAGCAGACTTTGTGATAACAGGAACTCTGTTACAACACGATAGACTACTGATTCCTGCACTCAGCCCAACCCGCATCCCTACATGGGATCAGCTTCAGTCCATATCTTTTGCAGAGGGGGAGACAAGCCCGGGTGAGAAAACAGGGTGCAGATCCCTTTGGGCACCCTCAGTTTTCTTGCCCTTTCACTGGTGGGAAGGAACAAGAAGGCTGCTACCCAGGAGATTCCCAAGTAGGAGACTTGCGGGTCCCAAGGTCCAGAGCCATCCCTGCCCATGACTGGGACAGAGTGGACACTGACTACACTCAGTTCCAGGAAGGAAATGGACGGAGCACTAGGGATCTAGAGCCCACGGCCAGCTGAGCGGACTCCTCCAGCCTCTCACTACCTTCACAGTGCAGCAACTCCATATTTTAAGTGACTACACTTTTGGAGTTCCCCCAAACGAGGCATCTGAGGCCGAGGGCCTTGTCCAACTTGTCACAGTGACTAAGTAGCAGAGTCGTGGCCTGTGCCCTCAGTCACTGCTGCTGCTTCTCGGTTATCCAAGTGTAAAGAAGAAGCTCTCGCATCTGCTGTGGTCCAATCAACGGGGAGAGCCATGCAGAGATCACTGTGGGTAATCTAGCCATGCCTACCGGCCTGCCTGGGGGCTGTGTTAGGCTGAGGTGAAGGGGGGCGAGCAAGGCAGGCCACCAATGGCAGACAACCAATGCAGGCAGAAAATCAATAGGCCATTCCAGATGTGGCCAGGACTGTGAAGGACAGAACAGAGAAGGTCCCTTTGGAAGATGGTCAGGGAAGCCAGGTGATGAAGAACTGTCCTGCATCAGGCAGGGGCAGCAGCAGAGGCAAAGGCAGTGTGTGTGTGTGTGGGGGGGGGGGGCAGTGTGGCTGGAGAGGGCAGGAAGCAGGAAGCTCTGAAGGTCTTGGGTTTTGTGTTTTGAACAATGACAGGCCTCAGGGCAACGCTGAGCGGAGAGACAGCATTAACCGACTTCTGCTTTGAAGAGGGTTATAGCTGTTGGATGCCAAGTGGATTTTGACAGGTGGCACCAGCGTGGACACAGGGCACACAGGTGCCGCTGCAGAAGCAGGTGAGAGATGGAGGTGGCAGCAGAGATGGAGATGAGATGCCTTTGGAGATGCCAGAAATGACTGACTAGAAATTGACAATGTGCGTTACCCGTTGGCCCATCCCCTCTAGGGACGTCTCCTTCAGCCTTAAGTATACAAAGGTTTTGTATAGGAAGTGTACAAAGAGACATTGTTTATAACAGAGAATGACCCAACTGCTCCTGAAACAAGATGGGCCAGTGGCTGAGAGGGCAGGTGTCAGGCAGCCCTGACAGAGGACGAGGCAGATGGGGCACACATGCCCAGAAGGGTGTCCGGGCACACGTTTACACAAAAAGAAGCATGTTGGACAATGTACTGGCCATGTAAACCCAACTTTTAAAATAACGACTAGTTGCTTCGCCGGTGTGCATGTGAGTGTGCAGGGGTGATATAAAAGCCTGGGTCACCAAGCTGTTTACAGTGTTCCCCTGGGGGCAGCCATGATGGGGATGCTTTTCTGTCCCAACTTTTTATTACAAACACATCCGCAACTTTGTCATTAGAATATGTGATCTATTTACACGGATGCTTAAATCCTGTCTCTCATGCCCACAAACACGTGAACTCAGTCAGGGCAGGGTCAGGGTGTGGGGGACCCTGGGAAGCCAGTGGTCTGAAAAATCGCTATCTCCAGCCCTGCAACCCGTGTTGTCCCTGAAAGAGCGCAGCCAACGGCAGCACCGGCATCTGGAAGATAATGGAGCGTGTCTGTCTAACCTACTGTTTCCGGTCAAGTGGGAGGATGGACCAGCAACAGGCCAAGGGGCTCCACAGGAAGAAATGTGGGGAAAATAGTCTCATGAGCTTCTCTCAGACAAAAACTCCCAGATGTGAAAACCCAAACAGTGAAACGTGAAGTCAGCATAAAGAGCTCAGACAGGAGCTGCACGGGAGGGCTGATGGCGAGTGCCGAGGCCACTTGGAGATGGAGCCCATTCTCGACCCTGGTGCACATGGGTAGGGCCCAAAATGGAAGGTAGCAGCCCTGAGCTCAGCGAGCAAGAGCAGGGAGGGCAGGCAGAGCGGACGCAGCCCGGGCCTCGTGGTCCAGAGCAGGCTGTCATCAGATCCTTCAGGCGGAAACAGAAATGACCACTCTGACCTCTGCGTATTTTTTCACATCTATTAAACCGATGAGATCATCTTAAGAAATGATACTGCTTATGATAAAGAAATTGAATTTCAATAATTCCTTCTGTTTTGATTTGATTTCTTTTCATGCTGTCAAGTAATATAAATTTAAATGCCACAGCCACATTGAGAAAATATGCATGCCTCGGGTCTCTGGCACCAAGGGAGGGAAGGTGTTGTCTACACTGGCACACAGGTGGTGGGAACCAGGGCCTTCTACCGAGCTGTTTCTAATGCCCCAAACCACTTGTTCCAGGGGCAAAGTGGTTATGATCTGAGTTCCAACTCCTTCTGGAGGGAGCTGTTCAAAACCTTTCCATCTGGAAAGATGAGGGTCTTTGGCTGGTGGCTTTGAAAGCCAACCTGTGGCTATTTCAAAGCGATACCCTGCTGGCAGAGTGACGAGTTGCTTTGAAGCTGTCATCCAGACATTGCTTAGAAAACTTTGCTTTGCTTTAAAACCTTGTAAGAGGGGGCCCTCCTGGTTGTGCAACGGGTTAGAACACAGCACTGCAAGCTGGCCACAGCCTCTTCAGTGCAAGTTCGATCCCTGGACCGGAAGGTGATCTACATGGCTCGGCAGACCTCTCCTGACCCGCCCGCTGCTCCCTCAGCAGTGTACTTCGTCGATCTGCCAGTTTCACTCCCCACTCTGTCTCTGGTGAAGGCTCTCACTGCCCCTGTACCTCTGGCGTGTATCCCAGCTCTGTATGCATAAGTAAATAAATCTTTTAAAAACAGATTAAAATGAAAATAACATTGTGAGATGCAATTTCAATGTTCAGTGTTTACATTGTTCAGTTCAAGCCCTTTCAGCTGAAAGCCCTCTGCCTGGAGGCGGGGCTGCGGGTGGAGTGGGGCCCAGGGGCAGCGTGTGAGCTGGTCTCCCGGCTCACCAGGAAGGGGTTGGAGGGAGGAGGGATGGGCCCCGAAGCATCGGCTACCAGGCAACCGGAGTTCAATGTTCAGAGTGCCAGTGCCTTCCATGCTTGATCTGCCTCTTTCTGCAGAACTAGGAAAAGAAGCGGAGGTCACACACATGAAATCTTTGCCATAGGAGTAAAAGAGATGTGGTAGCAGCAGCAGCAACTTCCAATTGGCAAGCTCTGTTAGACAGCAAGCCCCAGGCTAACTACTCTAGGGTCCATGTCTCATGGCACTCCCGGCACAGAGCCTTACTGTGGAGACCCAGGGTGCTGGGTACCAGCCCAAGCTGGAGGGATGACTGTTGGATCCAAAGTCTAGGCTCTTCGCCACATGCCCTCATTCACTCCCTGCCTGGCACCAACGTGCCGGAAGCAAGTGGTCTCCAGAGCCGTATGAAAGTCAGGCGCTCAGTGACTCTGCCCAGCTCCCATGGAACTGATGAAACCTGCATGTAAGAGTTTTTGACACAAAGCTGCCTTGAGGCCACTAACCTAGTGGTTAAGTGTGTGTAAGTGTTAGTGAATGGACCATTAAGCCTCTAACGACACTTTGAAGGGGGAACAGTGAGGTCAAAGTCCTGGGCCTGGGTTCTGGGCCCAACTCCAGTCTTCAGGTGTCTCCAGACAAGAGGCTGAGTCTCCAGCCCCCGCCTCCGCTGTGGGGCAGTGGGCCCTGACAACCCAATAAGGTTGTGGGAGGGTCACAATAAGATTAATGGCTATGCACTAGCGTCCCGTGATTGCCTTCACAGGAGTCTAGTTTCTACAGAAAATATAAAATTGAAATGACAGCATATTCTTCTTTATTTCTCAGACTACTGATTTTGCCTACAAAAAGACTGGATGTTTAGACCGCCACGCCTCAATGGACACTTAAAGACGGTCTCGACAAGAGGCAGCCATCGCTGGGGTATAGATCAGTGCGGCCAATCCCTTCAGCTCCCCAAACACCTCTCTCGGCCAGCAGTTTAATAAACTAGGACTGGAATGCCTTCAGCTTGGCATGCACCGGGAGTTGCCGTAATCCCTTCAACACCTACAGTATACATTCATATTCGCCTGACTGGCCTGGGAAGGATTTCTATCCTGCATTAATGAGTTAACTGACTAATTTCTTCTTCTTTTTATTCATTTACTTATTCTACAAATACTTGTTGAATATATTTGTTCCCAGGTCAGTAGGACTGACTGCTGAGTAACATGCATAGTTTGATGAACACGACACAATCCCTGTCTTCATGGAATTTATAACCTAGCAACAAAGACAACCATTCGATAAGAAATTCCAAGTGCCATGAGCGTCAAAATCCCAAACTGCTCATCAGCCTGCACCTCAACTTGGTGTCTCCTAGACCAGTGTGACTTGAGATCACACTGCATATTTTTAAAATCACATTTCTTATACCTATTATGACACATCCATGGCTAGAAAAATTTGAGTCTTCCTTCAACTTCAAACACCTGTGTGATGTTTGGGCTTTTCTGATGATTTCTCATGGCCCTC
Organism: Condylura cristata; assembly: GCF_000260355.1. Taxonomy (NCBI): domain Eukaryota; kingdom Metazoa; phylum Chordata; class Mammalia; order Eulipotyphla; family Talpidae; genus Condylura; species Condylura cristata. The sequence continues at coordinate 6,102,583 of NW_004567133.1, forward strand.
ATTTAATCTTGGATTTTCTTTTAATAATTTTCATTCACACAATAATTTAGTTGTGAAGTATCTCAGAGTTCAGTACCTACTGTCCATTGCTATTAAGAAAAAAGCATCCTTATCTTAGGAGGTGGAGTAATGTCAGGAAAGAGAATGAATGCAAGAAGCAGAAAGGCTGTGGAAACTGCTTGACCATTTCCCGGCTGGTAGATCCTGGGGAAGCCCCTCAACATCAGTGTGCAGGGGCCGTCTCACCCTAAAATCATAAGCCAATTATAATGGGAGCAGGGGACTGGCTGAAGGATGAATAGTAGGAAATTGGATAGGGACCGTGGAATAGAGACCAAATAACACAGACTACTGCCAGCTAGGAACTCCCAACCTGCAAGGAAAGCTAAGGCAAACAAGCTGTCAGGGGCAGATTGTACCCCAACCTGTAATCACCTGGGTCAGGTTACATCAAACAGAACAGGCAGAGGAAGTAGGACTCTCAAACACAGAGACAGGCAACCAAGAATGGCCAAACATTTGGGGAAAATCATCCTAAAGATAGACACCACATCTAATCAACAAAAGAACTAAGACCCAATAAAAAAAAGTTTTGCTCCCCTCAGCAGTGTACTCTGTTAGTCGGTCTGTTCTGCTCCCCACTCTGTCTCTAGAGAAGCCTCTCACTGGCCCTGCACCTCAGGCCTGTATCCCAGCTCTGTATGCATAAATGAATAAATCTTTAAAAAAAAAAAATACAGATTTTAAGTACTCCATGCTCGCCTCCCAGACCTTAGTTCTGCATCTTTGAGTGAGGTATGAGAATTCACATTTTTAATAAGTGATTACTAAAATATTAAAGTATTTTAATAAGTGATTTTACCCTAGTGATGTTCTGCAACCATGCCAAAATATACATAATCACTGGGTTAAATAATACAATTAATATACTGGTTGAAAATATATATTGAGAACCATGAACTCAAAGGGAATGATTATTCTTTGAAATACCATGGAGCATTTATAAAAATGAGCTCGTAGGCCCTCCCTGGTGGCGCAGCGGGTTAAAGCACAGCACTGAGAATCTAAAGCCGCTTCCTCATGAGTTCGATTCCCGCCTGCCCCGGAGGTGACCACATGGCGTGGCAGACCTCTCCTGACCCGCCCGCTGCTCCCCTCAGCAGTGTACTTCCACGATCTGCCTGTTCTGTTCCCCACTCTGTCTCTGGTGAAGCCTCTCGCCGCCCCTGAGCTTCTGGCCTGTACCCCAGTTCTGTATGCACAAATAAAAATAAATCTTTAAAAAAAAAAAAAAAATGAGCTCGTAGACAAAGACCTCAAAAGCTTTCAAGAAACAGAAACTAAACAAACCATCCTTATATATGCATAAAATCATAAATTAACACAAAAAGCTAGCCAAAAAATAGACAAAACCTACATTCTTAGAGCACCTATAAAAACTCTTCTAAATGAGGGCCCTTCCTGGTGGGCCAACGGGTTAGGACTGTACTGCAAGCTGGCCTCAGCCCCTTCTGTGAGCTTGATCCCAGGTCCCAGAGGTGACCCACATGGCGCGGCAGACCTCTCCTGACCCGCCCGCCTGCTGCTCCCCTCAGCAGTGTACTTCGTCAATCTGCCTGTTCTGCCTCTGTCTCTAGAGAATTCTCTCGCTGCCTCTGCACCTCTACTTTGTATCCTAGTTCTGCATGCGTAAATAAATCTTTAAAAAAAAAAAAAACTCTTCTAAATGAAGAAGAGAATTACAACCCTAAAATCACAAACCAACTATAAATAAATGACAATGAGGATCCTCCCTGGTGGTGCAACAGGTTAAAGCAGAGCACTATGAAGCTATCGCAGCCACTGCAGCATGAGTTCGATCCCCAGCCAGGGAGGTGACCCACATGGAGCAGCGGACCTCTCCTGACCTGCTTGCTGCTCCCCTCAGCAGTGCACCTTGTTGATCTGCCTGTTCTGCTCCCCACTCTGTCTCTGGTGAATCCTCTCACCCCCCGCTCCTCTAACCTGTATCCCAGTTCTGTATGCATAAACAAATAAATCTTTAAAAAAAAAGAAATAAATGACAATGAAAACACTACATATACTGCAACATTTGTGGAATAAGAATAAAGTGGTATTCAGAGGAACATTTATAGCCTTAACATTCATCTATTAGAAAACAAGAAAATAATTAATTAAATGTATAACTTCAGAAGCTAGGTTAAGGGGTAGGGAAGAAGTAGTACATTCAACAGCAATGTTTTGGGAAATAATCAAGATAAAAGTAGAATAAATAAGTTAATGATGAAGCAAAGTATTTGAACTCAATAAAACTAAAAGCTGAGCATGATGAGGCTGGAGAGATAGAGAGAGCTTGTCATTATTACTCAGCTTAATTCTGAGTAGTTTGAAGCCTTTCTACAGTGGAAGCATTCATGCCTTAGATGTTACATAAAATAATACAAAGGAATATAAAAATACCTAAGAAATTGTAAGTAGGCTATAAATGCAAGAAATAAAAAAGTTTCATGCCCATATTGATTCAGAAGTCAACCTTTATTGTCTTTAAGATTTAAAAAGACCAAAAAAATAGGATTTAAAAAAATGCTTTAGTGAATCAGATGCCATCTGGTGTCTTCAATTACAGAAACACTCTATTGGGTTAAGAGGTCACTGTGGGGCCCTCCCTTGTGGTGCAGCGGGTTAAAGCACAGCACTAAGAAGCTAAAGCCACTTCAGCATGAGTTCGATCCCCGCCTGCCCCGGAGGTGACCACATGGCACCACAGACCTCTCCTGACCCGCCCGCTGCTACCCTCAGCAGTGTACTTTGTCGATCTGCCTGTTCTGCTCCCCACTCTGTCTCTGGTGAATCCTCTCACCCTCCACATCTCTGGCCTGTACCTCAGTTCTGTATGCATAAATAAATAAATCTTAAAAAAAAAAAAGAGGTCACTGTGTCACTCACTTCTATACCTGCATTTCATGGACCCTTAATGCTAGTTCAGCAACTTCCTACATGCGTCATTCACGCTCATCACTAGATTATTCTTGTGCAGCTGGCCTGGTACTGTCTCACTCGCCTGCCCTGGCGCCTGCCTATGGCATCAGGCAGTCTGTCTTTTGATGTGAGTTGTCCATCTGGGTTATCGCTGAGTGTATTCAAGACACCATGTCTTTGATCGTTGAGTAGTAGAGGGGCTAACTCAAATACCAGTGGGAAGGAGAAAGACCTCTTCCTCCTCTCTCATCAGGAATCAACGAGAAAAGAGAATTTCCTCGACCCAGTGGTACTTGCTCATGACATTGAAAATATTCATTTTAATTAGTGCCATGTGTCAGAAATCCCAGTATTTCAGGATCCAAACTGCATTGCCCAAAATCATTCTTCTACCTCATGCAGCACAAAAAAAAAAAAAAAAAAAAAAAAAAAGCCTGTGGGGGTGGTGTTGGGAGCCCCAGGGTTCAGGAGTGCCCAACTGCGGAACTCAGCTCCCTGTTGCTCAGATCAACTCCAGTGCTGCAGAAACAAACACCTGTGTAAAAAGTTCCAAAAAGAACATAAGAACCCACACCTTTCTCAGGTCTCAGAATATTGGCAAGAAAGGAAATGCAGCCACCTATGGAGCTTAAAAAGGAATAAGACGTGTTGGATGAAAACCTGGTCAGCAAATTCATAATGAAGCAAAAGGAAAAATTGAAAAGCCACTTGAAGAAAAAGGTGATGGAAACAAAGT
>NW_004567133.1:6106397-6127139 GCF_000260355.1 Condylura cristata
GGCATTTGGCTCAAAGGCACCTCTTTTCCACAAACTGTTCTTCCACCTATGTCTCCATTTGCATTTTATTAGTTCCATCCAGAGTCACCATCTATTGCAATCTCTGGGGTGCCTGATCCTAGCTGTTATCCAACTCAATTCAGCACAAAAAAAAAAAAAAAAAAAAAATCATTGTCAGATTACATGTCCTGATGCATAGTTTGGAAAATATTGTCATCTTAATTATAACTTACTGATGTGATGACTGAACTCAGCGTATGTGGGTGTGCCAGAGTGTCAACATCTATACCACTCACTCACCCATTGATTCGTCAATCAATTATTCAATTCACTTGCTTAACAAAGATTTATTTGCAAACTCACTCTATGCTAGGCACTTTTCTAGGAACCAGAAGCATAGCACACACCAAAGCAGTGCATCAAGAAGCTTAGATCTGTGTTGGGACTGTCTAAATATGTAACTTCTGAAAGTCTACCAAAATTGTCCTTGGATGAGTCGGGGCTCCATGCATTCTTAACTCCTGTGGATTTTGCAATATGGCAACACCCATAAACTACACCTAAGCTTTATGATTTCAGGACTGACAGGCACAGGAAATACTGGGTTTGTTCTGTCTTGTTATACAGGAGGCAACAAGGACTCCACTTAGCCAAGTCCGCTCTTGGAAGAGCCCACAGAACCCTCATCAGGCGCAAAGAGCCACAGTCACTTGCGTTTTCCACTCCCTGAATCGGAGGCCACAAACTCCTGCATCTTCAGTAGATACAATATAGCATTAAGTGGTAATGTGAGTATCAGTGCTGCCTAATAGGGAGTGGTGGGGAACAGGGCAGAAAGGGGGGAGCATGCTCAGAAGAAAAGATTTTTAATTCAAAATCAAACAGCAACAATGATACAGTTGTACAATACCCCAGGCAGCTGGGAGCAGAAGTTGATCCTTGCATTTATCCATCCAGGCCTCCTTTTGAACATCCTCCAGCATTCTTCACTGTATCTCTCCCCTTAGCTTGAATATAAAATTTTCAAGTCATATCTAACTCTTCTACATGCTCCTATTTTCTGTGGATTGTTTTTTCTCAAGTTTGAGACATATTTTGAACCGGGTGAAAAGGAGCAAAAAACAAATAGAAAGGTTGAATATTCATTTTCAAGGTATCTAAAATTTCACCTCTTTAAGGAGTAAAGAACCTAAAAGAACAACTTTCTATGAAAATATTTCTGAAAGATTAAGACTTCCTTGTGTTCTTATAAGAGAATGTTGAATATAACATGTCTTTTCTTAAAACTAATGGTGAATATTCTGAGTAGAACGCATCCCTGACTAGGATGCTCCTGACTTCCTTCGTGCTTTCCTCTCGCCCCACCTGAGTCTCCAGAGGGTAGGGTATGGTTTCCAAAAATAAGGGCGGAGCCCCTTCCATCCCTTCTGACTTTTATGAACCTTGATGGGTTTTTGCTTGCAGTTTTATTTAATTTTGTACTGGATTGTTATATTATGGTAATAATATACAATACATAATGTAGAAAAGATTTTTGACTTGGAGCTTTTAAACATCTTCGGTTTTAAAGCCACCAAATCCAGGACAAAAAAGCCCAAAGTAGCTCTCAAACTTTCCATTTGAAAAGTGGGCTCGAATCTTCAGGTCTTCTGGCTCAGGTCTGCCCATTTTTTTTTAAAGATTTATTTATTTGTGTATACATAACTGGGGTACAGGCAAGAGGTGCAGCGGCAGTGAGAGGGTTCACCAGAGACAGGGTGGGGAGCAGGACAGGCAGATGGACGAAGTACACTGCTGAGAGGAGCAGCGGGCGGGTCAGGAGCGGTCTGCCGCGCCATGTGGTCACCTCCGGGCGTGGGGATCGAACTCTTAGTGCTGCGCTTTAACCCACTGCACCACCAGGGAGGGCCAGAATCACCGTTTAATGAAAGAGTACTTTCATTAAAATTTGGCAACCTCCTAGGTACAAATTCTGCTGGCTTAAAAATCAGACCTAAAATTGGCGTTTGAAACAAGTAGCCTAGGTAAATTTTGAGATCCACAGCTCTGTCCTTTGCTTAGCACAGTGGTTCTCAAATATTGCTGTAAATTATAGCCATGTGGGTGCTTGAAAAGAGAAACCAGGTCTGAGGCCAAACCCAGGGTCAGAATCAGAACTTCTGGTTGGGAAGACCTGGGCGTCTGTCGTTGTTACTTATTTAGTTTGCTTTTTAATTTTAGCTAGCTGCAGCTCTGGCATGCTGTCTGGGAGAAGCCGACACAGAGACACTCCAGGTAGCCTTCTTCCCGTGTCCCCGACTGCCACATTTTGCACGAGAGAACTGAGGGCAATACAACCCCACCGAGCCTTTTAAACCGGCCTCTTTTTCCTAGCTCTCTCCCTTTCTTTCTTCGTTGGTCCCGCCTCTTTGATGTGCCACCTTTTAAAAAACTTGTCATTTTGGAAAAAAAAAATCTAAAACCCACAGAAAACTTATCAGAATAGTCTAATGAATCCTCCAACACCCTTCACCTACATTCACCAACTGTTAGCATTTTGTCACATTTCTCTCTCCTCCCATTTCTCCTTGTCAGTATGCAAACACCTATTCTTTCCTCTGGCCCGTGTATGTATTCGTTGCCGGCACAACCTCCCCTCATGCCTACACACTGCAGCGTGTGCTGAGAACAAGTAGGCTTATGCAACCACCACAGGGCTTACTGAACTCAGAGCATTTACCATCCATACCAAATTTTCTAATGAAACATAGTCCATTGCTTTCCCGAAGGCACCCTTAAATATACAGCCACTCTCCCACCCCCAGCCCACGGGTAACTGACACCTCTTTAGCCTCCTTCAATGGGGAACATTTTTCTCTGTCTCCCATGCCGCTGACATGGTCGGAAATTCCAGGCCAGTGGAGGTGTAGACTGAGCCTCTATGTGGGTCTGTCTGATGCTTCCTCACTGGATTTCATTTCTGAATCACATTTTCCACCACTGTGCCCAGTCTGGGGTCACGGGGGTCTGAGGCAGCTGGCTGGGGGTGGGCCTCTTGATCTGTGTTTAACACAGTTAAGCACAGCTGATGGATGGTCACCTCTGAGCACCTTGCTTCCGGGCAGAACATCAATAATATTCAGACTGTCCCCCTAAGGACAGCTAGGCACTTTCGGAAGCAAAAACAGGTCAGTGCAATTCACAGGCTGTGACTGTTAATGCCAAGGAACAAAGGGTCGTGGTGCCTGGGCTTCCAGCCTGGGCAAGCAACAGCACTTCTCATTTCTTCAAACTATGAAACAGGCATGAAAACACCTCGCACTTAACTCACGGGGATAATGTAGAGACGGTGATACGTACTCCATCTAGTGCGCTGCCCTTCGTAAGTGCTCAAGTGAGAATTTACTGTCGTTAAACAAAGAGATAACACCATTAAGTTAAGACTGTTGAGTGGTGCCTTAAACCTTTGGCTGGGTGGGCCATAGGCTCTTTTGTGAAAGCCAAATCCTGTTGCTAATCTGAGTCATTTTCCCAGCTAGTTGGTTCTGAGAAACACGCTGGCTCTTCACGGTGAGGATGCTGAAAATCAATCTTACCATCACATCCTGAATAGTTAAGAGGATCCTTTCTTTGTCTGTATTGCTTGGCGGGTCCGGACATCCACGTGAGTTCAGAAGGGAGAAATTAAAATCACAGAGCGTGGTGCTGGTGGGAGAGCTGGTGTCCTGGAGACAAGCAGAGAGAACGAGGATGGTAAAAGCAACCTCTGGCCCTGCACACCCTCTCCTGGCCTCTAGGCCATTCTCTCGCTCCACAGCTGACCTGACCCGCCCAGCTCTTGGCCCACACCACTGCAGGGACATAGCAAGTATGTGCTGTGGTCCCAAGCCTAGGCTGCTGGCTCCCAGGACAGTGCTCGGAGCGCTGGGTGCAGATGGTTGAGCAGCGAGCACCAGGGTGGAGAGATGGTTGCACTTGTTGGTGAGTGAAAAGGGCGGGGTTATCAGAGTGATGGAGGGCATAAGTCCCACTTCTGTGAAAATAACAATAAAAATGATTCTAGAAAAAGACACTTGCTCGGCCCTCCCTGGTGGCACAGCGGGTTAAAGCACAGCACTGAGAAGCTAAAGCCGCTTCCGCATGAGTTCGATTCCCGCCTGCCCCGGAGGTGACCACATGGCGCCACAGACCTCTCCTGACCCGCCCGTTGCTCCCCTCAGCAGTGTACTTCGTCGATCTGCCTGTTCTGCTCCCCACTCTGTCTCTGGTGAAGCCTCTCGCCGCCCCTGCACCTCTGGCCTGTACCCCAGTTCTGTATGTACAAATAAAATAAATCTTTAAAAAAAAAAAAAAAGACACTTGCTCAATGGCTTTATCTGCCACAGCAGAAGCACATGCCTGACAGGGCTGGTCTTACAATGAGCCCCCATTTGTAAAGTCTCACCCGTGAAACTGATGAATACTAGGGAGGCTGGCAGTGGAGCCCTGCCAGGAGCGGGGTGCCTTGGGGCTGCCTGGCCAAGGATCGTGGTTCAACCTGGTCGACACAGCCCTGACAGGTGGGTCTATTTTCTGCACGCGTCAGCGAGCACGGCGACTTTAAAACACTGAATCGCCATTATGGGGACACAGCCAACTCCTTCCACTCCAGGATCCACCCAACGGAAGGGAAATCTCAGACCAGGCCCTCCGGTCAGGTCTTCCCATCACCTGACACGTTCTGCGGGCCTGGTCAGGTAACTGAGCTCAGGAAAGAGCACTCACTGGGAAGAAGCCAGGAACGGAATATTCCAGGTAAGCTTCTCCTCAGGTCCTAAGGACAGACACAGCGTTTAGCCTAACAATTACCTACCCACCTATTCCCAGCAGGGGTCTCTGGGGCAGTGGCATATAAAAGAATTCTTATTATCTTTGCATCAGTTGAATTTTTTTTTATATTCATCATAGACTATCAGAGCAAAAAATCTTAACAGAGAAACTTCTACTTTGTCTCAAGCCTCACACGCGGATGGATGACAGCACACAGCACCCACCACGACACACAGCTCAGGAAACCCCACAGGACTAAGCCTGGCGTTCTGATGGAAGTCTCTGGAAGGGCGTGCCCTCCCTTCCCGGGAGTTGCGAGACTACTCAGCCCAACTCCGCCTCTCACAGGAATTAGAATCCCTTTGCTTTAGCACTTTCTCGCAGCCCTAAGCGGGCTGAGCCGGGTCCTGGCCTTGCAACTCATGCACCTGTCGCCCTGGAGCTCCGCGGTGGCCCTCACTGCCTTCCCGCAGCTACTCCCTGGCTTCCTGCGGTCTGTGCTCCCACATCAGCTGGCCAGGCGTTCACCCTCCCCTCCCCCAAAAGTGGCAGTCCCCACCCAACTGTCTCCAGCCCCTGACTCTGCCATTTTTCCTAGAAGCCCTAGCACCTCCTGGCAGAGTCCATCGTCGGTGTCTGGAAGAGTGTCTGGGACCTGTGAGGGTCCGTGCGCAGGGTGCACACCCAGTCGGGGCCAGCTGCCCTTGGTCCCGGCCACTGCGGGGGGCGGGGGGGGGGTAAAGCCTGGCTCCCAAATCTTCCCATCTCTCCAGGGCAGCCCTGGATTCAGATTTTGACATGGACTCTGCTGATTCTTAAATGTCAGCCATTCACGTCTTTTAAAAGCACCATGTGAGCCAAAAGTCAAGGGGCTGGAGGCTAAGAGGTTGTGTCTGAAGCATAAGAGGCTGTGTCTGAAGCATGCCGGGTCGGGATCTCAGAGCCGCTGAGAAATTGAGGTGAACAAGGATACGACTGAAGGTGAAAAGGCTGACGTGTTTCAGCAGCAAAGGCCCGACGAGAAGGACACAGGCAGACGCGTGGCCGGCTGCTGTGTGTGCACCGGCAAATGGCAGGTGTCTGAGCATGCCTCACCGCGGCCTGCCCTCCCCGCGCCCTGTGCAAACCGCGCCTCTTGGGGCAGTGTCTGCTGCACACTGGCATTGCCATCTTACTCTTTCACTTAGCAGGAAAATAACTCCATGGGGAAAGTGACTGTGAAGCCTCATGGCGTGCCCCTCAAGCCCGGGAGAAGGAAAGAAAGGGATGCGATCAAGCACTCGCAGGGGTGCAATTAAGTGCTGGCGGAAAGAGGCATTGCTGATTCCGAGCACGCAGGAATGCTAACGGGGCTTAACGGCTTGTGAGGGGCAGGCCGTAGAGTGGTAGGGGGCTGGGGTGCTTACAAAGAGGGGGTATATGTTCCTTTAACAGGACTTGACATTGGTGGGCCAAAGTGGAAGCAGAAATGCCCTTGTGGCCTGCCTGAGGCATGTGGACGCACAGTGGTTACGTGGGGTGGGGCTGGGCGGGAACCTTCTGGGCTTGCTAAAAAGCAGCCCCCCAGATAGGGAGAAAGTACTGCTGCCTATGCTCACAGATGGACCCCCGGCAGGGGAGGGTTTGGTTGGGGGCGGGGGGAGGTAGTGGCGTGGGGGACTCAGGTGCAAAAAGCAATACAGTCCACAATTTTGCCTACTGTGAAGTCCCAATTCTTTGGACTGGGAAGGGAAACAAGGTCATTGGCTTGTTCTAGTGAGAAGGACTTCGTTTTTCTGGGCAGACAAAATTTTCCAATTAACTTTCAGGCTTTCTGCAGCTGGGATGTGAAACCGAGCGATCCCTTCCTCCTCGTCTGTCCTTCCGCTCTGAGCAAAGGCGGACGGGACACGCAGCAGAGTAACGGCCTGGACAACACCCCCGTCTCCGTTACAGGTTTCATTGCATGAGTGCAGGGTTTTGGTATAGAAGCAAGATGCGGGAACGACACTCTGGGCCTCCAGCGAGGCTATTAACTCTGCAGCCTGAGAAACACCCCTCTGGTAAAGTGGGCGGGACTGGCTCACCGACTTGACGTTGACCGCGGCCTCTCAATAATCCCGCTTATAAATAACCAGGTAGGTATCTGTGCACACGTTCTAATCATAGAAGTGACTCCCTGGAACAAAATCCAACTCTCCTTCCCAGCCTAGCCCCCACCGTGCATTGCCTGGCCTCTGCAGAACCACACTGCCCCCCAATCTCACCTTATCTCTGCTCCCCCACCCTGGCTCTTGGTGTGCTGCATCGTGCCCCTAAACAAGCCTGAACAAGCCCAGTCTCAAGTCACTGCCCTTCCGTCCCCATGTCTGCAGTGCGGCCCACTGCTCACTGCCTGGATAGCTCCTTAGCCGTCAGAGTCGGCTGACATGCCGTACCCCAGGAACCCTCCTGCCCTCCCCGCCCCCTCTAACACTGCCCTCTCATCAAACCACCTTCTCCCGATTTCTTCATAGATGTGCAAACGTCTGAAATGACCTCACAGTCTTATCCTTTACTGTCTGTCTTTTCCCCCCACCCGAAGATGAGTTGAGAGGGGGTTCCTTGTCAGTTTTGTTCTTTGTGGCTGGTCCCTGGGACAGGGCCTGATGCCCCACAGCAGGCGGCTGACGAAAGCTTGCTGAACGGAAGCCTGGCACATCATTCTGCAGCCTTGGATGATGGAAGTGGAGTGAGGGCCCGAGGAAGGGGGTGACGGCGACATCGCCGCCGTCCGCGCCACAGGGCCGTGGACTGTAGGTGCACACAGGACCCTGGCTGCCTCCACGTGTGGGTCCCGCTGCTCCGGCGGGTGCCACTCAAAATCCTTCACAACGGGCACACACCCAGGCGCAGAGGTTGGACTGGCTCTGCGTGCCTACCTCGCCCTGGCCCTCACACCCGTCCCAGACTGTAGGACCCGGGCCAGTGTCACTTCCTCTCGGAAGCCTTCCTGGAGACTGACCCTCTCGGTCCTGCTACGCCTGGTCACACCTCTGAGCTCCTTCTCGGGATACAGGGTGGTATGCCGCTGCCTGTCCAGGTTAGGCACCAGCCTTACTGACCTCTGGACAGGGGCTGCCGAGCTTGGCATCTCGCAGCTGGTTACGGGCCCCCTGAGGGGTGGGAAATGACTGCAGGCGTGAGGGAAGGTGGCAGCAAGCAGAGGAGAGAGGAGCTGCCACCCCAGCTGCTGTGCAGGCGCCGAGGCCAGTCCTACCTGTGGGTGATCCCCGGAGGCATCCTTGGCCTTGACAGCCGCATCCCCACTTGGCTCAGAGTCTTGAGAACAGTCCAGAGGAGGCTCGATGTGGAGCCGCGGGCCAGCTTCTGTTCTGATCTGCACAGATTTCTAGACACAAAAATTGCGAATGTTTCAGATGTAGGAAGAAACATCTTAATGCTCCGAGGCGGGGGGACCAGTGCTTCCGCGGGGCATGGCAAGGTGGGAGATAAGTCTGCGCACCCCCAGTCCTGCCCTGACCTTCTTGCACCGGCCGGCTGGCTGCCTGGGTCACGCCACCTCCTTCCAATTCCTACTGCCCAAAGCATGTTCAGTAGAACGTTTTAGTGACTTTTCAGACGGTCACATCCCTGGAGGCCCTTGCAGCTGATGCGAGCGGCCCAAGTCCCCTACATGCTGCTATTACCCTGAGTCAGGATCACAGGGCGATGCAGGACTGGTGCCTTCTCCCTCCTGCCCTCCCTCCTGGTGGAATGTGGGTGGGGTGTTTTAGAGCAAAACAGCATCTCGTGAAAATACAGAAGAGGGTCCCATTGCTAAGGATTGCCAGTGGGAAAACAGGCGCCTGGGCCCCTGAGGCATCGACCCCCTCTCCCAGCTGCCTGGCCTCCAAATACCTTGTTCAAGTGAGAAAAACGACACGACATCGTCTTTAAGCCCCCGTGGGGGGTCCGCTACACACAGTTGAGCTGAAGGCTAGTTGATGTCTGGCTTCGGGTGCTCGGCTCGGTCTGTGGTTGTACGGGGGGTGCTCACGTGAGCAGAGGGCCTGGCATCGACACTCTGGCAGCCGCTAGCCTCCTCGACCTCCAGTGCTTACGCCTCGTGCTACCCCAGGCAAGTCGGGCCAGCGAGCCCCCGGGCAGCAGTCGAAGCAGCGCGAATGACATGGCCATCAGAGAACTGCCTTCGACGTGACCCAGTGATGCCAGCTCTCGGGGCAGGGACGTGACGCCGAGCGTGGGGGTGTGACCGGGGCTGGGGGCTGTCCTGGTAACTGAGACTGCATCGGGTCTACAGAGGGGACAGACCTCCCTCAAGTGTATGTGGCCCCTGGAAGCCAGCCCAGGGCATCACCTAGTAGTCAAGTAAGGAGAGGGTCCCCTCCCCTCCTGGCTCTGGGCTCAGGCTGGCTGTGTCCGGCTTGGGGTTCACAGCCAGGACCAGGGTGGAGCGAGCCAGACAGCCTCTCCCAGGTGTGGCCCCGCAGGTGCCGGAACCCGAGCACGAGCCTCCTTAAACTCTCCATCCCGAGACGGAAGAGGCCCGCGAGCCGTGGGCATGAGTCTCTTGCCTGGTCGAGGGGATGTGGCTGGGCTGTGCACCCCCTCTTGTGTCCAGCTTGGCGCTAGAGCCCCTCACCCTGGCCAGATTCATTTCCCCAAAAACTTAGTCAACACACTATTATCTTAATGAAGAAGACGATACCACGAGACCCTCAGGGATGGGACACAGCTCCTTCCTCGAGACAGTCCACACTGTCCTCCCCCGAGCCCTGTGCTCGCTGCTCTCACTGCACGCTGACCGGCTGACCTGCACACCTCCAAATGCCTCCCGAGCCCTGGCTCACTGAGTGCTCACAGTCGCCTCAGGCTGGAAGGCCCTTGCCCAAGGTACACAGCCAGGACGCAGCAGAGGCCAGATTCGAGGCTCCGTCAGGTGGCTCTGCCAGCCCTGACCCCCTGTAGCTCACAGACAGGCTGCCGTGAGATCTGACCGTAGTTTGCGGACCCGCCTGCTTCTACACCGCCACATCGCACGGCTGCCGACAGGCTTGTGAAGGATGCGTGTCCAGCCTGGTATTGGGGTTTTCGGGGAGAAGAGTGGAAAACTGAAGAATTTCCTGAGAGGAGGCAGTGCTGGGCACTGGGAGACGGATCTGGGGGAGAGAATGGGTGAGGCTGAAAAGGCAGCTGGGAGCGGGCCTGCCGGAGACCCAGGAAGCAGCAGAAGGAAGGTGCCGAGGCGCACCTGTCCGTCACCAGCGGTCCCGCCACTTGGCCATGCCCTCCAGCCTGTGCGGGCGCCTGGCTGATTCTGGAACTGTCTGCTGGGCTCTGCCTTCCTCTGGACCATCCACCTCGCCGCCCGGGGCTCGGGTTCCAAGCGCGGCGTCCCTGCCCCAGACAACATCCGCTGGCTTCAGCAGTGGGGTTCATGGAGGGCAGCCTGCACAGAATACAGAACGCCAGGGACCTCCGGGCCAAAGCCTTCCTGCCTCAGCCCAGGATGAAGCCACAGAGGCTTTGAAGCTCATCTGAGGGAGATTTTCTACGCTAACTCCGTGGAGAGCCGGCTGCTCCCCCCGCCAGGAGCCACTTGATAACGCCCAAATGCTAGGAGGCCTTCTACTGGGGAAGAAGCTGCCGGAGAAGAGGCGGGAGGGTGGGAGAGGAGGGAGGGCGGCAGCACTGAGGGAGGCCCGTGGGCACAAGGCCCAGCCTGGCCCTCCGTGGGTTTATGTTCCTTTATCCAGAAGAAGAGGCTTTTGGACGAGCCTGGCTGCCCCACCTGCCGTCCGTGGACCCGCAGAAGTGGCTTCTCCGGGAATGCTGTGACAAATGCCTCATCCCCTCCCCCCCACCTCAGAATCAGACCCTGCATTTTAACACGCCCCGGAGATTCACAGCGCATTCGCGTTTGAGCACCGTGAGGTCCGTGAGGCTTTGGCGGGGGCCTGCTGTTTCTGCCTGACCGGCGTGAGGCGCTGTCTTCTGGTAAAAGCGTTTCTTTGGGGAAACTCTCCTGCCTCCCCACCCCCCATCCGAGTGTTCACGTGGTCTTGGAGCAAAGGCCGTGAGCAGAGCCTGTGGCTCGGGCCTGGTCAGTCAGTGCAATCGATTCCAATGGTCAATAACCATGGCTGAGGGGGTTGGGAGACTGGTTCAGGGGAGCCAAAGAGATGCAGTTGCCAGGTGACAGAAAGTAGGTCGGGAGCAGTTGTGTTCCTCAGAACTGGAGACCCCCGGAAGGGCCTACAGGGGAGCCGCTCAGCCTCCTGGCCGGCGTTTGGGTGACTCTGACGGTCTGGCTCAGGGGCCCTCGGGCCCTGCACCTGCGGCAGCCTGTGTCAGTGGGGGCAGCGCTACCCGAGACTGTCTCTTGGCAGCTGGGCGAGACCCCAGAGCTGGGGAGCTGCTACACCGTGCCTGACCCGAGCGCTCCCACTGGCAAGAGAGCGCTGGGCCACTGTGGCTCTGTGGTCCCATCTCAATGGCAACATGAGAAAGAGCCCGGGGGGGGGGGGCGCCCAGGAGTGGCCCATCTGCACACCCCTCTCCCTTCCTCCTGAAGTAAACTTCTTCCTTCCCAGGAGCTTCGCCCAACGGCTTGTCACACCATGTCAGCAGACAAGTTGACAGTAGGCGTGAAGGCACCGAATCAGCAAGTCCTTGCTGGGTACTGACTGCATGCAGGATTCTGGAAACAAGTCAAGCTATAAAAAAATTCTAAAAAACAACAACAACAAACCCCAATGCCCCGGCCTCAAGTTCACAGCACACGCATCGGAGGAGCGTGTTTATGAAGCAACATGTGACAAAACTCATGTGGTCCTGAAAGAGTTTCTAAATGCTGAGTGGGTGTCAGGGAGGGGAATAAATAGCCCCTCCATCTGGCCTGCTCTCCCACCCGGGCCCAGGGAGGCGCCTCTGCTGCGGCTGGGAGGGGCGGGCGCGCAGCCCCTCCCACAGGAGGACGCCCACCTGGTCAAGGAGCCCAGGCTGGTTCCAAAGCAGCCCCCAGAGCTGGTCTCCCTGCCTCCCACTTCCCAACCGCAGGAGGAGGCCTGTGCTCCCGCCAGCCCGGGCCGAGGCTGCTGCACCTGCCGTGGGCGTTTCTGAGCGGCTGCGCCCCTGCCCACTTGCAGCTCCCGCACGGGGGCAGGCCCGGCAGTATCCCACACACCGGGACAGCACTTACAAGCCCTGACACCCAAACACCTGTGCGCCCGTTTGCCCGTCCAAGCCGGCTTGTTTGGTTCCCTGCCACAGTCGGCACCTCGTCCGCCAAGAGCTATTTGTATCTGCCGCCCCCTGGCCAGTGTTCTGAGAGGTGAGCCTTCAAGCCACTGCCACTGGAGGACGAGCGAGGCCGGGGGCTGCCCTGTGCGGTTGTGCAGGGTGCACGGTGTGCCGATGGCTCCCTCCAGAGGACGCAGCTCTAACAACAGTGGCAGAGGCAGATGGGGGAGGTGGGAGGCCGTTTCGGTTTTTTGATCTGTTCTTCCTAGATTCGTCTGATCTTTTCAAGTCACAGTGCTGGACGCTGGGCCAGTTCTGTGCAGGGTTGCTGTAAGGCTGGTGCTCTATGGGTGATTTCATTTCTTGTCCTCGCTGAGTTTCAAAACCCAGGAAGAGGAAAACAAAGGAACCGGCCCCACGCAGTTCACATGTCCCTTGGGAGACTTCCTGGAGGTGTGTGAGCTGTTCAGCCACCGCAGGGAACGGGAGAGTGCGGCTGACCGGAAGCATAGCCACCGCTTTAATAATTGCAATGAACTCGCTTTCCAGACCTTTAAGGAAAGCCCACCCCCCAGTAAATTGCTGGAAGGCCAATCCCTTCACTACCAATTTAATGCTAAGAGCCGATGACGTTCATCAAATCTGACAGCGTTTTGGTAAACGACGGCTCTGTTGATTAGGCCGCTGTCCACCCAAGTATTACAAGGCTGAGGAAGCCATAAATCTTAATCCACGGAGAGCGGTGGAAAGATCTACAGCCGGGAAGCGGGGGTGGGGGAGGACAGTACCAACAAGAACCCATTTATCACCACCAGCGTTGGAGCCAATAAGCAACCAGCCCAGCCACTGCCATTTGCCTTCCCAGAGTGCCCGGAATTGGACAGCCCCAGCAAGGGTGTTCCAGGGTGAGCTGCTCAGCCTCCTGGCGGCACTGGGTGATGGTGACATTCTGGCCAGGGAACCTCTGGCCTGTGCACTTGAGGCAGCCTGTGTCGGTGGGGACAGCGCTACCCAAAACTGCTTCCTAATTGCTGGATGAGACCCTAAGTGGGGAAATCTAACCTACTGGGAGAGGCAAAGGAAGGTTTGATCAGAGGAAAGGCGATTGGTGACTCGAGAGTTTAGGGGAGACCCAGGAAAAGTGGCAAGATAACAAGTGGCAGCATGCAGGATGCAGGGCTGGCTGGGAGCGAGGCTGTGGCTCTGAGGCTCACTATGGCCGCTGTGGCGCCTGCTCACCTGGCTGGAGCCAGTGCGGATGACGAGGTAACCATGTGGCCCTGCCCGTCCCTCCTATCGGGCGTGGACAAGTGGGTGACTCCTCAGCTTGGGGACAGGGCCACGGTCCCTCTTCCGAAGGGGTAGTTTTTGAGAATTAGCCACCCCTGGCCACGAGGCCTCTGCTACCTTGATCAGAATGCCTATCCCTGCTAGCCCAGGAATGGTGTTGCCCACCCCAAAGGGTGAGGACAAACACTGTCTCTCTAGCCAACGGACCCCCAAATCTGTCCCCATGAGATGTCTACCGTGAATGAAGTTTCTACTTCACCCTACGTCTTTGGTACCAAAGGAACTCAGGCCGTCCTGCTTGCTCACGGCGGTACTGCTGCAACGGCGGGTCCTGCCATCCTGCCTCTGGTGACAAGCACGGGACCGAGTCCCCGCTCAGCACTGGGGCGGGCACCGCCTTCACGGCCAGCGTGGGAATCCCATCCAGCTCACAGTGGTCCAGGCCACAACCCGAGGAACAGAGACAAGGTGAGAGATCCAGGTCTCTCTCTTGGAAAATTTCAACAAAGGAACACTGAAGGAACAAGAGCCTGGCGTGAGAAAGGCAAAACTGTGGGAAAGCTGAAGTGATGGGAGCAGCGCCGGTGGGGCTGGCCAGAGAGAAGAAGCTGATGGGGCTTTCTGGGATCCTGAGGCCCTGCTTCACGGCCTCCGCCTGAGTCTCCTGCCACGGCAACTGGGGATCTTCCCAGAACATGAACCCAAGCGTGGAGCTGTCCTGTTGAAAACCCTCCCGTTTTTTCCCACATAAAGCGAAACCAGACTCTCTCCTGGGCACTTGGGCCCTGTGCGCTCCTGCCACTCTGACCTGTGGCTCCGTCCTCGCCACCACCGCGGCCACCCCAGTCTCCTCTCAGATCAACCCCTCTCCCATCGCCCTCACTATGCCCCCAATGGGAGACTCGTGCCGTGACGATCTTCCTGGGGCTGGCTCCTTCCAACTTGGGGTGTCTGCTCAGATGTGGCCCCTGAGGAAGCCTGTCCCACGCCCATCCCACACCCACTGCCTAGCGTGACTCTTCCCGAGACATGCTCCAGTTCACCCGGCTCTTCACTCTTGCTGACCGGCAAGCTTGCTTCTGGCCCCGGCACCCCCACCAACCGCGGTCGACACCCCTCCAGGACAGCAGGGCCTGGCCTGCCTCACACGCTGCACTGACCCGGCACCTAGGTGTCCACAGCTTGGTAGGTGCTCAGTAAGTGGCCATGAACAAATGAAGGGTTGAACAGTAAAGGAGCTTGTGAGGCCTCCAGGCCCTCAGCCTCTGCCCCAACACTGAGTTCAAGGGCTGAGATCATGCCCAGAGTGTGTCCGCTGTACCAGCAGGGCTCAGGAGCTCTACAGACCTCGGCTTGTGCCATCCACTGTGGCCCTCTGATGCAGGTACCCTCTCAAGACCACTTTACAGGTGAGGAAACGGGCGTCAAGAGGTAAAGCAACCCTCCCAAGAATGTACAACTAGCGAGTGGTGGAGCTGAGGCTTGGAACCGGGTTCTAGTGTTTGTCTCTGAACCACTTCTCTGAGCTTGGTCACCTCCTGCCAAGCTGTTCCTACCGGAAGGGGATGGGCCAGCTGTCACCTACACTGTGCACCTTCCTTCCCAGAGACCCTGGGAGGTTTTATTGATGAGCCCAAAGCTCAGAGAGGTTCTGAGGTTCCGGATGCAACGTAGGTGCAGCCATCAGACCATCTTACAAGAGACAGGGAAAGCGGAAGTGAAGGAGGGGAAGGAGGGCTCCTTGGGGGGAGTCATGGGTTTCTCAGCACCATCCCACCTTGGCTGGGCAGGCTGTGGGCACGGCCTTTCTTGGCAGGTTGCTGGAGCAACCTTTGAGGCCAGTGGTTGTGTCTGTGGCTCCCCGATTCCTCAATTTGCAGCTAAGGCCCTCACCTTCCCCCAGGTGCTAGGTGGTAGTTTTTCTGCAGGCCTGTGTGGGGATTTGAGGCCACCACTCCTGGAAGCTAAGCTCCCAGCCAGCTGCTGCCAGCCCAAGGATTTTGGAAGCACCTGATTCCCTGTCTTACATTCATTTTTGCTTAAAATAGCCAAGTGGTCTCCATTGTTAGGCACTGACTGACCCCTGACTGATTCGGTGCAGAAGGACAATTACAGCCATAGCGGCATCAGGAAGCCAGGAAATTAGCCATGATTAGGCTCTGTGAAGTGTGGGGCCACAGGGAGAGGCTGGGGCGGGATGCTAATTAATCTTGGACCAAGCCTTTTAAATTGCACAGACTCTAGGGCCAGTCATTAAGTCACAATCCAAGACGCAAATATGGCTTCTGATAATAGGAGGCACTCAAAACAACTAGAAGGACTGTCTGAAGTGAGAAAGTAGAGAAAGGCCTCATTAGTGAGGAATTAACATTCATTGTTGGGGACAAAAGGAGGCCTCCAGACCGGGTGCCTCGGCAGGCCAAGCGCCTCAGCGCAGAGATAAGGCAGGAGCACCCTTCTCCATCTCCCCACAGCCCCCACGAAAGCCCCTGCAGGGAAGTGGGAAGGGAGACCTCTGGCCTTGAGCCACAACGGTTGAAACAGCCACACTCCTCCCTCAGTAGCTGTGTGACTCGGTTACTTTTCTGGCCTCAGCTGCTGCAACTGCACAATGAAGACACATACTCCAGGGCTGACCGGACTGTTGCAAAGATGGGTTAGAGAATATAAACATATTTGATGACAGCGCCATCCACTCAGTATGGTGTGAAATGTCACCCTGTTCCAACCTTGGTGACACAGGTTTAGAAACAAGATAGATCCGCGCACACACACATAAAGGCTTAACTCTGACTAAGCAAATCAGGATCTCTGGCCCGAGCACTGTATTTTAAGATCTCCCCACACAATCTGAATGTGCAGTCCATTCAAATTCAGCCCCACTAGTCCCCAGTAAGGTCTAGGTGACTTCAAGATAAGGTATAAATGAGAATGAGGTGGGCTAGGATGCAGAGCATGGGGCAGAAGACCAAAATTGAGTCTTGATGAGGTCACCTCTTAAGGTGGCCCTTGGAAAGCCCTGTCCTGCCTTTTCAGTCATCCTAAAAGAGGGAGGGCATTGAAACTTGACCAGATCTGCTGTGATTGATTGCTCAGCACACATCTGATAACCTGACAGGTGCTCAGAATCGCAAGCTGTGGGCACCTGCAGGAGCCCAAACTGGTGTCTCAGGCCTTTGGGCAGGAGTTTTGTCTTAATGACCCACTGCATCCCTGGCATCTAAGACTGTACCTGGCATATAGTAGGTGCTCAATAAAAACCAGGTCTCCAAATACGTTGCTACAGTGGACTGTGAGTCTGACCTCTAGGTACTCGAGTGCAGTTAGGCTGAACCTGTCCAGAGGGCGGGCCATGAGGAGAGGGTCTGGAGGACGCCTCTACTCTCCAGAGGCCAGTACCACACCAGAGAAGGCAACTCTGCGGGGCCCAGCCAGAATCAGCCTCTGTCTGCGGGGTTCTAAGGATTCTGGTGTATTTCTGTTCCCATAAGCCCACCGTCATCTTGATTCTGCCTATGGGGATTGGGGGACCCCAGACCTGGTGCCATCCTCTGCGCTGGACTTTGCTGGGAGCTGTCCGTGAGTTGCGTCTTAAAGCTTCTTCAGTTTCTCGAAATAGGGTTCTTCGTCCGCCATCTGCATCACAGAGGGAAGGAGTTTTGGTGAGGCAGGGATGAGAGGCTCACACCGATGGCCATTTTGTAACCGACATTGCGATGCACGTCAGGGCGTCTGCCTAACGTCTGAAATAGCAAGCTGTTTACCGCAGCGAGATATTAGAACACGAGCTCAGGGCCCACTGAAGGGAGTGGGTGATAAGTCACAGCACATCCATGCCATGGGACAATATGCATAATGTACAACAGAAACAATCTCAGGATGTAGAAGCAGGCTACAAAACAGCACGCACACATGGCCTGCAGGAGCGGGGAGATGCTTTTGTGGGAGGGTAGACCCGCTCCGGTGGCCGTGGCTGGGGTGCCTATTGCCAGCCCTTCCCTGAAACCTGTGTGAGGAGAGGAGAGGGTCTCACGCTGGTCGGGGGCTTTCTACAAAACACCCCCCAGGCTTGTGTTTCTATTATGGGGAATAGGATATCTGTTTAAAGTATGCACAGTATGGGTTAACTGAATTCAGAAACGAACAGGGGAATCAAAAAACAAACTGGACTTAGGCGCTGAAGTTAAGACATGGAAGTGAACATCAGGTACAAGCAGAATGATCCCAGACGTTTCCTTACATTACGGGCACTCGAGACCTAGGAAATGGAAAGCCAGGAACTTACTGTTCTGGCTGCCTTTGTCCTGGGGGAGTGGAGTCCAAGATTCAGTTTAAAAAGAAATGAAAGAGAACGTGTCTTTTTCTGACCGAGTGGACATCGCTAACTTGTGGCCGGGTGCACTAGCTGCAAAGCAGCCTGAGTCTCGTGGCAGCATGGGGCTGGGCTCACCCTGCGTCCCCTCGGCGTGCGAGGCACTCCTGGAGAGGTCGGGGTGGACAGCTTTCCGAGGCGAGGACTTCAGTTCAGAATTGGCCCCATTGACATAGACAGAGAACCCCTGTTCCAAGTGCTCTAGTCTCAACTGCATGGGGTCCTTGGTCTTCAAATGCTTCAGTATCCTGGAAGCAAAAGGATAGTGTGTGAGCCTGGGGGGAGAACCCTGGTTCTGATGGCGAAGCACCTCCAATCGGAGGCCGGGGGCTTGCACTTCCCTACAAACAGCCTCTCAGATGCCCGTTATACATGCAGTAGAAGCAGAGAGGGGGAGACTGTTGGGTCTTGCAGGGGTTTGTCTGTTACCTCTTGAGGCTCAAATATATGTTAGCAAAAATGCAAGCCCACATCCCTGGCCAGGTGTGGGGAGGGGCTGAGGACTAGGGGCTGGGGGCAGCTATGGCAGAGACGGGCATGCATTCACCTGCCATCTGCGCCCGGATTTCCCAGTTCCAAGTCCTACTTCCCCTTGGCGAGTGGCATTGTGTTCAGTGTGTAACAAAGTTGTATTAGGGTCTACAGAGCACATCTACAAATCGGAAAACATCCTTTGGCAGACCCGGCGGGTTAAATTTTTGGCTTCAGCAAATAAATGTGTTCTCCAGCACTCATCCCTGATATCTCCAATGTCATCATTTCACATTCGGATGCAATGACAGAACACATCCATGTGGGCTTTTGTTCAAAATCAGTGAGAGGGTCTCCAGTTCAGCTTCTCCGAACTCCAGCCTCACAAGTGACACTGCATCGCCACAGACAGGACACAGCGGCCTCCACGGTCCCTCCACGCTGCTCCCACTCGACACCAAACCCTTGGACCTGCACAACATCTGTATCCCACTCCGAAAGAGGTATATTTCTGCACATGGAGAAATACAGCCAGCCGGCCATCTTACAGAGCAAGTGCATCCTTTTAGCGATTTATTTAGTGAGTTCCTACTAAGTGAGCAAAGTGTAAATTCTAAGAAAACAGCAACAACCACCTCACAAATGTGTGCTACGCACCAGGCTGTCCCAGAGCCCTGTTTCTGGGACAGAAACAGAAACAGCCCAGCTCTGTTTCTGTCATGTTCCTGAAGCCACTGAGTGACCTTGACCCTCTGCTCCTGTCCCTACCCCCAAAGTTTCCAGCAACCATCAGTACACACAGCCTGGGTTTGTGTGAGCTTCTGTGCAAAGATCTTTCCTTGGTGGCTGACAGTGACATGGGACTCGGGTTAACCCTCGCCTGGATGAAGCTTATCTGACGCGTGGATTCTCTTCATCCACTTAGGAGCACAAGCCAGCACCTCAGTGCTCTGCCCGGAGGCCAGCTGTGACAGCAGAAGCACCCCCAAAAAGCACCACAATGTGAAAAACCTGGCACAAAGGACGTGACGGAAAGGACACTTGTCACAGAGTGAGAGCTGATACAGGAGGTGGAGCGTCGCCTTCAACTACCTCTGCTGGGAAGTGTGAGGTGGACAACACGTCTTTGAATCACCGCAGACGTGCTAGAAGCATTAATCTAGGGGTTACCAACAAATGCTATCCAGTGGGTAAATTCACAGGTATAGAATCTGTAAATAACAGAGACGGACCGTTAAGACATTCATTTTTATAACAACTCCAGGGGCAACTATGATTATTTTCCCCACTTCAGAGAGAAAAAAACTGAGGCACAGAGAGGTTAAGTAACTTGCCCAAGGTCACACAGCTAGCTATCCTAGCGGCAGGGACATACACTCAAGCAATTTGGCTCCAGGGTCTTCATCACAACAGAGATAAGTTCTAAGCTAATAAAATAATGTTGAAACCAGCAAATTCAGGCCACATGGTGACTCACAGAACCTTTCCAGACATGACAGGGGAAGAAATAATGGGCATATGCTTGGTGTTTGCCTAGGATGCACATTCTGGTAAATGGCTCCTGGCCACAAAGGCTGGGCTTGGAGAGGGTCAGTGTTCTTGTCGTAAGGAAATGCTGAGGGCCACCCAAACATCCCATCCCAGGGGCAGGAACCGCGCTTTCATGCAGCTCTCGTAACTAGGAAGGGTCTGCTGAAACCGGGGGCTTGCCTGTGATCTGTTTGGGGCTGAGTGGCGCAGTGGAAAAGGCTGAGTAGAAGTGCTGCGTGTGATCACTGCAAAGTTGGAAAAAAGTGTTTACGGCACCAGAGTAGAAGGGGATAAATATAAAAATCAATCCATTGCTGAGGTAGGGAGGTGGCTTTTGGGGGGGTTTCTTTGTTTTTTAAACGTTTCTTGAGCTGTTGGTACATCCATCTCTTCAACACCCGTGGCAGGAACATTCATTACAGACTGCTTATCTCCTGCCAGCATCGAAGCCTGGGAGTTGCCTGATTGTTGGACAACAGCAGAAAACAGAAGTAACTAAGAGACAGCTTCCAAACACGGCTGAGGCCGCTTTCTCGAGAGCAGGCAGGCTGGCGCGCACACCAGCAGCCTCCAGGGACGCGGGCCAGGAGCCAGGGCCTTGGCGGCCTCAGGCTACAGGCAACTGGAAGGAAACTCTACCGCCGGGCTGCTCTCTGGACACTGCTCTGTCTCCCCACGACGCCCGAACGGTCACGGCGGCGTCCTGTTACCCAGGGTCTCGAGCGGACGTGCCACGTGTGCCCTCTTTAATCAGGATGATTTATGAAATTGTGTTTTTGTGAACCTGATAAATGAGGGGCTAATTATTCGGTCAGTGAGAGGAATGGTGGAGGAACCCCCACTGCAGCTGAGAGCGCCGGTGATTCTCACACGGCACCCGAGCGGCTTCGATTCTTAACTGAAAAGTTACTTTGCACGAAAAGCAGCCCCAGGTGGAGGGGACTCAGAGGAACCAGACTCAGCCCCAGCCCCCGGGGGGACCGGAGCCGTGGCCACCCGCTGCCCTGCCACACTCTACCCCCTTGGGTCTTGTTCCAGAGTTTGTCTCACTACCCCTCCGTGGCTGG
>NW_004567133.1:6127239-6152110 GCF_000260355.1 Condylura cristata
GGGGGGGCGCGCCAGGATGAGGAGGAATGCTCAACATCTATTCTGTAACAAGAGGCCCAGCCTGGGAGAGGAGCCACAGACGTGCCTGGGAGCACAGCTCCCGTGGGGGGAGGCGCAGGGCGCGGCATCATGGCTGTTTCAGCCCATATTGATCTCTGGGGTCACCTGTGCTCTTGTGCACAGAAGAGGATGCAGAGGCACCGTGAGAGAGCACAGGGTGTCGTGAGGGAGTGTGGCCAGCGCCCGAGCAGGGACTCAGGTGGTGAGCAGGCCTCAGCCACCCTCCTAGTGCATGTGTAGGGTTCGTGGTCCAGTTGACTTGGGTTTGTGACTGAACTATCTTGGACTCCGTGATGCTGTGGGACGGCCGTGAGCCACACAGTGCCTCTGGGCCTCAGAGATCCCAATGACCAGCTCAGGGGCTCTTGAAGCACAGGCGTGGAAGGTTGTCTGGATACTGGCTCCAGGGGTAGCCATAGAGAACATTAAAATGCCGCAACGATGATGGGAAGCGCGCTGGTGACCTTCACGTAGCTGGCCTCACTTAGCCACTGGCCCTGGAGTGTGAGGGGCTCTCCCACTGGCCTATCCCCCAGGGAACTTGTTCACGGCCACTGTACCCAGGAAGCAGCTGCGACTTAAGTCCTGTCTTTCAGACCCCGGAGGATGACTCCTAGTCCCGCGCTTTGCTCTTCCCGTCTGCTGACCAGGTGGCACAGGGCTCCGGGCAACCAGAGCAGCTGGAGGCTTCCACCCAGCTGGAGGCTTCCTGGAGGTGGTGGCAGCCGAGCCGAGCCTTGACGGACGGCGAGGTTGGGGGTGGGCGCAGTGCTGCAAAGCTTGCCGCTCCTCCCCAAACCTGGTGGCCCTCGGGGCCTGGCATGTGTCCTCTGGGAGGTCCCCACCCCATCATGCAGATGTGGGCAGAGGTGCAAGCGACACACTGGAGGCCCGGTGGTTCCCTCCCCAGCTTGTACTGTAACAGACAGAGGTTTCATGGACTCCGCCCCCACTCCAAATACTGGAACTACAAATCCCATCAGTACCAAGGAGAAGCACGCTGGGACGTGAGGGCGGAGCTGAGCAGCCAGGTTGGGATAAGACGGGACCTGTGGGCTCCGGGGGTCTCTGGGTCTGGTGGTTTGCGGCTGGTCGTTTGGCTCTTGATCAGCTTACAGCGTGCTGGTGGAGCCCAAGTCAGCAGAGCTGGTAGGACGCTCTGGTTACCTTGTACCTCTCTCTCTCTTTCCCTGGGTTGTTCCTTTTCTTTCCCCTTTTGTGAACAAACCCATTGTTGACTGCAGTACAAGTGACTCTTAAGCGCGCTGGTAGCCCCTTTCCCACTGGGTTGTCCTGTAACAGTGTGACCTTGGCCGGTCCCGACCTTGCAGGGCCTGTTTTATCTCCTGCAAAGTGAGACCAAGAATGCAGCCGGCCGGCTGCATGGGGCTTCTCCAGGATGGGAGACGCGGCGCAGCTCTAGCTCAGGGGCCGGGGGTGCTGGCTCCCTGCCTGCCCGAATCTCTCGTGAGGCAGCAGGTTCCACTCTCTTAAGACCCCTTTTTCCTGTAAGTTTCCCTCAAATGACCTTTTTCACAAAACAAATAATAGCACTGCTGGCTGCCTGCTTCTGGGGCTCCCTCCCACCATCTAGACGTGTCTGTTACAGCCCCCTCGGCCATGAGCGCTTCAGATGCAAGGGCCTAATCTCTTCGGTCAATCCTCATATCTCAGCACTTTGATCAATCTGGTTGCTCTTTCGTGAGTCCTGTTGGGTGTGATTACATCTTTCACAAAGCCGAGTGACGGGAATCACTAAGCCGCTCTGGGAGGGGTTGTGCAGGGGTGAACAGGGGGCCAGCCCAATGGCCGAGCCTCTCCCCCTTCTTCCTCCTTCTCCTGTTCCCCCACTCCGCAGGGCATAATCCCTTCTGCTTCTTCTGGCACAGTTACAGATGGCCTCATGCTCGCTGCCACGGCCCCGGGGCTCAGGGGCACAGGCTGCTTCGCAGACTGCGCTCTTCATGCCGGCCCTGCAATGCCCCCCATCTTGCAGACAGTCCCTCCAATGCTGGGCACTGTTCTACACCTTCTCTTACTCTTTGGGGTTTGGATGAGACGGACACCACGACCCAGCTGTTGACCCATCTGGCTAAGCTCCCTCACTGGACAGGGTGGGAATGGGTCCCAGCTGGCAAACAGAAGGCCCCCTTCCCACACCCCCACGCCCCAGCACTTTGGCTGGAGTTCTCAGAAATGGGGTGTCTCTTCCCTTCAGGCAGGTTGTGAGCATGGGGTTTCCAGCACCATGAGGGAAATGCCTGCCTGGGATGAATCTAACATATGGAACCAGAGCTGGGAGGTGGAGATTTCCTGGTTTCCTGACAGAATTTGAGCCCCTGGATCCAGCTATGCTTGAAGCCAGAGTATCGTCCTGGATTTCTTAATTTTATGAGCCAATATGTGTCCTTGTCGCTTAATGTCCATTTCCTTTGGGCCTCTCTGCCTCACAACCCAAGCAGCACTGGTGGACAGCCTCTGTCTCTTCACCGTGTTCTCCTTTACACTGGTAGAGAGGCTGGGCACTGAGAATTCCTGCTGAATGCATCCAAGAATAGTGTGCCCAGCATCTTGGGGGCCACTGAGTCCCCGGGAGGGCACTCCTAAGAGCTCGCCTGAGGAATGTCGACTGCTTGATGGCAAGAGAAGCGGACAGGGCTTTCTTTTCCAGCTTCGCCAAGGATAGACTGAGGCATGTTTCCCGTGTAAGAAAACAGCTGAGAGATGGGGAAAGACTGACTTCTGGTCATAAACCTAGATCCAGAGTAAACTGCAGCTTCCTCACAGGAGCCTCTTGAGTGCCCTTGGGGCCAGGGGCAACCCCGGCAGGTTTCTCTTCTCTTCATTGCTCATGACAACATTCGATGAAACACAGGCCAGAAAGCACCGCCCAGTGTCACTGCTTCCTGCCCTTGCTTCCCGGGGCCTCTATTTCCTCATCTGCAAAATGAGTGCAGAAACTGTCTCTGCTTCATCTGGGAGTGTAGGGATGAGGGCAGGTTCCACCCTTGGGGTGCTCCCGCTCCTCCTAAGTCTCTACTCGTCAGTGTTTCTTCCTCTCCCTCCTTCCTAGTCTCCTGTCAACGAGCCAGGCCCCTCTTGGCAACCACACATACCCTTAATTTGGCGGCGTCAGTTTTGTTACATTTTGAAATCACCTTTGTGCTGCAACCTTGTCTGTGGGTCTCCTCATCTGCGTGCTCGGCTGGTCTGATCCCCCTCTCATCACGCACTTATCGATTCCCCTAATTAATGAAAAGCAATGTGCTCCAAGGAACGGAGACACTCTCCTCCCAGACAAGTCACGTGCACATGATTAAACGATCACCCAGGTGTTCGGTGGCACCATCCAGCCTGCCAGAAACGAATGAAAACATCCTGCTCCGTGGCATGAATGATGATAAAAACCACACCGGTCTAATCAGCACGGGCCTTTCGCTCTGCTCGTCTGTCGTCCCTGGGACGGAGGGAGATGAGCACAGAGCAGCTGGGCACAGAAGACACTGCCTGGCATTTCTGGCCGGTCCTGGGGAGGTGCTCTGGCCCTAGATGCCTCCCCAGGGGGCATCTGGAAACATGGGCAGTGTTACTGGGGCAAACACCAGGGGTCTTGCTGGAACTTAGTACTGAAGCTGTGGGCAGGGATATCACATTCCTGCAGCCCCCGGGACTAACTTGGATCATCACAACTTGCTACTACCAGGGACCCTGCTGATTAGCACCATGACTCCAGCCAGACAAGGGCTGAACCCCCAGCTCAGGATAACCATCCCCAGATAGACTCTCTTACCTGCCAGACCCCAAGTCCAAGCCCATCATATAAAGGCCCAAAGTAGTACCCCACTTGCAGACCTGTTGGGGAGATCTGCAGCATTCTTTGCCTTGTTTTTGGACTTTCCATGGAATTCACTGCCACCATTTTCAAACTCAGGACATTTCTCGATACAAATCCAGATTTCCAGCCTCTCTGGCCAGCACAGAGGGTGTGGGCCCAGGCCCATGTTCCCATAAACAGAACTGGCTCAACACATGGCATTTCCAGTGCCACCTTCCCCACTGAGCTGGCGTCACTGGCTGTGGGCCCTCCCTGCATTTGAGCTTACAAATCCAGTTCATTGAGGGGTTCCAGGCCTGACCACAGATCACGGTGCCCTGAAAATGAACCCTGCAAAAGCACTGAGAAAACACCACCTGTTTCAAGCTGCCCACATGGCTTTGAACCTGTCACCAAACAGTGTACTTAAGGCAGGTTTTCAAGAACCAGCACACCAGAGTCAAAATCAGTACTCACTTAACTTCAACTGACATAGCAACCAACTTTGGATGCAAATGGAAAATGATCCCACCTTCACACAATGCAGTGTGATTACAGGCTGGGACTGCAAGGGCCCGCAAAGCCTGCAACATCAGATGGGACCGTTCAGGTGACGAATGCACAGGCCATGGCCAATTCCAGCTTTTCACCACAAGCCCACCTCCTCTCGAACAGAAGCAGGGAAGCAAGAGGTAGTGTTTACTCAAAGAACAGTTGGCTGCAGCTCAATCAGAAGTGGAGATACAGGAGCTGGGACTGCAGATAATATTCCAAGCCTCTGAGTGGAGGGTGACTGAATGCCATTCCTACGTGAAGCAGAGCCTGCGTGCTGTTAATAAATCTAAACAGAACTTTTACTTGGCTAATATTAAGGGCTGCTGCGGAGCAGCTTCATCTTACCGGTTCCTCTGCTGAAGCAATATTAAATACTCATCATGTTTCTCATCAAAGTCTGTCACCATGTCCTTAGTGTAACCCTGAAATGAAGAAACAGATCAGTGTGATATCGGAACGCAAGGAAGCGTTTACTGAGGCTGGGCGTGGTGCCCCCGTGCAGAAGGCTCAGAGGCAGAGGCTGCCTTTGATGGGGCCCAGTTCCCTGGGCGCCTCACTCTGGCAACCCAGAGCCCCAGAGACCGTCTGACGGCCCAATGGATCACGAAAACACACAACTAACAAGCTACGAAAAGGAGAGGGTGGATCCCCTGGCTTTGCCCTGGTCTAGCCTCCCGGGGCTGACAAAGTCCAGGGCCCTGGTGAGACAGGGGCTTTACTGCTTTCTTCGCACTCATTAGCCGTCTCCATTGTCGCAACCACATGCAACCACACGGTGGTTAAGAGGGGATCTCGCTTTTCTCCGTTTATTGCAAGACAATTACATGCTTATTATAAACAACTCAGGCATTACAAACATCCATGCCCCAGAGAGTGAAGGCCCCTTTAGAGGAGACATTTGTGGTTTTACGCTTCCTCTGGCAACAGGGCTCTGGATTTCCTTTGGAGAAATGCTCAGCGCCTTCTTTTAATCACTGGTTTCTTTCGAAGTCCTCGAAAGTTCCTTTGCTCTGACCGTGGGTCACAGACGTTGGCCTTGCCAGCCAACACAGTGCCTCCCCTCTCCTCCCCACAGACTCAATGGGTTAAGGGTGAGCCATGACCCTTGGATGACAGCTCTGGGCTGCACTCTTTCCACTGGTGTGCAAGGCTGATGGACCACAGACCTAGAGTGCCTGAGAATTTAGTCATTAAGCAGACAGCAGATCTGAGAGCTGAAGAGACAGAGATGCCTAATGATGGAATTTGAGTCCCTGGATCTAGCCATGCCTGAAGAAGTATCTGGACCATTTAGTTAATTGCTTTATACGTTTCAGCCGAGTTTCTGTCATCTGCAGCCAAAAGAATTGTAAGTCATGTACCATCATCTAACCATTAGAGAGAACCTCTATTATAGTTTTTATAGCCTAAGGAGGGATAATTAAAGTATAATAAATTATACACATTTAAAGGGCACGTACACACAATAAAACCCCGATTACTAACGTCCGTTAGATGTTTTTCTTTGTAATATACATATTTATAAACATACGCATGAAACAAAAAGAGGATCCTACTATAAACAATGCTTTGAGATTTTCTATGTTTCTTAAATAACTTTTGCCCAAGAGAATGGATTAAAGAGCCCATATCAACTTGGTTTGAGTCCCACATTGCAGGGATTACGTCTTAAATGGCAAGGAAGACATTTGCAATAGAAATGCAATTTGTGTGAAAATCCTGACAATGATCATGAGGAGAAGAGGCGCAAAAAAGAATCTCCATCCTTCTTTTCTTAGCATATCACCTCCTGGCTTTGGCTTGTCTTCTCCCAGAACCCTCCGCAGGGGTGATCCCTCATTTCCTGTCCTGGGGAACATCTGGGTTACCGTCCCACCCCAAACCCACAATCTCCCTCTGCAGCTTCTGTGGCTCTCAGCCTCCCTTTGCTCGCTGATGCCTCTCTGGCTACCCTGACTCCCATGGCCTCCGGGGTGGCTGTCATTGTCTGATACCCCCTCTCAGTCTTTCTGTCAGTCTTCATTTCTCTTTCGGATAACACAGAAATGAGTCCCCTTGAATTGCTCCTTGGCTCTTCTGGGCTTCCACCTCATAGCCTCTGGGCACACATTTACTCTCCGCTGAGGCCACACTTAGAGGTGCGCGGCCTGAAACAGCCTGTCTCTGCTCCCTACCTACACACCCCACCCCACCTCTCATCAGGTCTCTGAACTTGGGCTGGGGAGGACTGGAGCTCTGGAGTCTTGGTCTGGCTCCAAGTCACAACATACCACTAGTGCATCTGAAATGGAATGAGAGCAGTATCAGCTGCTCAGAGTTTCCTTCCCTCATTGGGTTCCATGTGGCTTGGTGCTCTACCAGTGCAAAGGATTTAGGCAAGCACCTGGCACAAAGTTCTCAAAGACGTGAGCTACATCTACGTGTATTTCTGTTATTTAAATTGCATTTTCTTAGACCCTCCACGCCTGCTTCTACCCTGCTGCCTTGATCATTCTATTCGCTTTTCCAGAAACCCACCCTGTCCCCCTCCAGCCTCCACCCAAATCCTCTCCGAGGCTCAGCTCAGTTCCCAAAGTCTCCACGAACCCTTGCCAGTCTCGCCCCCGCTCTCTTCAGCTCATTCTGAAACCCTGCAATTAGAAGTAAATTATGTACAATAGTGAGAAACAGTATATAATTACGTGCTAAGTTGTTAGCACTTAACTATATATTGCTCTCTAATTATCTAGGGATTTAGGGGTTCAGAGGGTGAGATCTGGACTCTGGCACTTACCTTCTCTGAGCCTAAGTTTTTTCTTCTGTGAAAAGGGGATATTAGGAAGGTGTACCTTACAGGACAATTCTAAGGGTTAACTAGGATAAAAATGGAAGGACTTTAGGATGCTTTTCTTTGTCTTATTGATTCCTACTTGGGTGTTCAATTCCTGGAAGACAGAAGCAGGGGGAGCGTCGAGTGGGGAGCCTGGTCTACCACCCCCAGCTCTACAGGGATCACTGCCAAGGTGGCCTGGGGACTAACTCTGCCCTTCCACTCCCCAGACTCTACCTGGCCCCTGCACACACACTCCACCTATAAAATGGTGCTTTGATACCTGACACCCCCAAAGGTCCGAGAGCCCTGTAAAGGAACAAGTTGACCGTCACTGTTGCAGCCAGCATGTATCAGGCGCTCACTGTGTGGCAGTTACCTCTGCGGTGAGCGTTTTACAAAAGTTCTGACTAGTCCGCTGGTTAAACCAACTGGTTACTCAGCTGTCCTCCGGCACCAGGACCCAGACTGCACCACGCTGGCCCCATTCACATGCCCTGTGTGGGTGGCGCACCCTGCTGTGGGGACCCCTGTCAAGCTACACAAGCTGGTCAGGACCCCTAAATGGAGCGCTGGTCTGTAGGATCCTTGAGAACACCTTTCAGTTGAACACATGACTTTTTTTTTTTATTTTGGCAATCGAGTCCATAGCTTTCTTCAAAAACAAAGGAGGCATGCGATTATACTTAAACGTATAACTCGCAGTCATCCGCCAAGATGTGAGCGAGGGTGCCTGGGTGGATGCCATGGCCAGGTCCCATCCTCGTGTCTCTGAAGCCTGGCTCCCTCTCCCACCCCGCACCCAATCAATCCATCAACGCCATGTGGAAACTATTGGGTACCCCAAACCTGACAACCTCTCCCCACCTGTCCTGCACCACACCACGCTGGCCCAGGCCCCTCCTCTGGCTCCTGCCACCGCCCTCCCCATTCTCCCTGCTCCAGCCAGGGAGCTTGGGTGAAAGGCGAGCCATGTGGACCCTTTACTCAGGGCTCTCTGTGGGCCTCCGAGTCCAGAGCAAAGCTCTCCCAGAGGTACCAGACCCAGCACACGGCCTCTGCTCACACCGCTGACCACTTCCCACCATTCTGCTCCTCCTCCTCCTCGCCCTCCCTCCTGACACCTCCACACACACCTCAGGGCCTCTGAGTCTCTACTGTATCTACCAGGGGCTCCCCTCCCCCAGGTAAGTGCCCAAACTTACCTTGTTCACCGCTGGCCTCAGGGAGCTCCTCCCTGGCCACCTATTAAGCTGGTAAGTACACCCATCCCCATGACCACCACCTTCATATTTACTTTCCTGGATTTATTATGCTTTTAAATGCACTAGGCTATTCGCTGCACTCGAATAAAAATTCCACGAAGGTAGGGCGCTGTGTGTGTTTTAATTACTTGTGTACTCCAAGCCCTGAGGACAGCGCCTGGCATACAACAGGTCCTCACTAAATATTGGTTGAGTGAATGAACAAACAAGGAGAATTTGAGCTGGGATTTGAAAGTGGAAGCATTTGTTAAGTCACAAGAAAAGAGTAGGACATTCCATGGGCAAAGGCCGGGCGCCTGAAGAAGCTGGAAACGCCCATGACTGGCCAGAAGCTGGTTTGATTGGATTGATGGGTGCGGGGCGACGTGAGTCAAGCACCGCAGAGGAGCAAGGAATGTGGATGAGACGCCAAAGCTGTCCCAGAGTTCTTACCCTTCTCCTAACGCTGGCCCCAGGGATGGCGTAGAATTTTATCAGTGGCCATATTATTAATTCTCTCTAGAGGAAAAATGGAATTGGAAAAAACCAGCAAGAGCCAGTGATGTTTACAGGTGCCCGGCAGAGTCTATATTTCAGGGGTCACGCCTTCCCGTGAGACCAGCTTATTGGAATTCCCCTAAACAGGGCTGATTTAGTGCAGGCCAGCGCCCGGGCTGAATCCACAAGCAGCTGAAAGCGTGTTAGCTTCCAGGCTCCAAGCGTGCGGGGTGGCCAGGTCCCAGCAGACAGCAGGATCTTTGACTGTTTATAATGACCGTCTGGGGGTGGGGAGGGCCCACAGACGACCACCACACACTTGAATTACTACCCCTCCTGGCACCCTCCCCCTGACGCTCCAGTTCCCTCAGGCCTCCTTGGGTCTCACCACCGTTCCCTCAGGCCTCCTTGGGTCTCACCACCATTCTGTGCTTCAGGATCATCATCTCCACTTCACAGAGGAAAGTGGGGCCTTGAAAGTCAAATCAAGCTGCCTGAAGGCCACAGAGCAGCTAAGTGAGAACATTTGCTGGTTCTGCCAGGCCAGCGTGTTTATTTTCTTCTGGGTACATCACTTCGCTTTTCCTCCGGGAAGCCACCTCTTCCCTACTCTCAATCCAGGTGGTGTGGCTGGAAGTAATGCCCCAGCACAGGACGGAAGGGAGGGCACAGGACCTACGTACCCCGGCCAGGGGTTGGCTCAGGGTGAGACATGCACCCCGACGCCTCGGGGACTGGTTAACTGACGGAAAAGTCCCCGTCCCCTGAAACTATTGGCTATATGAGTCAGGCGCTGCTAGGAACACCCCAAAGCAAGGAGCCAGCTGCCGTCAAAGGATGAGGTGCGCACTTAGGAGCATCCTTCTGTGTTCCACGGAGAGTTTGACACAAGCGTGACCCCAGTGAAGAGGCAACAGAACTGAGGACAAAGACAGGCAGTGAGGAGCTGGCCCTTCTGAACTGAGCGCGGTGTTTCTTAGCCAGAAACGACAGACGCTACCGAAGTTCAAAAGCTACAGAAGTTCACACCTGAAGCCAGAATTCTCTTGGACTTTTTAGTCACAAGAACTAATACATTTCTTTCTTTTACTCAGAACAGTTTGAAGTAGAATGTACGTGTGTGTGTGTGTGTGTGTGTGTGTGTGTGTGTGAGAGAGAGAGAGAGAGAAAGAGACACCACTTGATGAGTTCTGGGTGCTACAGTGGAAAAGCTAACAGGGGTGTCTGTGCCAGGTCATGGTCTAGACTATTAAAATGACACCGTTGCGGGGGAAGGGAAATGCACTGGACAATGGTGATGGCGCATGGGTGATTTGATGATGGGAAACCCAAGGAGATTACAACTGAGATGGAAAAATGCACAAAAATATGTAAAAATAAACTATTATAATTTTTTTTTTTAAAAAAATGACACCTTCAGGGCCCTCCCTGGTGGCGCAATAGGTTAAAGCACAGCTCTGAGAAGCTATTGCAGCCAATGCAGCATGAGTTTGATCCCTGCCCCAGAGCTGACCTGCATGGCGCGGCAGACGTCTCCTGCCCACCCACTGCTCCCCTCAGCAGTGCACTTCCTCAATTTGCCTGTTCTGCTCCCCACTGTGTCTCTGGTGAATCCTCTCACCACCCCTGCTCCTCTGGCCTGCACCCCAGTTCTGTATGCACAAATAAATAAATCTTAAAAAAAAAAATGACACCTTCATGAACATTCTCCATGATGACCGTAAGAGACGATCCAAATGTATCTTATAGTACAAAATCCCTACATCTCTTTCCCGGCACCAGCCCACGCACCAAATCCTCTCTAATTTGGTCCGTGTGTCCCAGTGCCCTGTGGTTAAGTTCCTTAGTGCCTATTATTGATAGTTGAATGAAAAAGCATAGTTCCAAACTTGCTGTTTACTGCATTTGCCGACATACCAGATACAGGAGTGGCATAATAATTCTCCATTCCGTGTGCCCATCCTGCAAACAGAGGCCAAGCAACACAGGCTGAAAGCAACGGCTGCTACTGCCCCCTAGAGGGAGGCCGAAGCAACGCAGTCAAAGCACTGCAGCAAAATCTGAGTTTCTCCTGCCCTGGGGCTGACCAGGTAACAGGCACCACTCCCCACCCCCCACTACACATCCCCCGTTCCTCCACCCCCCCCACCCGAATTATCAGCAGGAGAATGGCCTACTCTACAAACACCTCAGACTTGGTATTTGTCACTACCGTAACTCATCACCATAGGTACATATCTTGAGATTTCAAATTTGTGTTGTGTTGATGATACTGAATTGAACACTTCCTTTTGCACTGGAACGACAGAGAATACCATACCTTTATGAAAATCATTTTCTTACCCAACTATCTAAAAAGTCACTTTCATACATAGCTGATAGAAAACAACATTCCTTTTTATTCTCTGACAAGTTTTCTTGTAAGACTGTGATGTATATCGGAAACTATCTTTCAGGCGACCAACACAGATCTGTCTTTTCTTAATCTTGAGTGAGTTCACTTTTGAAGGGAGACTTTACATTACCGCCACCAATGTAAAGTCACGGTCACCTGCCATCAGAAGGAACCTGCCGACAGACAGACAGACCGACTAAAGCAGCGTTTGTTCGGCCACGGTGCCGGAGAGGGGACCCTCCTCCCACACTGGACGCTCAGTGCTGGAAACCCCGCGTGCACACAGCCTCACCCTGCAAATTCATTCGCTCACTAACATTTACAGATACCTCCTCTGGACGCCCCATGAGGGCAGTCGTGCCCCTGGGCACCCACCTTGCCGTAAGCAGACACAGGAGGTAAACGCCGTCAGGGAGTGCGCAGCATGTCTGCTGGGCTAAGTGTCAGGAGAAGAGAAAGTGGAGAAAGGGCAGAGGGTGAGTGGGAAGGAGGGAGGGAGGGAGAGGGTGTCCAGCACAGGGTCAGAGAAGTCCCGGAGGAGGCTGCTGGACAGAGGTGGGGGAAGGTCAGGCGCAAGGCCAGAGGTAGGGCTGCCTGGCAGCTGGGGGCACAGCATGGAGGCCAGTGTGGCTGCAGCAGACAGCGTGAGGCCGGCAGAGTTCAAGGCAGGGCAGGAGGGACAGGCTGGGAGGGGAGGACTCTGCTCAGGAAGCTGTGGTTGGTGTGGGCAGACTGGCATCGTCTCATCTGGGTTTCACGTGGGTTGAGAGAGACGAGGCTGCTCCCTCCTTCCTTCCTCACTGCCCTACTCTCTGTGGGGAGCTTGAGAGAGAGCTTCGGCCATCAGAGCCCCTGGAAGCTAGGTCTGAAGCATAAATTGCCTTGGACGATGAAGGAGGAAGAAAGCCCCCCCACGCCCCACTATTTCCACACGCCCAGGCTGGAAACAAATGGATTTAGGGTGGCTTTTGCTGTTTCAAAAATGAGAAAACTATCATAGATCCCAAATCTGACCGCTTCTCCCCATTTTGCCCTATCTTTCTATCCTGGTCCAGTCTCTAGTTTCCTGCTCTTGCTCCCCCCAACCCCTGGCCATGGCAGTGTGGCCAGCAGGACTGACCGGTGGGCCTGAAGATGTGTGAGAGGCGGTCCCTCCAGTCTCTGCTTCCATCATGATTTTCACCTGAGCACGTTTCCTACTAAGGGAACGAACCTCCCACAGACCACCTGTATCACCGGTGCCGCACCTATGCCCCCACCTCGCAGGCTGGGCTGGTGAACAGACGCTCACCCCCAGGGACCACCCCAGCTCTGAAGGGGGAGGACACTCAGAGGCCCTTTCTGCTGATTACTCCAGCTTCTAGGGTCTGGGCGCTGCACCGAGGAGGAGATAAACGCAGCCGGACTCCATCCCTGCCCCGACCTCGTCCCCACCTTTCTGGACCTGCCACTTCACAACCACTGAGCCTCTGGCTGTGTCACAGAGAAGCCAAGCCCCTCTTCTGTGGTCGTGCTACTTGCTGTTCCCAACTACGATCTTTCTCCCTTGCCGGCGGGCACATGCAGCCCTTCCCGGAGCCTCTCCTGACCCTCCAGGCCTCCCCTCTGCAAGCCCCTTTGCCTCTTTCGCGGGGGGCTTCCTGCCAGGATGCCTGCCTACTGCCCCCTGTCCTTCTGCTAGCAGGGTCCTGATGCCATTCTGGGAAAGTACGCCTTCCTTCTGCATCTTCAGTGCGGGGTAGACCCCATGCCAGCCTCCTCTGCAGGGTGAGAGTCGGCCTTCCCTGGCATTCCATCAGCAGAGCTGGGTAAGGATGTGCCGTCTTTGGCTGGAGTTCCTGAGAAGTGTCCCGATGACAGGAGGAGAGAAAAAAGCAACTGTCACTTAGTCCAGGCTTCCCTAGTGCCAGGCACGGTTCAGAGCACCCCGACAACCTGAGGGGGTAGAGGGCCCCCTTCTTCCCATTCTTCTATGCAGAAGCCCCTGCCTGCGCTCTCCTCACAGCTACGCAGCCGCCATGCAGTGACCTGTGCTTCTGGTGGCCAGCTTACAGCAGACGGAACAACTGGCTGGACGTGGCTCTGTCACAGGAAAGGCAGAGCCCTGAGGGTCAGAGCCCCTGGGTCCAGCCAGGCCGGGTGCACCCCACCCCCAGTCTCCCCAGCTAGGTGAGGGTGCAAGTTCCCTTATGTTTTGCTGAAGCTGACTGGGGAGAGCGCCTTGAACAGTCGAGAGAGGTGGCTCGTGGACTTGGAAGACACTGAAGTCACAGCCGTGGGCTCTTACCGGGCCTGGGGCGCCGCAGAGGACAAGAGGCCCCGAGGGGGCAGCGAGAGTGCATGGTCAGTGGTGGTGGCTCAGGTCTGGAGCCCAGAGGCCTGGCGCGCTCGGGGCCTTCCCCGGCTCCCCTGGAGGAGTCCCAGGTGGAGGGACAGTTCTCAGGTCCTGTTCCAGCCAGGAGACACGCCTCTCACGAGTGACAGTTTGCAGGAAGCTTCTTCTTACAGACAGTATCATTCTCTTTCCTGATCGTATCCATATTCCTTAAAGTGATGGGGGTGCGGGGGTGTGGAGGGGGCCATCTCCAGCCTAGGACCTGACGGTGTAGGACACTCTGCTGGGGGCGTGTTGTTCATCCACCACAGGCTCGGGCAGGAAGGGGAAGCTGTCAACAGCATCTCGTTCTGGTCACAAATTGCAGCTCTCTGATGGGCTTTTCTAGAGTTTAATCTTGTGCCGGAAGCTAAAGTGATACCAGGAAGGTCTTGGACTTGTCAATCGCCTCCCTGGCATTTTATCAGAAATTGATTCTCTTGGCTTTTCGAGCTCGTGTCTTGGCCTTGCCAGTGTTAAACTTGGGAGATGGGAGCTGGGTCTGTGTACGCGTTTCCAGGCGCGCTGGCTGGTGGCAGGGGCCGCGGTGATGATGTGCCCTTCCATCGTACCACAGACGCCAGAACAACAACCTGATCTGAGTCCTGGCCCTTTCGCCCTGTCCATCTACATCATAGTGGTCAACATTACTGGAGCTCCTACCATGTGCCAGGCACATCCTAACCCCTTGCACGGATGAACTCATTGAGTCCCTACCACAACCCGATGACACGGCTTCTGTATTAGCCCTGCTTGTTAGAAAAGGAAGTCAGATCACAGGCACAATGGGGAATTCACCAGGGGGATGAGGCTGGCCTAGGAACCCAGGCTCCTTCTTCCAGAGTTCACAGGCTTAACTGCTCTGCTAAACTACTTCTAACCCTGCCGTGTGTCTGATCGGCCCTGCAGAAATCAAAAGTTGTCAATGTTACCGAGTTCTCAAAGCCGCAGAGACCAAGATCCCAGGAAGCAGAACGACCAAAGCAACTGCACAACTGGGAACGCATGTGGCAGTTGGGTGTAAAGTGAATTCAGTCCGTCTGTGCCCAGAAATGTGAGCTAGCGGCTTCATTACGGGAAGGGCACATTGGAACGTCAGCTGTCATAGCAGCAGGCTCCTGGAATGAAGCACCGTAAGAAGGCCTCGTCTTCTTTTCTCTCGCTGAAACTTTTTATTTTTTAAAATTTTCAGAAAAGCACTTGAGGTTAGTAAACACGGAAGGGGTTGCTCCTGGGTCCCCAGATGGTCGAAAAGTTGAAAGATTTCACAGCAGGAAGGGTCTACTGTCTGCACGCTGGTGGAGTCTGAAACTGTCAGGAAGAACCACCTGTTCCACTGGACTCCTGCAACTAGCCAGGACATGTGCCCTGGGAAAAAGGCCTGAGAGAGATGGCTTTCAGAAATCCAGGTGCTGGGCACACCCCCACTTCTTTTCCAGGACCACTACCCTGCGCTCACTTCTTGCCAAAAAGGGTGGACTAGGGAGCTGTCGGGTGGTCACTGAGGGACCCAGCGGTGGGGGCCGCAGCCACACTTGAATCTGCACAGCACCCCACGAGGGGGCCTGGAATAAAATGCTCCTCCTTTCTCACGCAAGCCATGGGGTGCTCCCCAAGGCAAATTGCTAAGTGAAGAAAACAAAATGCAGGAACGAAACACTGGGTGTTGCACGCTATCATTGTGTGAACAAAAGGGAGGTGGGGCCAGGAGCAGAGAAGGATGTATCTGCTCTGCACAGAATACTTCTGGAAGGGCATACAAGCAACTGATTACAGGGGCTGCTGCTTGGGAGGGCAGCTGGGGAGCTGATGCCAGGAGCACTGTACCCCTAAACGCCCTTTTCTGTTTAGTCGTCAGGTCAATCAGGCTCTCTGGAACAGCTGGCAGAGAGAAGCATCAAGACAGTGATGACCAAAGGGTGGCGGCGGCCCGCAGTGTACAGGACCCTCCCCCGGGAGCAGCAGCTGGATCCTGGGCTCCCTCCTTAGCCGTGCTCCCTTAAGATCTTAGGCTCCCCCTTTGCTTGGCAAAAGACGGCGAGTCACTAGTCCGTGCACCAAAGGTTCTACTGGACAGCAGGAGTATTCACCGGTGTGTGCCTGGGCGTGCACACCAACGTGTGCTGTGAGCAGCTAAAGCATGCAGGCGAAGGCAAGGCTTAACGTTTTCTAGGTGGTTAAGTTAAATGACTTTTGCAGCCCTTTACAAAGTGAGCTCAGCAGATGAGTGTGCTTTTAAGAGCATTTTTTAGAATCTTCAATCAGCTGCAAAAGAAGGCAATCCATTATCACAGGAGGCGCAGAGTGCTTCCCTGCGCCCTCCCCCACCCCACACCCGTGAGCCTGCCCAGGGGCACTCAGCCAGGCGACTGGAAGGCTGGCTGAGGTCCCCTGGAGCAAGGGAGACCCCTTCCGTGAGAAGTGCGGTCGTGCTACCTCAGGCCAAGGGCCTGAATCTCCCTGTTAAATATGAGACACCACGGAGTGATGAAGTGATGGCACAGTCTCCGTCCACACAGTGCATGCCGTGGGTTGGCAGCAGGCTTGGCACCCTGGGTTACTACGGCCTTTATTGCCGGCACCACATGGCCAAAGTGGGGATTACCAAACGAGGTGAAAGGGCCCAGGCACTCGTCCAAAGTCACGTAACTGGGATTTGAGGCAGAAATACACGTCTCAGGCCACTATGGGGCCTCTGCGGTAGCAGGACCTGGCCCCAGCGGCCTGCCCGGGAGGCCCACTGCACATGGGCACAGTGTGGATGTTGGGAGGGTCACGAATAAAGACGCGGTCCTCCTCTGACTTCCCTTTTTATTTATTTTTAACACTGTATGATAAATTTACTTCCTAATGATTTTTGAGTAAACTACAATGACCACAATTTCAAAATCATTAATAATTCATGACCAGCGGCCATGAACACTACATAATCTCTGCAGGCAGGAACCATGAATACTTGTTAGAGAGGAGGCTGAAAATAACTTTACCAGCTAAACCAAAAGTGTCTACCGACTTCAAACCAACCACCAAAGACAGCCCTTCCAAAGCCAGGGTCAAGCCGCCTCTTCCAGGAAGTCTTCTCCTCCTCCTCAGACACCCCAGGCCTTTATCTGAGCATCCTCTGATGTCTGCCATTCTCTGGTCTGTGCCTGTCTTGTCTGTCACGAGGATTTGAGAGTTGAGGTATCCCTGGGGCTGCTCAAGCGCAGGGCACAGGGAATGCCCCTGGGGTGAGAGCTGGGCTCCTCACACACTGTCCTCATCCCTGGCTGTTAGTAGGGTTTGGATTGGGTAGAACACAACTTTGGGCTGCATTTGGCCTGGCCAACTCATGGACAACAGCTTTCATGGACAACCCACCCTTGGCCAGCTTAGCCAGTGGCCACAAAGAGAAGTGCCCAGCCCAGGCCATTGGAAACCGCATGTGCCAGGCATGAGCTGGCCCGTGCAACCTTGGCACTCAAGGAACAGGACCCGAGCCCCGTCCTAAAGGTCCTAACCAACCTGTCTTCCCCTTGCTGTTGATGGTGACAGAGCTGATGTACACCTGGCATCCTGTGTCAGGCGCAGAGTGTCAGGAAATGCAGATTTCACAGAAGAGGGGGAGGGCCGCAGGGAGAGGAGGTGGGTGGAAAAGGCATGTTATCATACATCAGGATGAGTGTGCTGGCAGCTTGCTATTAGTTTCTTTCTCTAGTTTTTCTAAGCAAACAAAAGCCCTGTTAAGAGAGTCAATATATTCTCTCTCTCTCTCTCTGTCTTTCTCTCTCTCTCTCTCTCTCTCTCTTTTTCTAGAGGGCCTGAAACAATATCTTTCAGGGTAAAACTTGGGTGTTGTGATAAACAACCCCTCTCTCCGTTCTCTCGCACTTCAAGCACTTTTCAGAAGAGTGATCTGACAGGCTCTCGCGCTGAGCATGACGGGAGTAACTGGAAAGCGGCAATTAGGGCCGCCCTGTTGCCAGGGAGAGAAGGGGAGGGGAGCAGATCTCAACAGTTCCCCACCACCCTGCTTCCTGGCTTCCCATCAAAGTTCTTAGTGTGGGTAATCGGGATGCTGTTATTCTGTGGCCAAAGGCCTTACTACCTGTAAAGGATTCATTTTGGCTTAGGGGGGCTGCTCCCCACCCTTGGTCCTATATGAGCGATCAGGAGCCTGCTTCCGTCCATGCGTCCCCTGTGGTGGCTCCTCGGTCCAAGGGCTTCGGGATGACTGGCGGAGACCAGCCCACGGCCCTGCCTCCGGAGAAGTCTCCGCCAAGAAAGAGTAGGAACTCCACCAGAGTTGGGCCTCCGGGGGCCTCCTGGGGCTGCCATGAGATCTCTGCAGCATCAAAGTGCGTAAGATACCTTCCAGCCTCATCCCAGGTAGGCTGACTAAATACGAAAACCTGCGTAGCTCCAGCCTAGAGGGGAGACCACCCCCCTCTAGGAGAGAGGTCAGAAGTCGGAGTGAAGTGTGAGATCCCCACCTGCCAACTCAGAGAGGGAGGGTGTGAGGGTGTGAGAACACAGAGGCGGTGGAGCCCTGAGATAGGAAGAGAAAGACTGTCTTGTGGCCACTTTTGAGCCCCTGGCCCCCCTGAGCTTGAGACAGTCCCGTTCAGTTAAGGGCGTCAGGATATACTGTTGATGAATTTCAGGTCCAGTGGATATTGATGATGACCCACGAGCCGTTACACGCCTGGACCCATCTGCCACCAAATGAGACACCTGTTTAAACTGCAGGAGTTTGAGATTTGCCCATAGGGCCCTGCGGAAACCTACGGGTCCTCGCTATCACGTCCCCCCTCGGGCTCAGCAACCTGGCAACATAGTCATGTCTCTCTGACCTTGACCATGCTGTTTACTTGGTGGAAAATGGACCCACCCTTCAAGAGGAGACCTGCATGTCAGCTTTCCTGCCACCACTGGTGGAGTTAGGCAATCCCTTTTCTGTAGTGAAATTCCATTTGCTTCGTCCCTCTCTTACTGCACTGGCACACGTCACATGTGGGGTGATCACATGTACATCCCTTCCGGCTATACGAGCACACACATCCTCAGGTCAAGGGGGTGTGTGTCATCCCCCCCTTAGTCCCAGCCCTCAGGTGCGACACTGACCAGGTGGGCTTCAAGGATGGTCACAACATTTTCTAGTTCTTTCTATCAGGAGGTGAGGCCTAAACTATAAACCAGAGACACGCTATGGGGGGGGGGGTCAAAACGGGTGGGAAGAACACAAGGGACTATGGTGATGGTGCACGGGGGGGAAAAGGGTGGGGGGCTTTCACGGGGATCACACTCAAGAGGATGAAGTATCCACTGTATAAAAATGAGAATAGGGGCCCTCCCTGATGGTGCAGCAGGTGAAAGCACAGCATGAAGAAGCTAAAGCCACTCAGCATGAGTTCGATCCCCGCCTGCCCCGGAGGTGACCACATGGCACAGCAGACCTCTCCTGACCTGCCCGCTGCTCCCCTCAGCAGTGTACTTCGTCGATCTGCCTGTTCTGCTCCCTACTCTGTCTTTGGTGAATCCTCTCATTGGCCCTGCACCTCTGGCCTGTACCCCAGCTCTGTATGCATAAATAAATAAATCCTTAAAAACTTTTTTTAATGAAGAATAATATAAAAATATATAAAATAATAAAATATTTAATTTGTATTTCTCAAAAAAAAAAAAAAAAAAAAGGTGAGGCCTATTTTATTCAGGTCACCCCTGAATCTGAGCTGAGCTTGGGACTTGCTCTAAAGAAAAGAAAGTCGCAGAGATGACACAGGGCCAGTTGTGAGCCTTGGACTCAAGGGATCCTGCTCTTGAACCCCTAGCCCTCCAGGTGAATGCACCAGGCTGCCTTGAGGAAGGATGAGACACCCCGAGGAGAGCTAAGGCACCCTAACTCACTCAGCCAGCCCCTCCACTGCCCAGCAGGGGGCAGCAGAAATGGCTGACTCCCAGAATCATGAGCGAAGTGCAAGGTTATTGTGTTAAGTCACTAGAATTTGGGGTGATCTGTTACCCAGACAAAGCTAAGTGGTACTTTCAGCTGCTACCACGACATGGGCTGACAGCTCCAGTGGCCAGCATCCCTTGGTCAGGGACTCAAGCAGAGGACGCGGAGAGTCCAGAGCAGGAGACCCAGAAACACCGTCGACCAGATTCCTCCCGGGTACCTCAGCGAGAGCCGCCTCCACCCGCCCTCACCAGGGACACATTTACCTCCTTCTTCTCCCGCAAGCAGGACTGGCTCCTCTCGGCCTTCCGCAGGGTCTGACCTGTTCCATTCGGAAGCAGAAACAGAGAATGAGGCGGCTTTGAAACAACTAGTGTATGGCCAGAAAAGCTTTTTATTTGCAAACTGAATAGAAAGGACCAATCATAATCAAACGATTTTAAGAAAATGAAGCCTATTATTATAATAGGGAAATGGCATACTCTTGAACTAGATGGATGTCGGGGAAACAGTAATTCGCACACTCACGTTATTTGACTGTCATGAACAAAGCCTTGGCTCTTTAATCTGGAACATTATCTGCACTCCGCAAGGCCTGACAGACTGTAGTTTTCCCAGTCAAATTCCGTTTTTATTAAATTGTTTGGAATTACAGAAAATGCCTTCCACAAAACTGCCTTCCACTCTGCACAGA
The DNA here is from genome assembly GCF_000260355.1 of Condylura cristata. NCBI lineage: Eukaryota > Metazoa > Chordata > Mammalia > Eulipotyphla > Talpidae > Condylura > Condylura cristata. The sequence continues at coordinate 6,147,618 of NW_004567133.1, forward strand.
CACCCCGCCTTTGAGGCGTGCGCGCCCACACGCCACACACCAAGCCCCACGCTCAGCACCGAGGTGACGGCACAGATGTGAGTTAGTGGTAATCACCTGCGTTTCACAGAATGGCCACTTTCAGGGAGAACTGTTGCTTTCCCGGAAAACTACAAGACCAACATTTCAAGGAATGCATAAATTCAACAGATCGACACCCACATGTTTAAATATGCTATTCCAGAGGCCGTTTCCACAACTTTCACGGAAGTGACCATCATCAAAGGATGCCTTGATGGAAAATGAATGGGTCATCTTGTTTTCTAATACAAAATGGGAGTCAGAGCACACTGTCCGGCTCCCAAATCGTCCAACTTCACTCCCAGGGGGCTGCGGTGACAAGCCACGACCAGGCTCTCCGGAGGGCGGGAGCAAAAAGGCTTGGAGAAGACTAATGAGGGCCGGGAGACGGGGTGCTGCAGGGGAAAGGCATTCATTCGCCTTGGGCTGTGCTCCTTGCAACAGTCAAACTTTGGGACTCTGCAAGGGAGAGCTGAAGGATGGACAGGAGACCCGGAATTGTGCAGGGCAGGCAGCTGCTGAGCTCACAACACCTTCAAGGGCCTGCTGCCCTTACTTTCTCCTCACGCAGGCGGAGTACATCCCACCCCCTCCACCACCACCCCCAGCACCCCCAACCCCATCCCCACGCAAAACCATGCATCCTCTGACCACGTCAGGCTGCAGCCCTGGGAACGGCCCCTGACTGACCTCGGCCAATCAGGGCTTGGAAGTGGTTCCGAGACAGAGAGGGTAAGGGTGCAGAGCAGGGCTATCTCCACACGTGACGTGTGACAGGTGACGTGTGGCGGTGATGGTGACGGTGAGGGCCTCGCCAGGCTAGCAGAGAAAGCCAAGGCAGAGTGAACTGGTGTGTAGCCTCCTGCCTTAGACACCCAAGTGGCCAACTCCGTGGTGCATGTGTGTGTCTTCTTTCCCCCCAGGACAAGGAACCCAGCCCGTGCTCCCGGGCTCCCCACAAATGGGGAGGTACATGCAGCCTCTGTACTTTCTGCTATGCACCTAAAACTACTCTTACAAATAAAGTTTATTGGGCCCTCCCTGGTGGCGCAGCGGGTTAAAGCGCAGCACTATAAAGCTATCCCCTGCAGCATGAGTTCAATCCCCGCCCTGGAGGTGACCCACATGGCGCGGCAGACCTCTCCTGACCCGCCCGCTGTCCCCCTCAGCAGTGTACTTATCAGTCTGCCTGTTCTGCTCCCCACTCTGTCTATGGTGAATCCTCTCACCCCTTGTACCTCTGGCCTGCACCCCAGTTATGTATGCATAAACAAATAAATCTTTAAAATAAATAAATAAATTTTATTAATTTAAAAAATGAAAGAGCCAGGATTTAGGGATTAGATTATCTTGGTTTGTCGGGCCCATTTTCTTCTGCCCTCCTGATCCCTGATGCTCTGAGGCAGGAGCTCGGGTGGGCAGCTCTCAGAAGCCCTTGCCCATCTGGCTCTGGCTGCCAGTTGAGGAGTCCAGTGTAGGACCTAGAGACAGGCTGCACACTAGGCAGCAGGCCACGCCATACAGCCAGGAGCTGAGAGGGGATAGAGCGGGTTGCAGGCCGGGGCTGCTGTCAGACGGGACGTGCCAGAGGTGGTAGCAATGCTGAGGCCAGGAAGAGCCAGCAGCCCCAAGCAGACTAAGCTAGGGTCGGGTGAAGGGAAGCCGAGTGAGTCGGGGAGCACATGGCAGACCCCAGAGGTCACCAGACACACCCCTAGGGGTTCGACTCAGTGAACACTACCCCAAGTGAGAGTTAAGCTCAACCACTTCTGGATTTGCTCTGTCTCTAAAATTCTGTTACGACAATTAAAAAAAAAAATAAAAAATAAATAATGAAGGTAGGCCATAAAACCAAAATATTAATACAAAACCCACAAAGCTTCACTACTAAAATCTGAAAGCAAATCTCCACTGGAGTTAATTAGGAGCTTCTTTACTCATTAAGTTGGAAAATAATTTGCTTATTTTCCAATGAAGATAATTTGCTCTAATTACGTACATTTGTTAGCGATGCTCCTGTCCTCACCCCGAGCCCTCTCCCCTCCAGGCAGCTGGAGCGGGGGCTGGCTGCTACTTGCCAAGGACAGAGGGAGCCAGATTGCTCTGCGTCCCCAGAACCTTCCTGCCTGTATCTCCTGTGATTCTCATGATCCAGGGAGGAGCGTGCAGGAGGGGATGTTCCTATCAGTGTGGGGTGCTTGCAAAATGAAGGGAGTGTTTCTTTGTATTTTGCAAGGTGACCTGCCAGCTGCTGCCACGAGACCATAAATAAGGCCAAATGTAAATGGCACGTGTGCCCCTCACCTGTGCCTGGGGAGAAAGGAAGAAACTAAAGGCGTGCGCTGAGTTTTTGTAATACTGTTCTTCCATTTTTGATTTCAGAGAGATTTTATCAGCACTTAGGATTTATTTTCAATGATTAGAAGATTCTGACACTGGTTTTACTTTGCTTAAGATGCAGATAGTAACATTCCTCCTTGCCATTTAGAGGCGAGTTGCCTCTTCCTAGAAGTTAGCTTCTTGAAGTCATCAGGCAAGAGAAAAGCAGCATCAAAATTATCCTTAAAAAAGAGCCTGAAGGGGCCCTCATTGGTGGTGCAAGGGGCTAAACACAGCACTATGAAGCTACTGGCAGCCACTGCAGCAGGAGTTTGATCCCTCACCAGGGAGCTGACCCACATGGCGCGGCAGACCTCTCCTGACCTGCCCGCTGCTCCCCTCAGCAGTGTGCTTCAGTAAGTTACTTGTTCTGCTCCCCACTTTGTCTTGAGTGAATCGTGTTACCCGCCCCTCCCCCCGCTTCTCTGGCCTGTACCCCAGCTCTTGTATGCATAAATAAACAAATCTTTAAAGAGAAAAAAAAGAGCCTTAAACCATGCAGCACAGCCTACTGGATACCAGTTTCATGTCTGTCACTGCAGGCTAGTAAGCATGCGCACTACTCGGAGTACATGGAAATGCATGGCACATGGTAAAAATACAGATGCGAAACAGAACTTGGTGAGATTTCTAATTAAACTATTCATATTATAATTACCCCTCTATTTTTCCTTTGGGGCCAGAGAGAGAGAGGCAGGGTGGAGGTAAGATCCTGTGCTGAGTTCGTGGCCGCTGCAACTCCACGTGCTGCACTCCTACTGTGTGCCAGGCTTTACACAGGCATCATCTCCTGTCCGCACAACCACGCCTCTTAGTCAGGAGACTGAACTTTGGATGGAAAGGGCCAGATAATACTTTTATTTCACAGGACCTCGGGCCATAACACCATAAGATTTCTAGTGCACTATGGAGTTCCAATAAAAGTTCTAATAAAAGTTTATTCACCAACATGGGCAGTGGCCCAGGCTGCACTTCAGGCTACACTTAGCTGATTTCTGCTTCAGATGGAGAGTACTGTTCCCACCCGTACAACGCAAGGAAGACATGAGAAACAAACACACTGAAGGGAATGACTGAGCTGTTTGTTCAAGGTCACAAGGTTCAAGGTTGTAAGTGGGAGGGCTCAGTCTACTCCTAATCTTCATCATCACAGCACTCTCGTTCCCAACACAAATCACCACCACTTCAGCCATTTTCGTCATCATCACCGTGTGACCTCACTCTGCTCAAGGATTGCTCTGTGCCAGAACTGGACTGCAGCTACGTGCATAAATGGATACATTTACTCTTCACAGCTTCCTGTGAAATAGCTGCTATTGTCATCCCACTTGTCAGAGGAGGGTGCTGAGACCCAGAGAGGTGAGGCTAGGTGAGACCCAACGAGGCCAGGTGGGGCTAGGTGAGGCCCAATGAGGTTGCTCACAGTTAGTGAGTGGAGGAATCTTAACTGGAATCTGGCAACTTGGGGCCACAGCCACAGCCCCAACCACTGGGTAACACTGTCCCTTCAGTCAGGTCCTTACCAGAATGCCAGAATTTGCTGGGGAGGGAGTATGATTTGAGAAATTTCCTTTTATGCAGCTTTTTAACATAATTTGAATTCCTAGAGCAGCTAAGGAGATTGAAAGAAAAGGATCCCCCAGAGGTCAAGGAAGATGGAGTTTCCTTAGATAGATAAATGCCCGAAAATGCCCAATGCGGGAGACAGATACTCCCACCTGCTTGTGTAGTGTTCAGCCTCGGCAGGCAGGTTGGACTTTGGAGATTAAAGGAGGCTCTGGCACTCCTGCTGGTCAACTGCGCAGGTCCAGGAACCCCGGAAGAGCTTCTAAGAATTTGTTTCTCCCCAATGGGGGGGTGGTTGCCATCAAGTCACTAAAATGAGGGCAAGCTCTATGTTCTGTTGCCCAAATATGAGGGCTCAGATTGCTCTTGTTTTACATATCTATATACCTTAATTGCAATGATAAAAATCCCGCTGAGATACCACTTTCTCTTACCTACTGGATTGGCAAAAATCCAGAGTTGACAGTATATTGTTGGCAAAAGCGAGC
>NW_004567133.1:6152835-6166025 GCF_000260355.1 Condylura cristata
AAAAAAAAAATCCACCCAGAAGGCCCAAGCACAAGAGTGATTCTCAACCTATTTTTATATTATTTTTGAATAACTTATTTGGATCTAGTTCTTATTCAAGAAACTGAACTCTAAATATTAAATGTCCAAAAGACTGATTCCAATTTTTATAAAATATATCAGCAACACATAGGCCCCGGAGAACAGTCTGTCGAAGGGAGATGGAAAACCTTCTGTGAATCCCGAGACTCTGAAGCAGCTAGAAGGAAAACACTGTATTTTTGGATGATAAATTGCCTTCTTTTAAGAGATTAATCTGTAAAGCATGAGAGATAAGAATGAAATGATGACAAAATGTAGTTTCTGGAAATTGAAACAACAGTTTTTTAGCGAAGTCAATAGGCTATAGGGAACATGTTCATTTATTGGAAGGCAGTTTTTATGAAATGGCTAGACAAAATGAGAAAGGAAAAAAATCAAAACAGTTGCCCGGAATTCATGTTTTCCTAGTACTTAGTGGGTACCTACTTCTGTGAGTTCTTTCCTGGGTGATAGCTCTTGGGATTTCTAATCAGGTTCGATAATAAAGTCATATGGCTCAGAGAAGCAAAGTTACTTGCTCTAGGTCACACAGCAAAGAAGAGGAAGAGCTTGGGTTAGCAACCAGTCAGCCTAGGTACTGACAGGTCCTTTGCTACACCCAGTGCCTGCTTGCACCCCATCCAAGCCCAGGAACTGGGAGTACCCCACTGTCAGGACCACTTCCACTCTCACGCCCTTTCAACGCCAATCCTGCTTTCTGGAGGTTGACTCTGGTTTTAACTATCTCCCCTGTGAAGACACCAGCAGTGGAACAAGGGGGAAGGCTGGCGAGGGCACCCCGCCCAGCCTAAACGGGGTGGGGGGGCACCAGCCTAACAAGGGAATGGTAATTTGGCTCTAGCTGGACGGGGCCAATTTGGTTTGCCTTTGATTTTTCCAGAGAAGCCCAGTTTTCTGTGAATCTTATAATTTGTAAATGTTGACAAGTACATGCAATGTTTTGCTTAAAGCTTTGTAAGGCCCAAAGAGAGAGGCTTCTAGTTTTCAACCTAATAGGTAACTATACAGAAGGTGGGGCAATCTCCCATTCCTCCCATTATTTATCTTAAAGCCATGGTCCCTCTTTATTTTCAGGGCAGGGGCCTCTTTAAGGCCATCTCAGCACAGAAATCTATTAGCCAGAGAACATGACCAGGTAAACGCCAACTCTGGACATCCTCTCCCCACCTAACTGGCCAGGTGCGTCTCCAGGCAGGTTCTGAGCCTTTAGGTGACATTCTGTCTTTGGAAAGCCCACTCATCCTTTGCATTTTCTTTGTAACCCAAATTCCCAGGGCCCGGTTACTGCCAAATTACCTGAGGTAAACAAGCCATGCTAAGATCCTCTTTTCCTTCCCAAACACAAATAGCAGCTGGCAGCTAGAAATGGGTATTTATAATCTACACACCGTTAGGTGCATTTTCTTGGTCTAGAAATGCTTAGCCATGTACTCTTCAGCTGGCTTCGTAACTAGATGAGAGCCTGGGGACACACTGCTGTGCCTGAGAGGGGACCATGGGGCACGGAGGAAGTCATCTTGTACCCCTCTGGGTTCAAGGTGGGCAAACAATCAAACAAGCATCGGACAGGCTGATAAGAGAAAATGGCTGAAGGAGGTTTAATAATAACAGGCAGACCTTCTGGATACTTGGGAGAGACCAGGTAAAACCCATTAACTGGGTTTTCCTCAAGATGCCATCTTGAGTCATGTTGCTAAGACATGGAAGGCTGAGGTGGCGATGGGAAGGCCAGTGAGGGGTATTACCAGGGAAGTCACGGCCAATAAAGCTAAGACATTATACAGATTGAAGTCCTGCCTTCTCCACTGTCCAGTGTTAAGATGCGGTACTCCCCAGGACCTTGAGAGAGAAGCCCTCAAGAGACAGTGTCTCTTCTACACAAGTGAATGCCTTTCACCGGAGGTAAACTGCTCCCAGCCACCAGAGTCCCACCTGTGAAATAAATGTCTTGCCAGAAAGACATAGTTTGAGGTGCGAGATTTCTGCTCCCCTGACAGTAGGTTTGGTTCTCCTGTTTAGGAACCCCGAGTCCAAATCTCACTTCTCCCATTCACTCAGGTTAAGATGGTGTCTGTGAAGCGGAACCTAGAGCACAGCAGGTACTTAGAGGCAATTGTTCCCTTACCAATAAAGGGCTGACTGAGCCTCAATCTCAGGGAATTCTGTGGAACTCTGGGGCCCTGACACCCCCTGACTCTGTTCCTTCCTCTCCATCCTCCTCTGCGAGCCCTGGAGGTTTCCTGGAGCCACCTACCAGGTCTCCCACCTCCACGATCGCTGGGTTTCCCCCACTGCAGCCATCTAAAAATAAGACCACATACCTGCTTGACTCCCCAGCATGACCACCGTTGCCAGCTGACCAGGCCCTATGAGACTGGCCCAAAAGACTCCACCTCCTCCCCTTGCTGATAGTGACCATCTCTGCCAGCCTTTCTCCTAGATTCCTTCCTGCCTTGGGGTCTCCATCCTCTTCCCCTGGGTCTTTCCCAAACTGGTTCCTTCTTATCAAACAGATCAAAGCCAACCTTCTCAAAGTAGACTTGCCTTTAGCATCCTCACAACCCATTTTAACCTGCATACAAGAACCTCCCCCAGAGGTTCAGGGGGTGAGAGGATTCACCAGAGACAGAGTGGGGAGCAGAACAAGCAGATCGACTGAAATACACTGCTGAGGGGAGTAGCAGGTGGGTCGGTCAGAAGAGGTTCAGGGATCAAACTCATGCTGCAGTGGCTGCAGACAGTTTCATAGTGCTGCATTTTAACCTGCTGCTCCAGCAGGAAGGGCCCTGATTTTTTCCTTTAAGTGTTTGTGGTCTGTCTCCCCACCCAGTCCCCCAATAAAGTTCAGTTTCTTGGAGACCTCAGTATTTTTTTTATCACTGAATTTCTCACATTTGAAACAGTGCCTGGAATGGAATAGGCATCAGTAGATACTTCTGGAGTTGATGAATGAGTGATTGACCACATTTCTGAATGGATGCTAGAAGGTAGAAGGAAGCATGAGTGTGAACCTCTGTGAAGACTTCATCATCTCACACTGTATTTTCCTGACCCTTTTCCCAGTTCTTTCTCGAATGGAGAAATGAAATATGACAAAGTGTGTTGAATACACCAGTGGAGATAATTGGAAAATATTGATTTTTTTTTCTTTTGAAATAGTGAAGATAAGTAAATGCCACACTTCTGTAATCTAATCAGTGGTCTGTGTGACAACTTGCTTCCCAGGCTAAAATGTCCTTGGCCTACCTCCCCCACACCCCACAATCTCTCAAACCCATTCCACTGCAATGGTACCTCAACCTTACCCTCTCATCACACTTCTCCATAGGAAACAAGTGAGGATATTGCATTTGTGAAAATTTGCACAAATTTGCAAATTTAATTTGCATCCAAATTAAAGTGTCTTTGAGTATTTGTATCACCCCCCTCCACCATAATCTGCCAAATTGCCTGGGGAAACACGGAAAAGGTGTAATGCAACCCCTTGGAGTTCTCAGGACAAAGAACAATCCTTCCTCTGATGTGCTGGGCTAAGATGCATGAATTCATTTGGTCTCACAGTGGCCCTATGGGAAGGACATATTATTAATATCATTTTACAACACAGGAGCCTAGACACTAACAGATGAAGTAACTAAGCTCTTTGAGGTTGCAGGACTGGGGAGAGGAGTCATCGGGATTTGAACCCCTCAGTCCGAACCACGAGATCTAAGCCTGCCTCTCCCCTCCAGAATAGGAAGACTGGGGTGGAGGGGACCACCCAGGATGAGAGGGGGGAATCTAACCCTCTGCCTTGTTATTTTCTGGTTCCCATCTATGGGCTAAAGAAGCCGTCTCAAAGGAGCCCAGAAGCAGAATCTTCCATTGGGCTGCATCAGGAGGAGGCTTTGTGGTGGTGAACTAGGCCTTGGCCTTCCACTGCTGGGCTGCCATCAGTGGGCACATAATCCCCATGCTTCAGCCTCTGCACCTGACACATGTCAGTGCTCAGACTGTGTCCAAAATCACACTCTGGCTGCATCCATCCCTCGATATTTATCTGGTCTCTATAATGTTAAAAATGTTTTTTTTAGTCAATAGTTAAAACTTAGGAGATTTCACATTTCAAAATCCTGAGTTCTGAATTCTTTTGAAAAACGGAAAGTTCTGGCAACACAGGGCCCACTTTCCTGCCTGGCAGCTGTTGTCAGAAGCTGAGGACAGTGATCCTTCCAGGTGGCGTGGTGCCTTCTGGCTCTGAAACACATCAGGCTCTCCAAAACAGGATCCTGGGCTACATGTGCGAAGTCCTCTCCAGTTCTAAACTTCTGTAGCTTTAGGTGAGTCCATAAAGCTTATCCAAGTATCTAAATAGCTTGGGACTTTGAACAGGAAACAGACACATCGTACATCATAAGTTCACTTAGAGTTGAGGTGTCACAGTAAGGGCAGAGGCCTGGGGTGTGTGACCCAGACATCTGTGGTCCCCGACCCAGACATCTGTGGTCCCCCAACTTCCTGCCAGGTGCTGCAGTCACTCACAGGTTTCTTATCCCCAAAGGACAGCTTACATCAGAGGCTGTCTGCAGGGCCTCTATCAGGAAGGGCAGTCAATGGGCTCCAAAACAAGGCAGGAGGCAGGAGTGACAGTGACTTTGCTGAGATAGGAAATGGTGGAAAGGCAGAAGCGCTAGCTAAAAAGCAGAGGGAAAATAAAAGAGGCTGCAGAAGCAGTGTTGCAGAAGTAGCTAGGACAGGGCATGCTGCCTAGACAGGGGCGAGCCACTCCAAGGGACAGTATGTAGAGGAACCATGTGTCCACAGAGAAAGAGGAGCCAGCCGAGGTTTCTGGAAGCTTGGCTGCTTCATGGAGACCAGTCAGCAATTCACTAAGGAGCTAACCGGTTCAACTCCTTTCTGGTTTTAAGGTCAGCCTAGCAAATGCTAATGGGTACCTCCTTGTGCCTTGTGCCAGTTCTTGTGCCAAGCACTGGGCATACAAAGGAACAAAAGTGGCTCTCTGCCCTTGATGGGGGTGAGGGCATGGAGTGCAGTGCTGGATAGGGCACCTTGCAGGAGAGGCAAGGGGCTCTGGGAGTCCACTGTGCTAGGCGAATTAATTCACATGCCCAGGCCCTGCCCAGGGCACAGTGTAGAAAGAAGGGCTCTGTGGCACTGAGCACAGGGGGTTGAGGACTATGTCGTGCTCAGGAAGTGGCTAGCTGCCTGAGGTGGCTCAGGCAAGGGTTGAAATCTCAGACACCTGCAGGGTCAGGTCAAGTCTCAGTGCAAGAGGTGAGCACTTGATGATTGGGCCATCAGCCAGGACAGCCCAAACAGCTAAAACAAGTCCAAGATCAAAGGGGTAGCTGGCAACTGTCCAGGGCTGGAGGACCAGGACTATGGTGGGAAGCCTTTCAAATCGGTGGGGTAAAGTTTCCTTTTGTTAGTGGGAAAGGATGTCCTGAGTGAACTCTACAGATACAGATTTTGTGGGCTCCACCTCCACCCCCACCCCAGACACCGGAACTACAAATCCCATCACTACCAAAGGGAGGATTGCTGGGGCCTGAGGATGGAGTTGGGCAGCCAGGTTGGATATCAAACCAGACATATGGGCTTTGAGGGTCTCTTGACTCTTGCCAGTTTTCAGCATGCTATTCAGGTTGCATGACCAACTTCTCTCTCTCTCTCTTTTTCCCTCAGTTGTTCATTTCCCTTTCTCTTATAAATAAACTCATTATTAAAATTTTTTTGTGTGTGCCTGCAGCTGAATCTTATTATAAATGCCTTCAAGTACACAGGTGAGGATCCAGTCAGGCAACCCAATTCACATTTGGGTTGCCCTATATGAAGAGACTAAGAAGTCCAGGCTTTTCTGGAAAATTGCTATTTTGGATATATGGGAACACACATGTATGGACCTCATTCAATCCAATATAAAATCTCTGGGAATGAATGCATGGGCGTCTAAAGATGAGGCTGGAAACCCACAAACTAGCCCAGGTCAGGGTGCTGTTTCCTCAGCTATATCCTTGACGTGTGGCTGCAGTTGTTAAGGCTACATGGTTGTTAACATTAAAACTTTAAAGCTACAAGGTCAGCTGTAGAAAATCTCACGGGGGTTGGTGGGGGGGAGGTTAGTCCAGTGCCATCAAGGCCAGACTATTATTCTCACATAAAGTGCTTTGTAAATAGCTCCAATACCCCCTCCAAGCAACTACATTGATCCTCAAAAATCCTCTTCCCATTCCTGACTTGAAAACAGAAGTGGAATCACAAGGCCAAATCCTGGTGGGGCTGAGAAGGCAGCCAAAGGTGGCGCTTTTTTTTTTTTTTTAAGATTTATTTATTCATACAGAACTGGGGTACAGGCCAGAGATGTGGAGGGTGAGAGAATTCACCAGAGACAGAGGAGCAGAACAGGCAGATCAACCAAGTACAGCAGGTGGGTCAGGAGAGGTCTGCCACGCCATGTGGTCACCTCTGGGGCGGGGATGGAACTCATGCGGAAGTGGCTTAAGCTTCTTAGTGGAGTGTTTTAACCAGCTGCACCACCAGGGAGGGCCCCAAAGGTGGTGCTTTTTAAGCTGTGTTTATGCTTCTACTATTTTTAGCCTAAAAAGTAGACTCATTCCTCAGGTGTGGGAACTTGCCCGGCACTGACAGGGACAGGGTAGAGTCAAGTCTGATGACATCTCCAGTGCAGTCCTGACTCAACTGATTGCTGGAGCTGCTACCTACTAGCTGGGTGGTGTCAAATGGGCACAATTACAGCACCAAACTGAGCTATCTCAAGATTCAAACGAATCCTTTATATCAAAAGGTGGCAAACTTTTCTTGTGAAGGGTCAGATAGTAAATATTTCTGTCTTGGTGGGCTGTAGGATCCTGTCACAACCAGTCAACTCCACTACTAGCATGAACACAGATTGCTTGTGTGCATTTGTATGCAAATAGGTAGAGCTGTGCTCCAATAAAACTTTATTGACAAAAGCAGGCAGTGGGCCAGAATGCTTTGGGAAAGAGGAAACCTTTACAAATGTTATCTTACAGGGACACCTCAGAATGTGGGAATGTGGTTATCTGTTGTGGTCGGCTTTCTCATCAGACTATGAAATTCTTAAGGGTATAGAGTTTATTCCCCCCTCCTTTTTTTCTTTTCCCCCAGAGTAAAACTGGAAAAACAAACAGCACGGCTTGGCACAGAATCCACAGGGATTTTTCAAAATTGTCCAATTTAATATTATGCAAGGCTGCAGATTCAAGTGCCTTCAGGGCCCAGGCAGAACAGATGCCCTGAGGGGAACCAGTCAGGTAGGTGCTGTAGAAGGGAAAGTTTCCACTCAGCTCTGACTGTGAGGGAACAGTGCCATGCAGAATTCTGATTTGGTGTTAATAGACTTTATTGATTTTTGAAAGAAAATACCATAATCAGATATTTATGAGAAACCTCCCAATTTTTCAATCTTGACAAGTTATTCCAGAGTTAAAAAACAAAACACCATGGGCCAAATAAAGCCAGGGGCTCTAATACATAACCTGGGATGTGAAAAACTCGTTTTCAAATCCACTGCCTCTCTATTTTAAGGAGAAATTTTAAAATGCGCAGGTTAAGTTTCAAGAATACGTGAACAAACTCCCTTCACCTGGATTCAATCTTACTCATCTTGTATCCCTGGATTCCAGTGCACTGAAGCACTGGAAAGCTGCGGCAATGGCCAAGTTCCTGGAAGTAAAAGCATGGGGTGGGATGAGTGATGGAGAACACCAAGAGAAAATAAATGAACCAGAGGGAAGGATGGTGCAAAGAGGGAAGGAAAACAGAACTGACACAGACACTGCATGGACTGTACATTTATTTTGCCTGCTGAACGTGGCCTTGTTTTGCTTTATTTTATTGAATGCTTTTTTCTTGGCTTATTTTAAGTAGGAAGAGAAGCAGACACATCACTAGGAGTCCAGCACAAGCATGTGACAGAAGAGACCAGACACATGGACAACATCCGTTCAGCATGACCTTGCTAATTCAACTGTCACTCGTTTTGCAATTTGGGATTATTTAGATAAGTGTGGCTAAATTTCATCTTGGTGTTATTAATTCTTTGAGAAGGTTTGCTAAGCAAATGAATAGTATAAACGGGAAGTGTTAAATATTTGCTCTGGGGGTAGCAAAAGCAAATGAACAGCTTTAAATCCTTTCTAATTATACTGATGTGCTGAACTTTTGCCTAATTATTATGTTCCTCAGAAACTAAGTTGGCTATTTTTTCTAATCATCTCATATTTTAAAAGCACTGGGGGAAATTCGACTTTCACAGAAAGGTGAACCTTTTCATAGGCAGAAGACTCTCACATTGCCAATGTACCTTCATTAAAATAAAAATGTCAAATATAGGCTTCTCTTTTAAACAAAGAGTGAGCTAATTACAAAAGTTATTATTTGCTAGAGATTGCCATCAGCTTCCCTTCTGCATCTTCTGCATCCATCAGCAGTGTGGATGGAGTGTGCCCATTTGCAAAAAATGACAGCTCTAGCTACCACGTGGGAGCACTTTTTTAAATGCCAGATTTGGTGTTCAGTGCCCATGCATAGTCTCATTGTGTGCACAAAAATGCATATCCAAACAAAGCCAGGTAAGCTTCATCATCGCTTCTGACTTATTCATAGAACGACAGAAGCTCTGAGAGGTGAGAGTGTACCACAGAGATTAAAGTGCAGGGATATATGTCCTGCCCCCAGCCCATAGCAGTGACTCTGCCAAGCTGCCTTACAGAGCCAGAGAGGACCTGCTCAAGGTCAAGACCAAAAGGCCAGGAAAAATATCATGAAAAGCTAAGTCATGTGGACATGCAGAATACACCAAACTACAACCCAGTTGGGGGATATTCGGAAGGCAGTTATGCTTTTGTAAGTTCACAGAGTAAACATCTTTCTAAAAGGAGGGGCTCGCCGTATCTAGTTAGAATCACCTTCTTCAAAGTGTACTTTAAACTATCATTCATGCCCATAAAATTGCGTGTAAATTTAAAAATGTGATGGAGGGTCCTCCCTGGTGGCGCAATGGGTTAGGACACAGCACTGCAAGCCAGCCGCAGCCATTTCAATGCCAGTTCAATTCAGGCCTGAAGGTGATCCACATGGCGCGGCAGACCTCTCCTGACCCGCCCGCTGCTCCCCTCAGCAGTGTACTTCGTCGATCTGCCTGTTCTGCTCCCAACTCTATCTCTGGTGAATTCTCTTACCACCCCTGCACCTCTGACCTGTACCCCAATTCTGTATGCATAAATAAATAAATCTTTAAAAAAAAAAGGATTAAAAATAATGTGATGGGGCCCTCCCTCATGGCACAGCAGGTTGGAGCGCTGCACTGTGAAGCTAAGCCAAAGCATGGCCGCTTCAGTGCGAGTTCAATCCCCGGCCCCAGAGGTGACCCATAAGACTTCTCCTGTCTCCCCACTGCTCTCCTCAGCAGTGTACTTTGTCAATCTGCCCGTTCTGCTCCCCAATGAATCCTTGCACCTCATTGTCCTTGCACCTTTGGCCTGGACCCCATTTCTGTATGCATATATAAATAACATATTTTTTTAAAATGTGATGGAGTAAGGAATCCTTTAAGTGCTAGATCTATTCTTAGGGTAAACATGTTCTTAAAGAGAGCAATTTTTTCCTTTCTTTAACCAGTGTGAGAAGGAACATGCATGATCCTCCACTGGACTGTGTGTCGTAATGCTCTAGGGCGCTGAGATGAAAACAATTACAAGTTGATGAAGCATGTTGCTTGAAAATGGTCTAGAAATGTTTCTCAAAATGTGTTCCACAGACCTAGGAGGAGGGGCCCACAGGACCACACAATTTTCATCATAATTCTAACTCATTTTCACTGTGTTGATATTTGCACCAATGATGCAAAAGCAACAGAGTGTGGTAAAAAGTGATTGTGACCTGATTGACTGTGGCCGTGGCAGCAAGCTGTACTTGTCACTGTGTTCTTTATTGCTTTGTAATCACAATAAAGCAAACAAAAAAGTAAATTTCACTTAAGAATGTCCTAATGGAACAAAAATAAATTTTACTAACTTTCAACCTATGAGTGCACGTCTTTTTAACATTTATGAATATAGGGAATACGCACAAAACCCTTCCACAAGCCATTGCTTTCCTCTAAGAACAATGCTGGATCCCAGAATACATTTGTGTGATTGTATGAGTTGCAAACTGAACTAACCGGTTTACTATACAGAATGCCATTTTTACTGGACTAAGTAACAGACCATCTCTTGTATTTGGCAGACTTTTTTTTTTTTTCCCAAAAGAAACAAACCCTCAGGGAAACAAATGATAGTATTTGCTGCCAATGGTAAAGTTGAAACTTTCCAATGAAAGCAATTAGAAAAATTGTTTCCACTGCCTTGAATTTAATAGTTTCTCAATGCTCAAACACTTTCTTTAAAAAAGGAGGTAGGTAGTCACATTAGCCAATATGATTTTTAAAAATATAGTGTAAATAACATTTCAAAGGTCCGTATTTGGAAGATTTGCATAACTCAATGAACCAACATTTTCAAGTGACCAACAGTCTCAGTTTACTCATTTGTAAAATGGGATAATAAAATACACAATTGGGGCCACCCTGGTAGAGTGGGGGTTAAGTCTCAACTCTTATCACTGCTGTGGCCTGAATTAGATCTCTTGCCAGGGAGCTAACCTACATATAGTGCAGCAGACCTCTTCTGACTTTCCTGCTGCTCCCCTAAGCAGTTTATTTCAGTAGATCTGCTTGCTCTGCTCCCCACTCTATCTCTGGTGAATCTTCTTACCACTTGCACCTCTGGCCTATACCCCAATTCTTCTATGACCAAATAAATCTTTAAAAAATAATCCAATACACAATCAAAATAGAAAAATGGATTTTAAAGTACAAAAATACAAAATTCAATATGATTTCGTATGCCACACTGTAACTAATCTTTAAGAACTGGCATCCTATCGAAGAAAAATGTCTACAGTTATCTGGAAAGCCTATTAATAAAATATGCCCCATTCCAATTATATATCCATGTGAGGCCATATTTTCCTCATATACATTAGTTAAAATAACAACACAATAACTTGATCGCTGAAGCAGAATAAGAAATTACCTATCATTTACTGAACTGGACAATAAAAAGATTTGATGTAATGTGACACAATGCCACTCTTCTACTGACTTTCTGTGTGGAAGACACGAAGCTGTTTTTCATTTAAAATATTATTGTGCTCAGAAGTCATAGGTTACCATCCTCACATAAATTGGTAAATGGATGTTTTTAAATTTTCTCAGCTTTAATTTCTGCTATGGTAAGATCATTGAGATAACATACATGAACAAAGTTCTCTTAAGGTAAGAAACTAAAAGGTTTAGAGACCGAAAGGTTTCAGAACTGTTGTCTAGTCCTAATAGTACACTGACCTTATCATAGGACAAGCTGGCAAGTGTCATTTTATAGTACCTCTGAAGTCCAACGGGCAGGCGTCTTTTAAGCACATGACCGACTGTTTGTTCATTTAAAAAATTTTTTTCCATCCCACATTTAAGTGGATTTCACAAAGGAATGAATTCCCCGGAAGCAAGGGACAGCGGTGAAATAAGGAAAATGTCCTACATTCTAGAATGGAGCTCCTACCAGTCTCTCTGGACATTAATTTTCCCATTTACAAAATGAGAAGGAAAAAAAGTAACCTATTTTAGATTGCTTTCAATTATCAACTCTGTTCTCTAGGGATCCCTAAATGGTGACTACGGGCCTATACCTGGCCTTCAAAGTATTTTGTGAAGAGCCTCATGAAAAAAAACTAATCAGAGTTGAGTGAGAAGTTTCTATTTCAGAAGGGGAACTGGTTTTCAATCACAGTCCACACATAAATGTATTTATTTGCAAGCTATACAATGAGGGGCGTTTAACTAACCCTTCCAAATGTCAAACTCCGCACTTCAACTCCAGAAACAGTGTCTGTGTTCCTCGTTCACTCTGCTAGTAGCTGGCTCTTTGACTTTAGGAAAGTTAACTTCTCTTAGTATCAGTTTACTCATTTGTAAAATAGAATAATAATACTGCCCGAAAAGGGTAGTTCCCCCCACCCCCACCACCCTTTACGAACTCCCTTTTGCCAGTGGCTTATTCTCACACCAACCTTCAGATCCCACAAATTCCGTATCCCGGAACACGCAAGCTCCTCCTCAAACTTCCATTTCTCCCTTCTCACCCCAAACCCTTGTACTGCGTCCCCCGGTTTCCTGCACGACCCAACTCTGCACAGTGGCCAAATCACTGACCACTCCCCCCAACCACTGCTCCCCGTTGCCGGACCGTGAGGGCTCCCTTTCCTCAACCCGGGGACCACCTTGGGTCGGGCAGTGGTGGTCCAGGGGTCTGCAGCTAGGTTTCCGCCCAGTGGAGGTCTCAGGAGGGATGAGAGAATAACTGCCCGGTCTCCCGAAGGGGCCCACGGACACTCACCGTCCATCCCTAGAGGCGGCGGTTCCGGGTGCTCGAACCGGAAGCGGCCTGGCACTGTTTGCAGTTCCCCTGGTTACTGCAGGCTTCCGGACCAATGGCGGCGGAGCGCCGGATTGAGCCCGCCCCCGAGGGGACGGGCGTCACCTCGGCCAGCTGAAACTCCTCCTCCCACGGCCCCGTCGGACCCGCCTCCTTGGCTATTCATTACTGCGCAGGCGCGTTGGGCCGGGGTCCTCGGCGGCCTGGTGCGCAGGCGCCCGGACGGTGCCGCTTGATCCAGCAATGGACGCGCTGGAGTCGTTGTTGGACGAGGTGGCCCTGGAGGGCCTGGATGGCCTGTGTCTGCCCGCGCTGTGGAGCCGCCTGGAGACTCGAGTGCCGCCCTTCCCCCTGCCTCTGGAGCCTTACACGCAGGAGTTTCTGTGGCGGGCCCTTGCCACGCATCCGGGCATCAGCTTTTATGAAGAACCGCGAGAAAGACCCGACCTCCAGCTCCTGGACCGGTCAGCGGCCTGGCCTTCCGGGCGGGCGGGCACAGAGCCCCGGGCCCGATCGAGCTAGGAGGGGGTCGGGTTCTGACGGAAGGGGCCCGGGGAAAAGGCGTAGATCCGAGTGTGATTGGGGTGGGGG
>NW_004567133.1:6166125-6170636 GCF_000260355.1 Condylura cristata
GACAGGCAGCGGGGTGGGGGGGGGTGGGGTTGGGGGGGAGGAGCCAAGAGGGCGCAGCTGTAGCCTGATCTGGGGTCCATCTGGCGTGGCTGGGCCCAGGCTTCTGATGGACTTGGCGGGGGGTCGGGGAGTGTCGTGAAATTGGCGTACTTAAGGCGATGTCCCATTGCCCCCTGAGTGTGTTTGGAGAGGTGAGCAGGACTAGATGGATATTTTGTAGGCTCCAAACAGTATCTACTTAGGGCAGGTCAGAGTTAAGACTGGAGACAGTTGAGCTCTTTATGGAACCTTTATGCTCTTTAAATCTTTATGGAACTTTATGGAACTCAATGAGCCTAAGAGCGGAAGGCAACTAGAGAGCTACAGAACAGCAATCTGTAGCGACATTAATAACACTAATTGAGTGCTTACTGCTGGGCTGGCACTATTCTACGATCCCATTCTAGGAACTGCAAGAGATTGAACTCAATTGATCCTTACAGTGAGCCCACCAGCTGCTGTTATCTTCTCCATTTTGCAAAAGAGGAAACTTGAGTCCGAGAGAGAAGTTACATAATCTGCCCAGAAAGGGTTAATTTGAACTCAGGTCATCAGTTTCCAGGCCTGTGCTCTTTAGCCATATTCCCAGAGGTAGTGAGTGCGGTCCAAAACAAGACTTAGAGCTTGCATTTTGCTAGCTGGTTGGCAGAGTAGTCTAGCCTGAGCCCAGCAAAAGTGAAAACCTGAAGGAAGAGAAATGTTTGGTTGCATTGCAGGGAAATGAGGAATAATAGTTGACATACACATACTTAAGGATTAGTATAAGCTGGGTCTGTTCTAAGATCTTGTATGAGCAAGACATTTAGTTTTTACCACAATCATAGGAGGTGGGTATAATTATCCCCCGTTTTCCTGAAGAGAAAATTGAGGCACACAGAGCTTGTGTGACTTGTTTGGTGTCATCAGGTAGCAAAAGCAGAACCCAGAGTTTGAATCCAGGCTGCCCTTATACCTGTTTGGACTGGAGAGGAATCTATGGTCTTACAGTCCATTTAAAGCCTTTATTCTTTATCAAAAGAACAGTTGGAAGCCACGGAAGGGAGGGTCAGACTGGGGGCAAAGTGAAGTTGAGAGGTTTGTAGTAATCCATTCACAAGCAAGCAGTCCTGGTTCTGTAGGGAAAGAGAAGCTGGTGAAATCAAGATCCAGTACACAGGAGACTTAAGAGGGACTGGTGACTGACCGGATATGGGGGTATAAAAGGTGGAATCCGGAGGATGCCCTCCAGTATCTCTTGTTTGGGCAGCTGAGTGAATACTGAACATTGATGGTCCTCACTGGCAACAGGAGAGCACACCATGGCTGCCTCTGGGGGGAGGTGCTAAATGGTACTCTGAGATGCATGGAATTCCAGGCCCCTTTGTGTTACCCAAGTGGGGAGTCTGTTTGATGAAGAATCTGCCTATGGGAGCAAAATCAGGCCACAGGAAGGGACTGAGCTATGACTGGAATCACCCCAGGTGGTTGGTAACTAAAGCTGTTGGCCTGGAGAAAGCTGGCCAATGCTGTCTGAGAGTGTAGTGTGACTGGGGGCCTACAGGTATGGCCCTGAGGTGTTCCTGCATGCAAAGGCCGGAACCTTCAGAATCACCAGAATTCAGGACAAGTGTAGCTGTAGCGGCAGAGAACCACAGGCCAGAGTGGTGTCCTCTAATCTGGTGAAGGTGTGATGTGAACATGGAGGGCCAAGCTGGTGCAGAGGTCATAGAGCGGGCAAGTAAGGAAAGGCTTAAAATTATATCTGGGATTTAGCCCCAGCAAGGACTCAAGTGCAAAATGGGAGCAGAATTTCTAAAGAAAACGTGACAGACTTGACTGACTGGATAAAATAAACAGGTCAAAGATGTCTCCATGGTGCCGATATGAGGCAACTGGAGAATATGGTACCGAGGAGGGACTTTATTGCAGGTGGGGAGAGGCAGTCATAATTCTGGTTTTAATCTCATTGACTTTGAGATACTTGGTGACACTTGTAGATACAGATTCTTTGGGGGGGAAAGACAGAAGAGCCATAGATGAGAATCACTAATGTGTATGCAGATTTGGAGGGAAGCCAGGAGGCCGTGCACGCTTGGGCTGGTCAGGTAGCTCTGGTTCTAGCATTCAGGCTTTTAAGAGGCTTTGAGAATTCTGGAATAGAGAGGCGGGACCCTACTTGTCAAGACATCTGAATTTGTGAGGCAGGAAGACCAGGGGAATCTCACTCCCGCTCTCACCCAGACCTGCTGGAGGTCATCTGAACGTGACATGCGTGGGTTGTCTCTGAAGTGGAGTTGTGGTTTGCTCTTTGTGTTTCTCCCTTAGGTATGAAGAAATTGATTTGGAAACCGGAATTTTGGAGTCCAGGAGGGACCCGGTGACGTTGGAGGATGTCTACCCCATTCACATGATCCTGGAGAATAAGGATGGCATCCAGGGCTCGTGCCGGTACTTTAAGGAGAGGAAAAACATCACCAGTGACATCAGGACCAAGTCTTTGCAGCCTCGCTGTACCGTAGTGGAGGCCTTTGACAGGTACCCGGCCAGCCTGCCAGAAACAGGACTGCTCTGAGTCAGGGGCGTGGTCAGAATGTTGGGTCTGGTCAGCAGCCTTGGTGTCAGAGCCAGCCCCCCCCAGCCAGCCAGCCAGCATCTGTCTTCACTCTGCTTTGGGGGGCTGATTTTGCTTGGGGTGGGGGTGATTAGGGAGGGGTGGGAGGTGCCTTTTGCTACCCTGGTGTCCTCCTGTTCTGGCACAGCAGGGCAGAGAGTGCCTGTGCAGCTGCCCACTGGTCCTTTATCAGTCGCACCAGGGTCCTGATCTCCCAGAGAGGCTCATCCAGACTGTCATTTTCTCTAGCCTCTTCCCCATCCCATCTCCCTTCTCCCCTCACAACAGGGGAAGCTGCCAGCCAGTCCTCTGACTTCTGCTGGCTGCCTGTGGCTCTGGCTTGTCTTTCTGCGCCCCTCTCTCTGGAGCACCCCCAGCTGGTGTGTTTCTCTTCCTTCCTCCCCAGCTTCCTCGCCCTCATCTCTTTCCTGCCTCTGCCAGCATGGCGCCTTTATCTGCAGCTTAACTGTCCACTGGTGCACCTCAGCGCGTGGCTGTGTGTCCACCCTGTGTCTCTTCATCTCCTCCCCTGTACAATAGCTCCTGCTGCCGTGCTTCTTGCAAGAAATAGCTACACTCCTGTGTCTCCTACCTTCACCCCTCCACCCCCACCGTCCTGATTTGACTTCGCTGCCTCACCAAACTTAACGCTTTTAAGCTCCAGATTAACAAGCTGTGGACACGCTGAGACCTTAGTCTCCTCTCCACTCTGCCCCACTAGGGACTTTGAAGCTTTTGCTCCTTTGGTTTCAAACTTTGTTTTCTGTCCTGGCTGGTCTGCATCAGCTCTCCTGTGAACTCCACAGCTTCCTCCTGCCCTTTCAGCCCT
The DNA here is from genome assembly GCF_000260355.1 of Condylura cristata. Taxonomy (NCBI): domain Eukaryota; kingdom Metazoa; phylum Chordata; class Mammalia; order Eulipotyphla; family Talpidae; genus Condylura; species Condylura cristata. Next base: position 6,169,584 of record NW_004567133.1, read on the forward strand.
TTCCCAAGGGCTCGGTCTGGTCTCTTACCCTCCCCCACCCCCACACACCCCTCTGCTATTTCCATCCTCCCTCTTACTCCATGTGGCCAGAATTAGAGCTCCCCACATCCTTCCCCCAAGCCTGCTTTCACCCCCTTTTGTGCTCAGAGGGCCCCTTCTCTCCTGGCCTCTACATTCAGTGCCGCTGCCAGTCTGGTCCTGTGGGTTAGACCTTCTGACTTCTTTCAGACGCTCTGTGGCCTCACATTCTTGCAGCTGCTCTGGCTGTCCTGCTCCTCTTTGCTGCTTTCTCCCCACAGGGGGGCTGTTTTCCCAGCTGGAATGTGAGGGACTGAGCTTTGCCTCTGGGGCAGAGGTTTCAGACTGGCCAAACCTGCTCCCCCACCGCCCTTCATTGTTTAACTGTTCAGTAGCATGGGCTTTTATTTGTCTCTGCTTTTGTTTCTTTGCTAATACATAAAACTTTGGATTTCCTGTTTCTCTAAAAAGACAAGGCTTAGCTGTGCTGGATGTTTGACTCTGCAGTGTGGGTGGGAGCCCTGAGCCAGGTCCTTCAAGATTCCCCCTGTGCTGCCTCCCCCAGCACTTCAGGACCCAGCTTTGCCCCACCCACCCCCTTCTCATCCTCTCAGCTCTCCCCACTTTTCACTGCTTCCGCCTGAGCGCATTGGGCTCATTTCAGTGTCAGTGCTGTGGCACGGGCCGTTCCTCCTGCCTAGAATGGCCACCTCATCTTTATTCAGCTTACACTTGGCTCGTCGAGTGTCCCTCATTGACCAGGCACCATCATATTCACTCCCAGAAATCTGGTCTAAATGTTTATTTTGCTCTTCCCTCACCAACCGTGCGCTCCCTGAGGGCAGGAACCCTTGTCTGCCTTGCTCATAGCTGTATTTTGAGGATCCAGGATGTACTTGGCACAGAGTTGGCTCCTAAAAATGCACTATTGGGTTTGAAGTTAAGTCATGGAAACCAGCTCCCTAGCAGGACATCACAAGGCCGTGCAGGATGGGGACTCTGGGCTCTCCTGCTTCTCCTGGCCGAGGTCACAGG
>NW_004567133.1:6170896-6200960 GCF_000260355.1 Condylura cristata
TTACCTTTTTCCTTCAGTGGGTGATGAGCTCCGTGAAGATAGATACTGTGTTTATTTACCCTGGTGTCTCTGATCTTTGCTTGGTAGCTAGTATTTGATGACCTGTATGATGACCAGGCAGCAAATTAGGCTAATACAAGTCATCACGTCTACTAATTGGAAACACCAGGACTGTGATAGAGGAGGGTAGTAGATCGGTGTGAGTTTTAAACCAGTGAGCCATTGCCCGGCTTTCAAATTTTCTTGTCCCAGCCGACCTCTTCAAGCTTAACTTGGAGATGAGGCAGCCACGGAGTGGGCCGCCTGCTGTATGCCCCACAAGCTGCCATTCGTCAGGCGGGTGGCTGTGCAGACCGGATGGCTTTGCAGAAGAGTAACTGGGCCCCAAACAATGGGAAGGAAGCTGCAGTTCCAGTGGAGACAACCTGGTTTTCATTTTTGCCTACTTGGTGGTGGAAACACCTTTGGGCCGGAAGAGGGGGTTAGTCAGGGTAGTGGCGTGACCGAAGACAGACCTGCGGTCAGGCTTCTGGGAACAGCAGGGCTGGACAGGAAGGGCCGGTAGCCTGTGGGGCCTTTCGCATGGCCCCTTGGTGCCTGCTCCTCCCACAGAGGCGGCTCCAGGGAGTGTCTCGGCCCCCAGGCAGCAGCACGTGCTGGGGGCTCTGTGTGACGCGCGGGGCAGCTTCAGGCCGGCAGAGCTGTGTGCCCTGAGCACTGCCCGTCTGCAGTTGAGACTGAAGCCTGCTTCGCTGGGGGCTGTAAACCTCCAAGAAGCTGAAGAAAAGAGTGATTCTCTAAGGTTCTGCTTGTCTTAAAATCTGCTAGTCATGGCCCGTGCACTTGTGTCTGGCTTGCAGGTGGGGGAAGAAGCTGATCATCGTTGCCTCCCAGGACATGCGGTACAGGGCCTTGATCGGCGCAGAGGGCGACCCTGACCTGAAGCTCCCAGACTTCTCCTACTGCATTCTGGAGCGCCTGGGCCGGTCCCGGTGGCAAGGGGAGCTCCAGCGAGACCTGCACAGCTCCGCTTTCAAGTGAGGGGATGCTGGCTCTTTTCTCTAAACGCTGCACTCACCGGTCCGGGTGGCCTGTGCCTTGTCTTCCTGCTGTCCCCCATTCCTCCGCCTTGATGCCCAGGCGTGGGGTGCTTTTTTTTTTTTTGAAGAGACCTCGGGGTGGCCTGTGACCCTCCAGCCCAGACATGTCAAGAGAAGCACGCAGGAGGGATGCCAGGCAGGGGGCGTAAATCAGGGCCAACGTGAACACCAGGATGCCCGGTTGTCCAAGTCCCTGATCACGGCGGGACTGGAGACCCCAATCTGATGCTCTCATTAGCTCCCATTGTCTCCACCCAGCCTTGCTCCCCCACGTCCCCTTGCTTCCTCCCCCCCACCCCCCGGCATCCAGGGTGTAGGCTGAGACGCGGCTTTTCGTTCCAAGGCCAAGTCTTGTGTGACTGCCCCTTTAGATGGGCTGGACAGGAGGTGTGTGTAGGTCCAGCGGGAGGCTCCTCATTGTGGGGTGCAAACAGCCAGCAGAGGCAAAGCTACAGCCCCCTCGCCCCTGTCCTCCAGGGTGGATGCCGGGAAGCTTCACTACCACAGGAAAATCCTGAACAAGAACGGCCTCATCACCATGCAGTCGCACGTGATCCGACTGCCCACCGGTGCGCAGCAGCACTCCATCCTCCTCCTCCTGAACCGCTTCCACGTGGACAGGTGCGTGCGGCCGGCGTCGCTCCGGCTAACGCAGTGGCTGATGCAGAGCGCCACTGCCGCTCCGCAAAACGGACACTCGCTGTGAATTTCTGACTGTGCAGATAAGTCATTTTCTTCAAACACAGGATTATAAAAACATAAGGCATTTTTAGGACTGTTAAGGTTTTAGCGCAGAGTCTAGTCTGCCCGCTGCTACCGTTTAGGTGACCTCAGCCGTGTGGCTTACCACTCGGCCAGGCCCCTGGAAATGCAGGAGCTGGGCTGGATGGCCCTTGACTAAGACTGAGGTGCTCTACTTTGATTTGTTGTCATTTATGACTTGCCTGCCATCTTTTAAAAACAAGTTGTCTTTAGCAATAGGTTTTGAAAAAGCAAACTCTTGTATTTCTTGCAGGAGGAGCAAATATGACATCCTCATGGAGAAACTTTCAGGTCTTCTGAGCACACGGAGTAACCAGATAGAGACCCTGGGAAAGCTTCGGGAAGAGCTGGTGAGCTGCGGGCTTCCCGTTTGCAGGGTGGATTGGCCTCTGTCAGGGTGGGCAAATGCATTGTGGAAAACCCTGCAGGGGCTTGATTATCCCTGACCTTGAAACAAGTGAGGCTCTCCTTCGGGGCACAGGATGAGAACATGCGTGGTCCTTCCTAGAGATTCCTCTTGCTCTTGACGATGGGCTCTTGACATCTTCCCCTGGGGTTTGTTCCAGGACCTGCTGTGAAAATTCTCAGGGGATAGTGAACCTCAGCATTGAGATTAGCTGCTGTGATCAGGCTTCCCATTTTCTTCCCACTGGGTTTTTTTTCTGAAATAGTAACTGCTCAGAGTGGAGGTGTGATGACCCAGGAGAAAAGAACTGGGTCCTGCTTCCTCTCTGGCCCATGCACAGGGCAGAGTTGGTGAGGGTGAGGAGGACAGCGTGGAGGCGGTAGTCTGGCCCAAGAGGAAGTTAGGTGAGAGCCAGCGGTGGAAATGGGAGAACAACAAATTGTCCCTGTAGGTTAAACAGTTGACCTTAAAACATAAAATTTCAAGTCAGATGTTTTGGAGAATAGCAAATAGTCCCCAGAGGAGCATGGTTTGGAGTCTGACCTCGGATCCTTGCTCGTTGCTGGAAACCCTCTCGTCTCAGCTCCTGCTCGGGCAGCGGCTTCCTCTGACTGGATTCACTGCACACCTGCACCTCTTTAGAGTGGAGGTTTATGAACTGAGACTTGTGGTCCGACTGAGCCTATACTCTATTAAAAATGAATTTGATCTAGTATTTTAAAAGTGAGATTTCACATAAAAATGTTTCCCACTCCCCTGGAAACATCAGGAAGCTGTAGTTTCTTGGGACAGCTGGAACTAGCTGTGCACCAGCCAGACCCCTCGACCCCACTGCTGTCACCTCTGGGCACCGTGTGCTCTGTTCTTGGTGGGAGAGAAACACCAAAAGTGAAAAATGAAAAGTAGACTGACAGGCCTCTCTTGAGGCCCCAGTAGAGATGGGAAAACCCTACACATTTAATGAACAAATATCTGCCCACTTTGTTTTTTGTGCTACTTGTCTGACCCATACAGCCGTTAGACACTGGCCCTCCTCAGTCTCTCGGGGTGGGGACACCCAGCTCATCTGCCCCTCAGCACTATGGACTCACCGAGCAGCAAGCTGGGACCTTACCGGACACAGCTTCCTCGCTCTCCTGGCAGCTCTACTTTGAGTTGGGAAGTGTCCTGCTCTGAGCTGACAGCAGTCCGTGAGGGTGGCAGCCTCAGGCTGGCACAGGGCGGTCAGATTGGCCATATTGCTACCTCGCAGGGTGTGTGTGAGCTCCCTGAGCAGAGTGATACAGTTTCTTTCAAGAGCTGGGAAAAGCTTTTTAGCAAGTTACAGTCAATCTGGGCTTTCAAGATGTCAGTGTCCCCTAAAGAGACAGCGAGAATGGCATTGCCGATGAAGGCCAAGCACTGAGCAAAAGGTGCGGGCTGGGCCAGGGGCTGTGGGGAGGTCAGCAGTAGTGGGCTGGCAGGCGAGAGATGTGGGCAGGGAAGGAAGGTGTGAGTGCCAGTCACTCACACTTTTGACCAAAAGTACAAGAAACGAGAGTTTAGGAAATGAACTGGTAGGCGGGTGAGATTGGAGCAGGCAGTGTGGTAGACGCTCTGGCCTTGGGCTGGGTGGGTAACCAGGAGACCTTGAACGGTTGGGGGTCACTCTGGCAAGACATGGGGTGACGGTAGCCAGGAAGAAGAGGTGAATGACATAGGAGGGGCTGTCGGACGTGAGTGACCGGAGCTCCGTGCAGGGCAGGATCAGCAGAGCAGGGGCCAGGTCTGTTCACTGCCGAGCACCTCCCCCAACGGGAGGATGGGCCTGTTCCTCCGCAGACACGAGGTAAGCGCTTGTGGCTAAATGTGCGACTGGAACACAGGGGGAACAAGGCTGAGTGAGGAGGAAGCATGTGACAGCTTAATTTTAGGATTTATTGACTAGGATGTTTTTTCCTGCACCCTCACTGGTGATGTCTAGTCAGCAGCTGGAAATAGGGGTCAGAGTTGGCTCAGCAGGATTTAGGAATAATTAGCTTTTGGATGGGTTGCTGCGGTGAACAACGACACGGTCGTCTGGGACATGATCGTTGTCCTGTTGCTGTTTCTCTTTTTGCTGGCAGATTGTGCGAGGCCGTCCCCGGGAGGCAGGGGGCTCAGGACCTGGGGCTGGGATTTGATGGATGAGTTTCCATAGGGAGTCTCCATGCTGTTGGGGGCGCGGCTAGGTGGGTGGTGGGTGCCGGCTCCACCTTCCCAGTGGCTCCCAGTGAGCATGTGGGTGTCACCTGCACTTTGGTAGCTGTACGTCCTGCTCCCAGCAGCCAGTGCACAGCTAGTCGGAAAGCTGGCACGTGTGGCATGGCGCGCACTGCCACCACAGGCGCCCTCGCCCCTGGGGGGTAGGCGGAAACCCTAAGGCCCAGTCAGGGCTCCTAGTCACACGCGCCTCCTGCTTGTCAGCCTTGGAGGTCTAACAGTGGTACCTGCCCCATGATTCAGGGTTTGCAGAATCAAATGCCGGCAGTTGCAAGAGGCAGTAGGAAGGCGAGAACGAGTTTAAGCATAAAAAGTCGTTTCCATGGTGGTGGGGACAGAGAACTTCCTCTTAACTGGCACAGGAAAAGCGGCATACGTGCTGATAACTGACAAGGGGCCCGGGCACCCGCTGGGGGTGAAGGCGGGCACTTGGCGGGGCCTGTCTGAGGGGCTGAGTCCCCGCCCCCACTGGCTGCAGCTGTGAGGCCTTGCAGGCCTACGGCTTGTTTTTCAAGAGCAGCCAGACTATGACTGTTGACGTGAAATCTGTCACTTTTCAGTGTTGGCAAATGAAATACTTAAAAATCCCAGCGCACAGGCGCAAAGTCGCAGCCTGTGCTGGAGGCGGCCCGCGGAGCACCTGCCGTCATTGTGGTTGCGTCACTTCACACAACTGCGAGCACTGAGGTGGATGAGCGCATCTGCATTCTGTTGCCGTTTCATGCGATAAATTAAAGCTATTTTTCATCTGCCTTTTTTCTTGTTTGTGTGTGTGCTAATAGCTGATGTGCTTACTTAGTTAACAACCAGAGCACTATGAAAAGGTAAACAGCAAAGTCCTCCTGGCTCTGTCCCCACCTGCCTCGTTCTCACCCTCCACGTTTGCCTTTGAAAGGAAGCTCTTTCTCCCTTCAGTCACGAGGGAGTCTGTAGGCTTCGCTGGGTTTTGTTCTCTTGACAGTATCCTCTGACAGGCTTTCTTCACTCAGGATGATCAGTTAACTCAGGCCCAGACTAGAATTCGCTCACATAACTAATAGTTCCAGGCATTGTACTTGTATCTAACAGTAGCTTTTAAATGTTGTCTTGCCAGGGGCTGTGCGAAAGGACATTTAAGCGTCTGTACCAGTACATGCTGAATGCTGGGCTGGCGAAGGTGGTGTCTCTCCCCTTACAAGAGATTCACCCTGAATGTGGACCGTGTAAGACAAAGAAAGGTAAAGACAGTCGCCTCTGCCCACTGACGGTGTGCACGGCTTTCACGTCTACACTCCAGCCTATCTCGCCGTAGTCTGTCTTTCATGGGGTGATTTCACATACTTTTCCCTATTCCTTATTCCTCAGTGTCTGACTCAGAGTTTTGATGTTAAAAGTGCTTGGAAATGTTTGCTGGATGAAGCAGGTCTAACTTCAGCTCGCGTCTCTGTGACTTTCCCCGCTGCATCTCAAATGTGTGGTATCCAAAGTACAAGCTCACTTCCTTCTTACTAAGCCACTTTCACGCTCCTCTTCTGTGCTGCATGGTGGGCGATATTGTCAGCATTTGACATGTGATAAAAAGTGAAGAGGTGCCCAGTACCTCACCTGAGGTTAAGCAGTCAGTAAGGAACAGGTGGATCTGAACGTCCTAAAAAAGTTAAAGACAGTAGGATATAAGTTTAAGTACTTTCTTTGGTCCTTTATTTTCTCTCTTTCTTTTTTTTAATCCTGCTGCTGCTTACCTTTTCTTGATGAGCTGAAGTCAAACACTGAAGATAAAACACTCAGAGCTTTAGTTACCGGGCAGTGAGAGGCACTAAAACCAGCCAGCGGCTCTGCCCAGATAGTCACTGTCTGGGCCCTTCACCTGCACACACAATGGCAAGACCACTCAGGTTCGAGGAACAACAATGATGGGAGGGCAAAGACTCACCGAGGCCACGAGTGGCTGGCAGCTCACCCCAAGTAGCGTCCAGGCCACGAGTGGCTGGCAGCTCACCCCAAGTAGCGTCCAGTGTTTTGAAGTGCTAAACAAAGGGTGTCCAAGATGGCGTCTTCCTGCCACTGAGGGCCTAGAGCACATGGAGGCCAGACAGGAGCACAGCAGGAGATGCTCCCCAGAGCTGCCAAGATGAGCCAGCTCAGCATCAGACAGGCAGCATGTGAAGCAGCTGCTGCAGCAGCCGAATGACCTGACAGATGGCCACGCTCACACCGCCTCTGGGCCCTCTCCTTCCCCTTTGGGCTGTGCAGCAGCAAAGCTGGGAAGTTTCAGGCGCTCAGCTATCCACAGAGCTTCTCAGCTTTTCTCCTCCTCGGGTGGCTGCTAGAAGCCTCTCCATGTCCTCTGGAGGCCTGCAGCGGCCTTCTGGAAGATCCGGCATGGTAGGGGCGGGTCTGGTGCCCCTAGTGGCTACTTCTGCAGCCCCTTATATTTCCTACCAGAGTCCCCACCCCACTGCGTCTTCCTGGGAGGGCATGTTCCACCTGGGCTGTTTATCCTCACCGGCACCCCTCAGCGGGCACCGCCTGTCACAGCCTTTGGCTCCAGCCTCACTCTTTGGCCCTGAGTTACACTCTCAGAAAGGTGGACATGCAGGAAATACAAAGAGCACTCAGAGAAGTAAAGAAAGGGACTATTGCAACAAGACAGTTAGTGGAAGGAACAATAGTAAAGACAACATAATGAAAATTTCCCAGAAAGAACAGAAATTCAAGAGATGGGAAATAGGAGAGCTGGGCTGCCTGTACTATGCCGAGTCGGACAGGCTCCGGAGAGGGGCGAGAAACGTGCCCAGGACGCCAAGGGAGGCACAGCTCAGGGCGTGAGTCTCCAGACCAGAAGGCCTCCCGGGCGCCCGGCATGCTGAACAGAACCTGAGTGTGCAGAAGCGCAGGGCTGAGGGCTGGAGAGCCCCCCCCCACTTCCCCCAGGGAAGGCTGGCGTGGCCACCTTTGCCTTGGTTTGGATTTTGCTCCTTTTGTCCCAGACTCGCCTGCTCCTTCTGCCTTTTCCTGTTGGTCCCCACCATAGACTGTGGCAAACTTCTGGGCCTCGGCAGACCTGCTTTGGGCCAGCCCTGTTTGGCTGGGCATTTACCCCCAAGGGGAAGGGTAACTTTGAGGGTCTTGTGTGAAAACTGTTTTTTCTTTCCCTTCTCTTTATTGCACACTAATCATAGTAAACTTCCTTCCACTGAAGGTCTCACTAGGATATGTTTTACATTGATGTGGATGGCAGAACCTATTTAGAGCAGTCAGGTTTTGGGAGCTTGGGGTGCCCCTCACCCCACTCTGTAACAACAGGGGTGAATATACCCATGAATATGCTAAAAAATGCTGACTTGTGTACCTCGGGTGGGTGGTTCATGCGGTACATGAATTAGCAGTCAAGCTGTTAAAATTTTAAAGAAAAAAAAAAAACACCAGGGTACAGCAAACTACATTAAGATCATTAAAATAGCAAAGGGTGACAGTTCAATAGTTAAAGAAGGATTAAAGTGTACAAGCCAAGAAGACAGGGAAATGAACCACATTAAGGATTAACATGCAGTGAAATAAAAATTCAGAAGAGCTTTAAAATCAGAAAAGTGGAATGCAAAAGAATGAAGATCAGAAATACAAAAAAGGAGAAAGTGTGAACATAACCACAGAATGAAAATTGTGAGGGAAATTGAAAGTCTAGTAGCAAATTAATGGAGCTAAGGGGAAGACTGTTAAAACAGCTAAATAGCAAGATTTCTTTAAGTTTAAAGCAACAGAGATGATTAAAAGACACTCGCCAAAAATATAAAAAGTACTATCATTAATAATTAATAAAGCACATTTTAATGTGGCAAAAACTATTAAATGCAAGAGCTGAAACATGTGCAGAAAAGTCCACAGTGGCGTAAAATCCTGGCTTGATTAGCTCCCCCCGGGGCTAGAGCTGCTCGCCCCAGGGCTGGTCAGCAGCACACGCAGGACCATCGGAGGCTGGCGACGGGGGCTGAGAGGATGCTCCCGTGCTGGAGGCTGACGCAGGGCTGTGGGCATGTGACTGGCGTCCAGGCGGGCAGCGTAGCTGTCCACAGGCAGCTGGTGATGCACGTGAGCAGAGTCGGGTGTGAAGGCCTTCGAGCATGTTCCGGCCAGGCCCTTTGAGCCCTGAGTGCCAGCAGCTTTCTCCTCTTCACCTGTGTTTGTTTTGAGGGCTGTTCTGAACACCTTTTCTCGGCTAATTAGCCCCTTAAGGGAGTTAAAAGGAGTCAGATAATGCTGAGTTGTTACTGAGAGCCTGTCAGATCTCCCTCCAGCCCCTCAGGATGGCAATGCTGGCACAGGTCACCCGCTCGTCCCTCGCACAGGGACATCTTTGAATTAGAGGCCACAGTTTTGTCTAACTTTTAGGACCTGGTCTCGGGGCTGCTTGATAAACCCCAGCTCTGGGAGTGTCTAAGTGAGGAGCGTGATGGGTGCAGTGGGCAGATTCCCTAGCTCCTGAGCTGTGGTGAGGACTGAGGCGGACCCCAAGTGGGGAGCAGGATCAGCATGTGGGACGCCACGCACCCTCAGAAGGGGTGGTGGTCTCACTATCAGCCACACCCCTTCCGGGGGGATTTGGGGCTTGAGAAGGGCTTGAGCAGAGGACGGAGGGGAAGGCTCCGAGTCAGTCTGCTGCCACCTACTGGTAGAGTGGCCACCGTGGGCCTTATGTCCTTGTCATTAGAAGGAATTCCATAAGGAGGGCCCAGGCCTGGCCTGGCCCTTGGGCCCTGAAGTAGTTCTCACCCGCGTGGCTGTGCACGGGCACCTCTCATCCCATACCCACTTCCCGGCGCTTTGGGCTCCCTTCTGGGGAGAGGTGGAAGGTGAGGGTGGGCAGGTGCCCACACGGGAAAGAGCGACGTCTTGGAGGAATTGGGGAGGGGAGCTGAGCCCCATAGACCAGCGTCACTCGGGCTTCACGTTCCTTTCACGAAAAGTTGGGCATTGGGGGGCGTTCTGTGTGAAGGTGGAGGAGAATCAGCCCTGGCTAATCTGCCGTGGCTACCTGCTCCTTACTGACCTCCTGTCCCAGGCCCCCCGGAGGGTGAGTCAGCCAGGACCGGACCTTACTCAGGCTAACTAAGTCTCTGCTGAGTTCAGGGCCCCCAGAAACTTCACGCTTTGTGCCCAGAGAAGCCCCTGCAGGCACCGGGCAGGTTCTAGACGCCACCTGCCTTCCACGGCCTGCGGGCCGCCTCCGTCTTCAAGCCAGCGACGTCGCCCCTGCCGCGCGCACTGTTGCTTCTCCTGCCCCCTCTTCTGAGGACTCGGGCTGGGCGCTTCCTCGCAGATCATCCGCACACTGTCAGAACCCCCGTCGGTCACGCCACGTGACGGCACACCTTCACTTAGCTGCCTGCGGGTGCCTTTGCCGTGGGAGGCAGCACCTCCCAGTGTGCCACTATTCTGCCTGCCCACCGCAGGTGCCATGGGGCATCACTTCCTCCCGCTGGAGACCAGTGGCTGTGTCTCAGGAACATGGCCTCTGTCACACACGAGCTGCTGGGCAGGCTTTTTCCTTCCTTTGCGCCTGAGCGGCTTCTGTAGGATGCAGCCTCAGTTGTCAGGATCACTGAGTTAGCATGTGTAAAGCGTCAAGAAGTTTCGCTTTCCCTCTCACCATTCTCTTGTCACAGACATAGGCAGGACTTGTCATTCTCCCAGCAGCCTTCGTGGCTGCACAGAGGCCCTGCCTGGTGGTTTGTAGCAGGCACTGGCCAGTGGCCTGCAGGTGGGCGGGCCACCACTCGGTCCCTCACCCTCATCAAATATGCCATAAAGGCCGCTGTGTGGCCTCATCACCATAAGCTTTGGCTTCTTGTTGGGTCATTTTCTGGAAGTAAATTCCTACCCTTGGGCTGACTGGGTTAAAGCCTTCCTGGAGTGTTCTAGAAGGGCGGTGGACCTCAGTTCTGCTGCTGCTGCCCTGTCAGCCAAGAAGGAACAATGACGTTCCCCAGGCAGCAGTGCCCTGGCTGGGCGCTGGCTCCCCACGCCATGGCCCAGGTGGGTGCGGCTGGCTAGGAGGGGGGCTGACAGGGCACCTGGTGTCTGTTTTGACTGGAAGGTCCTTCGCTCATTGCTGTGCCATGCAAAGGTCCCTCCTGTGGGGCAAGCGTTCAGGCCTTAAGCCCCAGGGTGTTGACTGTGACTGTTCCAAGCAGGCGCTACGCGTGGCCGGTCCCTGGGTCTCTGTCTGTGGGCCCCTCTCCCCCCACCCAGACCCCCCTTTACTCTGTGGGAAACTTGTGCCTTGTTCCTAGGGACCGACGTCATGGTGCGCTGCCTCAAGCTGCTGAAGGAGTTTAAACGGAAGATGGAAGATGACCACGACCAGGACGACGACGACGACGAGGAGGTCATCTCCAAGGGCGTGCCGCCGGTGGACGTGGTGTATGAGCGGGACATGCTCACCCAGACCTACGAGCTCAGTAGGTCCCGGTCCTGCCCACGCCCGCTCACGCGCTTCCCGGCCGCAGCGTCCAGGAGCAGGATGCCTCCTGCCCAGCCCCGTGCCGCGGGAATGTCCCCTTGAGGGCTTGGCCTTGCGTGAGCCCAGCTCTGCCGCCTGTTGGCCGTGTGGCGTGGTGAGGTCCCGCGGGCCCACACACTCCGGAAAAGTGATGGGTCTATGTTACTGCTCAGGGATCGGAGCGTGGGCACCATCTTCTGAACTTGGCCTGGGGTCAGCGCAGGCTGGAAAGTCTAGTGATAAGCAGGGAGACTGTCTCACTGCCCGAGACCCCTCAAATCTGCACGAGACCGCAGTAGCCAAGAGGAGGTGGTCCCAGGGGGAGGACCGTGGAGGAGGAGGGGCTGCGGGAGACCTGATTGAGCCGCAGGCCTGAAGCCACCCGGCCTTTGCGGGGGCTGTTGGGTAGTTTTGTCAACTTGGCCTCTCTCAGAATAGGTTCCTCAGAATGTGGTCTGGGCAAGGTTCCTCTTAACCCTTTCATCTCCACTTTTAGCATGTTAGACACAGCCCAGTTCCCTCTGCTTATTCTGACATTTCTCTTTACACATGTGTAGTAGAGCAAACCTTATCCAAAGTGGTTCTCCCTGGCCACCTCCAGTGGGTGATACAGCAGGAAAATACCTGCACAGAGCCTTGCCACAGGCCTGCCTGGTCATTCACAGACCTCACTGGATGGACTCCCTGGCCCCCTGCTCGCTCCCCACCAGGCTGCTTTCTGGAGTTCGCAGTCACACAGTAGCGGAACACGTCAGAGGGCTTCTTAGAGGCAGGCATGGACAGCCCTGAGGAAGGACCGCGTGTAACGGGCAGGCGCTGACCAGCGACGGAGAGAGAGTGGGCATCGCTGGCCATTTAATGCCAGGACAAAGAGCCTTACTTGCCCCCAAGCACCGGCTTGTTCTGGAAGAGCAGCACAGCCGTGTCCATGTCCACATCTCAGTCCTGGAGGAAGAGTAATGAAAAAGCCTTTTTTTTGTTAAAGGGTCAGCTTCAGTTATGAAAGGATCATTCGTGTGAAAGAGCTGCCTCTGCCGCTGGGTGAAAGCGGAGTCACCGGAACTTAGATGTAGGTGGTCGCTCAGCCTTCGAGGTGGCACGGGGAGCTGTGGCGCGTGGGCGGCAGCTCTCTCCCTCGCTGGTCAGCGCCTGCCCATTACACGCGGTCCTTCCTCAGGGCTGTCCCTGAGGAAGGAAGCCCTCTGACGTGTTCGGCTACTGTGTGACCACGAACTCCAGAAAGCAGCCTGGTGGGGAGCGAGCAGGGGGCCAGGGAGTCCGCCAGTGAGGTCCGTGAATGACCAGGCAGGCCTGCGGCAAAGCCCGGTGGAGCGTCCCGGGAGGGCCGGCATGCTCTGTTGTTGGTCTCGCTGCACCCAGAGCCCCGCGGTTAAAAAGGCGGGTGGAACTGACACCTGCAGAGTTGGAGGTCAAGGGTATTGTTTCCCACAGTTGAGCGCAGAGGCACAAAAGGGATTTCCCAGGCCGAAATCCGAGTGGCAATGAATGTGGGAAAACTGGAAGCAAGAATGCTGTGTCGTCTCCTTCAGAGATTCAAAGTCGTCAAGGTAAGGGCGCGGTGCCGACCCCTGCCCCGGGGAGTGTGGCGTGCGCCTGTGGAGCTGGGTCTCAGCCGGCAGGAAGCAGCACATGCCTGTGGGGGACCCTCCCCCGCCTCCCCCCTTCCTCTCCCTGTGGCTTTTGTTGGTTTCCACCGTTTAGAAATTAGAATTGTCGGTACTGAAAGGTTGGCAGGAGGCGTGGAGTTGGGCTTCCTGCACCGGCCAGCACACTGATGGGCAAAGGGGTGAAGGGGTGCTCCCCAGGGCTCCTGGTACTCAACCCCTTCGCTCACATGCCCTCCCCGGGCTCCTGGGGATGGCACTGACTGGCTTGACGGCTGGTTTCAGAGCTCAGAGCTGCCCTCAGCAGCTCACGGAGGGCTCAGGGGGCCTTTCCCCCTGGTCTAGAAGACAAGATGGACAGAGGCTGGTGCCGCACTTGGCATCAGGCTCCTTGGCAGCGAATGAACGGCGCTAGTGACTTCGGGCCTTGCTCACTGGCCGTCAATCACGCACCCCAAACCCTTCTGCTGGCTGTTTCTTGGGGGACTCAGTCTGGTCCTGGCCTTAGGGAGACCCGGAATATCTGGGAGGGCGCTCCCTCCGGCACCCTTAGCCTTCTAGAGCAGACACGCTCGGGATCGGGTTTAGAGCCCCAGTCTGACCGGCCCGTGTGCTCAGGACCTGAGGGTGAGGATGAGACCTGGGGGGAACATCGAGGGGCCGACCAGGGGCGGAGAAGGGGGGCAGCCAGGTGACTGCAAGAATGGTAGGAAAGTAGGTGCCCCCGCCGCCGACCCCGATGCCCGAGCTGAGTGCCTCCTGACTGTGAGCAAGCACGTCTGCTCCGCAGGGCTTCATGGAAGACGAGGGGCGGCAGCGGACCACCAAGTACATCTCCTGCGTGTTTGCGGAGGAGAGCGACCTCAGCCGGCAGTACGAGCGGGAGAAGGCCCGGGGCGAGCTCCTGACCACCGTGAGCCTGGCCTCGGTGCAGGAGGAGTCCCTGCTGCCCGAGGCCGAGGACACGTTCCTCTCCGAGTCGGACAGTGAGGAGGAGGGCGGCGGCGGCGGCAAGAAGCGCGGCAAAGGGCCCCAGGGGGACAGGAGGGCCTCGAGCCTCAGCCTGGGGCCTCATCACTCCACTCCCAGCAAGGGTAGGGGCTCTCTCAGGCCCCGGGTGGGGTTGGGGCAGGGGGAGGTGGGAGTGGGGGCCGGTAAGAGCGTGCCACCCCCGTCTGAGCTGCTGCCACGCCCACCTTGCTCCGGGTGTCCTCAGAATGGCCCGGAGCATCTCCAAGCGGAGTGACGCTGGGCCATGGTGTCACGTGGCGTCCCCTGCTTGCGTGCATGCCCGTTGTCCTTTCCTAACGTTTGTCTTGCCGCGTTTTTACTATTTAAGGGATGGAATTTCATAAACGTGCTCTCTCTTCTTTCCAGTAATTTATTTAGGAATTCCTTAGGTGTTTAGTTTAGCGATGGGAGCCTTTATTGTAGATGAGATTGGGTGCGCCCTGCTTTGATACCCAGCTGTTGTGCATGTGGGTTGGGGGCAGGGCTCTTCTCGTGGTCCAGTCTGTAAATTGGCCGCGTGAAGTCCTTTGACCTGTGTGGGTTGCCTGGTGTCTGAGCATTCGTGTTCCCTTGTCAGGTTCCCCCCGATGGGTCCTGGCTCATTTTTGTGTTCCTGCTCCCCCAGGTGGGTGGAAAGTCGTAAACCTGCACCCCCTGAAGAAGCAGCCGGCGTCCTCCCCAGGGGCTGCTGACGAGAGGCCCGGCCGGAGCGCCGTGGGCCGGGACGGCCTCGTGGATGCCAGCAGCTCCTCGGACCTCCTCGGTACCCACTGCATAGGCAACAGCACTGGCGACATTGCCATGATCGAAGAGGTCAGGCTGGAGAACCCGAAGGTGAGGAGTGGGCGTCGCCCTGAGGGCGGAGGGAGGTACGCGGCCTTCTCAGTCTGTGCTCGGCAGCCAGAGGGCGCTGACAGTGACCGTGTCCCACGCCAAGAGCTTGCTCTGTGCCAGGCAGAGGCCGGGCCCTGGGGGGGGGGGTCTCCCCCACCCGCACGCAGCTGCATCTCCCCAGGGTCACTGCCAGCGGTGTACTCGGTGTTTGGATTTCTGGCCACTCTCTCTTTTGACTTTATCGAGTTCGCAGGGAGCTCTGTGTGCCAGCCTAGATGGGGCTTCTCACGCTGGGCCACTTGCTCCTGCCCCTGTCGTAGGAAAGTGGCAGCTCCCAGAAGACAGGCAAACACGGCTCCGGCCAGGACAAGCCCCACGAAACGTACAGACTGCTGAAGCGCAGGAACCTCATCATCGAGGCCGTCACCAACCTCCGCTTGATCGAGAGCTTATTCACGTAAGGAGTTGCCTGCCTGGCCCCTCTGTGCTAAGGGTCAGGCGCCGCCACGTAGTCCCAGGCCGCAGGAACACATGCGAGGTTTCTGCGCGTTCTCTGCTGTGAGTGCCCCAGCGTCTCTGTGATTGGACGGACTGAGCTTGTTGTTGGGATTCGGGGCGCACAGGCATTGAGGACCCAGCGCGTCCTCTGGGGAGAGGGTGACAGAGAGGACGTGCAGGTCCTGGCGAAAGGGCACTGGCCTCTCTCCTTCCCTGCAGATCTGTGCCACGGGGAGGGGTAAGAAGAGACTTCAGCGGGCAGGAGCAGGGGCTTATAAACTTTGCTGTAGTTCTCCGTGGTGCCTTCTGTTCAAATAAAATCTTACTCGAAAGCAAAATAAGAGACACAGGTAGGCCTGTGTGCGTGGCGCAGAAGTTCTCCTGACGCCCGGGCACCACCTCGTGGGCGGCCTCTTCAGGCTCCCGAGGCATCGGTGAGCGCCCTCGATACAGTGCCTCAGCCTGGAGTCAGGCTGCCAGTTACCTAGCTGAGGAGCGAGGACGCCGTCTGCGTTGGGGGGTGCTGCTGCTGAGCTCCCCTCTTCTGTGCAGGAAGGGCCTTGGCAGCATGGAGGAGTCCCTTCTGGCCCGCCATGCAGCGACTGGTGATCTGGAAGCATCACCTAGTAACTAGTAAGATGCCTGGGCAGGGCCCAACGAGCTTAGACCTGAGGACGCCGACAGTGTGACGGGCACATTCCTCAGGTGGAGGGCAGCTTAGCAGGACGCTCGGTGAAGGCAGGGCTCCGTGACGCGCTCCTTCGCTCCCGCTGTTGACACAGGTCATGTAACTGCTTTAGCTCCTGGTGAAAGGCGCGGACGCACAGCTGCTGTGAATGGCGCCTGGTCTCGCTCACGCACTAGCCTTCAGTATCTCAGTCAGCCTCTCCTAGGCGAAACTGGGAATTCTTCCCTCGTTTCTGCCAGATGCCACCGGGCATGTCTTGGTGGCCTGGGTGGAGAGGTCCGTCCTCATTGGCATGGCAAATGTTAACTGCTTATTGGTGATGCCCCAGGATTCAGAAAATGATCATGGATCAGGAGAAACAAGAAGGCGTGTCCACCAAGTGCTGCAAGAAGTCCATTATCCGCTTGGTGCGGAACCTGTCCGAGGAAGGTCTCCTGCGGCTCTACCGCACCACCGTTATTCAAGATGGCATCAAGAAGAAGGTAACTAGGCTCTCCTGGCTCCACAAAGCCACCCGGGGCCACCACACATTACCAACTTCTCTTGTCCCGTTGCTCAGTCATTCCTTTATTGCCACTAACTCAGAATGTCCTGCTCCGCTTCCTAACTTGGAGACAGGGATCACTCCAACTTTCTATGGAAGCTGAGGACAAAAAAGAGGAGCTACTTGCTGAGACCACACAGCAGCTTGTGCAGCCCTGTGGGGGCCAGGGAGAGAGGTGTGCACCTGCAGCCGGCGCAGAAGGGGGGGAAAGCAGAGGCAGTGTGACGTTCAGCAGAGACAGGGGAGAAATTAAGCAGCATTTAGGTGGACAGTTCAGGCGAAGCTGTGAGAACCTACTCCACGGAGATCTGAGGAAGCCTGTCCCCAAGGAGGTGGCAGCGGTGACTCAGTGAGGATGCGCTGCTGGAGTGGTCCAGTGGGGACGATTTATCTGTTTCTGTAAAATTTAAAGTTTGGGGCCATCGCCATAGCAACTGTAGCTCGGCAGCCTGGCACGCATTTTAAGGCAGACATTTCCAGGCTCAGTAATTTGAGGGAGCCTGGCTGGACCCTGGGACCAGAGGGAGCGTGTGGCAGGGACAGTCGCTTGTAATTTCCTGCCCCCTCTGACAACAGTGAAATCGCTGCCCAAGCAAGCTCTGCTTTGGCATTTGTGTTGTTGAGCTGGTAAGGTCAGCCAGGTTTTCTTATTTATTGAGACACTGGAAACTTGAAAAACTGACTAAAGAAATAATCTCTCCCCGCCACGTCCATAGCTCTGACGTGAGTCCCTTAGCTTGCCCCTCCCTGGCCCCGGCCAGTCAGCCACTGCCCCTTGAGCCGTGCTGGGCGCTCCTGTGCTCACCCTGCACTCAGGTCAGAAGCCACTGGCGCAGCCCCTGGTCCCTGGCTCTGCACAGAGCAGGTCTTTTGGGGCAGTCGTCGAGGGCACGATAATCCCCAGCCCAGGAGTGTGGAGGGGTGATCTGGTCCACTTGTCTGCTGCGCCCCCAGTTCTGCCAGCGATTCCAGGGGAATCTGAGGGAGTGGGCGCAGGTAGACACAGGATCATGCCACCTCCAGGATGAAGAGCCCACTGCTGAGGCCCCTGGCGCAGGGCCTGCTTTCCCACTGGACAGGCGCATGGCTGCCACCTGCCTCTGGAGAGAGGGCGGTGTGGGCACGTGGCAGCTGACTAAGCTGCTGAGGCCGCCGTCAGCTTGGGCTCCGCTCGCGTCCTGCCCTGTGCACCGGGCCTTGGGAAGTTGGCTGGCCGTGTAGCAGTGGACAGTGAGGAAGTGGGAAGAGTGTTTGCCCCATGGGTGGCTTTAAATTTCCTAAGGTGTCCCTCATTTGAACCTCACAAAAACACACACACACAAATATGGCAGGGCAGAGGGGCGAGGTCCCCATTTCACAAATGAGGAGCAGAAGAGACGGACCCTGGCGTGGCCTTTTGGAGTCCCCTTCGGGGCTTTGCCGCCTCTTCCCTCCCTCAGCCTGTGTCTGGCATGAAGCCTGCCCAGAGTCGCACCAGCAGAAACCCCAGCCTTGCTCTCTTCTGCCAGTGACAGAGACGAAACAGAACCCGCTCTCCAGGGCCTAGGTCCCCGCCATCTCAAGCCGTCACACACCCCCTCTGCCCCACCCACCAGGTTCCTTCCCTTCCACAGTTGCTGTTGCCACCCTAATGCCACTCAAGAAATGATAGCCACCCTAGCCATCCAGCTTCAGGGCCTCAGGCAAGGGACCCCAGAAGCAGCTCCAAGTCTTGGCCCGTTTAGAAGGCTGCCGGGCCAGAGTCCCGCAGCAGCGTTCTCCATGGGGGGAGACTCTCCATGGGGGGAGATCAGCGGAAGCCGCTTTCCTTCTCCAGAGGGCAGCTGGTGTGCAAGGGTAACTCGGGGGTTCTCAGAGAGAGGTACAGGCTGCGGAGAGCAGGGGGAGACAGCTCAGCGAGGGAGCTGCAGGCACCGCTCTCCCCCAGGCTCCCCGCCCCAGCCTGGGGGGCCCTCGTCTCTGGAATGGCAGGCTGTCGCCACAGGATGCTCCCAGTCTCATGACTATCTTTTGAAAAAAGTTATTCAGATAGGTATCACCAGCATTCCGCCAGGGAACTGAGGTCTGGCGTGGGCCCCCCTGGGCCCTGCCCTTCGGACACACGCTCCACCCCTCTCGCAGGTGGACCTGGTGGTGCACCCGTCCATGGACCAGAATGACCCTCTGGTGAGAAGCGCCATCGAGCAGGTTCGTTTCCGGATCTCCAATTCCAGCACAGCCAACAGGCAAGTGACGGCAGCGGTGGGTGTGGCCCGAGCAGGCCCACCCGCGCCCTTGATTTGCACTGTGAGGGGTCAGAAACTCCGCTGACTGGGTGTGTGGTCCATGAGCCCTCGTCTAAACAGGGGTCAGCTTCTGGTGTCTAAGAGAGAACAAACGTTCTGTTCTTGGCCTGCCCCAGCTCTGGCTGGAGGACTCCATGCCATGGGCCCTGCGAGGTGTGACAGGTGCTGCCTCACGGTGGTCCACAGTGGTCCTAGTTGCCTCTCTGGGCTCTTCTAACTGGGTTTGTAAGCGCCCAGTGGGCTGGGAGCAGTTTCAGAGGCAGGAGCAAGTTCTTAGCGGAGTTTAACCTGAAATGGCCCAGGCCTGGCTTGGGTGTTTGGGGCCACATAGACCTCTGCTCAGCTGCCACTTAATGTCACTTCGAGTTCCCGGTTTCTGCCATGTATGGAAGTATCAGAGGACCCAGAACCTCGGGCTCCTGTCGCCGTGGGGGGCAGCAGCATGGCGAGTGGCCCAGAGAGGGAAAGGTGACTCAGCGTCTTGTGAAGCGACGAGAAGCCGAGAGGGGCAACACTGGCAAGCGACGTGCCGCCTCACCCTGGGCACCTAGTACTGAACGTATTAGAGACCAGTAGCGGGGAGGGCAGGCGCCGCGGGAGCATGTGCGAGTGGCCAGGGGCTGCTGCCCAAGTATCTCCGTTCTCTATTCTTTCTCTTTTTTTTTTTTAAGATATATTTATTTGTGCATAAGAACTGGGGTACAGGCCAGAGGTGCAGGAGGTAAGAGGATTCACCGGAGACAGAGTGGGGAGCAGAACAGGCAGATCAACAGAAGTACACTGCTGAGGGGAGCAGCAGGCGGGTCAGGAGAGGGCTGCCGCGCCATGTGGGTCACCTCCAGGGCCCGGGATCGAACTTGTCCTGAAGCGGCTGCGGCCAGCTTGCAGTCCTGCATCCTAACCCATTGCGCCACCAGGGAGGGCCTCTGTTCTCTAGTTTTAACTAACTTCCCACTGGTCTTGTCGAGGAAGGTGTTCTAGCCGCTCGGCCAAGCTGGCCATACGTCTGCCTGCTGTTGTCAGCAGGTCCTCGTTTCCCAGGACTTCTGTCCATGGTGAGCGGCCCCTGCCTGACTGCCAAGCTGACCAGCAAGAGCTCTGGGTACCCAGACAAGGAGGGCTGGGCATTCCACAGAGCTACCATAATGGGGGCTCGATTTGCCGGGCCATGCCCAGATGTCCCCACCATGCCCAGATGTCTCGTGACCTGACACATTTTACTCATTTGGCGTCCAGCAGCAGCTGGGTTGGAAGCCAGGGCTGGCTGGCTTCATCTGCTCATGAGGACAGACCTGCCCTTTCTCTCAGCCCTTGATTTGGATCTTGGATTTGAACTACAGGATTAGAGTGCCCCAGCCTCCAGTGCCTCAGGAAGAGCCTGAAGAAGAAAGTCAGGGGAAAGAGGAGCCAGCAAGTGCCTCGGGAGACTCTGTGCCGGATACGGCCGCTAAACCCGAACCTGCACGGGTGAAAAAGACGGATGAGAAGATGGGCATAACCCAGCTGAAAAATTACAACCCTGTAGTAGGTAAACACAGCCTTTTGTCACTTTTGTCTTTCCTCTGGCGTGTGCACATGACGTTAGAGTTGCCAGGAGTTCTGCCGTCCGCGCTGGACTGCAGTCAGCAGCACAGCTGCCTCTCGCTGCCAAAAGGGAATGATCCGGCCTCGCCCGAGGCAGTTAGAGAACCAGAAGAAATTAGGCCAGAACCCACTGTGAGGAGTTACTCACCAGGGTTAACCATTCCTGCTCCTTATCCCTGGAACTTTCTGTAAAACTCAGAAAATCTCTACGCCTCTTGACCCCCGAGCAGGCAGCCATGGCCGTGCTTGAGCATTTGTAACGTGTTAGCAGAGGCAGGTCTCCCTGCCCGCCCCTGCTCAGGAGAACAGTGGTGAAACGTGCTGGGCAAGGCAGATGGCCGTGGCGTCATAATCGGGAGCTTGTTTCCTCTCTTGGCCGTAAGTGTGCATGTTGCTGAGCAGGGCAGAGGGGACTGACAGGGCACAGACCTCGGTCCAGCAGGAAACATCCTGGCAGGGGACTTGGCAGCCTTGGGCATTCCAAGGAGAACAGGTCATTTGTGCGGCTTCCTCTCCTCGGGGCTCCAGCCGTGTAACCGTGGGCTTTCCCCTCACACTTTCACAGTTAGAAAGTGCAGGCTGAAGGAAAAACGGGAGCGTTGCGTATGTTCTACCGAACACACGTGCCTGCATGGACTAGGCAGAGGGCTCACCCCCTAGTGGGGAGGTGTGGGGTGCAGGAGGGGCCCCTGGCACATGTCCTGGCGTCTCTGCCCTCGCTGGGAAAAGCCCAGGAGCGCCTTACTGGTGCCCATAGAGAAATAAGCTACCTAAGAGGAACTGGCTTTGGGACATTTGCCCAGCCCCTCCCGCCCTCCGGTGAGTCTGGGCGCCCGCCCTCCTGTCTGCATTGCGCTTGGCTCGCCATCTGCACTCTCTTTCCCTCTTCTGCCCTCACCCAGCCTCTGATCCTTCCTCGACTGCACAGCCACACACCATGGCCACCCTGTGCTCGCCGCGAGAGGCACCGTCACGCGTCACGTGGCCTGCCCCTCAATCTAGACTTTGCACTTCAGCCCTCCCCCTTTGTTTTCTGTACCTGCTGTTTCCATTGAATATTATTGTAGGTATTTTGTTATTTTCTGCCCTTTCCCACTAGAAACTGAGTTCCAAGAGGGTAAGACTATGTCCTGTTTCAAAGAAAGAAGAATATCGACCACCTCCCTGGCACATGTGACATAGTGCAATCATTAGTTTCTGAATGACTGGATCAAATGGAATCTGGGATTTCTCAAGTGCTGCTCTCCCTTGTTTTTGCCTTAGTTCCCGGACTCGGACGTTCTCTAGGGTTTCTGCCCAAAATGCCACGCCTGCGGACAATCCACATGTTTCTGTGGTACCTGATCTATGGGCATCCTGCCAGCGAGCCGGTACAGAAGCCGGGCCTCAGCAGTGAGAGAAGACTGGGGAGACACCAGCCAGGCCAGGCGGGAGCTCAGAACTCCAGAAATGACTTGGAGACCTCTTCCGATGGCCTGCCCAGGGATGGCCGAGACACAGGCGTCTGGGAGACTGAAGTGGAACTTGCCACTGAGACAGGTGAGATGCCTGGGGTGGGCAAGCCATGTGGCCTCTAGAAGGGAATCGTTTTGGTTCTTCTCAGCTCAACTGGCTCCAGCCCCTCAGTGCCCTAGCCAAAATAAAGCCATAATCCAAACCTCCTGACCTGTGGGCCTGTGGTCTGACAGGATTTTTGCCCAAGTTTTTGGTGAGGGGGACCTATTGGGGGAAAGGGTGTTGCCTTCATGCCAGGGACCCTGTCTGTTGACTGTCTCCGCTTTTCCCCCAGTATACGTGGACGAAGTCTCGTGGACACGTTACATCCCTCCTATCCCAGTCCACCGGGACTTTGGCTTCGGCTGGGCTCTGGTCAGTGACATTCTCCTCTGCCTGCCCCTCTCCATCTTCGTCCAGATCGTGCAAGTCAGCTACAAGGTACTGGCAACTCCAGGGCTGTTGCAGGTCCTCGGGGCTTGTTCCCCAGGCCCAGGCTGGAAGCCCCCACTCAGTGGGTCACAGGGAAACACTTTAAGTCTTGTAGATGCTCAGGTAGATGGATGGATGGTTAGTGGAAGATTCTTGAAAGATTTGTTCTTCTAGGTAGACGAGTCAGTAGATAGGCAGGTAGATATTTGATGAATGGATGATCATCTGATCAGTAAAAATGTATGTGAAAAACTTGTTCAAGATAGATGGATCAGAAGATAAGACAGGTTGGATGGATGGAAGACAGGATAGAAGGGGAGAGAGGTAGGATGGGTGGAGGTGGGGGTGGTTGTTTGGTCGGATGGTTAGTCAAGGGGAATACTGCAAAGATCAGTCAACAGATAGTTATTGTGTAACAATAAGATGTTCTTGAAATACGGTAATAAAGAAAAGGAGGAAAGTCAACTTATGTTTTTGGTGGTTTTGGTAGATTTTCTTTTTTTTTTTTTCTCTGCCACATCTTTATGTGGAAGTTGTGTGTGTATATGTGAGATCTCTCTTATTAAAAGAAAGTTGACTCAAGGCTACACTATATTTACTTTATTATCTTTTTTTTGTATTTTCCACTTTGAGTTTTAGCATGATATTAAGTAAATTTGTAGTATTCTTTCTTGCATACATATCTGAATTTATTTAACCCATACTCTATTTTTAGGCATTTACATTCCAGTTTCTCAGTATTATAAATGGCATATTGATGAAAACCTTTTGGTGAACTTATTTTGGGGCAGCTCCAAAATTTTTTTTATTAGAGATTTAATTATTTATGCATATCAGAGCTGGAGTGTAGACCAGAAGTCTAGAGGGATGAGAGGATTCACCAGAGAGCGTGGGGAACAGAATGGCACATTGATGAGGTACACTGCTGAGGGGAGCAGCAGGTGAGACAGGAGAGGTCTGCTGCACCCTGTGGGTCACCTCCCTCACCAGGAATTGAACTCATGCTGCAGAGGCTGCCAATAGCTTCATAGTGCTGAGACTTAATCCCTTGCACCACCAGGGAGGCCCCCCAAATTTTTTCCTTAGGATAAAGACAGAGATAGAATCACTGGCTTCCAAGGGAATGAGCATTCTTCATCTTTTTGCAAAATACATAAATATATCCCTATATCCTTCAATGTCTCAGCAATCTGTGTGCCCACCAGCAGTGTAGGCAGACACGTTTATTGCCCCCAGCTGTGTGGCCGATGAGCTGGAAGGGAGGGTGACAAGACTGAAGGCAGGCAGGGGATGAAGGGCAGGAGGGGAGGGGGAAGACAGGCCGGGGAAGGAGCCCTTCACCAGGCAGCCCACACGCGCACTCAGAGAGGCCTCAGTCTGAGAGTGAGAGGAGTGGTGAGCGTTTTTCCAAATGTTCGCAATTTACTCCTGCCGCGAGGGTGAGCAGAACATCCCCCTCAGGTGGACAACCTCGAGGAGTTCCTGGACGACCCTCTGAAGAAGCACACGCTGATCCGCTTTCTCCCCAAGGCCATCCGGCAGCAGCTTCTGTACAAGAGGTGAGTTCCCTGAAACCGCCTCAGGCTGGCATGGGCCCTGGCAAGCCCCTCAAAGTTGGGGTGCCGCATGATTGTTCCCCAGAAGGATACAGGTTCAGCCTTCCAGATAGTAAAACTCAAGGTTCTCCTGAACTCAGCCACCTGTAAGTCTGTAACCGAGCATGGGCGGGTGAAGGGCGGGCTGGCATGTTTCCTATTTGAGCTCAAGGTTCTTTTTAGTAAAATCTGCTGCTCTGCTCAAGTACAAGAGCGCTGTTTCCCTTTGTCCCTCTAAGCCGCAACCCTGCTGGAGAGCAGCACCCTGTTGCCCTGCGTGGGCACTGGGAAGCTGGTTCGGACGCCGTCAGTACAGGCCCAAGGCTGTTCCTCCGGCTGCAGGAGTGGGGTGTGACCACGCGTCCCTGTTTTCTAGACGCTACATCTTTTCGGTGGTGGAGAACCTCCAGAGGCTGTGCTACATGGGGCTGCTCCAGTTCGGGCCCACAGAAAAGTACCAGGACAAAGACCAGGTAACGCCTTTCAAGCTCGCGTGACGGGGCTGGCTGGTGAGCACTCGTCCCGGCAGCTGGCCGCGGCTCCTCCTGAGGGCAGTCCCCGCTCCCATGTCGCTCTCGTAGGTCTTTATTTTCTTGAAGAAGAACGCAGCCATTGTCGACACCACCACCTGTGACCCGCACTACAACCTCGCGCGGAGCAGCCGGCCCTTCGAGCGGCGGCCCTATGTCCTGAACTCCATGCAGGATGTGGAGAACTACTGGCTGGACCTGCAGTGCGTCTGCCTCAACACCCCCTTAGGTAGTGTCTGCTTCGCTCACTGCTCCCCTGCTGGGCATTAAGCTGGAAGAGACCAGACGGAAGTCACTCAGGCTGGTGGTCGGCACGCCGGTAGGAGGCAGAGTAGTGCGCAGCTCTGAGTGCTCCCAGGCCCACCCCCCACTTAGCATAGCAGCTCCATTTTGTCTTCAGCGTTTTTCACTTAGTGTTTATTGAATGCCTTGCGTCACTTCCTGAGCTGACCAGGCAGCAGTGAGCCCCGCCTGCCTGCGACACATTCTTAGGGCTCACACACACACACACACCAGAGGTGTGATAGGCACGCATGATGAGTCGAGGACATTTTAACAGTGGGGTCAGGAGTAGCCTTTGTGAGGGAGGAGACCTGTGAGCTGCGTTTCCAGAGCTGGGACCAGGCCAGTCTGGGGAACAGCAGAACAGTGTCCTTCCCCCGGCAGCTGGTGGGGAGCGGGTGGCAGCTGAGATGGAGAGGCAGGGCAGAGCCAGCTCTGGGGCCTGCAGGATAGGACCAGTGTAGGTTGCCCTAGCAGCGGCAGGGAGCTGGTGGTGGGTGTATGCAGGGCGAAGTGATCTCAAGTTTTCCAAATGTGCCCAGGCGGCTGTGTGGAGTTTGGATTGAGGCACAAGAGAAAGAACAGGGAGGACAGTTAGGGGCTGTGATGTGGGATCAAGGGTGTGTGCATATTGGAGGAAGACCTGACCGCTTGCCTGTGGACTGGATGAACGGCGGGGCCCTCAGATAAGGCCTCTGCTCTTGTCCTCCCTCTGGGCGGTCTCCTGGCAGCCCTGCTCACCTCCAAGTGGCCTATTTCAAGCATCACCTCTTAGAGGAAGCCTCTGGGCACCATTGCTGGCATTCTCTGAACTCTGTGGGCACAGGACATTTGACTTCCATCCCTAGGGAGTCTCAGAGTGGCCAGCACACAGTTGACCTCCCATACATGTGTACTGAACGAATGGGGGGCTTGTGGAGGTCTGTAGCGTCTCCAGTCTGCTCTGTCCCTAAGTCAGTTCCCTTTGGTCTCTCCTAGCCCCTTCTGCGAGGAGAGATGGGATGCTCCCTTGAATTTGCCACAGGAGAGGAATCTTGTCATTGTTCCTCTCCCAGGACTGAAAGAACAGTATTCCATCTAGGCTTTGCAAAGCACGGGCCACATATTTATGTATTAGAATTGTGTCTGTAACTTTAATGCATCCAGACAAATTTGAGGACTGTGTTTCGTAGACTCCTATTGCCTTCAGCAGCGAGCTCGGCTTCTAACTTTTCAGATTTTTAAGTGCCCTCATATTCTTTCATTTTATATAAAGATAAAAATTTGTGAACCAGTATGTTATGTGCTCCAGAGTTTTTCAGGCTTGACAATTGAGGAATTTCATTTCTTTCAGTATTTATGAGCAGAAATGTGGGTGCCCCTGTGGAGTCTACCCATCGGGCATGCATTCAGCAAACACTGGCGGTTGTTTTGCCCAAAGACTGAGGGGAAGATGGCATAATAGGGCTTGAGCAGCCTTTAAACTGGGCTTCCCTGAATGTGAGTCTGCCACGAGGAGCCTGTTAGCATGTGATCCCAGGGCCTGGCCTGAGATTTGGACTTGGCAGCCAGGGGACACCCTAAATCTGCCTTTCTCACAAGCAGCGTGGTGGTGCACGCGAATAGCACTGCCTGGAGTTTTCTTGGTCCAACTGTCCCTTCTACGTGGATGGCTCAGGGTCTTCGTACTCCCTTAGTTTCTTCACTTGTAAAGTGGGAACACCACCACTGCCTTCTGGAAGCCGGCGAAGCTTGAATGAGCTGTCTCATGCAGAGCTCTGGCAGAAAGGCCCAAGCTCTCTTCCGTGGCTACTCGCCCTCACGCACGCCACACCTACCACCCTGGGTCTTCGTAGAGCTGGTTAGAAGTGGTCTGCAAATCCTACTGCTTTTGTTTCCCTTAGTCAAGCAATGGTTTTTGTTTTATAACATATTCTCTTGTAAGAAAGCAATTTTCTTTATTATGGAATCACTGAAAGAAATTTCTCAACTGCATTAATCTATCTCTTGCCACTCAGGAGACATCTGGCTGCTCCCAGACCCCAGAAGGTCCAGGGAACCTGAGGCTGCCTCAAACTGTCTGTCTAAGCCCCTGCGGCCCTCTGCCTGCCACCACACCAGGGGGCACCTGCTCACTTAGTGCTTCCTCCGTGCTGGCGCCGGGAACTCCCCGTGGCTTCCCACAGAGAGGAAGCAGAGGAGTCCTTTGCAAGGACCTGCAAAGCAGCCCCTGGGTCCTTTAGTCGCGGGCACCCTGAGCCTGCCGGGTTCCCTGACTACCTGCTCACCCTTGTGGAGTTGCGCCTGTGCTCAGACGCGCCCTCGAGGGTTAAACTCACCCCCGTCCACTCCCTCTGACAGGAACTCTACAAAGGGGTCCTGCCAGTTTCAGGTCCTCTCGTCTGGCTGGGGATCCTGTTCCCAGAAATCTGCTCTCTCGCCCCCCCAGCAGCTCACTGGCCGCCTGACTTCAGCAGTACGGTGTGTTTGGCTTTGCAGGTGTGATTCGCTGCCCGCGCATCAGGAAGGACAGCAGCGGGGACCAGGGCAGCGACGAGGAGGGCAGCCTGCAGAAGGAGCAGGAGAGTGCCGTGGACAAGCACAACCTGGAGCGCAAGTGTGCCCTGCTGGAGTACACCACGTGCGTGCCGCCCTCACACGCGGGCCCTGGGTGGCGCCACGTCTGGCTTCGGGTCAGGCCCGGGGCCAAGGGCTGGTGCAGAGGCTGCACGTTGGCATCTCTGGGCCAGAGATGGCCCCAGCCACGCGTTGTTTCAAAAAAGTTGCCAAAATTAAAAATTGAGAACTTACTAAAGTCTGGGGTTATGACAGATTCTTCACTTCTGCTCGTCAGGTGTTTTTCTGGGAAGGTGGAAGTGAACAAAAATGCCCTAGCCACCCCACAGTTCTCTTTCAGTGCCCGAGTGACGCTCATTCCGTTTATTCCCACCTCACAGGGGGAGCCGAGAGGTGGTGGACGAAGGCTTGATCCCAGGAGATGGGCTGGGCGCCGCGGGGCTCGACTCCAGCTTCTACGGACACCTGAAGCGCAACTGGATCTGGACCAGCTACATCATCAAGGCCAGAAAGGTGGGCTTGGGGGCCGCAGACCGCAGCTCAGGGGCCGGCGTGCCTCTCCAGCCCAGGCTCAGGGCTCCTGAATTAGTGCCAGAGGCATAGTGTTTACTTCCCTTTCACTGGAGCTACGTCAGGCCCCTTGGGTGTCTGTCTGGATTACTACTTTTCAATAGGTGCTTGCTCTGTCACGTGGAACAAGGCCCTCCCTGGTGGCGCATGTGGTTAAGGCACAGCACTGTGATGCTGTCCACAGCCACTGCAGCATGAGTTCGATCCCTGGCCAGAGAGCTGGCCCACATGGCGCGGCAGACCTCTGCTGACCCGCCCGCTGCTCCCCTCAGCAGTGTGCTTTGTCCATCTGCCTGTTCTGCTCCCCACTCTGTGATGGATCCTCTCAACCCCCTGGCCTGTACCCTAGTTCTGTATGCATAAATAAATAAATCTTAAGACAAATCAAGTAGCAGAAAGCTTGAGAGACAAGTATCATACAAGAGGGGAGCATGCATGAATCAGACAGTGGCACTAAGGGGCGCCCCAGTTTCGTGGCAGGCCCCGCCCTCCTAGGCTGGGTCAGGCATGTTCGCTGCATGGCGCTCCTGGCCGGGGACTCTCGGCACGCCTGCCAACTGCAGCATGTGCTTGTGTTTCAGGAGAGCACCACTTCAGAGAACGGGCTCACGGTGAGGCTCCAGACGTTTCTGTCTAAGCATCCGTTGCCACTTGGTGCTGGAGGTACGTGTGCCGAGGCTTCACCCCAGTACGGTCCTGGTGCCAGTGAGTCCAGACACCACCGCACATCTCATTTGGCTCCGGCCTTTGCGGAGCTCATCTTGAGACTGATCTGTGGTCACTTCTAGGCAACGGAAGGTTGAATATCTGGGGGGAAGCAGGTTCCGGAGCCACTCTCTGTGCTGACAGGGAAGAGCAGCTTGACATGGAGCAGGAGCCCCTGCTGGACAGAAACCTCAGAGTGAGAGGCGGGAAGAACCAGAAGCGGAAGCGGCTGAAGAAGGACCCTGCAAAGAAGTCCAAGAGAAAGAAAAAAGGTTTCACTTGCTTGTTTGTGCCTGCTAGGCCTCATCTGGGCCTGGTCCGGCTTGGACCCGAGCCTGAGGCGTGGGGTTTGAGTCCCTCCACGAGGTGCCGCCTTGCATGCGTGCTGCTTAGTTCCCAGTGAGCTTCCTGGGCACCTTCCACTGTCTCTGTTGTGTGGCTTCTACATTAGAGCCGCCTTAGTCCAGGTTCTGACTGCACCTCTCCGGGGAAGCCTTAGCCCAGGTCCTCAGAAACACCTCATCGCAAGCAGCCGGAATATTGTCACTCTGTTGATTTGCCTTTCAGTGTTTTGCACTTACGCTGATGAAACTAAAGCTCAGTTTTGTGTTCTAAAAGTAGAGGAGAGGGGCAGTCGTGCCTGGCACACCTGCAGGCCTCCCGCACCCCTCGGGTGTGCGGCCCCTAGGCTGCCACTCGGCCTCTGATGGGCAGGAGGGCAGTAAGACTGGCGCCTGTGTTTCAGACCCTTTTGTGTCACTTGAGCGCTCTTTTTGTTGTGACAGTAACTTGAGAGCTATTGCTTTTCCACAGGAAAGCAGAATTTAGTAGCTCAGAAAACAGTTTTTGTAGTTTGCTTGGCTGGTGTCTGAAGAGACAGCCCCGCCTTTGCCAGAAAGGCCGCCGGTCACCTGCCAGGGTCTGTGTAGGAGCCGTGTGGCCATGAAGACGGGGTTCACGCCAGGCAAAGTGCGTGGTCCCCTCTGAAGCTAGCCTGCCTGAGCGGACACTCACGCAACGGTCTTTGGGGACCAGCATGTGCTGCCGCCCTGACCTGCGAGCCTGCTGCCTGTTCTCCTCCGTGAGGAGACTCAGCCTGGGCTTGGCAACTGGGGCGCAAGTCCAGAGGCTGCTGCGGCGAGGCTGTGACTTGGGCAGGTTGCCGTGTGGCGCTGTTTCAGGTGTCCTCAAGTGCAAAAGGGGGAGGCCTTGTGTCCTCTTCGTGGGGATGTTGCCAAGCATCACTGACAGGCGCGTTGAGGCCACACTGGGGTTACATCCAGGCGCCTTCCCTCCAGGCAGCCCGGTGGGATGCGCCTGGCCCCACAGAGCGCAGGGACTGTGCTGGGCGCGCGGGCTTCCCGGCGTGCCAGCGCCTCAGCGAGGTAGTGCGCGGTGGGAAGCATTGCCGATCGGCAGCTATCTAGTAAGAGGCCATCTTCAGGCCATCCAGCCTGTCACCAGGACGTGATGCCGAAGAGAAATGATGAAAGGGTGTTTGAAAAGTCTGTCAGGAAGGGCCGAGTCTTTGTGGCTCACTGTACGGCTTCCCACACGCCGAGATTCTGTAATGAGGCCCGGGCCAGGGGCCTTCCCCGCAGCAAGGGGGGACGGAGGAGTCACAGCCGCCTCTCTCCCCCCTCCCCGCCGGTGTTCTCAGAAGAGCTCTCCGAAGATAAAAACAAAAAGCCGCGCTACCACGACGAGGCCGACCAGAGCGCACTGCAGAGGATGACGCGGCTGCGCGTCACCTGGTCCATGCAGGAGGACGGGCTGCTCATGCTCTGCCGCATCGCCAGCAACGTCCTCAACACCAAGGTGGGCCGCGCCGCCCCGCCCCGCCC
>NW_004567133.1:6201061-6209222 GCF_000260355.1 Condylura cristata
GCGCTCTTTCCTGCCTCCCCACTCGGCCATCCTGCCCGGCCGCGCTGCCCCAGGCCAGTGACCCCCCCGCGCCTCCTTTGCACGTTCCCTGCAGCCCTCGGCGACCGCGTGCGGGCTGCAGGCAGCCTGTCTCTGGCTTCGCGGCGAGTCCACCCCTTCCTGCGCCCTCCACCGGTCCCACCTGCCTGGAACACTCCTGCTTATCTTTCAGAAACTGCTTACCCTCCCTGGCAAGGCCTCCTTGATCCTGCCGAGTGGAAGTAACTGCTGTGCCCCTCCTGGGCCTTGGAGATCTGCTTTACATGCCCGCTCTGGTGCTCTGGCGCCTCTCAGCCCCCTAGTGGCTGCTTCTGGGCAGAGACTCTGTTTGTGTTCGCGGCTGCAGCCCCCAGCGTGGCGCCTGTGCACGGTGCTCACGCAGTCGGTGTGCGTCGGGACAGTCGCCTCAGGCTCCTCGCGGTCTCTCGGGTCACCCACCTTCCTCTCCACCTTCCTCTCTCCCATGCTGTCACGTGGCGTCCTCCCGCCTGGCCCGAGTCCCTAGCGGTGGGGAGGGACTTGTTCTGTCTCTCATAAATGCTTCTTTCCCCTAATGGCAGTCAGAGCCCGAGTCCACAGGGCACCTCCCCCGGCCTTGCTGGGTGCACCCTGTTGTGCTGGCCTGAGCGCTCCAGTTTGCGGCAAGGCATGGGGGAGAGCTTTCCTACAGAGTGTGTTCTGATGCCACCAGAGTGGGCTCTGCCCTCGGCCCAGGCCCCTTCCAGGTAGCCCCAGGTGGAGTCGACGGGCAGCATCCTGGGGGTCAGGCCTGTAGCCTGTTCACAGCCTGCCCGTGGAGAGGTGCCGCAGGGGAGCCCTGTCCCCTTGTACTCCTTGGCTGCAGGCTCAGTAGACCAGACTCTCTCACCCTCGGTCCCCTTCTAAATTGCAACCCAGTCCTTTCTGTGACGAAGAACCTTGAGGCGCGGTATGCTGCCCCCATGGCTCTAACTCCTTTGCAGTGGTTTTCACCACGTCAGATGTAGGAGGAGCCAGGGAGCCCTGCCCATGTCAGTGGAGCCTCCCCACTTGCGCACTTGAACTTGCATGAGTTCTTTGTCTCCCTCCTCCGAGGGCCAAGGAAGTAACCTTGTCGTCAAGCCCCTTCCTTGCCTCAGCTCTGCCTTCGCAGATGCTGCGGCGAGACAGCCCCGGCCTGCTAAAGTAGTGCCTTCCAGCTCCACTTGTGTGACGCACGGGCGCAACGTCTGCCCTGCCCAGCCTGTGGTCAAGCCTGTATCGCCCTTCACTGGGCACTCTGCTGTACCAGAACTCCCCGACTCACGCAATTCCAGACACGTGAGCATCCTTGTTAGGGCCTAAAGCTGGCCTTTCCCCACTGGACATTGAGTGCGTCTGATTCTTCCATGCCCAGCCCTCGCTCTGGCGAGGCACAAAGTCACTGCCCCATAAATGTGACAGTACAGGTGACGATTTTGAGTCTCCACTGAGAGAAGCTCCCCAGAACGCACCTCCCCGCTTTGTGTTAGTGACTCATACATACGTGCGCTCTGAGGTGCTGATGTTCCCTCTTGGTTCTGCCTTTGATCCAGGTGAAGGGCCCGTTTGTGCCCTGGCAGGTTGTGCGGGACATTTTGCACGCCACCTTTGAAGAGTCTTTGGACAAAACATCTCATTCAGTTGGACGAAGAGCTCGCTACATAGTCAAAAATCCACAAGCCTACCTGAACTACAAGTGAGTTATTGGAACGTTCTTAACTCCAGGACAAGGTTATTCCAGGGCTTCTGGTCCATCCTCTTTCATCCCATTTGCTTCAGGGTCCGGTGTTAGATGCAGGTGCCCAGTAGCGCAGCAGGTGGGGGTTGCCAGCAAGGCTGCCTCACCCATCCGCCCACAGGGCTGGGGCATAAAGCTCTTGCCAGCCCTTTCAGATCTTCCTGTGACTCCCTCCACAGGTAGAGCATGAGTGGGGGGACCAGAGAGCATGTGGGAGGTACGGGCAGGCGCCCACGCTTGCAGCCAGCAGGAGAGTGGGGCCAGAGGGGACACGTGGCACACCTGGAGAGAAATGCCTCTGCCAGCTGGTCAGTCGGGCCCCAGGTCAGCAGGAGGGAGGAGGCTGGGCCATGGCAGCCTGCAGTCAGCCAGACTGTAGGGAGAGGTCAGCCGAGCCCTGGACTGCGGGGGGAGCAGCTCTCACAGGGCCTCAGCCTCAGCACTGTTGACATCATGGGCTAGTAATTCTTTATTGGGGGCCATCCTAGGGGATGTGCGAGCATCTCTGCCCTACCCACAAACTGCCGGGAGCACCCCCCACCCACTACTGTGACAACCAGAAATGTTCAGTTGTCCCCTGGGGAGCAAACCACCCCTGTAGAGAACTGTCAGGGTAGGTGGCCAAGGGGCCTGAGTGCAGCCTCTGTACTCTTGGCCTTTCCTGATTTCATTTGGGAAATCACCTTGTCAGTTCTTCGACTTTGAGTGGAAACAGGCCCTGAAAAAAGATGCCAGGTGGCCACAGTGACAGGGATTGGCAGTGAATTGAGATCTGGAGCCTGGGCCCTTGTCTGATGCTTTGGTTCTGCCCATAGCAGCCTGAGGCAGTGCAGTGCGAGGGGCTGCAGGGTGGCAGGCCTGGGTCTCCCTGCAAGTCTGGAGCTGTGGGGCCGGGGGCAGGGAGTTTATCTTGAGGCTGTTTCGTCACAGTGACCGAAACAGTGATGGCAGTAGGCGCCGCATCTACCCTGCCTGCCCAGCCCTCGGCCTGTGTGTGACCTCAGGGGCCCTGACTTCCCCGATCTGTAAAAGGAGTCCCAGCCTCTCCTTGGCGAGCCCTTTGGGGTCCAAGGGGCCGGCTCCTGGGAGCCCAGCAGACGCTGGCTGCTTCCTCTTCGCTTCCCTGGGCGGGGCAGGCTCTCCTTGCATCCCGGAGACAGGCAGACTGGCGGGGGCAGTTAGCGCTGTGTGGTCGAGCTCTCAGCAGCAAGCCTGCCGCACGTGTGTCCATGTCCGTGTGCTTCCATGGAGGTCAGCCGGTTGGGTCCTGGCCAGGTCCGGTGAGAGGCAGGTGAGCGTTACTACTCTCGGCTCCCACAGGGAGGAGGAGCTCAGAGAGGCCAAGGGGCACAGTGTGCGCAGCGAGGCCCCTCTGCTGACCCCAGGTCCTTCGTGTTTGAAAGCTGTAGTCACTTGACAGCAAGTAATTTGTCCTTCCTGCCCAGCGCAGGCTCGAATGTTAGGGCAGAAGCGGCGGTTCTGCACTCAGAGTGACGTCAGCCCTGGGTCCCTTGTCCTTTCTCTGCAGGGTCTGCCTGGTCGAGGTGTACCAGGACAAGGCTCTCATCGGGGATTTCATGAACCGGAAGTGTGACTATGAAGACCCTAAGGTGGGCCCGCACGATGCCCTGGCCTGTGTCTGCCCCGCTGCGGCCTCTGGTCTCATGCTGCCTCTGCTGGTCAGGCAGACATGGGCTTTTCTCCTGCTCCTTTGGGAAATCAGCTTGTCAGTTCTTTGACTTTGTATATCATTCTGCCCAGCATCCATCCTGAAAAGCCACTTTATAGGCCTGTGTCGTGGCCTCTCGCTAAGAAAGTAGGGCAGCCCCTCGGAAATGGCGAGCAGCTAGACTGTGGGGGCCTGTGGGCAGGGTGCGAGTTTCTCTCTGAGTGTTCTGCGGCGGGTGGGGCGGTGGGGGCTGACGGGGAGGGAGCTGCCCTCTGCACCCACACTTCTCTGCCTTTTGGCTCTCTGTTCATGCTCTGCTCGTTGCGGGGCGTACGGGGGACGATTCACAGTGAAGGTCCAGCCCTCACCTCGGGGAGCCCGGGGCAGTGGCACAGGCAGAGAAGTGGGCAGCAGAGGAAGGCGCAGCCGCTCTGGGGGGAGCATGGGTCTGCTGACATCGTAGAGGTGCACCCGGAGACCTTGTGAAGCACGTGACAGAAAAAAGCAACCTGGTAGCAACAGAAGGCCCCAAACCTGGCAGCCCAGAGGTAGGCAGGCCCGGCTGTGCAGCAGAGCAGAGATGTCATCGTGCACCCAGCTTCCTCTGTCACTTCACTCCAGGTCCCCAGTGGTCGGCTTTCCGTCCTCAAGCCAGCCATGTCATGGTTTGCCGGGGACTGCCGGAGCCCAGGCCACCACCGCAGATCCAGTAGGAAGAAGTGGGGGCCACTGGACTACTAGGACAGCCTTTGCAGAAGCCCTGTGATGGCCTTATTGTTTGAGACTGTCCTAAGGAGCCTGTCTCCCCAAACCAAGTCAGGGCGGACTCCAGAAGTAGGTGATGTAGAGACATTTACTACGGAGGACTTTTCATAGACATAGCACTGAACTGAGCCAGCAAACACAAGGTGTTGAGGCCCCGGCAACAAAGGAAGGAGGCGGCGGGCGCCCGAGGCCGTGGTGGCCAGCGAGCTCAAGGGACGGAGTGTGGATTCACTCTGGGCTGTGTTGGGGCACCGGGTTTCTGGAATTGGACGTGGCGAGGCAGTGAGACTGCACTGGGACCAGGTCTGGGCTGGGCGGTCACAGCATGACTGCAGAGGAGGGGACGATGAGGGCTGGTGATGGCACGTGGGAGTGGAGAGGAAGGAGACTGGCTCCCACCAGCGACCCAGGTGGGAAG
Source organism: Condylura cristata (assembly GCF_000260355.1). NCBI lineage: Eukaryota > Metazoa > Chordata > Mammalia > Eulipotyphla > Talpidae > Condylura > Condylura cristata. Next base: position 6,205,691 of record NW_004567133.1, read on the forward strand.
AGACCGGGAGGAGGGAGGTGACGGGAGTGCAGGCTTGCTGGCCCAGGCCCTCTGGGGACCGTGCGGCACATGTTGAGTCCCCCCAGGACTTGTGGGAAAGGGCTGGCAGTGCAGGTGTGGGGCCGTCCGCACTTCTGGCTTCTTCCTGGCAGACTCGCTGCCCTGGGGAGGCAGGAAGACAGCAGTGGGCCGCTCTCGGTCTGTTTTTGGGAGGTCCCTGCCACAGGAGTTTCTTGCAAAATATTCCTTGATGTGTCTCAGTGAGCCTCCCTTCAGGGAGAGGAAGGGCTTAACATCTCCTTGTCTGTTGAAAGGTTTGTGCCAACGAGTTTAAAGAATTTGTGGAGAAGCTTAAAGAAAAATTCACGTCGTCGCTAAAGAATCCTAACCTTGACATCCCAGACACTCTCCAGGAGCTGTTTGCCAGGTGAGCTGCGCCTGGGCAGGTCTGTGTGATGCTCCTGGGCAGGAGACTGTCACGGCCAGGACCCGCAGGCCTCTCCCTGGTCGGGAGCAGGCCACGCCACGCGGCCTGCTGTCTCGGCGGGCTCTGGAGCCCTCCGCTTCTCTCAGGAGAACTCGGATTTCCTCCGTAAAGAGAGGCTGTTCGCCCTGAGCCCCTGTTTGTAGAGGTACAAGGCTTTTGGAGTGGCTCCCCCCTCCGTTCACCCAGCTTATCACGTGCCTGCTGCCAGGCCTCAGCAGCCAGCATGGCCATTTTCAGAGCTGGCATCCTTTAGCTAACTGTGGGCTTCAGTTCTCGCGGTGAGCTGTTCCCAGAACTCCCAGACGGTGTGCTGTGCATTCATCCCTAAAGATGTTCACGTGCCTGGCGACCTGTCTTAACTTGTAACCCCATGTATTTTTAATAACCTGTGGGGCAACTTTTAGTCATGAAAGCAGACAAAGCTTTATTTTTCCCCCAAATTCTGTTTGTTGAGATAAAGTAGGTTCACATCTTGTATCTGCTCTGGGGCTTACAGGCCCAAAGCTCTGCAGACATGCACCTCACCCCTGCCCGGTCTGCAGTGGTCCGCAGCGGTCACCCGTGCCCCACGCCGCCTCCGGCAGCCAGCGCTGGGTCCTGCCGCTTACTCCTCCCAGGCCGACTCCTGACCCTCGTCTTCGTAGCCCTCAGCCCTCATCTTCGTAGCCTGTTCCTGTGATGTGCAGAGCGTGGCACGGTCTCGCTCCCGGCTTACGTGTACATGTCTGACCTGTAGTGAGTAACATGTCAGCCAGCAGCCAGCCGCCCTGAGAGCACCGGCTGTGCTGGTGGAGGCCGGCTGCGCCCTCACGCCCTGCCCCCCTCACGCAGATACCGCGTGCTGGCGATCGGAGACGAGAGAGAGCAGATCAGGAAAGAGGACGAGCTCTCCAGGCGAGTGCTGCCGCGCGTGCCCTGGGGCTGCCGGGCCAGGGGGAGTAAAGCATTTGCTGGGCGCGCTGTCTCCCGCCGTGTGCTCTCTGCGCGGCCTTCTCCTCTGGCACAGAGTGGTGCTGGGTGTGCCAGCCACCCGCCAGCCCGTGAAGACCAATATACCTACTCCTGGGCCTTTCCCAGGAAGCTGCGCTCCGCTAACCCTGCCCAGCCCTGCCGGGCCTCCGAGGGCTGGGGAAACCGTTCCAACTCCTCTGTGAGCTTTCCGCGCAAAATTCTGGTTAGAAAGCTCAGTTTGATATTTTCCAAGTTGGATAACTGCTATTCGGTTTGACTTTTGTCTGCTAGTTCAGAGAGAAGCCTCCTTTCTTTGGGGAAGGCCAGCTTAGAGTTGGATGGAAAGAAAAACTAAGCCCGGCCCATGCTAGTTGTCGTGTCAGCCTGTTCCCCAGGCTCGGAAGGTTACGCTACCTTTTACCCACTAGATTAAAACTGTTTTCCTGCAACAACAGGCCAGTTAGCAAGGCCTAAAACCATCATTTATTTTGTTTAGTTTTATGACTGGTAACTGGCATTGATGTCACCATTGTGAGAGTAAAACTGTGTTTTTAAAGATTGATTTATTGATGCGTACAGAACTGGGATACAAGCCAGAGGTGCAGGGGCAGTGAGAGGGTTCACCAGAGACAGAGTGGGGAGCAGAACAGGCAGATCGCTGAAACACACTGCTGAGGGGGCAGCAGGTGGGCCAGGAGAGGTCTCCCGCGCCATGTGGGTCAGCTCCGGGGCGGGCATCGAACTCGCACTGAAGTGGCTGTGGCCAGCCTGCAGTGCTGCGTCCTTACCCACTGCGCCATCAGGGAAGGCCGCGAGATTAAAACTTTTAACGAGCATCGAATGTGCCCTAGACGAACAGTGGTACCCCCCGGCCTGTGGTCTCATGTCGCTCTGCTCCCCTCTTTCAGCGTGGATGACATCCACTTCCTGGTGCTCCAGAACCTGATCCAGAGCACACTGGCCCTCTCGGACAGCCAGATGAAGTCCTGTCAGTCCTTCCAGGTGGGTGCCCCACGCTGGGCCGCTGCTCCTTCCCTCAGCCGCGCAATCCGAGGGGCCCAGTCTCCCCCAAGACTCCAGCCCTCACTTCTTGCATCTTTGAAGTGTGGGTGCCGGACCCAGTGACCTCCGGAATCCTCCCCACGCTCAAGTTTTAAGTCTAAAGTTAAAAACAGAAAACTAAGATGAGACGAGACGGGACCAAGGAGCTTTGTCCCTGCGCTCTGCGTCTCCCCACGTTGGCTGGGACGCGTGTGGGTGCTTTGAGGGCAGGTGACGGGAAGGAAAGCTGCCTTTCTGTGGGCAGTGAGTCTTACCTGTTTCCTAAGGACTCAGAACTGTCATGTGGCTTATTGTGAGCAGGCAGCGTGGAAGAGGAAGGCAAAGCTCTTTTAACCCCACATTGAGTCTGGGAAGGTGGGATATTAGTCCTCTTAAAATATGGAAACTTGGGGTTCAGAAAAAGCGTGGCCAAGATCTCTCAGCTGTTTCCCAGTCTGTGTGGCCACCAAGGCTCAGCAAGGAGCAGCCACAGGGCCTGCTCCCCAGGCGGTGCAGAAAGTACTCCCCAGAACAGCCTGGTGCCAGCCTCAACCCAGACTTCAGCTCTGGCTTCCATGACTCAATCAGCCCTGTTTGGAAGGTGAGGGGAGACATCAGAAAACAGCAGGCTGATACTATTTCTGATTCCACTGGTCAATTTAGACAACCGGTGTCCCAGAAGTCGGGGTGCCTTGCAGTCCGCTAGCAAGCTTCAGCACCTGGACCCCAGGCTCCACCCCAGAGATTGCGGCCGCCTGGGCAGCACTGGACACTGGTGGAGACCGTGTGGGCGCTGCATGTGTTCCCCGTGTGGCACCTGTTACTTGGGTTACAAGGGCCAAGAGAAGGTGGGGGCGGCTCTCTGGAGAGTAAGCAGCCAGGTTTGACCACAGCGCTTGAGCAAAGCACCCCGCAGCCTAGTGGGAAGCGATGTGTGTGGGGAGAGCGTCGGGGAGTCGGGGGTAGAAACAGCCAGACCCAGTGCGTCTCGGCCCCGGCGGTCTCTGCACCCACTGCCTCTGTCTGCGCCGGTGGGCGGTGTGGGGCACACGG
>NW_004567133.1:6211358-6215365 GCF_000260355.1 Condylura cristata
CGGTGGGGGCCGAGGCCGCCGTGGGAGGAGACGGCGTGCCCCTGGGGGCCGGCACAGCAGGCAGCTCACGTCCCTCATCTGGGTCTCTCTTCTAGTTTGGGGAAGGATGGGAGCTTGGAGGAGGAAGAGGAGGAAGAGGAAGACTTGGATGAAGCCGCGGCGGGCAAGCGCCAGAACATTGAGGTGAAAGCCCCCCAGGCCTCCCACACTAACTACCTGCTGATGAGGGGCTACTGCGCCCCCGGCATCGTCAGCATCCGCAACCTCAACCCCAACGACAGCATCGTGGTGAACTCCTGCCAGGTGAAGTTCCGGCTGCGCCGCACACCCTTGCCCACCCGGCTCGGGCCTGCCGGTGAGTGCTCCCCGTCCTGCCCGGCCCCGCCCCTCTGGGACGCCGGGACGTGGTCGTGGTCGAGTCCCCTGCGGCCTCTGTGCGGCCGCACTCGGCTCGCCCGTCCTCTCATCTGCTGCGGGCCCGCCGCTCACCTGCTGACTTGCGTTGGCTCCCTTGGGGACGTCAGATAACTAACTGCTGTGTTTCCCGTGCCCTGGACATAGCAGTCTCTTCCCTCTGCGCTTACTGAGAATACCGGCCCCCGCTCCTTCCCTCCCAGCCCTCTCCTGCCTCAGTCTGACACCCCCTTTCTCATCCGAGAGCCGGGCAGTGTCCCCACGGTGCCCCTGCTGGAGTCCCGCCAGCCCGTAGACTGCAGCGTGGCCCGGCCGTGGTCTCAGACTGCAGGGATGGCAGGAGAGTAGAAGGTCCCTGTGCCTCGCGGCGCGTGGGCCGCTGGGTGTGTGGGCACCAGGACTCCCGGCAGAGCAGTGAGGGGCCCCCGCCAGAGCTCCGGGTTCTCATGCCGCCCTGTTCCCTGTGAGGCTGCAGGAGCAGGATTCCAGGGGCCCCAGAGAGGCCGGCCACTGTTGGGGGCGCGTGACGCCGCGCCCCAGCATGTCCTGCCGCACACAGCCTGTGCTCTGCTGGGCGATGGGGTGCTGTTGGGCTGACCCCGCCTCTGCCTCACCCCGCAGTCACGTCCCTGGACGAGCTAACTGTGGGCGGCGCCCACCTCCCCGACACGTTCACCAGGCTGATAAACAGCCAAGACGCCTGCAGCCTGGAAGACTTTGCTCACCAGCTGGAGCTGTCTGGCTACACCCCCGAGGACGTGGCTGCTGCCTTGGAGGTCCAGGGGGCCATTGCGGCCTCGGGTTGCTTCGGGGTGGACAAGGCAGAGCTGGGCAGGCGCTTCTCCGCCTTTGAGAAGACAGATGGCGAGCGCACCAGGACCTTCACAGACTACATTCAGGTGAGCCCGCCCTGCACGCCAGTCTGTCGGGACAGGCAACTCATGGGGCGGGAGGGGGTGCCAGCCCGGTGCACGTCGGTCCCACACTGACCCATGTACCCCTGCTTTCCTAGGACCTCCTGGGGCAGCACCAGGTGCTGGAAGTGGGCGGCAACACAGCTCGCCTGGTGACCATGGCCTCTGCCCAGCCCTGGCTCCTTCACTCGGTGCGGCTAAAAGAGGACAATGCAGATGCTCAAAAGGAAGACCCCCAGGCCAGGGCCCCAGAGGGGTCTTCCAGTGAGGGCGGCCCCTCCGAGGACAAGACACCCCCTTCTCAGGGGCCTAGGAGCACCAAGAGGCGGGCCAGCTGGGCCGTCTCTGACCCGGCCAGTCAGAGTGGAGAGCCCGACAGCGCCCAGACCCCCCCTGCAAAGAGGCTCACGCTCCAGGATGTGCGTGTCGCCCCCAGCCCTGAGCCCCGAGCCGACGAGGGGGCAGAAACCCAGGTGTTTGCTCTGCCCGCAGCGTCTGAAGACACAGATGCAGGGGAGCCTCCCCAGGGAGCGCCAGATTCTGGGCAGCTGGACCAAGAGGTTGTTGGGGGACCCAGCTCCCCAGCCCAAGAGCTCCTAGCCTGTCAGACCCAGCTTCCAGAGGGCTCGGAAGACCCCAGAGGTACAGAACCGTTTCCTCCCCGCACCCAGCAGCTCCCTTGGGTGACTGACCCACCCTGTCCTCCCAAACCGGGAACCTGCTCTAGCCAGGAGTGGAGCCTTGACTTCCGCTTTCCTTCCCTGAGCCTGGAGGGGAAAGGTCCTGCTCGTTTATGCTCAGTGGAGGGCAGAGGGTTGCAGGCTCTCGAGGTCATTCTGGAAAGCCTACTCGGGCAGCCCTGACAGGAGCAGGGGCAGGAGTCGGGGGTCTTCTGAGGGTGGGGGGTGCGCCGCCCGCCTGCACGCTCAGGCTCTTCACGCCCCCGAGTGTGTTTGCTTTGGGCAGCCTGCCTAAGGACTGACCCACGCAGCTCTGCATCGGGGTTTCTGGAGGAAAGATGAGGTGCTTACTTGCGTGCCCCCATCCCGCCCCTGCATGGGGCTCCTCAGACTCCTGGGAACCAGCCCCCTCACCCCACACTGGCTCACGAGGTCCAGCCCAAATTGTGTCTCATCCGTGGCCTCTGCGGGCCGCCCCCCCCCCCCCCCCCGCCCCCCGAGGTCCAGCCCAAATTGTGTCTCATCCGTGGCCTCTGCGGGCCGCCCCCCCCCCCCCTGCGCAGGAGGGCGGCCGTGAGGGTGGGGGTTGCAAGTCTTCTTGTTCCGGGCTTTGCCCCCAGCGTCTCTTGCCCTTTCCTGCTGCTGTCAGGTGTGCTGGAGAGTGCCGTGACCGGCAGCCTGTCCCAAGCCATGCTGGAAAAGTGAGTGCGACTCCCCCTGGGGGGCTGGGGCTCTCCCCCCTGGGGGGGGCTGGGGCGCTGAGAGCCGGGGAGTGTGACTCCCCTCGGGGGGGCTGGGGCGCTGAGAGCCCGGCGTCTGCCATGGGCCGTGCCCCTCCATTGCAGAGGCCTGAGCCTGGCACCCGCTTGCCCGCCCCGCAGGGACTGCGAGAGCATCTGCTTCATCGGCCGCCCGTGGCGCATCGTGGACGGCCACTTGAACACGCCGGTGTGCAAGGGCATGATGGAGGCCGTGCTGTACCACATCATGGCCAGGCCTGGCGTCCCCGAGAGCTGCCTGCTGCAGCACTACCAGGGCGTCCTGCAGCCCATCGCCGTGCAGGAGCTGCTGCAGGTGCGTCCAGGCTCCCAGGCCCCCGGGAGGCCTCGGCGCACGCGGGGGCGGCGGTGGATGTGCTGGGTGGTCCTGCCAGGGGCGGCCCGGAGGGCCGCAGATAAGGGGGTCAGCTCGTCTCTTCCCCCGAGTGGGCTCCTGGGGGGGGGCTGTGCCCGCTGTGCCGTCTCCGCCCGTGTGGGGCTGACCAGCCGTCCATCCTCCGCCCGGCTCTCTGCCCTTCAGCGCTGCGGTCGCCCAGGCCTGTTCTCCACATTTCTCTCTCAGCCTCGAGCCTCCTGACACCTCCCTGGGCTTCTGCCCCCCACTGTCCCCTGCTGCCTAGCTCATGTCTGCAGGGCCTCCCGCTGGCACTCTCTCTAGCCCGGACTCCTGAGCCCCCAGGGCAGCCGCTTAGTGGGCCCTGAGCCCTGTGGGAAGTGGAGGAGCTGGGGACCAGAGGTGGTGTCCTGGGTTGCTGGCCTGCACCCCGGCTCTGTGGGAGTGGGGGCTTGAAGTTCAGTGTGAAAGCCAGCACCGGTGCCTGGGAAGCCAGTTTGTGGCCTGGCTCTACACTGCCTCGGCGTACAAATGCCAGTTACCCTCTCTATCCCCCTGCCCAGAGGCCACATAGGCAGCTGCTCCTGCACTCACCTTAAACCTGTTTGTGGTTCTCCAGGGCCTGGAGTACCTTGGCTGCATTAAAAAGCGCTGGCTGAGAAGGCCCGCGCCTCCCTCGCTCTTCTCGAAGCCGGAGTTCGAGGAGCCAGAGGCGCCCTGCGGCCTGAACGAGAGCGCCACGGTGTTCTACGAGCCCACCCTGGACTGCACGCTGCGGCTGGGCCGCGTGTTCCCGCACGAGATCAACTGGAACAAGTGGCTGCACCTGTGAGGCCGCTGGTCAGCAGGGCCCTCCGCGCTGACCCCGGGAGCCAGCCCGCGCGAA
>NW_004567133.1:6215655-6219468 GCF_000260355.1 Condylura cristata
TGAGGTCCAGAGGCCCTACTGGGCTGTCCTCCAAGGCCCAGTGTGGCCGCCGCTGGGGCCGGGACCGTCTGGGGAGGAAGAGCCTTCTGGGACCCCAGTATTTCACAGCCGGCCGGCCCGGCGGCGCTCTGGGCTCTGGGGTCTGCTCACTCCGCCACTGCTCAGTCGCCCTGTGCTCCCCGAAGCCCACGTGCCTTGAGAGGCCAGGCTTGGTGGGTGGGTGTCACAGTGGGCTCTGCCCCTAGGCCAGGGGCCTCCTCGGCGACACGCTGACCCCAGGCTAGGACTGAGCCACCCGGGAGCCGGCAGGCCCTTAGCAGCGTGACAGCCCCCAGCAGGAGCGAGGAGTCCCGGAGGCTTGAGGTTAGTTGGTTTTGTTCTGTCAGTCTTTTCCCTCACTAAAAAAAAAATAGTCTCCTGGCATGTATTTATTTTTTAATTAAAGTGACGTAAACTTCATTTCGTCTTGTGTTTCTTAAAGAATCTTTGCTCCTCTGGGAGATCCCTTGCTTTTAACTGCAGAACTGGCAGGAATGGATGTTCCCAGGAAGACCTCAGTGGGCCTAGGGGTATTTTTTGATGAGATCAAGTAGAAAAATGAATGTGATCTGCTTTATAAACACAAGTGCCTTTTTAAATCCTCATTACGTGTGGTGGAAAGAAGGCAGGTTTGGGGATCCACCTTGGCTTTCACAGCTCAGTGCCATCGTTTTCTCATTTGAAAATGGGGATAGACTTGCTCGCAGGAGGCTGAGCTGGGGGACACGCGTGCAGGTGCCCCGTGGCGTGGAGCAAGCTCACGTCCGCGCCTCCTTGCTGAGGACAGTTGTGCCTGCGGTGGAGGGCCGGGACTCGGGCGCGTGCCGTCCTCAGGGTGGGTGATGGGGCGCTTGCTGCGTGCCTGTGGCTGTCTGGGCCAGTGTGTCCCGTTCTCCCTTCTCGCCCTTCACCTGCCCATCCGCCTACCGGTCTGTCCACCCATCCTTGCCCCATCCATGTACACCCTCACCTACGCACCCATCCATCCACCCACCGTCATCCATCCATCATTCACCCTTGGGCTAGCTCTGCCCCAAGGACTTCAGGACCCCCCAGAGACCAGAAACGGAGCACAGATGCCGTTGGGAGCCGTGCAGGAACAGCTGTGCAGGAACAAGTGCTAGGAAGAGGCCTTGGATTAAATGTGAGGGAGTGGGAGGGACTGGAAGACTGAGATGCTAGTCCCTGGGATACGGAGTTCACATTTAGCGATAACATTCTAAACAAATAAGCACGAGGAGGGCCTGGCTCTGTGCACTCAGGTCCTCCCCATACGGACTTGTTTACGCCTTGTCTTACCTTAACTTGTTTCTTGTTTCTATGTAAGCCGTTAAAAATTGCAGCTGGGACTTAAGCCTCCAGTTTCCTTCAGCTCCCAGATCTTTTTCTTTGCACTTACTTAGAATTTATACAGACACACACCCGCCATGTGAACCTGGGATATGATTTTATAGAAGCAGGTCCATTGATAGAGCATGTGCTGTACCCCTGGGGGTACCCCAAGACCCATGTCGGAACACACAGCTGCCTCCTAACTAGATGGAGCCTCCATTGCTGATGTCCGGGGTTACCCCTTTTCTTGCCCACCATGCTGAACTTGCCTCCTGTACCCCTAGGAGTGTGGGGGACAACCCCAAACCTGCGACACTACCGCCAGCTGCCTCCCAGTCCCCGTCCACCCACCCTGTCTCACTTTGCTCACAACCCCCTGCTGAGAACCATCTCTGTCCTCTGACTGCCCCTCGTGACACCTCCCTCAGCAACTTGTCCCACTGTGCCAGGGCGTTCCAGATGTGTATGCAGGTGGTAGGTGTGTGAGTGTGTGCAGTGTGTATGTGAATGTCCGGGGTGCGTGTGTGCACGTGTCTGTGATCTCCCTGCGCCGCCCAGTTCTCGAGTCAGGTCCGCCCACCCAAGAAGTCAGCCCTTGCTAAATTAAAAGGAACCTGCAGCCCACCGTGTCGTCCTCGCCACAGTCGCATCACATGTAGAAGCCTCCCGATCTCGCAGGTCCTGGACCCTGAGCAGAGGCGGCTCTCTCAGCTGCACTTGCCGAGTTCCAGCCATCACCAGTAGGTGGCACCAGCGCCCAGCAGCTCCCTTCGCTGCTGGTTCACCTGTCTCCAGATGTCTGTAGTTCCTTGTCAGTTAAGGTTGTGACCAGCAAAAGTTGTCTGGGGTGAGGGTGACTTGTCCATAGAAATGATGACAGAACCACACTTTCTGGCTGCTTACAATGTGCCAGACACCGCCTTTAGCACTGTAAGCATGTTAACCTCTGGTCTCACAGTTGCCGGAGCAGCAGGCCTGCCCGGGGTGCCCAGCTCATGATGGAGGGCACCACCCAGGATGGAAAATCCTGCAGTTGGAACCTGGTCAGTGGGCTCACTGGCATTCCCACTCGGGCCTGATGGGGGAAGGTGTGTGGAGAGCATAATGACTGCAACTGCAAGGGACAGGTGAGGTCAGCAGCTCGCTGCGGTCCCGAGCAAGGGCCTGGTGCAGGACCCCTGAGCGAAGACCTGACACGGTGGAACGGGACTTGGCAAGGAGGGTGAGGGGCCCCCTGCGGATGCTCACCAGCCGGCCTTGGCTGAATGCCCATGACATGTGGAGGCAGGACAACAGCAGAGTGACTTCCATACCAGGTGCCTTAAAAGTCCTGGGGATGTACTCTTGGTTCTCTCTAGCACCTCCAGGGCTCTGCACACAGGTGCAGGGGCCAGGACGGGAGAGCATCCTGGTCCGTCCTGACAGCTGAGCCTGCCCAGCAAGGGTCACGTTTCTGTGATGGGATGGCCCACGAGGATGCTGCCTAGGCACCCCCAGGCCAGTTTGCTAAGAGTTTCTGGCCTCTTGACCTAGGTTCCTTCCAGCAAAATTCAGTACCGGTCCGCTCTACACCTTCACATCATGTGTCCAGTGGGTGTCCCTGCACCGGGGAGAGGGCTGGGCCAGGAGAACATGGCCTCTGTGGGAGGGTGTTGCTGTCTATCCTCCTGCCTCGTGGGGGGGGGGCATCAGCCACTCTGGCTGGGTGTGGGGGGGCAAGGATTTCCTTTCCCCACCTCCTGAGCTTGACATTCCTTTGCATTTCTTTAAAAAAATGCATACAGAACTGGGGTACAGGCCAGAGGTTCTGGATAGAGGATTCACCAGAGACAGTGGGGCACAGAACAGGCAGGTTGATGAAGTACACTGCTGTGGGGAGCAGCGGGTGGGTCAGGAGGGGTTTGCTGTGCCACGTGGGTCAGCTTCAGGGCCAGGGATTGAACTCACACCGAAGCAGCTGCTAGCGGCACAGTGCTGTGCTTCAACCCATTTTGCCACTTTTGCACTTCTAAGCCTTTGCTCAGTGCCTCCTGCTGCCTACACAGCCTAAATCCCCCAGTTCTTTTCTCAAAGGTGCCAGACAGTGCCTTCTCCCTAAAGCCCCTCCCTGCCCAGTCCCTCCTGACACCACCTGGGTTCCTCTCAGGGGTGTGCGGCTCTGCCTCAGACCAGCCAGGGGGGGCAGCCTTGTTCATCTCTTCCCAAGTCCATGTTTGGGTTCACGAGGTTGGTGGCTATGATGTATTTACACTGAGAGAATATTTACACCGAGAGAACAAGTGAACACCGTCAGTCGGAACTTGTTGAGAGCTTACTGTCTACCAGTCTGGGATAAAACAGTGAACAAAAGAGCCAAGGTTGTTGCTTCATGGAGCTTCTGCTTGATCTATCATCCTTGTCTCTAGCATGTTTATCTCTATCCACCCATCCATCCACCCACCC
>NW_004567133.1:6219923-6293255 GCF_000260355.1 Condylura cristata
CCACCCACCCATCCACCATCCACCCACCCATCCACCCATCCATCCACCCACCCACCTACCCATCCATTCTCCCATTCATCCATCCATCCACCCATCCATCCATCCATCCACCCATCCACCCACCCATCCATCCATCATCCTTCCATCCATCTACCCACCCACCCATCCCAATGCTCCCAGCATCCCCCATCCAGCTCCTCCTAAGCCCTCCTCCCAGGTGGGCCAACTCTTGTCTCAGGCTCTGTTGTTTGTGAGACAGTTTCAAAGATGGAGTGGTGAGGAGCCACACCTGGCCCAGATAGGGCCCCTCCCCTACTGCATCCACCCCAGACCTGGCCCCCAGGCTGAAGCTCTGTCAGATCACTTCCTCAGGAGCTGCCTGTGGCTCAGGTGACAGCTGGAGCTGATTACTCCCAGGAGGGTGTGAAAAACCACAGGGGTGGGGGGGTGGGTGTGAGCCAAGTGCCTTCAGGGCCAAGTAGGGGGTGGTGCAGACTGTTCTCAAGGGCAGGGCTGTGAGCCTCACACCCTCATCACAGGCAGGTAGTCCCATTAGTATAACCGTCAGTGTTCTAGAACTTTCCAGCCTTGTCCCAGGAACCAAGGACTTGTGTGCTCTGTCACCCCATTTTACAGAGGAGGAACAGAGAGGCTTTCAGCTGGACTTACTGGGCCCCTCAAGTCCCGCCCTGCGGCCTGGCCCCTGGGGAGAACGAGGCAGTTCCGGGCTGGGGGTTCCCCTCTGTGCTGAGCGCCAGTGACTGAATCACACCCTCAGCCACCGTAACCTGCTTGGTGGTCTTGAAAAAGCAGCCTGAACAGGGAAAACATTTTTTCTTTTTGAAATTTGAGTTTTGTACACTTCTATCTAGTTCCTGTGCAAAACTGATGTCAGCTGAGACGCCTTCCACACAGTGCTAACGATATTTTCATGGCTTAATTCGTATTTCAACAGACTGACAAATCCTCCACCAGGAGGGGCTGACTTCCCGTTAGTTCCCAGGACCGGTAAATCAAACGCGGGTGGGGTGAGGAGGAGAACGGGGCACTTCACTGAGGATTCCTGCCTGCCCCCCAACAAGTGCCCAGGGAGGATCAGGGTGGGGGGTGCCTCCGTCCACGAGCCTGAACTGTGCTCCCTGAGTGTTTTGCGGGTGCCTAAAAGGAATTTTCAAACCGCCAGCAGGAGCCAGAGAAAGAACTGTAGTCAGTAGAGGTGCTTCTGTGAGACGTGGCCCATGGGTTTAAAGCCTGGAACTGCCGGCCCCTCAGCGCTGGACAGGCCAGGCTGGGACGGCCTCTGTGACTGGTTTCTGACCACCCCCCCCCACTTCCACAACGGGCTTGGGCCTGGCCACAGGAGGAAGGAAGCTGCTCAGAGAGGAAGGAGGGTCTCAGGCTGCACGGGGTGGGTTCCCGCACCCTTTGCTCCCCGGGCTGGGTCAAATCACCCCCTCCCCGTCCAGAGGAAACTCCAGCCCAGAGAGAAGGCTACGGCACAGCCAGGAGGCGTCAGCATCTGGGATAGGCCCCACAACCCCCAAGACTCCCCACCTGAAGGGCCCCGGGGGCTCCTTCCACCCCCATCTGCTGCCCAGGGAAGGTGATAAGGAGCAGTGCGGGCATCTTAAAGACATGTAATGTTTTCGGGGGTAACACGGGTTTACATGCGCTAGGAACAGGCTCACACCTCCTCAGTTAAGTGCAGACTCGGAGGCCCTGGAGGGCCGGCTCGGGGTCCCCCAGCGGCCTGGTCTCGGCCTCTCCACCAGGGCTCGTGGCCACCGTGTGCAGGAACGTGGGAGCCACTGTCACATGTGCACAGTCACGCTGTGTGCACACAGGACGCTCAAGCAGGCTCGTGCACATGTGGCTCGTGGGAGGACCGGGACTCGGGCGCTGCCCAGAGACCAAGGGAGCGTGGTTTGCTTGGGCCAGGTGGCCGTGTGGCTCACACAGCCAAGCTGGGGGGCCAGTCGGCCTCACTCGCTGGCCTGGGGCCCCCGTCCCGAAGCGGGAGGGGCCTTGACCACCCACTGGCGGAGGTAGCTCCTGGGGGGCCCTTCGTCCCTGGGGCCGGTGAAGTCACGCTCCACGGGGCTGCCACAGTCAGAGTCCGCAAAGCCGCTGTCAAACGTGTCCATGTCCATGCCGGCCAGGGGCGAGCCTGCCTCACTGTCAGACACCCCCGGGGTCAGCCGTTCAGGCCAGGGCGGGCTCGGGGTCCAGCCGGCCTCCTCTGCAAGGGGCATCTTTAGCCTGCTGAGAAGGCTGCCCAGGTGGCCCCCCAACACGGCAGGGCCGCCTGAGGAGACACACCCATAGGACAGGACTGTGGCTCCTGAGCCCAGGAGAGGGTCCTCCGTGTCTGGGCCAGGCTCCAGGCTGGTGTCCAAGTTCAGGGCTGGGTAACCATCATCCCTACAGGCACAGGGCCACACGCAGGCCTCCTCAGCGCCCACCACAGTCACCGTGTCGATGGACACCAGGCCGTACGGCCGCTCCTGGCTGGCAGCTGAGCCACTCACGCTGCCTGCCCTGGGGGCAGCTGGGCCCTGGGCGTCCGGCTCGGCCAGCCCATCGGCTTCCGCCAGCTCCGCAGTTTCCGGCAGCTCTGTGTGCTCTGAGCCATCGGTCACGCTCTGTGGTGGGCAGTGGTGACATATCTCCAGGGTAGACGGTGCCCCTGGGCTCCAGGTCCCGAGCTCTAGGCTGGAGGCAGTAAACGGTGTGCCGACCCATGTCTGAGACAGAAAAGGGTCAGGGACAAGACTGGGTTAGGATGGAGGCAGACAGGCCAGAAAGAAAAACAAAGACAAAGAGGCAAAGGGACAGAGAAGCAGGAAGATGAAGAGGCAGATGGGGGCGAGGGGACCAGGATCAAGGGGCGCCCCGTCCAGGGACGGTCGCCATCACTGGCCTCAGCTCCTCTCGGGGCCTCCGTTTCACCGCCCCCCCTCCCCGGAGCAGAGAGCTGCTGTGACCTGCCAGCTCACTGGAGGGTGGTGCAAGGGCCGAGCAGGTGGTGGGAGGCAGGGCCCGTGAGGCCTAGGGCCAGAGCCCCCACCTGGCCAGCTGCTTCACTTCCTCAGAGCAAACCTGAAATCTGGAAGCCCCTGATTGTGCCTGCACTACAGGGGACATTCAGCCAGGCTGCACCAACAGGGGGCGCACTGTGTGCCTGGCACCCCGTGGGTGCCCAACAAGTGTTAGATGATGAAATGAATGAGCTGAGTGAGCCAGTGACCTACTTGGAAAGGCCTCTGTGTGCTTGGTAGATGAGAGATGTGGAACTGAGGCAGAAGCCCCGTGCTTTAAGGACACCCCTGCCTCACCTGCCGGGGCCCCGTCATGACACGGGTCTCCGTTCACCTGGCAAAGAAAATCCCTGCAGACCACAGCCACTGACTAGGGCCAGCTCCCTCAGAAGCGCATCTGAGAACTTGATCGACTCAGTCATGCCTTCGCTGTGTGGCCCTGGGCCAGTTACTCACCCTCTCTGTGCCTGTTTCCTTATCTGCAAAAAGGCCTTGTGCCCACAGGGCTGTGTGAGGATCGAGTGAGCTTGTGTCTGTGGGGCTTTGGGCAGCCTCTGGCATGCAGCCGGCGCCCTGTGTGTATCTTGAACACAAATGAGCTGCAGGGAGGCTGCCGGGGAGTGGGAAGGGTGTGTGTGGGCTGGAGTGGAGTCGGGCTCCTCCTCTGACCCATGGAAACCACTTCCTGCTCAGACCTTGTTCCCTGTGTGTCCTCTGGGTCGCTGGCCGCCCCCCCTTGGGGGCCACAGCATGGCGCACCGCGGGCGCTCAGGTGCACAACCAAGGCGCAGCCAGTTCTCGTCCCTGCTTCCTGGCTTCCAGGCTGGGCCAGAGTGCGGCCTCCCTGCCCGCCCTCACCGCAGCCTCTCCGCGGCGGCCTCCCGCTCTGGTGGGTGCCCAGCAGTAGGCGGGCACACAGCAGCCATGGCGCCAGGAGCGCTGGGGGAGGTGGTGGCCGGCGGAGCGTTGGTGTGATTTGCAAGCAGCATCCAGCCCTTCTCGAGCACCCTCCCCACCCAAAGCTAGGGCTTTTAAGTTCCAGGAGGCCAGTTTGTGGCTCAAGAGACCCTGGCTCCCCCACTCCCCTATTTGGCTCCCGGGGCTGGGAAGTGCTGTGTGATCACGCTAATTCTCACTCCAGTTCTGTGTCAGACCCCTGGCTGCATGGCTGGCACTCTGGGAGGGGTGGGATCCTGGCGTGAGAGTGGGGGCACCTCCCAAGATGGGGGTGAAGCTGCGTGGGCACCAGGCAGGGGCACTCACCTTGAAGTCTCCTCTGTGGCCTATGTACAAGGGCTGGAAGAACTTCTCTGGGCTGGGCACCTGCACCAACACCTTCTTCCACAGCCTGGGAGGCAGAAGCAAGTGAGCTACCTGACTCCTAGAGGGCCATCTAGCCCCCCAGTCAGGGGCTCCCCAACCTTGCATCGCAGGAGGTGCAGCACCTCCCAAACACCTGGAGCACCTCCTGTCTCAATCCCGGCCTCACTTTCCAAACCTGTAAAATGGGGCAGCAGGTCTCCGGTAGGTGCCTGCTGTGCTGGGCATTGCGGTCGTGTCTGGCTGGGGGCCGGCAGGGCCACTGGACAGTGATAGCACCTCAGGTGCCCTGGCATTCCAGGTTCTGCAGCTCGAGCTCTGCCTATGTGGCTCCCACCTTTGCCTCAACTCTCTAGATGAAGCTGAACAAAATGAGCTGGGAGGCAGGGACCCCACCCAGTGCCAGCCATGTAGTGAGGGCAAACAGCAGCCCTGGACCAGGGGAGCTCTTTCCAATGGCGACATCCAGCAGAAACTCAGCAGAAGACCAGGTTGCTTGAGACAGAAGGGATGGAAGTGGGCTACCACCTCCATCCGGGGAGCCCTCATGCCCCCAGGACTCAAAGCTCAACTCAATGGACAAGGTCATGGCCAAGGGCACTGTGATGTGCACAAGGTTCAAATCCCACCTCTTCCCCTTCCTGGGGGGCTATCACGGAGGCTCCGGGCCTCAGTTCCCCCTTGTTGAACGGAAGTGAGTGCCATGCACTGAGTTGCAAGGCCCCTGCCACCAGAGTCCAGCACGCAGCCGGTCAGAGCCATGGTCAAGGTCAGGGTGGCAGATGCCGTGGCCCAGGCTGACCCCTCCCCAAGGCCCAAGCCTCACCTCAAAGGCTGGTGGTTGATCTTCAGAAATAATAAGATGAGGGCAATAGATATTAACACCAAGATGATGTAAATATTCCCGTTGTCTCTAGAAGGAAGCTCTCCCTTTATCTCTAGAAGGAAGCGAAGACTGGGTGAAATGAAACCACCTTCTGTGGGAGGCTGCTGAGGGGTGTGGTGGGCAGTGGGTCCAGGGCAGGGAGTAAACGTGTGAGGAGCTGCTGGCCACTCAGTAAGATGACTCGGTTTCAGACCCTGCTTCCTCCTGCTCTCACCGAGCCTCAGTTTTCTAATCTGCTAACCAGGGGTGAGGATTCCCGCTTCACAGAGGGACTAGCAAGGGCGAAGGCTCTGCCAGGAGAAGCAGCAGTCACCTGCCCTGCAGGGGCTCCAGAAATGCTGCAGGAGAGGAGTCCCCCCCGCCCCCAGCAGGTCTGGGCCCCCGAGAGCAGGTAGCTGCACTCGTGGGACGAGTTGGTACAAGGAGTGAGGGTCCCCCTGCTTCATACCCACCTGACTCGGTCTCAAAGACGACGGGGTCACTCCACTCACTCCAGGTCCCCTGGAAGAACGACTCGGGCTGGGGCCCCGCCCGCATCTGTAGCTGGTAGCTGGCGCCCTGGCGGAATTCCACAGACAGGAGGGAGATGCTCCTCACGTCCACGGAGATCAGCTTCCTCTGGGGATTCTGCCAACAGAGGGGCCCGAGGCACAGTGTCGGGGCAGCCCAGGCCACCAGAGCTTCTAGTCCTGCAGCGTATCTGCTCCCCCTGCCAGCATCAGCCCGGGCCCAGTCCTGGCCACCCAGTCCTGGCCGCGGAGCCAGCCCGACGTGCTGGCCACACTGCTTGACCCTGTTTCTGTCAAAACCCACTCACCCAGACAACCATGGGACCCTCCCTGCTGGGACTATGAGCACCCCACAAGCAGGAGTGGGTACCCCAGAGCCCCATTTCTGGAAGTCTGCCACAGCAGGCATCTTAGTCATGGATGCCTCTGGAAGTCTTCCGCCAGGGACATTCCAAACCATGGCACTTGTGTAACTTCCCTGGGACCATTCTAAAAGATGGATAATTCTAGAGCTCTTCTGCTAAGATGGTTCTAAGTCGTGGGCTCTTCAGGCACTCCCCACACCAAGCAGAGGACTCCCCCAGAAGCCTCTACACGGGAAACAGAGCTGAGCTCTGCAGGTGGCGGACGCCCCGCAACGGTGGGTGTCCTGACAGAGGGAGCGGGGTTCTGAGCACCTGGCTTCTGAGGCGGGTGAGGCAAGGTCGGGTGGGGGGGGGCGTCCTTGGCTTCCCAGCTCAGCTAGGAGTGACAAGCGCAACTGCCCGGTCCCCCACACCTGGCTGCTTCTGCTCTGCCCCCTTGCCTGGGGTCTTGGCCACCTCGCCCTTACCCAAGGTTCTTCCTGGCTCCAGTACTGCAGCTCGTACTGCAGCTTGCCCTTGAGTGCGTGGGCTCTGTTGGAGCACCAGGAGATGTTGTAATGTTCCGAGAAGGTCACCGTCACGTTGAAAGGGGGAGAGGGCTTGACTTGAGGGGAAGGGCAGAAAGATAAAATGGGTGAGATTGTGCAGCAGAGAAGGACCGGGCGCCTTTGCTTGTGAGATCAGGAAGGGCAGCCCTGGGTGTCCGGGGGCATGGGCCCAGCCTTTTAGCGGGGCCTTCAGGTACTCACTCCACATGGCCAGGACAAAGCTGCCACACTCCTGGGAGCTGCCATTGTATGGATCGGTCTCGGTGACGATGAAAATGTCATCAGCCATGAAGAGGAACACATCCATGTGACACATATACATGGTGTGTGTGGCATTGAAGGAGGCCTGGTGGAGGCTGCAGGAGGTGACCTCATCCTTCAGCTCTCCAAATGAGTCTTGCCTGCAAGGACAGGGCACTCAGTCGTGGCTGGATGCCGGTCAGGCTGGGGCAGGGCTCTGTTCACAATGACCTCCTCGCTAGTCCTCAAACTCACCAGCTGTTCCATGGGCCCACGGCCTTTGGCCAAGCAGTGTCCTCTGCCTGCCTCCTCCTCGTCCAGAGAGTCCTGCCCTGGCCATTCTGGCTAACTGGACCCTCCCTCCTGTCACTCACTTGCTACTCCATGGCCCAGACTCCTGTGCCTTACAGCATTCACTGTTATCAGAAAGCACACATGGGTTGTTTAAATGAGTGTCTGTCTCCCCAGCCATACCCACTGCAGAACATAAGCTCCAGGGTATCTGGAACCTTCCTGGTCTTGGGTTCTGCTGAATCCCCAGTGCAAGCAGAAGCCTAACAAACTGTTATGGATGGATGGGAGGGTAGAAGATGGATGGATGGGTGGGTGGATGGATGGATGGATGGATGGGTGGGTGGGTGGGTGGATGGATGGGTGAATGGGTGGGTGGATGGGTGGATGGGTGGATGGATGGGTGAATGGGTGGGTGGATGGGTGGATGGGTGGATGGATGGGTAAATGGGTGGATGGGTGGATGGGTGGATGGATGGGTGAATGGGTGGCTGGATGGGTGGATGGATGATGGATGGATGATTGACGGATGGATGGGTGGATGATACATGGGTGATTGATGCATGATGACAGAATGAAAACCATTCTGAGCACCAGGATAGAAAAAGATTTTCTCTTGATCAAATTATGTTCTGGCTTCTCTGAATCCATGCCTGTTTCAGAATTGTCCAATTTCAGCCAGAATCTAAGTCAGTTTCTCCAAAGTCCTCCATCTTTAGCATTTGACCAGGCTCTTCCTCCTCCACCCCTCCCCACCCCGAACATCTGGGAAGCTGTCAGCTCTGATTAGACACTCCTCTTCCCCGCCTGCTTCCCTTCAGTATTTTCTATCCATGCACCTCACCCTGCTCCTTGGCTCTACATTCCCAACTTTCCTTTCTGTGGTCAGAAAAGAGTCGTATCTCCTCTACTGAGAACTCCTAACATGAAGGTGTTGAACAAAGTCTGTCTTACCAATCTGCAGCCAGGCCCGTTCTGCCCCCGATGGCCCTTCCAGGGCCATCCTAGTGGAGTCCCCAGGCCTGACGAGGCCTGGTCACTTACCAGGTGAGGGTGAGCATGCCAGTCTGGAGGGTTATCGTCTCCAGGATACAGGTGATCGTCTGGAAGTAATCAGTGTAGCAGACGAGATCTGAGCAGCCCCAGGCTGGAAGGGCAGAAAGACAGATGCCTTGGTGGGGAGGCCGTGCGCTGCAGGGAACCTTATTCCCTAACCTCCTTGAGGGCTGGAGGACGAGTGGAGACAGGGGTCTAAGGACACAATGAAGATATCTTAGCAGCCCCTACCGTATGGGTCTCGGGAAAAGAGGGCAAAGGGATCTTTGCCATCTGAAAATTCCTTTGAGCCCCCAACATTCAAGGCTGGTTCTGGAAACAAGACACACTTAATGAGAAATACAATAAGCTAAGCTGGACCCCACTCCACACTCTGCCTGTGAGCCCAGGCCAGCCACTAGGCCAGGACTGGCCCCCTGGACTGGCCGTTTAGCCAGTCTCCTTCTCAGAGTGGGTGTCCTGAACTCCCCCTGAACCCACCTTCTGAGAAGTCAGTGAACACTGCTGAAAGTACTGCAGGCTCTGAGGAGAGAGGCCTCAGCTTGGGGCAGTGGGTCCAAGGCAAGACACTCACCCCAGTGGCAAAGGAAGACCTCTGAAGGCCAAAATCTTCCCAGAACTGAGAAACCCAAACACTGTTGCCAAAATATCTGTATTACCCTATTGCTCAGTCACCCCCAGGGAGGCATGGACTCAGGTAATTCTGTTAGAAGATTTAATACCCTCCCCCTTCCCAAAAGAACTGCTTTACTCTTTGTCCTAAAAATGTAGATGCAATCATGACTAAATGTCTTTCAATGTTTGGCAAAATAACTTGGATAAGTTTTAGTTTCACTTTGTTTTGTAAGGTTAAGTGCTAATGCTACTATTTCCACCCCCTCACTATTTACCAGAAATGTGTTCCTCTTTTTTAAATGGGTTCATTTTTAGTGGCTTTTCCCTATTTTTCCTTGACTAATGAAGACCCAACAAGTGGTGGCACATTCCCTCTCTGGGCCTCAACTCAAGGTCAGAAGCTGGGTTCAGAGTTGAAGATATTGTTGCTGGAAATGTTCTTTAGTCCATCCCTCACCCCATCTTATAGATGAGGACACTGAGGCCTTTTGTGTCCCCTGTTCTGAAAGGCAAAGCTTAATCTGAACTAGTTCTTTGCCATCACCAGCCTCCCCCCACCCCTACCACACACACTGCAGACATGGCTAATCCATCATGGCACTGCAGCCACATAGCTGTCAGACATTGCTAATCGATCTCTACACTCTCCTGGGTGTGGCCTCAAAATCCTCAACACAGTTGTCCCAGTAGTCACTACCATGGGATCTGAGTTTTAGAAATGAAATTCTATTCTAGGAGGAGGCTTTCCTCAGGGAGGCAATCAGGGCCCTTTGGTGGGGCAAACAAGGGTTAACAGAGATACTTTGAGTACTGAGAAAGAGGACTGATTTTGACAGTTCCTTAACACAAAGCTGTAGGAGCCAGTGTGTGGCCATGTTGTCCCCCAGGTTATATCCTGGTTATTCTCCCTCCTGGTTATTCTATAGGGAGAGGGAAGGAGGTTAGGAGAGATGAGTGTAGGGAAGAGTTGGGGGGGTGGGGAGGGGAGACTGTTTTGGAACGTGGTTTTTGAGTGTACCATTATTCCTGGGTACACTCAAGGCGACCAAGGGACAGGCTGTGTCCCAAACTTGGAACGAACATTGCAGAGCGGATGGCAGTCCCTCAGCTAGCATGCGCGTAGCCTCAGGGACCAGTCAGCTGGTCAGTGAGCCCCCAAGCCCTGGGCAGAGATCCCAGGGACCATCCTTCACCTGGGGTTACCGAAGTGTGCAGGAGGCCAATGAGAGGCAGGGAAGCGGCACGTAACTCACGACCTCCCCAAGGCCCCAACTGTCAGTGGGGGATCCTGCCCTCAGCGGGGTGAGTGTTTCCATGCTCTCACACCACGCTGCCCTTGCTGCCTGCACGTGACAAGCAGGAAGGCCAGGCAGTGGAGAGCACCAGACTAGGTGGACTGAGACCCCTTCCCGGCTCTGCCACTGAGGAGGGAGGTCCTGCCCCGATTGTCTTCAACCTCAGGCCCTCCCTGGGTAACTGCAGCCAGACCTCCCGGGGCCCTGGGGGTGATGAGGGAGTGGGCTGCCCCCTGTGCAGGATGCAGCAGGGCTGCCTGGTTGATGTGCACCTAGCGTGTGGAGCGTGGCAGGCCAGTGCCAGGCCGCAGAGCCAGGCTGACCTGCTGACCACTCAGAAAGGGCAACATCTGTTTCCTGAAGCAGCTATTTGAGATTCTGGGTCTTTTGGTAAAAACCAGAGAAAAATGCCTATGAGTCAGCAGAGTGGAGGCTTAAGGCCCCTGACCAGCCAGCCTCCGGTCCAGCCTTCATGGGAACCTGTGTATTTTGCCCTGCCTCCTCTGGGGAGGCTTCCTGGATTGCCATATCCCTCCTGGCCTCTGGTGTGCGGCGTCTCTGCCTCTGATTGCAGCATCTCCCGGCTTGGGTCTCTTTTGTCACCACTCCCATCTCCCCAACCAGGGAGTGTCAGCGCCTGCTGAGGATATTAAAAAATATCTCCTCGAGAAGTCTTGCTGAAGGGGAAACTGAGGTTAGACCAACGCAGGGCTGTCTCACCCTGGGGGTTGGGAGCCAGCCAGGTAGAGCACAGTGCAAAGGAAGGGTGGAGAGGTAGAGACCCATCTTCATATGGCCCGGTCACCTGCGAAATGCGTGCTGCTACTGCTACTGTTAGTGGAGCGGGCTCCCCTACTTGTGCTGGCCTGCAGGGGACAGATTCTGTCGACCGCCCCCCACCCTGGCCCTGGACTCCAGCCTGCCCCGTGCCCACAGGCCACCGGCCTCCCCTTTTGCTGCAGGTCAGGAGCAGTTACTCACCACCCTGGAGCAGCAGCAGCAGTAGCAGCGGGATGGCCCAGCACGGCATGCTGACTTCCCAGAGCCTGGAAGAGACGTGAGGTGAAGGTGGGCCTGCGGGCCGCTGCCCCTGACAGCCTCCCTCTGGCCCTGTCCCTCCCTGAGGAGATTTGCCTCTGCGCCCGGATTTGTCTCAAAGCAACAAGAAGCATACAAAGTCCCAGAGGTGTGACGAGCCCGTGGAGCCCGCGAGGACTCCTGCGCCTTAGACATGGCTGACTCAAGGTGGGCCCTCGCTTCTCCACCTTCCCTGAGCAGGGTGACAAGCCAGGTGGACTTCAAGAGGGAGGCGCTCACTCTCCTCTGCCCCCATTAACCCAGCTACCACGTGGTGAAGTGAAACGTAGGCATTTATTAAGCCCAGAGAGAGGGAGGGAAGTCGGGAGGGAGGTGGGGTGCAGGGAGGGGAAACTGGTTGTGAGAGTGGTATCTGAGGAGCAGAGATTAGATTCTTCTGTCTGTGAAACATCCTGTTGGCATTAGCCCAATGAATTGGCTTCTTACTGAGTAACAAATCCAAGCTCCCCCACAAAGTCGCTGCACATTGAATGCCCAAGAGAAGGTTGGCCCAGGTGATCCATCAGTGAGCTCCGGTGAGCCTGCGGGCGGGCACACTGGGAAGCCAGGCTGCATGGCCCGGATGTGATGGAGAAGAGGCCTCTTAGCAGGGACCCACCAGGGAAGGGGGGACCCTGAGCACCACTGACAGGCCAGGACTTGGCTGGTGCCCCTGCTCTATGTGTGCATGGGAGGTGCCAGCCAGAAGCCAGTGGGCCCACCCGGCCAGACCCAGCGCCTGCCCAAACAGCATGCACAGAAGTGGAGCCCGGAGGGGTGGCCCTGCATCCGGGGGCCATGTCTCACACAGACTCATTCCGGACCCCAGCTCTGAACCCAGCGGGAGGACGCCTGTCTCGGTCCCTATGCAGAGAGCTCCTCAGGGAGCTTTCCAAATAACGAGTCCCCAAGTGGGCCTAGGGAAGGCCACACGGAGGACCGGTTTTCTGGCTGTCTGCCTCTGCGCAGCCACTTCCCCTCTCTGAGCCTTGTAACGTAGAAACATTCAAATCTGCTCCCAGGTTTCTGATGAGAATTCAAAGAAGTGATTTGCAAAAAAACCCTAGACATGACCCCGACACAGAAACACTCATAGATGGTCATGACTGACAAGTCATTTAGGGCACCTGAAATGGAAGGAGCCCAGAATGAGTAGCTAAGAGTGACGAAAGCTCTCATTCTGTAGGTTGTGTGCACCATTATTTATTTTCTATGTTTCCCGAAAGTGGATTCAACTAAAGATTTGACTCCAGCCTACCCTAAGCAATACCTATAACTATGTTTTTTTTCCTATCACACTTAAGAATGAATCACATCACTCTTAAAAGAAATTCATATTGGGACAAATCTCATTTGCATCCACTTTAAGAAACAGGGGAGGGCCCTCCCTGGTGGCGCAGCGGGTTAAAGCACAGCACTAAGAAGCTGAAGCCACTTCAGCATGAGTTTGACCCCTGCCCCGGAGGTGACCACATGGCGCCACAGACCTCTCCTGACCCGCCCTTTGCTCCCCTCAGCAGTGTACTTCCTCGATCTGCCTGTTCTGCTCCCCGCTCTGTCTCTGGTGAATCCTCTCACCGCCCCTGCACCTCTGGCCTGTACCCCATCTCTATATGCCTAAATAAATAAATCTTTAAAAAAAAAAAAAAAAGAAAAAAAGAAAAAACAAACAGAGATATCTCCTGGCCTCAAGCCCCGCCGGAGTCCAGTTCCACATTCAGCGGACTCACCCCTCCCCCGGATGGCCACCCACACCATGGCCCCGGCCCAGCACAGCTGTCTGAGTCACTCCCCAGGGTCTTCAGTCCCACAGCCCAGCAGGAAGCACAGCTCGTTTCCCAGATCAAGCCCCTTAGCTCTCCAGATTCCTCAGCTCTGCGCAAATGACACAAAGCCCGTGGGGTGAAGAGGGTGGTCTGGGCTTCTGTCTGGTTGGCATCTCCTCTTCTCTACTGAAGGGCTCAAACCAGAGCTGACTGAACCCCACTTGCCTGGCCATGGTGAGTGGATCAGGAATGCATGCTAGTTCAGACAAGGACGATGACAGCAGTTTGGGAGTGTTTTCAGAATTCTTGTAAAGAGGAGCTGTGGGACCCTTCTAGCCATTGCTGAAGCCATGTTTGCCACATCTTCCAGTTTGTCTAAAGATGAAGTCAATACTGAGAAATAGAGGCCCGGAGTCCCCATGGCATCACTTGATGACCTGCATCCAGTCATATCTGATGTCCGTCCCTAGACTTTTCGCTTACATAAGCCCAAAACACCCTTTTGCACAAACATGTCAATTATGTTTCTGTTGCTTGCCACCAAGAAACCTGATGCTGTGCAGTCAGGCCCAGCATTAGACGCCAAAGGATCATGGTGTAAATAATAGTTCTTTGGCTTTCTACTTTCTGACATTAGTTCCCATCTCTAGAATGGAAACAAAGAAGTCCACTACACCAGTCAGTGAAGAAGAGTCAGCGAGAAAGCAGGTGTGACAGTGCTTTGTGAACTGTAAAGTCCCACTCAAGGGTACTGGGTTCTTGCTATTGCTGGCCGGTTGCTCTGGATCACTCTCCATCCCCTAATACATGGCTGGCTTTGTATAAGGCAGTTCTACTGACGAGTCTTCTCCCCCTTTCCCCCTCCCCCCATCACCCTAAACTCAGCCTTCATGGGCCACTAGCTCTATCTCTGCACCCATGAAGTCACATTGGAAAGTTCCAGAATTCCTGCCATTTAGTGCCTTCATGGTTTTCACCAGTGTCCTCATCTCCTTGCTATTTATCTTTACCTCGCTTCCCATTTTTGCTTCAATAAACATATCGCAAAAGAAAATACAGTATCACTACCATCCACAGGTAATCAGTGTGAAACAGGCAACAACCGTCTCTCAGAGGCGCCCCAGACCATCCGCTTGCCCCTGAATGAAGCGTAGAAGGACTCCAAGGGCTCCCACTTTAAAGCTTGTGCAGCACCCACCTCTGCGATCTCCTACAGAGGGGTGAAGAGCACCAAGCAGAGGGTCCCAGCGGTGTGTCCTTAGGAAGTTCCCTGACCTTTCTGATTCTTTGCTTTCCTCCCTTTGAAGTGGGACGCTTGGTTGCAGGTTTGCTGAAAGCACCACAGCATCGCTGCACCGAAGTATTCCAGCACAGTGAGGCAGGAGGTGGAGCCCGATGCAGGTGTTTATCCAGCAGGCTCCAGCGTCCAGAAATGATGTCTGAGGTTGTGGTAATTCAGACTAAATGGTGACCAAATCTCAGGCAATTCAGGGGAAGTGGAGAAGTGTGGGGGTAGGAAATCAGATTGAGGTAAGTGCTACGGAGAGCCAGATGCTTGACTCCACAGCCAACAGAGAAATGCAAATGCAAACCACAATGACATACCATTTTAATTTTGGCAGATTGGCAGGAACTAAAAGTCTGACAACATCACATGCTGCTGAGGACATGGTGTCATGAAAACTCTCATTCACAGTTTAAAAAATGTAAATCAGTACAACTGGCCTGGGAAATGGTTTGGCATGAACTAATAAACCTGAGCAAGTGTCTCCACAGCTCAGAAGTCTCATTCCCAAGTCCAGCTCCAGGAGCCCACGGAAGACACAGACGCGCTTTGCTTTCTGTTTATAATAGCACGGATACAAACAGCGAGAAGCTGGAAACAACCTAAATGTTCATCAGCAAGAGAACGGGAAGATCAATCGTGGTGTAATCACTCAATGTGAAAACGAATCACTTCTTCACACAACAAAGCAATTGGCTCTCACAAACACAACGCAGGGAGAAAACAAAGTTAGAAAGAGCACATGTATAATAACACGGCCTGTGCCACTCTTAAGACTGTGTGAAAGAGTTTTCTGTATTGTTGAGGTGAACATACATGTGTTTTGAATGTGTAGATGATAAGCATCAAGTTTCACTTCATATAGAAATAGGGAGGAGTGAGGAGGAGGGGTGGTCAGGGCCTCTAAGGTTTGGTAAAACTAAGTGAAGTTACTGAGGGTGTCAATTATAGCATTGTTGTACTTTCTTGTATGCCCAAACCATTTCATAGTATTTTAAAATAAGTGAATCTTAGTTTTGTGAAATAAAATATAGAAGGGGACTTCCACTTCTGGCTGTGATGGGGTAGTTGGTATCAAACTAACCCTTGTACTGGGAACAACTTAAAACAAAATTAAGCAACTAAAGAAAAAAACACAATTAGAAGGCACGAGAAAACAATCAAAGAGATAGTACTTGAGAGGCCAGGATGCCTGATAGAAGGAAGGTGCACTGAAGTTGTGCATGCAATTTCCTCAGAAATAATTTGCCAAGTCGTTGCAAATGTGTTGTATGCCAAGACACTTAGCAAGCTACTGGTAGTAGGCTACAAAGCTAGGAAGAGATTTTGGCAATTTCACAATGCTGAGCAAAGAACTGGAATTCAATGTCTAGCAAGAAAGATGGACCTTGGCAAATACCCAAAAAATTCTGCCCGGAGAACAAGAAAAAAAAATCAAAAGTAGTTCAATCTTGACCTAGTGGTGAGCCACTGAAAGCTTTCCCTTTCAGATCATGCACAAGGAAAGCTGTCCTCTTAGTGGGCATGAAAAAGAAATAAAAGTTGTCCAGAGTAAGAAGGGAGAAGCAAAGCCTTTCTTTTATAGATGATATGATCTCGTATCTGCAACATTCTCAAGAATTTCCACAAACAAAATTATTAGGAATAGTAAGTGAGGTTAGTGAGGTTGCAGAATAAAAGAGCAAGATAAAAAATCCATTGCATTCTTATATACTAGCAACGAACAATATACAAATGAAATGAAGAAGGCCATTTCATTTATAATTTTATAAAAATATAACTCGGAATGAACCCATGTATAATATAACCCAGAAATGAACCCATGTAGACATGGCCAAGGGAAAAGGATAATGTCTTCAACAAAATGGTGTTGGGAAAACTGGTTTTCAAATGCAGAAGAATGAAGTTAGACTCTTATTTTACATCACATACAAAAATTAACTAAAAATGAAGGCCCAGTCATAAAACCAGAAGTTACAAAGAAGCATAGGGAAAAATAACATTCATTGGATTTGACAATTATTTCTTGGGTAGAACGCCAAAAGTACAAGAAACAAAGCAAACGTAGTCAAGTGGGACTATATTAAACTCAAAAACTTCTGCATAGGTCAACAGACACATGGAAAATTGTTCATTGGTAATTTGAATAAGGTAGAGGCAGGTCAGAACTAAACCTCACCTCATACCTCTGACAATGGCACATATTAAAAAGCCCCCTCACAAAAAGTACTGGCTAGGGTGCAGAGGAAGAGGAATGCTATTAGACTGTTGGTGGGGATGTAAACTGGTGCTGCCATTTTGGAAAATAATTTGGATTAACCTTAAAAATGTAGAAATGAAATACCTTATGACCCAGCAATCTCCCCCCCTTTGGGCATCTGTCCAAAGCATGTGAAACCATCAGCCCCCCCAAATTACAGTTCTACAATATTTTCTGCAGCATTATTTATAATACAGCATAAGTACCTGCTGATAGAGGATTAAATTAAGAAGATGTGGGGTATCCACACAATGGAATATTACTCAACCATAAAAAAGATGAAACATTGCCATTTAGAGCAAAATAAAAGAGTTCAAGGGAATTTTGTGTAGTGAATAAGCCAAAATGACAAAGAAAATTTTGGATATTTATGTAATAAATGATTTGACAACAAAAATGAGGCTTTTGAGATGAAAAGAGAAGGGGAGGGAGAAAGGGTTTAAGAAGTATGATTATCTGAATTTTGTTTTTTGATTATCTGAATTTTTTAAAAAAATATAAACTTTGGTACAGTAAAGGAATAATCAACAGAGTGATAGGGCAGCCTAGAAAATATTTGAAAAATATATATTGGATATATTCAGAATCTAAAAAGAACTCCTACAACTCAATAACAAACAAACAAAAAAAAAACAACAAAAAGCAAAGGCCCATTTTTTAAAAGGGGCTTGAGTAGATATTTCTACAAAGAAGAAAAACAAAGGGCCGAACAAGCCTATGAAAAGATGCTTAACCTAACTAACCATCAGGGAAATATAAATCAAAACCACAAGTGTTCCTTTCATACCTTTCTTCACCTGCCCCAGAGGAGATCCACATGGCGCGGCAGACCTCTCCTGACCCGCCCGCTGCTCCCCTCAGCAGTGTACTTCGTCGATCTGCCTGTTCTGCTCCCCACTCTGTCCCTGGTGAATCCTCTCACCCTCCGCATCTCTGGCCTGTACCCCAGTTCTATATGAATAAATAAATAAATCTTAAAAAAAAAACAAACCAAGCACTACCATATAATAAAGCAATATCACTTTAGGTATAAAACTAAAAGAACAGAAAACACTCTCAAAGAGAGATTTTTATGATCATAGTTAGTTGCAGTATTATTTGTGATAGTCAAGAATTGGAAGCAACTTGACTGAGGTATAAGTGAAGAAATTCTGCCATGTGTCACAACATGAATGAACACTGAGGACATTATGTTAAATGAAATAACCCCCCTAAGTCACTCAAAGACAAATAGTGCATGATTCCACTTACAGGACCTTTCCAAAGTTATCAGACTCAGAAACAGAAAATAGGATGGTGGTTGCCAAGGGCTGAAGGAAGGGGGAAATGTGGAGTTGTTATTCAAGGAGAGCAGCGTTGCAGTCATTCAAGATGGAAGGTTAGTCTAGTGCTGTTATAGAAGAGTGAATATAGTTAACAATATTCTACTATACACTTAAAATAGAAGGAAAAAATGTGTCCTGGTTTACAAAATCCAAGGCTGAGATGTGCTTTGCACCCCCACACCCCTTCTCACTAGATTCTACAGAGATCAACAGACATTACAAATGCAAAGATGGGCCTTTCTGGTGGTGAAAGGGTTAAAGCATAGCACTATGAAGCTATCTATCTGTAGTCACTGTAGCACGAGTTCCATCCCCATCCCTGGAGCTGACCCACATGGCGCGGCAGACCTTTCCTGACCTGCCCGCTGCTTCCCTCAGCAGTGTACTTTGTCAATCTGCCTGTTCTGCCCCCCACTCTGTCTCTGGCGAATCTTCTCACCCCCCACACTTTGGTCTGTACCTCAGCTTGTGTATGCATAAATAAGTAAATCTTAAAAAAAAAAAAAGAAATGTGAAGGGCTGAGATCAGTTCTGAAAATCATGAAAAATAATATACTTTCTGCATATTATTGCAAACTGACGCATGGAGAAGAGCAGATACAGACACAACTACTTGATTATAAACAAAGGTACCACTGCAAAGGCCTGGGGAAAGACTGGTTTAAAAACAGTGAAGGTAGATTGATAGTCATATGGAAAAAGAAATTTTGACCCCTACCTCACATTATACGTAAAAGTAAACCCTAGATTCCTCGTAGTCCTAAATGTGAAAAGCAAGACTACATTCTAGAACAGAACACACGATAATATTTTCATGATCTTAGGGCAAGTCTATACTTTAAACAGTGAGACAACTGATAAATTGTACCTCATTAAAATTAAGAATTTTTGTTTATCAAAATATTCCATGAAGAGAAAGGAAAAAAACTGAAATAAGAGATTTCAGATAAATAATATGTACACATATATACATACACACACATACACATATATGTAACATATAAAATCACTATATTCCTATAAATATACATTATATTTATAATACCTATCATGCATGCAATGTATATTTATTTATAAGTATATATAACATAATTTATATATAACAGGACTGGATCAAGAACACACTTCTACAAAGCAATTAACGACACAGAACGTAATATTTAAAAATGGACAAAAGCCTTAGCCATTTCACAAAAAGGATCAACAGCATGTTCAAAATCCTTTCTCATGAAGAAAATGGGAATTTACATCTCTACCAGCAACTGCTCCACCTCAGCCCAGGATGGCTGGGATGACAGAGCCCAGTCGGAGCATGGTGAGGATGCAGAGAAACCAAGATGCGGACCTCAATCCATTTGCCAGCGGCAGTGTTCGCAGCTGCCCAAGACGGAAAGAGCCCAAGTTCTTGGTGTCCCTGCATCTCTGAAGTGATGATTCAGGAATGGGATCCGCTTAGTTCCTCAAGGCAGTTGTCACCTCCAAGGCAGTTATCACCTCCATGTGCCCTGCGGGCTGGGGCTGGAAAGCCAGAGGTGAGGTTTGTGGTGAAAGTAAAATGACCGGTTTCCCATAGGGACCAAGAAGAAATCTGGTGGGTGAAGTGGGACTCCCCGGGAGTGCCAGAAACAAGAGCCAATAGGTCCCCAGAAGGGGAAGTGTCAAGGCTGAGGGGCTTCCCGAGAAGGAACCCAGAAGAAAGCTCCGGAGCAGACCCCTGCTCCTTAAGGGCTGCTCCCACTTGCCTGGTACCGGCTTCCTCTCTGATGCCCTCTCCTCAGCTGTGACTCCTCTCACCCAGTGTCCGTTCCTGCTGGCCGTTCTGTGATTCCCACCGTCCTTCAGAGGAGGCCCCCGATTCCTTAGCCCAGCATTCAACACCCTTCAGAGCCTGCCCTCCACACCCCCTTGCCTTCCAGCTTCCTGTGTGGACTCCCCTACAGCAGACTCCCACAGCTTCTCCAGCGTCCTCTGCTCGGGCGTCCACACCTCGCACGTGCTGGTTCACCCCCCGGAAGTCCCTGTTCTTCCTGGCTGATTGTCTGCCCCCTTTTCAGTCTTTCAAAATCCCGTCCAAAGGTCATTTCTGTCAGTCTTGGCCTGACCAAGGTGAGTCACTTCTTCCTCTGGGGTCCATCATTCCACCAGAGCACATGGCTCACAGGGCTCTTACACATTCCCTTATGCTCTATAGAGGTCACCATATGTTGTATGCCACCATGGGTTACATGTTGGCCAATAACAAGACTCCTATTGCCAGTGCTATTTCCAGCAAATATCTAGGCAACTCACAGCAATCTAGGCAGGCACTCCGTGTTTCTTGATTTCTCTGAATCCCTGGTGATCTGACACACAACAGGTGCCCAAAACATGTCTATGAGTGACTAAGTGAAAGAGAACGCTTTCTGTCATAATGCACTGTGTCACTTCCCCTCAGTGTTAAAGCCTCTGTAGACTGTATACTCCCAAGTTAATGCTTATTCTTTCTGGATGAC
Source organism: Condylura cristata (assembly GCF_000260355.1). Lineage (NCBI taxonomy): Eukaryota > Metazoa > Chordata > Mammalia > Eulipotyphla > Talpidae > Condylura > Condylura cristata. Next base: position 6,240,292 of record NW_004567133.1, read on the forward strand.
TCTTTCTTAAATTCAGTGCAGTGGGGACTTTCTGTAGTTTATAATAATAGAAACATCCATGCTCCAGCTTTTCTCCCCTGCCCCAAGTGGCCTTTGCACATACATTCCCTCTGCCCAGAATACTTTTCCTCTTGCTTCTTTGCTTTCTTATCCCGAATTTCAACTTCAAAGTTGCCTTTCTAGAAGGAATCCACCTTCTGAAGTGGATGTTCCCCTGGAGGGCTCTGTGCCTTGCACCTCTATGTCTCCTTCATAATATTCAGAATTGCTTAGTAAGTGCTCTCATTTTTGTGTTTATGGCCTGTCTGTGTCCAAGAGCATAAGCTCCAGAGGTTGGGAATTGACTCTTGGTTCACCACAGCATTTGGATACATGGAACGGTGCCCAGCACACCATAGGTGCTTGAAAAGTGGCTGCAGATTGCCCCAGTGAGGCCAAGCACCACTGTCTTTGCTATCTAAGGGGCACACCCCAAAGCAGCAACCCCCCCCCGCCCGGGTCTTGCCCGTCCCATCTGCTCTGTAACAGTCTCCAGGAACTTCCCCTCGCCCTGGCAACACACTCAGCTTCAAGATCTGAGTGAACTCAACTGTTGTCATCAGCTGAGTGCTGAGGGACTTTCAAGAGAGGGACGGAGGCCTGCCCAGGGTCACACAGTGAGTTCCGATGTAAGCGGAGGTCTGGGCTGGGGAAACCAGGGGCTCCAGAGCAGAGCAGGATCTGCCGCCCACTCACAGTGGGACATCGCTTCCTTCCTGTGACCCTCAGTTTCCTCATCTGAACAACGGGGTAGTGTGTGGGCCTGGCTGAGGTGCAAGAGGCAGGTGTAGGTAGAGTCCGTCTTTCCCAGGTGAGCCATGAATTTCTGTCTGTGTATCCTCTCTTGGCCTGAACAACCTTTCCTGACTGGAACTTCTCTCAACCTGTGAGGCCTCTCCTGGCTGAGAAGCTTGTCTCGCTCCCAGCAACCAGTCTCTGTGCATCTACTACCTGACTGCAGTCTCTGCTATGGAGGGCAACCTTGCCCACAATGTGGGACCTCTCGCACCTCACTGCAGCCCCAGTGGCCCCAGGCCAGGAGTGGGGCACGTGAGACAGAGAAGTAATCACAACTACCCAAGGCCGTGAAGTGGGGGCTGGGGGCAGGCTGACAGCTGCCCTCCATCCCCTCCCTGGCCAGTAGGTGCTCGCCAGCTGGCCCTGGCCAAAGCAGACTGAGAGTGACTCACTTATTCCAGAGAAAGTTCATAGGTCCTTGTCTCAATCTACATCATCAGGCCCTCTTGGCAGATGAGGAAATAGAGGCCCAGAACTTTGCTGTGATCCCACAGCAAGGAGAGGCCAGGGCCTGAGTAGAGAGCCAGGCTGGGCACCTGCCCCACCTCCCTGGGGACAAGCTGGCTGACCAGCTCTTCTTGTGAGTGTGAGGACCTGTAGCAGGCAGGTGTCCCCCACACAGACCTCTAGGGGTGACTGCCAGCACCCGGGGAATATTCTTCGGTCTCGCAGAAGTTCCAGGTTTACTCAGAGCTCTGATTTGAGCTGTCGCAGAAAGTCCCTATGGCCAGGCGCCAGGCCACATTGTGGGGGCGGCTGCAACTGTGAGCCCCAGGAGTGGAAGTGGGGGGTCCCTTGCCCCTGCCCTCAAGTTTGGGAGGCATGGGAGATTGTGGACAGGGAGAGGCACGTGAGGAAGAACTGTGAGGGGTCAAGCCCCTTCTTGGGTAAATGTTTGTCCCCCCCCTTCAGACTTTTCTTCCCTCCATTTGTAGTGATTTCCAAGTGACCCTAGAGAGAGGCCACCCCTCTTTAGCCTGTTTCTCCATCTGTGTAAAGGGGAGTAGAATCAATATAAGACCCATCTTTGATGGAAACTCAGGGTATGTGGACCTTCCTGGTGGCACAACGGGTTAGGACGCAGCACTGCAAGCTGGCCACAGCCGCTTCAGTGAGAGCTCAATCCCCGTCCCCGGAGGTGACCCACATGGCGCGGCAGACCTCTCCTGACCTTCCCACTGCTCCCCTCAGCAGGGTACTTCGTCAATCTGTCTATTCTGCTCCCCACTCTGTCTCTGGTGAATCCTCTCACCGCCCTTGCACTTCTGGCTTGTACCCCAGTTCTGCATGCATGAATAAATAAATTGAAAAAAAAAATTCAGAGTGTGTTGGAAGCTGTGTAGATGATACAAGATGACCACCATGAGTCATACTTACAGTCATCAATGGCCACAGTTTCATGTGAGCCATGGCTAGGCTCTTCTCCTCAACACCCTGGCTCTGTCTGTGCACCCAGGACCTAGCACAGTGCTTGATGCACAGTAGATGATCAATGAATATATGCAAATTAAATCTGAAATAGGCATTCTTATTTCTACATTGGAGATAAGGAAATGGAGGTTCAGAGAGGTTAAGCGGCTTCCGTAAAGTCACACAGGTGCTAAGTTGTGGCACTGGGGCTCAAACCCAGGTCTAGCTATTTCACAGCCCCAAATCACAAAGGGTTGCATGTTGATAAGCAGGTCAGCTCTCCCCACCTGACAGGGCAGACCACGCTGTGGTGTGCAGAGGGCTGAGCCACCGCCCCTCCCTGACTGTCCTGCCTTTTGTTCAATTTCTTGATCAGGCACGAGGGCATTCCTGATGCTACAAAGAAGCTGACACTTCTCAAAGCTTCTGGTCCAGCTCAAACCTCTGTCCATCTTCTCTCGAAGTAGCCTTGTCCTCCAACCCATCCCCATCCCCTGCCCACAGGCACCTTCTGTGTTCCAGCACCCACCTCTAACCCCTTCTCTTTCTCACTGGGCAGATGGTAGCACCTAGGGACCAACCTTGTGGTATCGTCCTGCCTCCTGGTCTCGGGTGTGACTGGGTGCTGGCCTCCTTCCAGCCCTGGGTCCTTGTCTCCTCCGCTGAGGGCTGTGAGCACCCAGACTCCCTGCCAGCTGTGGGGCGGGCAAGACTAAGGCTGAGCCCACCACAGAGACCAGGTGATCAGGGCTGGCCCTCTGGGCTCTGCCTGGCCCCTGCTCCAATGACCCCTTCAGAGGTGCCCCAGAACGGCAAGTCTCGCTTTTGTGCTACCTGTCCGGAAGGCTGTGCCCCTGCCAGGCAGCCTGGGGTAAAGCCAGCTCTGTGTGTTTGGTCCCAGCTGACTTGGGCAACTCTCCCCACTGGGCCTCAGTCTCCTCATCTATGGAATGGGCTGAACCAGGTCGCCAGTCTCCTCTGGCAACTCAAGATAATGAGATACCCCAGGAGCCTGCAGCTGGGTGGGCACTGGTGCCGGGAGGGCCAGAACCTGGGTGTGGGGGTGGGGGGGTACTGAGGGTCCCTGCTCCTCCTGCAACTCCTGCAGGTGCCTTTGTCCTCCTCAGCTCCAGTTCCTGGCAATGCAACTCCCTTCCTAACGGGAAGGGTGAGAGAGTCCAGCCAGAGCTGGGATTCATGCCTCGAATCCTCAGCCAGCCCACAAGGTTGGAGCTCTCTTTGTCCCCATTTTGCTGATGAGAAAACTGAGGCTAGAACAAGCAGACACTGTCATAATGCAGGACTTGAGCCCGCCAGATTTTCCCTGCTGCCATGTGCCATGTGCTAACACCCTGAGCCTCCCGGGAGTGCAGCCCCTGGCTTTCCAGTGCCCACGTCCGCAGCTGCCCCCTCAGGTCTCCACTCCCCATCCTAGGTGTCTCCTCACTCCTCTGCTGGTGGGAGCCCGCTTCTTCCTTTGTCCCCTCATCACTTCAGTAGCCTCGTTCCGGCCTCATCGGCCCCAGCCTCGACACTGCCCACGCCAGCACGTGCATGCAGCCACCTGCCTCTCACCTCTGCCCAGCCCCGGAGCCTCACGAGAGAGACGAGGGCACAGCCTGGGGAGGGCAGGACCCGTCTCCCGGCCATGTCAGGTCCTCTGGGAGAACAGGCTACCCTCTGAGGCTGCCCACCCTTTCTCAGCGACACGGGGACAGCAGCCTGGCTTTGAAGGCGCAGGCGAGGCGATGGCGAGCCGGCACAGCGGATGCCCTCTCCCCACAAACGGCCCACGCTGTCTACAGCCGTGCCCCCCCCATCCGACTTGGCTCCCCGGGGACTGGCAGGACACTCTGGGCCCGGGACCCTTCCAGCCCTCAGCCTTTCGCAGGTTTCTGCAGAGCCCATTTCTGCCATGTCCCTCCCCACCCCAGAGCTCCAGCAGACCATGGAAGGCACTGTCCTGAGTCCTGAGGTGGGCTCAGAAGAGGCGCCGGCTCCCCGTGCCGGTGCTGGGCCCCCACGACATCGAGAGCACAGGACCTCCCGCGTCCTCCACTACGAACAAGGAATGGGCCCACGCTGTCCGGGCAGAGGACGGCCAGCCCGGGAGATGGGCCCCTGGGATGGAGATACCTGCTATTCCTGCGTCGTCCTCAACAGCCCATCCTGTGGGCGCCGGCAGCCTAGGGGTCTCCTGGGGGTGGCAGCTGAGCTTGGCGTGGGGGAGGGAGATGAGGGCCTGGGGGGTTCTGCCACCTGCCCAGAGTCACTAACCAGAGGAGTGTGTGACCTGTCACCAGCTAGGTGGCAGCTGGGGTCTCGGGAGGCAGGTCACACGGAGGTAGGACAGAAGATGGAGGTGTCGGGCAGGGGCCAACCCTGGCAGCAGGCTGGACAGCAGCAGGCAGGGACTGCCGGGGCAGACAGGCAGAAGCCGAGTAACAGGCAGGTGGCTGGTCAGGCAGGCGCGGAGGCAGGCGGACAGACGGGCTACGGGGAGATGACCCAGGCGGTCAGTCACGCTCAGGGAGAAGTAGGCAGGCAGGCAGCGGACCCTGGACTGGTGGTCACTCAGCAGGGGGTCCGAGGAGGAGGCAGGCAGCTGCCATCTCTGCCCCGGCTGCATGTGCAGGGCGGGGAGAAAGAGGAGGATGTGGTAAGGCTCCCCGCCGCCCCGCCCACAGAGCGCCTCCCCAGTGAATGAGAGGAGTAGGAGGGGACCCAGCCATGGCAGGTCCGCTGCTCAGCAAAGGTCACCTGCTAGGAAGACATTTGGGGCTGCAGGGTGACAGCTGCCTCTGGCAGAGGTTGACATCACCCCCACAGGCGCCCGGTCATGACCAAGGGGCAGGCAGGGCCGGGGAGCCAGGGCTGCTCACCTCCGTGGAACTTGAGCAGAGGCTATGTAACTGGCCCCAGAGGCGCCCCACTGGAGAGCCCCACTTGGTTCTGGGGAAGACTGAGCCCCCAGCGGCAGGGTGAGTTCACGGTCCCCCCCGGGAGGCGGCAGCAGTCAGCCCACCACCATCGTCTGGCAGAGTCTGTACCCCAGCCTGCTCCCCTCATTCACCTTAATGCCTACCTCTGTGTTTCCATCCTGCTTCCTGCAGCAGCGCCGTGGCAGGTCCGTGGCCACTCCTGGGAGAAGAGATACCCTCAGGCTCTCTCGCTGTCCACCTGCCAGATGAGCACACTGAGCCATCAGGGACGAGCAGTCATGGGCTTACAGGATGCAGCAAGGAACCACAAAAAAAGGTTTCATTTTGCTAACAAGCCCCCCACCCCCATCACCAGGACAGACATCTCTAGAACATGTTTAAGAAAGTGGAAGACAAAATTCAGCAAACTCAGACTCAAAGGAAGAGCAAGAGAACCGCTAGATGACTGCTTTCATCTCACACCTTGAAGACATTTTAAAGGGTTTATCCCATAAGCCCTGTGAGGCAAACAAGATTATTCCATTCGCAGATGGAGAAACTAAGACTCAGAGGTTCCCCCAAGCCAGAGGCATGGCTGGGATCTGAACTCGGGGGCATCCGACTCCCAGCCAGCAGCTTGGAAATACCCAGCCCAGGACGAAATGTTAGCAGGTGGATCGGCTCCCCTGTGCTGTGCGGAGGCATAACACCCTGCTGTCTCTCCCTGCTGACTCATTTTGGAGAAACAGTTTGCACTAACTCAATGACGGTTCCAGAGAAAAAGAGAAAGCAGCTTGCTCTTTATTTCTTCTGTGTCTTTCTTTTTCTAGTTATGTTTAAGGAACTTGTTCCAAATTCCCCTGTGGCCAATTTGAACGCTGTTTCTGTGCAGCAATTCTTTTCTCTGCTATCAAAGTGTCTCATGTTCTCCAGGGAACCAATCTTAGGAAGGGGAGCCAGCATTATTATTTTTCTTTCTTCTTTCTTCCTCTTGACCTGGGTGAGCTTTCTGATCAGGAACTTGCAGTGGTTGAGAGAAAGATCAATAGAAAGAATTGTAAAAAGGAGTGAACATTTGTGGAGAGTTTAATCTGAGCTAGGGCTTTAAGGTCCTTAAATATTCTCCATCTCACTGAAACCCCAGAATGATACAAAAAGAGAGTTTTTACTATCATTAACCTCATCATCCCCTCCCCCCCTTTTTTTACAGTAAGGAAATGGAAACTAAGAGAGGATAGGTGACTTATCCAAGGTCGCACAGCTGGTGAGTGACAGGGTTGACATTTGGACCGTTTGGAGTTCCTGGGCTTATACTGACTACATTGCTTCTGGATACAAGTTAGCATAAGGATGCTCTTCCCTCCTCCCTCCCTCCCACTTGCATGGCTTCTTATCTGTCCACTTACCCTCTCATCCATTCTACCATCCATCCGTCCACCCACTCACCAGCTCTTTCCTGCCTTCTACTTACCAGTACGAGCAGGTACTTGGTTACGTATTGCAGCTGCGCCACAGAAGTAGACACAGGTGACAGCCCACATGCAGCCCATCTTCCAGTGAAGAGAGACAGGCGAAAAGGACACACTATGCACAAGCTGTGTTAAGTGTCACATCATAGGAAGCCAGGGAGAGGTCAAGGTAGCAACACTTAAGGGCACAAGAGATGATGAGAAGGTCCCAGCTGCAGAGAAACATTTTAGGCAGAAGGCACTGCAAGGGGCAGACTCGGAGGGGGAGAAGGCATGACTGGCTCCAGGTACTCGGGAGCCGAGTGGGAGAGTAGAGTGGGTGAGCAGAGAGGTGCCAGGAGCTGTGGTCACAGGACATAGCCAGGAGGGCGGGTGTGGTTTTGAGGGAAGTTAGAGACTGTGATCCAGTCAGACATCCGGATAGGGTGGAATGGAGTAGGGTCACATAAAACCCTTCGTGTTTAAATTTGGAGGTGGAAATTTAACAGTTACCAGATCTATGACCACTAAGTGGAATGCAAGTGTCCACCAGAATAGGTCAACCTTGCATGCCAGTCCCTTGAGATACTCTTTTGCATGTACACGTCTTATGAGTGTGGACACCATAGACTCAGAAGGTGGATGTCCTGGAGCCTCTCAATACCCTCCCAACACCGCATAGTGTTCAGAACTGGCCAATGGGAGGAAGTGGTTGGCTTTGCATTTCAGCCAAGGGGCCACTAGTGAGGGGGAAATAATTGAGACAAGCTCTTTTTTTCAACCCATTTCCTCTTTTTTGTTTTTATTTTAACAGTGTAAAGAGGTATAACTTACAGAGCATGACATTCAACCATTGCAAGTGCCACAAGTTCAGTGGTTTTTAGTGAGTTTCCTGAGTTGTACAGCTATTGCCACAATCTGAATTTAGAATATTTCCAAAAAGACCCCTCTGTTTGGTTACTGTGAGCCCATTTTACTTGCAGCTAGCCTCATCTGCTTTCTGTCTCTGTTGATTTTCCTTTTTCTTTGCTGAACGTTGTATATAAAAGGAACTCTAGGACATGTGGGTTTTAGTGTCTGGGATCTCCTTCAGGTTGTAGCAATACTTTTTCCATTTTTATTGCTGAATAATATTCCATTACATGGATATGGCATGTTCTTCAGCCGTTGGATACTACGTGGTGTTCACTTTGTCTTTGTTATGAACACTGCTGCTGTGAACATTTCCATGTAAGGGTTCATGTGGATATGTACTTTAGAGCTTTTGGGTAGATGTCCAGAAGTTGGTTGCTGGGTCATATAGAAATTCCGTGCTTAACTTATTGAGGAACTGACACATATTTTCATATTCCCACCAGCAATGTATGAGAATTCCAAAGTCTCTGCATCCTTGCCAACACTTGCTATTTTCCATTTATCTTATTAGGGCTGTCCTAGCAGGCATTGGTTTTGCATTGTATTTCCATGATGACTAAGGGAGTTGAGTATTTTTTCATATACTTGGTAACTTTGTTTAACTTTGTGGATGAATGCCTATTCAAGTTCTTTGTGGTTTTTAAATTGGGTTGTGTGAAGGACTGAATGTTTGGGACCCTTCTTTCCCAAATTCGTATGTTGAAATCTTAACCCCCAATGTGATGGTACCATGAGGGCAGAGCTTCTGAGAGGTGAGTAAGGTAACCAGGAAGCAGACTCTCCCCAGATATTGGATCTGCTTGACCTTGGACTTCCCAGTCTTCAGAGCTGTGAGAGATATGTTGTTGTTGCTTATAAGCCACCTAATCTACTAGTTCATTGTAGCAGCTCAAATGGACTAGGACAAGACACACAGGATGCAGTAAAAGCAGAGTTAAGAGGGAAACTTGGAACTATAAAAACCTTCATTAAAAAATAAGAGAAGTTGCAACTCTTTCAACCTAACATTATACCTTAAGGAACTAGAAAAAACACAAACACAAATTAAACCCAAAGCTAAGAAGGAAGAAAATAATACAGATTAAAGTGCAGGAAATGTAATAAAGTGTAGAACAACAGAGAAGAGCAAACAAACAAACAAACAAAAAACAAGAGAAATTTCTTTGAAAAGATCTATGAGATTTGACAAAACTTCAGCTGGATTAAATAAAAAGGAAATTACAAATAACTAAAATCAGAAATAGAGACAGGACTATCAGAAATACAGAAATAAAGGGGACTATATGAGAATACTATAAACAATTGTATGAAAATACATTAGACTTCCTAAATGAAAGGATAATTCCTTAGAAAAAGGAAAAACAACTCAAGAAGAAATAGAAAACAGAAATAAGCATAAAAAGTAAAGTATTAAATCAGTAACCCAAAACTTCTTAACAAAGAAAAACCCAGAATCAAAGGGCTTCACTGGTAAATCCTACCAAACATTTAAAAAATTAATATTAATCCTTTTCAAACACCTCCGTAAAATAGAAGAGGGAACACTTCCCAACTCACTCTATGATTCCTAAGTTAGACAAAGACAACAAAAGAAAAAAAGTGTGTTCATAGCCTTTATAAATCTTCAACAAAATAACAAAATAAATCCTGCGGCATATTAAAAGGCTTAGACACCATGATCAAGTAGGATTTATTCTGGAAAAACTGGTGTTTCAACCTAAGAAAGGGATTTATGCACTCCACATTAATCAAATGAAGGAAAAAGGAGTAAGCATACAAACGAAGGGGGAAAGTCACATGAGCATCTCCATTGCCTCAGAAATAGCATTTGATGGAATTCAACATCCTTTCATGGTAAAGACACGCGGCAAACCAGAAATAGAATAGAAATCCCTCAACATGATAAAGACCATGTATGAAAAATCCAGTTAACTTTACACTCAATGGGCCCTCCCTGGTGGTATAACGGGTTAGGACACAGCACTGCAAGCCAGCCACTGTCGCTTCAGTGTGATTCAATCCCCACCCTGGAGGTGACCCCCATGGCGCGGCAGATCTCTCCTACTCGCCCGCTGCTCCCCTCAGCAGTGTACTTCATCAGTCGGCCTGTTCTGCTCCCCACTCTGTCTCTGGTGAAGCCTCTCACCGCCCCTGCACCTCTAGCCTGTACCCCAGTTCGGTATGCATAAATAAATCAATTAAAAAATATATTACACTCAATGGGTGAAATTTCCCCCTACGATCGGGAAGAAGGATGCCTGCTTTCACATCTTGTTGGGACATGACCTCGAAAACATCCCAGGTGAAACTGAAACCTGTCCCAGCCTTGTCGCAGCCAGGGAGACACTGAAGAAAAAGCAGGCCGCTCAGAGTGCTGGGCAAACTTTTCTTTTTTCACCTCAATTGTAATCCCCGTGGGTTTGCCATCACTGAGTCACCCATGTGCCATCACCAGAGTTGGGCAACCTTGTAACAGGCCGGGGGGAAGTGCTCGCGAGCTCTCTGATCCCCACCACCCCAAATCTCAGGGGCTTTCACTGTCGTCAGAGGCTCGCACAGCTCAGATAGCCCCAACAGTGCATTACACATAAAACAGATTTTCCCGAGGCTGCACCCTTGGAGCAGCTGCTAGGAACACACTGTCCAGCAGCAGGGGGTGAGAAGCCTGCAGTTGCTAACTCTTAAATCACAGACAGTCTATTCCGCTTGACAGTCCTCCCCAACACTCCTCCCGGGCTGAGCAGCCTCAGGCCCCTCTTCTGCGGCTGCCCCAGACGACAGGGCGGGGCTTCCCTGGCAGCAGGTGGCTCTTCTGGCTGCTCCCTAGCTGTGTGGGAGCCAGAGGCCACTGCATGAATGCAGGCACGTGGAGGAGAAACAGGGCTGACCGCCACGATTCCTCCAAACTCAGGGACAAGTGTCCCCTACCCGTCCCTGGGCTGGAGCCACTGCTTTGCTCAGTCACCTGGGCTGGGGATCAGAGCACTCAGGGTGTTCACCTGTTATGCTTGATTTGGTAAAGGAGCCTCAGCAGACTCATCAGGTATGAACATACGCGACATTCTGTTTGGAGATGAACTGGGGGGCAGGGCACGGCAGGCTGGGCACCCCTCTCCCCTCCTCCTCCCCTTTCTCGGTAATGTATGTTCTATCCCAGGCACAATGCATTTCAACAGGTCCACATTGCGACAGGATAATGGAAGCCCAGCGGGGACTCAGTGTACCCAGGGGTGCAGAGCAACTTACCCATCCTGGTGGGAAATAACAGGAGTTCCAGTAGGTGACACAGTTGCAAGGCGTGAGGGGCTGGATGTTCTTGGCATTAACCTGTTGACCGAGCGTGAGAATCGGGGCAGTGTTGCTTCCACAGCGAGAGGTGCCTGAGTGGGGCCTAGGCCTGACTGGCTCGTGTATCAAATGTACTAAAGCCTGGGACAGTATTTCTGCCCACCAGCAATTAGGCTTTCACTGGCAGTAATTCAGTCGGCTGCTTTAACACCCTGTTATCCTTTCTGCCAGCCCTGCCAACTGCGCAGCTGAAGCCAGCTGCAGTGTCCATGCAAACCAAGGCGCAGTTAGAACCTCACCCAGAAGGCTGGGGCAAGATGATCAATTTGCCAGTCCCTTCCTGGAGGGGAACTATGAATAGCGCCACTATGCCTTGGGCATAGCTTTGCACATGCAGAACAAGCTGTTACTGCAGTGTCAAGTTATGTATTTCAAAGGCGATCCACATCCTTGGCAGGATGCCATGCCCCGGGCACAGCAGTGGCTGTTCTCTCTGTGCACCCGACCTGCTGTATCCACTAAGTGGTCGCATCCAGGTTGGGCACCAGCTTCCTGCTTGCCGGGGTGTGGGCACCTTGCGGGCTGGGTTATGGAAAACAGCCAGGACTGCCTCAAGCTCTGGCAGGCAAAGCCCGAAGTTCTTTTCACATATCCTGGCCCACAAGGGGTGATTTATAACCGTGCACCCTTGCACAGCATTGTCCAAGCCAAAGGGCTAATCTCTCTAGAGCGGCCCAATTGTCAGCAAAGGGTGAATGCCTCGGGCCAGGGATGGTTGTCACCAAACCACTGGAGTTCAACCTACTAGGCTTTTGGTTTGACTCCTCCTAAGGGGTGCTTCATGGGGTGGAGAGCGCCATGGGAGTGCTGGGAGCTGTCACTTACGGGGGTTTATCTGGCTTCTGGCCCTTCCAGATCTGGGACCTCCCTGCCCCATTGTCACTGTCGTAGTGCCTGGCCCACACCTCTGGGGTCAAAGTCACATTTAATTCAAATGGTCACGCTTGGGAAATGCCCAGAATGTCCATCTGCTTCACAAGCACCCTCTCCTCAAAAGCACCCTGGTTTTCTGATCCCCAGACCCACACATGCCCTTTCTTTACCAGCAACACAAGGGACAAGACGCTGTGCCAGGCAGGGAATACACACCTACAAAGCCTTGCACTTCCGTCACCCTGAGGGGTCGAGAGGCATGTGCCTGGCCGAGTACAGCGCTGGGCCACGCGTGTCTCACCCAACCTCACAGCTCCGCAGGCTTCGGCTTTTCTGCAGACTTACTGCCCCTCTTCTCCCTGGCAGAGGCCCCTGCAAAGCCCGCAGCGTGTCCTGCGCAGAGAGGGTCTTCGCAAGCTAACCTCGATCACTGGCGTAATGACACACGTGGAGACTCTCTCAATACTTACTGACATCTTTTCAACTTTCCTCAACCATTCCCTCTTGAGGTTCCAACATATTGGGGACCAAATGGTCTGCTGAGGGTCACAACCGAGAGGGTGGGGGTGCCACGCTGAAGACTCACCACATAAGACAGCGGCTATGTTGGGTCATGGAGGGAGGCTGGGTTTATGCATAAGACCAAGACTGGAAACCCCCTTTGCGATCAGTTCTCCTGATTCAGTGGGTCTGTCTCAAGAGCAACAGCTGAACATAAAGTGAAAACTAAGGAATAGCATCTCCAGTATGAATATCAGAGGGTATATGATTATCCTACTTTAAAGAAGCACCGTAGTTTTGAGTATCAGGGGCAGATTTCACGGGCCATTCCATGACGTGCCATGGGCTGTGTGATAGCTTTGGGGGAGCATTGGAAAAGTCCTCTATTGTTCCTCCCACGTGAAGGCAAATGGACCTTCATTACAAAGAGCCTATACTTGTCAGTGTTTCCACAAATCTGCAGGCACACTTTTGCAGGGTCAAATAATAACTGTCTGTCCTGACCAAAAACTTAAAAATACCCTTGGTTAAAGATTGGAGGAGAATTCATCAGAAAGCAATAGAACTTTTGCAGACAGAACAGCAAAATGAAAAGAGAATTTTAAAAAGTGAAGAAACCTTGAGGGACCTCCAGAATGACATCAAGAAGAAAAATGTTCATGCTATGGGAATCCCAGGAGGAGAAGAAAGAAAATAGTCAAAAAATTATTTGAGGACATAATGGCCCAGAAAGTCTATAATCTGGGGAGGGAAATAGACATCCAGGAACAAAAATCCCAGAGAATTCCAAATAAGAGAACCAAAAAAGATCCAGACCAAGCCAAGTCATAACCAAAAGTTAAAATGGGAATTTTAAAAGTGGCAATGGATAAGAAAAGTGCCGTAAGATGATCACAGAGTCAATCAAAGCTTTAGAAATGAAAGAGCGTGGCTTACATGTTGGACACATAGAGAGCACTAATCCAGGGTGACAAAGTTTTCCTCTCCTGTTTTCATCTAGAAGTTGTATTGTCTCAGTTCTTAAGTTGAGAACCGTGATCCATTTTGAGTTAATTTTTACATGGTGTGACATACTGATCGAAATTTAGCTTTTGGCTTTGGGTATCTTTCGCATGGTTATGTTGAAAAGATGATCCCTTTCTTATGGGATTATCTTGCCATCTACTTTGAAAGACCAATTGACTGTAAATGTATGGGTTTATTTCTAGATTCCCAGTTTTGTTCAGTTGCTTCCCATGCCTACCCATGTTAGACCCCCACCACCTTGATTACAGTAACTTTGTAGTACGTGTGGAAATAGGGAAATGAAAGGCATCTGACTTTATTCTGCTTTTTCAGAATTGTTTTGGCGGCTCTGGGTCTTCTGCATTTCCATATAAATTTTAGTATTACCTTGCTAATTTCTGCAAAAATACTCACTGGGATTTTGACAAGGATTGTGTCGAATCTATAAAACAGTTTGAGGAGCGTTGCCATTTTAGAAATATTGAGTCTTCTGACCCATGCACATAAACTCTATCAACAGTCACTGAGATCTTTTAAATGTTCACTCAAACATCCCTTTCCTCACCCATCCCCTCTTGAAGTTCCAACACATTGGGGACCAAATGATCTGTTGAGGGTCACAGCAGAGAGGGTGGGGGTGTCACGCTAGAGACTCACCACAGAGGACGGCTATGTTGGGTCATGGAGGAAGGCTGGTTTATGCATGAGAGTTTATGCATGCAACTGAGACTGGAAACTCCCTTTACGCTCAGTTCTCCTGATTCAGTGTGTCTCTTTCAAGAGCAGCAGCTGAACATAAAGTAAAAATTAAGGAATAGTGTCTCCATTACAAATATCACAGAGGGGATATGATTATCCTACTTTAAAGAAGCACCTTAGTTTATATTAGGCTCTGGACCAACAGGCATATCATTCAAACAGATGTAAGAATTTCCCACAGCCAGCCTCGTTGGCCTCGGGGTTAAGTCTCAGCGCTATAACCACTGTGGCCTGAGTTTGATCCCCGGCCAGGGAGCTGACCCACAGGCACAGCAGACCTCTCTTGTCTTGCCCACTGCCCCCCTCAGTGTATTTCAACAGATCTACCTGGCATGCTCCCCACTCTGTCTCTGGTGAATTTTTTCATCCCCCACACTGCTGGCCTACACCCCAGTTCTTCCATGCAAAAAAAAAAAAAAAATCTTAGCGTTTGTAAATATCTTACCCAAATCGGGTTCTCTGGTAAGCTGACCAGGCCCCCAGCCATGGCCACACTATTGTGCTAGAGGCATTGGGGAGTATCTTAGTTGGTTTCCCCAGAAACAATTTTGAAGACAAGGGTTCAAGTACTGGCAAGAGGTTTGGGAGGTGATCCTCGGAAACACAGTCAGCGAATAGGAAACTGAGGCAGAAAGGGGAGGTAGCCATGGAGTGTGTTTAAGAAACAGGTTACTGCTGTGGGTCACGGGACTTAATCCCACTGAGGCCTCTGGGACATAGTGACGCACCCTCTCCCAAATTGTCCAGCTGGGGTGTCTCTTTACTATGACGCTGTCTTCCGTGGGCAAAGCCTCTGGTGTGAACACTGCCCAACTGTGCACCTACAGCAAGGTCAAGCCCTCAGGTAGGGGTGCAGGTGTGTGTGGGAGCTGGAGTACAGAGCACAGGGGCGAGGTCCCAACAGATGACAGTGACCACTAGCTGTACCCCAGCCTCTGGCCTGCCCTCCTCCTTGCTGGAATCACAGTGTAATTTGGACAGCGGCAGGCCCAGCTCACTGACAGACCCCTTGCCAGCCTCCCTTGCAGCTAGCAGTGGGGGTGTCCAGAGGAGCTTCTGCAAGCACCCTTTGGGCTTCCTTCCTTCCCTCAGCCTCAAGTGTTCTGTGAAGGCTGCTGAAACCAAGCAGCCACTTGAAACCAGAGGGAAATACCAAGAGAATCGCAGACATATTGGCTCTGCTTTCATGTGCTCTGAATCCATCAGTAGCTACTTGTCTCCAGCCTTCTACAAGAAGCGCTGAAGTTGGTCATCATAGTTGGTCTCTATTGTGGAATCTGAGTGTAACATTCAGCTACACAAGGAGGTTCAATGACTACCAATAAAAAAAAGGAAAGGAGCTTTTTGTATACCCAAACTGGTGAAGCATTTACGCTAGGTACATGGAAAATTCTCATAGGGCTTAAATGAACCATGAAGAAGTTGAATTAATCATTTATAAAACAGCCATGAAATAGAATTCCCTCCAGATGTTAAAAACAAATGATTGACATATATTAATAAGGGTAATTTAGAAAAAGGTAGCCCACATTCTTTTAAGCCAAAATGTATCATATAACCACTGAGAAAGTCAGGTGATTTCAGGGTCAGAACTTCATGTGGAGGGCTCTTATACTTCGTAACTATTTTTAAAGTTATTTTTTTTTTAATTAAAGAAAAAATAGAAGTAGAAGAACACTGGAACACTGAGCTGCTTTACAGGAAGTCCCAGAGCCCCGAGGCAGCCATGTGAGGGAGCCAAGCTGCACAGGAAGTCATGGGAAGGTTCTCTGCCCACCCCACCCCCCGGCCTTGTCTCTGAATCATGTCACCCAAGTGGAGACCTGAATAACTATGGGTGAGGCTCTGCTCCGGGAGCAGAAAGATACTGTCTACATGGACTCTGGCTAGAAAAGTCACAGGAATGATTTGCATTGGCTTGGACTGAATCTCCAGGTGTCACCCTCTGGGATCAGTGATGGTTCAGTCTGAACTTGTCAGCACTAGGATCAGTCACAGTGGCCCAGAGGCATTTGGTCAATAAACGAACAACCTATTCCTGTAGTTATTATAGAAGAAAAGGCTGGAGGGGAGCAGGTCAAGGTCGTGTTGTGTCAAGACAACAGACACTATATACATTGATATTACTGCTAAGGATTGAACTGTGTCCCCTTCCCCAAGTTCATATGCGAAAGTCCTAACACCCAAACTGACTGGGTCTATTTGGAGACAAGAATTTTATTTTATTTTATTTCTTAATATATAACATAGTATAATTTAATGATTCTAGCTCACCAATTTTCTTTTCTATTTTCCCTTTAAATTAACTGATCTTAGAACATTTTTGGGCACAGTTGATATGAGAATAAGATACAGAGATTTCCTGTATATTCCCTTCTTTCATATAAGCATAGTTCACCTATTGTGATCATCCCCTGCCAGAACTTGTTACATTGGTAGGACTACATTGACATATCACTATTACTCAAAGCCATAATTTACATTAGGACATTACTTTTAATGTTGTACAGCCTGTGGGTTTTGACAAATGTACAGTGATGTATCTACCATTATAGTATCATACAGAATCATTTTCTTATCTTATAAATCCTCTGTGCCCACCCAGTGATTTCTCCATCTCTGCTAACTCCTGACAACCACTGACCTTTCTATGGTGGAAGCAAGAGCTTTAGAAGGTAATTAAAAATAAATGAGCTCATGAGGGTAGAGCCCTAATCTTAAAGGACTTTGGTCTTATAAGATGTCAGAGAGGTCTTTCTCCACCTTGTCCATGTGAGGACACAGCAAAAAGGTGGATATCAGCAAGCCAGGAAGAGTGCCATCGTCAGAAAACCTCCGTGCTGACATCTAGAACTTAGACTTCCAGAAAAGCGAGAAAATGCCATAGCCTCCCCCCACCCAGCCTAGATTTCGCATTAAAATGCAGCCTGAGGCCCTCCCTGGTGGAGCAGCGGGTTAGAGCACAGCACTAAGAAACTAAAGCCACTGCAGCACAAGTTCGATCCCCAGCCAGGGAGCTGACCCACATGGCACAGCAGACCTCTCCTGACCCGCCCACTGCTCCCCTCAGTAGTGCACTTCGTCAATCTGCCTGTTCTGCTCCCCACTCTGTTTCTGGTGAAACCTCCCACTGCCCCTGCACCTCTGGCTTGTACCCCAGTTCTGTATGCAGAAATAAATAAATCATTTTTTAAAAATGCAGCCTGAGCAGACAAACACAGATTTCTCTCTACTATTCTTTAGAGAAGTACAAGTATTAATAATAAAGTTATTTACATTTTTAAGGAATCTGGCATTTAGCAGGCACTGTTCTAAGTTAATATAAGCCCTTGATAACCTGCATTTTAGACATGAGCAATGAGAGTGCAGGAGATCAAGCCACCCCCACCCCCACCTCTGTGGACACAGTAAGTGGTGGAGTCAGGGTCTGAAACCAGGTGATTTGTCTCCAAGGTACAAAGGGGGAATTTTAGCTTTTTTGTACATTTCTAAACTGATTTTTAAAAATAATATAATAGTTTATTTTTATATCATCTTGTGACTTTTTCCATCTCAGTTGTAATCCCCGTGGGCTTTCCATCACCAGATCACCCATGTGCCATCACCGTATGTATGTCATGGCCAAGAGAAACTCGTCTCTCTAACGTTGCATTCATAGAGGTGTTGTGCCCAAACAAAGGAGGGTAACCTCACTGCTGTGGCCATACCTGCAGTGTGTGTCCAGCACCAGCCTTTGCTTGAAGAATATTGGCAAAGAATACTGGAAGGCGCCGCCAAGAAGCTCAGGGGGCAACTGGGGAGGGCTTTGAAAGCACGAGAGCACGGTGGTATTTAGCTTGACATACAGAAGATTCAGAGTTGGGAGTGAGAGCTGACCTTTAGGTGCAGATCAGTGAGTCAGACTTGCCTAAATTGGAGTAGATGCTATGTTTCCTGTGTCTGGTGATGTGCAAGTAAGGCTGGGTTACCCCTTGATGTGGGTGTCAGTGGATTGATTGATGGTCTGGTTGGACCACAGGGTCATAGAGGCTCCTTTTGTCTATGTGACTCTGATTTTTGGAAAGATGAGTTTAGGGCTTACCCTGGGAGGTGAGTATGAGGGATTGATGTTCATGTCCCTCCAAAATTGTTATGTCAAAATGTAACCCTCCTGGATGGCTATAGGTGGAGATGTTGAAGGGAGTCATTAAGAGCCAGAGTATTCGGTTGGCTTCACTCATAGCAGGAGTATAACGGACCGGGAGGAAAAAATAATAATAATGATGAACAGCTATATACCAGAGACATTTTATGGGGGTGGAGTGGGGAGTGGGATCAAAAACAGTGGGGGGAGGGAAGTGCACTGGACTATGGTGATGGCACATGGGTGATTTGGTGATGGAAAACCCATGGGGATTACAAATGAGATGGAAAAATGCATAAAATGATGTAAAAGTAAACTATTATTAAAAAAAAAACACACACACAAACTTAAAAATGAAAAGAAAAAAAAAAAAAGAGCCAGAGTAGTGTCCTTGCAAGAAGAGGCACCAGCACTGGCCCTCTCTTTCCTCACTGACGGAGGAAAGGCAATGACAAGACGCAGCAGTGACAAGGCAGGCAGCTGTCTGCAGGCGAGGAAGCTGACTCTCACTGGGGACTCAACCAGTTCCGTCACCTTGGGCTTCCAGCCTCCAGAACTCTGAGAAATGCGTCTCTTTTGTTGAAGCCACCTTTGCTGTGGTATCTTGTTGCACAGCCCACGCTGAGTAACACAGAAAGTGGCTGTAGCAGGCACCACTGCCAGCTTCTTCCGGGAGGTCCTGTATCTGGAGCCTCACTGGGCCTGAGCTAGCAGCCAAGGTCCCAAGCGGGGCTGACTTGCTTATCTCAGCCTGATTTGTCTTGATTCACGGAACAGACCTTCTCTTCCATCTTCTGAAAGCCTTAGACCTTCTCGGGGTCTCCAGTCAGGAGCAGGGACACACTGGAATCAAATGAAAGCACTTGGGCTAGTGATATGTGGAATGTATATGTGACTTATTTTTTCTTATAAAATTGGTTTTCTTTTAAAAAAAAGATTTATTTATTTACGCTTACAGAACTGGGGTACAGGCCAGAGGTGTGGTGGGTGAGAGGATTCACGAGAGACAGAATGGGGGAACAGAATAGGCAGATTGACAAAGTACAATGCTGAGGGGAGCAGCAGGTGGGTCAGGAGAGGTCTCCTGTGCCATGTGGGTCAGCTCCCTGGCCGGGGATCGAACTTGTACTGCAGTGGCTTCGGAGAGCTTCATAATGCGGTGCTTTAACCCATTGCGCCACCAGGGAGAGCTCATAAAATTGTTTTACCAATTGCATTTTTGCCCTGTGTTGATATTTATTATTGTGTTTTGTATCTCTCAAACTTTTTATTTATGAGCAACGTTAGCTGTGTAGTACATCGTCTGGCTTTCCAGCTCCACAGCGTACTGCTCTTTTCCTCGTCATCGCAGCCTGGTTTTTCCTGGGAAGTCTCCTCCTCATGGGCTCCGTCTCTCCCCAGGGAAGCACATGACCTGCCCTGATCCACTGCATTCACCAGGCCGTATTAATGTGCTCTTTTGGAACATATGACACAGTGAAAACCAACGAGACATCATGAAACTTTCTCTTTTTCATGGACCCCGTATGTGAATCCTGGTGCCCATCAGAGAGGGCACTTCTCTCTCTAGGGCTGGCTTCGAGGGGCAGAGACAGACACGCACATGCAGCATGAGGGACACAGGTGACAGCAGGTGTCACAGCTGAGCACTGGCTGTGTCAGACTGAGCTCTCATTTCCCAAAACAGCGCTAGGAGGCAGGTACTCTCACAGATGAAGAAACTGAGGCACCGAGAATTTCAGTGCCTCGTGCACCGCCGCACACATAGGAAGAAATTAAACTTGAGTTTGAACTGGGGCAGGCTGGCTTCAGAGCCACCTTTCTCTCAAATGTCCACACAAGGCCCCCTGTGTAGCAATGCACAGCTTACGTGCACTGCAGCTCACAGCCCTGCTCGTGTTCCCCTGTACGCACCCAGCTGAAGAGCGTAAATAGACCCCCACGGAGCGTGAGATTCATCACACAGGGAATGACCCACCAGGAGTACGCGTGCTCACACGCACTCTCGGTGCACATTCCTGTGTGCCATTAACACCCCCGCTCGCCTGTCTTGAGAGCGTGCACACTCCCATCCACTGACGTTCCCCTGAGGGCAAGCACACACACGCACACGACTGTGCAAGCTCTCAGGCACGTATGCGTATGCAAGCGTGCACTTACAGGTGAACAGGTGTCTACTGAGCACCTGCTGTTTGCCAGCAGTGCTGGGGATTTAGTGGTAAACAGTTTCTACCTTCCCAGTTGCATGAAATGTAGCAGAAGCACATGCATCACAGACATGTGTGTGCAATGGTCAGATTGGACACGTCCTGGTCACCAAGTGTCCTTCGTGGTCAGAAGCAGGGCTAACCCCCCTGTGTGTTAGGCGGTCCTGGGAGCAGCGCCCCACTGTCATGACAGGCGCCTCTGTGCAACCATGTACCTCCCTCTCTGCAGGAGCCATTGAGGCACAAGTTGGAGCTTGGCAGAGGGAGAGGAGGCTCAGGGCATAGAGACCTGTGTTATTTGTGCTATTTTCAGCATCCCGTGTGGTCTGAGGAACTGGAGCCTCCGTCAGTTCCCCTGGGGCCAGACCGTGACCCAAGTGATAAACACCAACCACGAGCACTTTTGGACACATGTACCTTCCACGTGTGCTCATGCGTGTGCATGTGGGGAAAGACTCTCGGTTCCTAACTCCCCCCTCTCTTCCCCCATCTTTACGCGGGGGAGCTGTGGCCCCTAGACGCCTGGTCTCCCACGGGAGACTGCACACAGGGAGGAGGGGCCGCAGTGACTCGGCTTCCAGGCAGCTGTGCTGAGTTTCTGCAAAGACTCCCTTCCTCAAAGAGGCTCCTCTTTACTGAAAGTTCAGGCAGCTGTGGTTTCCCGTATTTACACAGGGGAAACATCAAAGTCACAAAAATATTTACCAAGAGTGTCCAGCAGTCAATCAACAAGCATTTATTGAGAGTAGGAACTTGTAAGATGGGTAGGATAGGAGGCATGGACACGAAAGGGGAGGAATAAGCCCAGGCTTGTCCCGCAAGAGGCCATAAGGAAGCTGAGCTTGGGCATGGGGAGGAAGCAGCATAGTCCTGGCAGAGAGAGCTGGCAGCACCCTGGTCTGACTGAAGCCAGCATTCTGGTGGCCTCCAGTTCACAGCTGGCAGTGTGCTGGTAAACCCACAAGCAAAAGCAAAAACGCAGAATGCTCACTGCTTTTCCTGGCGTCCATTTGCCCTTCACGGCCAATTTCAAGCTAAAATGCAAGGTCAGGGGACCCAGAACTGGTGCCCGTCAGGCTCAGCACACCGCCGACACTGGCCTCCTCTTCCCAGGCACGCGTGGAGGACAAAGTCAGAGCCGTGGTGCCCGGAACAAGGCAAGAGTCTCAGGAAGAGACTAACATCCAAGATAGAGGAAAATTCCATACAAGTCAATAATAGAAAAGTAAACAGGCCAATTGATAAATGGGAAGCAGACATGAACAGACCATTCAGTAAGAGGCTGTCCAGAAAACAATGGTTATAATGGTTATTTCACCTCCAATAGGAGAGATGCAGGCCCAAACCACGGTGAGATGCCCTCTCATACCCACTAGACCAGGCAGGACATATTCAAAAGGCCCCCACCACAAGTGCCGGAGAGGATGAGGACAGAAAGGGCCCGAGCCACTGTGGTGGGAGCATGAGCTGGCGCAGCCATTATGAAATCCATCTAGACTTCAATACCGGACAATGGTCACTCCATACCACCCAGCAAGC
Source organism: Condylura cristata (assembly GCF_000260355.1). Classification (NCBI taxonomy): domain Eukaryota; kingdom Metazoa; phylum Chordata; class Mammalia; order Eulipotyphla; family Talpidae; genus Condylura; species Condylura cristata. The sequence continues at coordinate 6,262,178 of NW_004567133.1, forward strand.
CCTCTCCTGGGCATCTAGCCCCAGAAGATGAAGCCATCAATACAAAAGTCCAGGACTCCACAGTGCTCATAGCAGCATTTTTTTTTTTTTTTACAATAGAGAGACTTGGAAGCAGCTTAATGTCCGCTGATGGACAGATTGATCAAGAAGATGTGGTAGAGCTACACCATACAGTTCTACAGAGCCATAGGAAAGGTTGCGGTGAAGCCTTTGGAGGGAGTGAGAGAAGGATGTGTGGAAAGCAGGTCAGAACAATGAAAACAAATACTGGACATCTACAAAGCAGATAATCATTAACATAAACACTTTCAAAAACCGGTGGGCACCCATCAACACTGTGAGGGCTTTGAAGTTAAGCAGGAGGAAGGGTGATGGTGGGAAAAGAAGTTAGAAAAGAGACTCTTAGGTGAGTTTAGCAATACAAGAGGCCACAAAAACATTATCTAGAATCAATTATATTTTATATACAACTAATTAATTGGAAGTAGATTAAGAAGATTAAATCTGAAAGAAAAAAAAGAGTCTGTTAGAAGGATCAGGAACGAGAACAACTGTGTGTCCATCTTCCCGTGTATGTTCTGGTTTGTCCTTGTGTTAACCTTGACCCCACACTGTGCTAGTCACCGGCCACGCCAAGGTGTCTCAGAGCATCCCTACCTGTATGGATGGGGAAGCACAGAAGTCCAGGGAGCGATGCCTTAGCCTGGGGAGCAGGAGGACTTCGTGGAGGAGGTGGCATCTAAGATGAAACAGTGAGGCAATGAGTAAGGGGTACAAAAGAGTAACTTCAAGCAGAGGAACTAACCTGTACAATAGCTTAGCGAAAACATTCTGCTGAGCAGACTTCGTAAATAAACCAGCACTACTACCTAAGCGCTGCTCAAGTCTTTGTTCATGAAATCTTCAAATGATTCTGAGGTTCTTCCTATTTTGAACCCTATTGTGCAGCTGGGGCAATTGACATGAGGCAAGTCAACAGACCCACCATCACATTCTGACTCCCCACCATGCTACTGCTGAGCATCTGAAGTGGGGAAGTTTTAGGGGGTACCCAGACACAGCATCTAACTCTAAGTTTAGGTTTGGGTTTAAGTAAATGTCAGAGCGTGGGAAATTCCTCTGAGCACACTCCCCACCACCCTTCACAAGCAAACACGGCCAGAGTGTGGTCCCCAGTAGAGGGTTCACAGTGATGCGATACCTCTCTCCTCTCATCTTGGTGACTGGGGCTGGGATGTTCAGGAATAGAAATTTCTGTGTTTGAAATAAAGAGTAAAAAACAGAGTAAAGTTGACAATTATTTTGTGTTTGGGCATTGGTTCACGGTGAAAATGCCCCCGGTCACTGGGTGTTAAAAGATGACATTTTCTTGGTGGTTGCTGGGGGACCCCGGAGAGGGCACTGGGGGTGATTACTAATGGGTCAGGGGTTTTTTTTTGGTGGGGAGAGCTGCTAGAATCAAGCAGTGGTAATGACATACAACATTGTCAATAGACGGAAACCCACTGAGCTGTATATTTTTAAATGATTAAAATGGAGAAATTAGTTATGTAAATTCTATTCTATCGTGCTTAAAAACCAAATTGCTCACAACCTTGTGGTTGTGAGGGACAGGACTAGCTTTTTAAAATGTGTTTTCCTGGCTCATGAACAGTTTTTAAGTCTTATAATGGGTTCAGGCATGGGTGGATTGAGAGGCTCACATGATCCCTTCGGATTCAAGGCTCCATCTCTGGGATCTGTTTCCTTTGTGTTGGCTTCATTCTTAAACAGGCTAAGTGAGATTTAAAAAAATAAAATGGCTCTCAGATGTGTAGGCTTATAATCAACCAATTTAGGAAGCACAAAGGGGAAAAAATGGATTTTTGTAACGATGCCAAGGATTCTACCAAGAAGGCTCTCATTGGTCACTTTCAACCACGTGCCTATCCTGGAACCAATCACTATAAGAACTAGGGAAGTAATGTTCCCATTGACCAAGCCTGAGACATGTGCCCTCCTGAAAAGCTGCGAGTGAGACCAGTTCCTGAAAACATCACTAAGAAAGAGACAGTGTCTTCAAGGAGGCCAGGGGCTGTTACAGAGGATGGGGAGTGGCAGCCTGAGGGCAGAACAGAGTCCTGTTTGGGGGAGGAGGTGCCTAATGGATACATGAGGGGTGAGCACTGGCCAGTAGAAGGAAGGACAATTGCAAGGTGTGGTCTGGGTATAGTGACCAGGTGATGGTGACTAGGAATGACAGATCATGGAGTCTAAGGTGATGGTGGATAGAGGTGAGAAGTCATGGTATCTAGGAGTGATAGATAGTTCATAGGATCTAGAGGTGACAGCTCATGATGAGTCAGTTCATGGTACTGGGGTGAGAGGTTCATGGTGACTATGGCTGAGAGGTCATAATGTCTGGGGTGAGAGGTCATAGAGGCTACGAGTGACAGCTCATGGTGTCAGGTCACGGTATCTAGAGGTTGCAGTTCTTGGGCACTTGACAGTCATACGACAGGTGAAGGGCTTGCTAGAGTGATTCACAGGGCCCCAGAACCATGTTACTCACCAGCTCACTGGTTTATGATGACAGGAGATAACGCGGAGCTGCCGGCTGGAGGGGGAACATGGGCAAGTGTGGGAAGAGAAGCAAGGACTTCAGCCTTCTTCTTTTAAAAAGTTTATTTATTTGCGCATACAGAGCTGGGGTACAGGCCAGAGGTGCAGGGGCGGTGAGGCTTCACCAGAGACAGAGAGGGGAGCAGAACAGGCAGATCGAGGAAGTACACTGCTGAGGGGAGCAGCGGGCAGGTCAGGAGAGGTCTGCCGCGCCATGGGGGTCAGCTCCAGGGCCGGGGATTGAACTCGTGCTGAAGCGGCTGTAGCCAGCTTCTCACGCAGTGCTGTGCTCTCTTTAAGCCACTGCGCCACTAGGTAAGGCACACCTGGGAGGCTCCCTGAACCCCAGCCGTAGTGCTCTTATGGAAGCTTCATAGCACAGGCAAGACTGATGAAATCACGGTCCATGAGCATTTGGACTCCACCTCCAGCCCCTCACAGGATCAGCATTTCAACCCTCTAGTGCTGTGGTCTGTCCCCTGGCAACCGCCTTTTCTGGGGGCTTCCCAAAGGGCACCTCATTAACACAACAACAAAGGGTACTTACTGTTCTCTTTGCATTGGAAATTCTGAGGGTTTTAGATATGTGTCAGAAAGAGGGACCCAGCATGCTTTTCCTATCAGTGATGGTAATAAGCATCAGGTAACGGCATGTAGGGGCCAGGCCCTGGGCGGTGGCGCGTGTAGTGTCTGGGAAGTAGCATGGGCTGAAGACACGAGGAGGGAGCCAGAGACCGTTGGACGTTGCCTGCGGACAGAGACTTGCTGCCTTCCGGCATACGTCCACAAGTTACTTCTTCTGTGTTTTCACTTTTTTTCTCCATCATTATTAAATGTTTTCTTTTCTTTCTTTTTTTTTTTTTAAGATTTATTTATTTGTTCATACAGAGCTGGGGTACAGGCCAGAGGCTCAGGGGTGGCGAGAGGCTTCACCAGAGACAGAGTGGGGAGCAGAACAGGCAGATGGACAAAGTACACTGCTGAGGGAAGCAGCGGGCGGGTCAGGAGAGGTCTGCCGCGCCATGTGGATCTCCTCTGGGGCAGGCGGGGATCGAACTCATGCGGAGGTGGCTTTAGCTTGTCAGTGCTGTGCTTCAACCCGCTGCGCCACCACGGAGGGCCTAAATGTTTTCTTTAAAGAACTTTATCTACTATTTTTCCTAGGCCTTATCCTCCTTTTTGGCAAGGACTTCAGGACGGCCTGGATAATCATTCTCTCTGTCATTTAAAAATAGAACCTCAAATTTGTTTGTTTTTATTTTTGATTAATTTCCCACCACCCTTTGTGTGTTCTTGGCTCCTCCCTCCCTCCCTCTTAACCTTAGAGACCTTTTGGTGTTTCTTTTTGAAAGATTTATGTATTTATGCATACAGAACTGGGGTATAGGCCAGAGGAGCAGGGGTGGTGAGAGGACTCACCAGAGACAGAGTGGGGAGCAGGACAGGCAGATTGACGAAGCACACTACTGAGGGGAGCAGCGGGGAGACAGAAGAGGTCTGCTGCGCCGTGTGGGTCAGCTCCCAGGCGGGGATCGAACTTGCCCTGAAGCAGCCACGGCTTGGCTTGGCTTCTCAGTGCAGCATTCCGACCCGCTCCGCCACCAGGGAGGGTCCCCTCTTGGTGTTTATTAATGTCTGCCAGTATTTTACTCTCCACAACGGCTGCAGAAATGTCCAGCATTTGTCTTTGTCATTCTGCCTTGCTGTACTGCACATAATCCCCACAGACTCCCTGCATTTGGCTGAAAATGTCTGTGATTCATCTTTCCTTATGGCGGAGTCTTACTCCATAGCATGGAGGGCCTCATCTTCTTGACCCAGGTGATGGGTGTATAGGTGGCTTCCATGTCCCTGTTATCGTCATGATGCTCTAACCACCACGGTAGAGCATAGACTTTTGTGTTGACGGCTTCACAGTCGGTGGCTGGAAGTCTGCGAGCGGGGTGGCGGGGGGTCACATGGGATTAGTTTTCTGAGATGAACCAGTTATGCCAAGGGACACCACCAGCACTAGTTGCTGGTGGGGGTGGGGAGGAAGAGGGAAAGGGGTAAGCAACTTGAATATTCACCACCTTGAATAGAAATCCAGCATCCTTTATTACAAAGAGAAGGGAACTGTAAAAACGGAATTATTAAATTCTAGCTAAAGCTATTGCCGGTGGAAAGTTTGTCAGAGGAAGAGAAAGAATTGAGAAGGCATCACGTTCTCACTTTGATGTCCTTTTGACACCGTGTGCTACCTACAATCATCATGTATTTCCCACACTTTTGACTAATGGGAACCAGGAGGCAGTGTGAGCGAGGAAATGACACGGTCCGAAAAACTGCCTGCTCATGTGGAGAGAGCCTCCGAGGGCTGTTAGAAAGAAAATGCAGGTCCACAGAAGCAGACTGACTGCCTAGCCAAACTGTAGGTGCACTACTGTGGTTCCACCTATCCCAGGAATGTCTCTGGGGCTTGGACTTGCCTGCATCCTTCTTTCACTTGAGATCATCAGATAACCCAGGGTATCTCTCCATTTCGAAGTCATTTATCAGCAATCTTGGTTCCACCTGCGACCTCAGTTGCCCGTTGCAGTGTACCATCCAAGAACTGGGAGGTGAATAACTTGGGGGGTTCATTCCTCTAACGACTGTGCTCTTTTAAGGCTATTTAATGGCTGCAAAACAAAACTCCACAGTGGTTTAAACAAAAATAAGTTTCTGATTTACTTGAGAATGCAGAGATTGTTTTGATGGTTGAGGATATCAGCAAGCACACAGGCTCCCTTCTTCAACTCTGCCATACTCAAAACTCTATCCTTCCATCTGCTGGCACCTTCCCTCCTGGTCATAACATGGCTGCCAAACACCAGCCATCACATGTAAAGCAGAAAGGAAGATGGCAAAGGGGCTTTCTCCTAATGCTGCTCTCTTTATTAGAAAGGAGAACCACTGTCTTGCCTTGCAGTCCCAGAGCAGAGGGGAAGGACAGACTAAATATGTTGACCAATTCTAGCTGAAGTTACCGGCCGGAAATCAGGAAATACCAGCTCGTGGGTGGTAGGAGTTGTCAGTGTACATCCAGGAGGGAGAGTCTGTACAGCCAGCATCAGAGACCAGGCTGTGGATGGGATCAAAGACGAGTTTGTGGCCAGGGCTACAGTCAGGAGCATGAACATCCCCACCACGAGCCATCAGTGAGCTGAGTGCATTCTGTCTTCGGGTCAGGCTTCCCGCAGCAGCTGGGGTCAGAGGTGGCTTTCCTCCCCGCCCTCCTCGAACCGGCCCCTCTGGGGTTGATGGGGAAGCAAGCAGCCGTCTGGGAAGAAGCTGCAAGGCAAGGAATGGAGGAAGAGGCTACTATAACCGGGGAGACAGGATATGCACACGGGCGAGAAACGCACTGTGAACCCTGCCAGCACATGAATACTGACTGCGCAGGGCAGCTAGGCGTGACAGACAGATACAGCCACAAGTTGGTGGGCTGAGGCCATCAGAGCAGCTTTGGCTTGGATTTCTAATGTCCGTCCAGTCCTCTCTGTAATCATGTAACACTGAAATCACAGCGCCATGGTCAACTCCCAGGGCCCCATCTGTGTGGCAGGAACATTAGCAACCCCCTGGACATTACCTATGTGAGAAGGCTCCCAGCAGTAACATATCCAGGGCTCAGAGCAGCTCCCCACAGCAGGTACCACTATCCCCATTTTACGCAGGAGCAAGCAAGCACAGAGAGGTTGCCTGGCTGACCTCAAGCCACACAGCCGGTACTGGGAGCATCCTGGGTCCCTAACATGTGTTGGTGCTTTAGCCAGGTATCGGGGAGGGTGGGGGTGGCGTGCAGAGAAGAGTGGGGGATGGGAGTGGGGGGGTCGGGGGTCTCCCGTCCCACTTTTCTTGGTGGCAACACCAGGAACCTGAACCAGGAGCCAGAGCCAGGCACTGGGGCCAGTGCGGACCACCAGGGGGCAGCAGGGACCAAGGAGTTGGCGGCCAGCCAAACTGATGTGGCCACCGCCTCATCGCCAGGTGCCTTCTGCTAGTCAAAGGAAAACAGAGAAGGGTGGAATTTTGAGGAAGCACTGGCAGGCTGCCTGCTGTTGGCAGGTGTCTCAGACACATTAGAACAGCTGGACACAAGCCCCACTGAGACATCTGCTCACGCCACTGCCGGCGACTTCTCTTAGCAGCCAGGAAACTTGAGCCCAGAGTCGTCAAACTCCTTGTCCACGGTCACACAGCTCCGTGGGGAAAGGTAGGTTTAAGCTGAGGCAGGCTGAGTGTGGGCCCTTGATTCTGAGTCTTAGTGTTTTCTCGCCCTTGGAAAGTGGGTACCTGGGGTACAAATGGGGGCAGGGTGCACCCCAGGAAGTCCTGTTTGAGCCCCGAGGCTGGAGGTCAGCCTTCCATGCAGTGGGCTCCAAAACACCAATTCCCCCCTTCTCTTAATAACTTTCGTGGGAAAACAGTGTCATAAAGTTTATTCAACAGGATGTTGCACGAGCTATACCTTCAAAAACAAATATTCATTCTGTGACCACCCACACGGTGCCAGGTGCTGGGGCGTGATGGGATTTCCGGTGGTTTTCACTTTCCTCCTTCTACCTTTAGGTTTTCTCTGAATTGGAGACACGTGCCAATTTAGTATCAGAAAAAAAGCAATGGCACTTAAAAAACATTAAAACAGCAACCAACAATTGAAGCAGACACAGTATCACGCCACCCACCCGGGAAAAGTGTATCAAGCAGCACAGAGACAGCACATGGGGTCAGGGCCGCAGGACCCTGAAATCAGAGCCTTTAGAGGTTTCCCGGGGTCCGCGGGGAGCCCCAAACCTCTCTCCCCACCCTGCGCTGGAGCGGCCCCATCCCACTCAGTCCCCCAGGGTCCCTGGGAAAGTGTCCCCACAGTCCCGTTTCCCGCTCCGGCAGGGGGACTCTGTGAGACTCACTCCATCCACTCGACCCTGCCCCTCGGCGCAAACACTGGGTGCTGTTGGCCTCTTTTGTTCATCTTTCTAGATCTTGTCCTCTCTCCTCCACTCTAAAGCGAAGGCGGGAATGAACCACTACAAGCACTGGCCAGACCCAGGTTTTGCAATTTAATTGTTACTTAGCTCAATAAAATTTAAAAACCTGTTCCCTGGCCACTCAAGCCACATGTCAAGCACTTCCGAGCCAGAGGCTGGTGGTTCGCTGGGCACCTCTCCACCACAGCCCCAAGTCCCTGAGGGCAGGACTGCCCGGCATCCATTTGTCTGGCTATAAAACGTCTCCCTAAGGTTGCTCCTTGGACCTCTGTTCTTGCTTTCTCTCTCTCTCTTTCTTCTCTCTTCTTCTAATGATCTCTTCCTGCAAATCTAAAATAAAATTTCTCATCCTTTGAAACATCCTTTTCTCCTGATGATGGCCTCTCACGGTACAGCTGCTCCTCCAAACACATCTGCAGGAGGGTGTGGGTAAGTCCCGATCAGAGTAGCCAGGAGGGGGTGAGAGAGGGGGTGCTCGGCTCCCAGGTCAGGGTGAGCAGAGGCTGCGGGCGGCAGCAGACACCAGGAGGCTTTGGTGGTCACCAGAGCGGCGAGTAGAGCTAAGGACTGCGGATTCTAAGCTGTTTGTAGCTTCTGACTGTTGCCACCTGTGCCTCAGCCAGGTGGGAGGAAACCTGACAGGTGATGGCGATGCTGCAGATAGGGACACTAGCTTCAGGAACTACAACACATTTTAATGTCCTCCTGGGTTGACAAATGAGAAAATGCAATAAAAGAGAGAGAGCAGACAGTCTGCAAAGACTGGAGACCAGCGTTTTGGGGGCCAACGACCAGATCTCAAGGGAGCTCTAGGAAGTGTCTGATCCCCAGAAAAACCTTCCAAGGAAGTCTGCGGCAACCAGCTGTTCCCCCTGCAAAGCCACCCACCACGGGCGCTCCCGAGTGGGGTCTGCAAGGAGGGTCCTAACTCCTCATCTCAGCTGACCCCATCTGGGAGTGGAGGGAGCCCACGGGGCAGGGGCGGGGGGTAGACATTTCCAGTCACCTAGGGCGGCTGTTTGCTCTCGAGCCCCATCCACATTTCCTGGCTGCCCCCAAAGCGCAGAACCTCTCCACCCCTCATCTGAGGACCTTCTTCTTCTGGGAGCAGCTGCCAGCTGCCCTCGACCAGACACAGGAGTGGATGGACAAACACTCTAGCACCCCGCCTCTGCGGGGCACCTCCAGGCGAGGTGTGTGCAGCTCCCCAGTGGGCCGGAGTGCCAGATGCCCACATGGGTATGTGCGGAACCTCTTTTATTGCTCCTGGCACTTCCCAGCTCCCCAAGCGGGCTTTCCCGGGCTCATCTCCTAAGTCATCTTGCTGCACTAGAATCTCAGGGGAACCCAGAGGCAGACAGTGACTCTTGTGCCTCGGATGGAAGGCGCCAACGAGTTAAGAGAGACAAAGCACCCACGACAGGGCCTGCTCATGTGTTTGTTTAATAAATGGGGGGGGGTATAAAGAGCTTTTGTTTATACAGAATCTCACCCCCTCCCTTTCCATCTCCTCAGCAAACACAAATGCCAGGTGATAAGACAATCTTACAGAAGCAAACAAGCATTGCTCAACCTGCAGTCCGGCCCACTCAGGCTATAGCCCCGGTGTCTCGGGCTAGAGGGCCCTGCCCAGCCGGATGCACTTTCCCTGGTCTCCTGTGGCTGCCAGTCACGGTGTCCATGGGACACAAACCCCAAGGCAGCTGGGCGTGTCTACTCTGAGGGTCCCAAGGGTAACAGGAACACAAGTCTTATATTTGACGGGAAACCTGACAGCAAACTGTCACTGGTTGGAAGTCACCTTTTCGCATGCTCCGCCCCTCCCCCCCACCTTGACTCGGCACCCCCATGGCCCAGATCCTGCCTCCAGCAGCAGCCCCCTGAGCACTGTCAGTGACTGGGCCCCTTGGGCGGATGTCCCCCTTCTTGGCCCTCGGCTTCCCACTGCTTCCCAAAGCCTCCCAAGTCATTCCTGGCCGGCGTGGCTGGTTCCAGGCTCAGCGTCCAGTCCGGTGAAATGGTGGCAGTGACCCCAGGACTGGTCACACACTGGTCAGTGATTAGACGACCAGTCACGCCTTGGGCAGCCGTGGTGGTGATGACGCACGGGAGAAGCTGTGCTCAGATGAATGAACTGAGGGACCCGGAGCCTCGGCTCTCCCAGGCGCCTGCTGTGGGCACGGCTGCCCACGACCGTCCCCTCCCACCGGATGCAGGGAGTCCAGACCAGTGGGGAATAGGGAGATCTGGTCTCTGTAGCCCCAAGTCTTGGGAATCTGCCAGCCTGACTGCATTCCATGGGCATGGGTGAGGCCCGGGGCTCGCCTGCAGGCCTCAGCAACACGAAGGCACACACTTAGGAGGTGGTCACACAGGCGGGCCTGGTGGCGCGCATGGCCACCATTTTGGGGGTCTGGTTGGGGCTCTGAGCATTGCCTGGGGCAGGCTGGCTGAGCAAGGAGGGCTTACCCTCCTCTGGGCCACCCAAGGGTACAGAAGAGAGGCTGGCCTCCAGGGGAACCCCACCTGGCCGGGAGTCTGGGACCCTCAGGAGGCTCACTGGGGGTGAGGACCTATCCCCACAGCAGCAGCCACAGCAGGGAGCAGCCACAATGTGGGCGTCACCCTGCTCCTCCTGGCCGTGGCACTGCTTCAGGTGGCCACACAGGTGGCAGGTGAGGGCCGAGTAGATGATGCCGCTGCCCAGGTCATCCCTCAGGGGGTCTGTGGCCTGCTCCGGGGCACATGGGGGCTTCTGGCTGTCTTCTCCCTTTTCCACAGGCTCCAGGTGGGTGCACTCTGGAGAGCTGCTTGGGGCGTGTGAGTGCTGAGGACCAAGAGGGGGCTCCTCGTCCAGTCCGAAGGTGAACAGGGGGACGGAGACTGGGGTAGAGGCCTCAGGGCCGCCAGGAGTGCGGCTCTGGAGAGGGCTGTAGCCTCTGTCCCCATAGCTGCCCTCCACCCCCGATGTCCCTGGGCAGGTGGCCCTGTCGGAGAGCAGGCTGGAGAAGGCCTTATAGCCAGTTTCCGGGGCAGGGCCAACGCCTGCCCCACCACCGTCCTGGGTGCCGCCCTGCTCCACCGCCCGGGCAAACTCCCGGTAGTCATTGAGGGGGCCGGCGGCAGGGGCGGCCATCCTGTGTTGGAGGACACTCTGGCGGAGGATTTGCTCCCAGGTTTCTGGCTCAGGCTGGAGTGCGGTGAGTGGCCCTGAGGGCTGGTGGGCAGAGGGGGGGGTGTGGCCCACCTCCCCAGGGCACACAGGCTGGGGGCCTGGGGCGGGCACACCAGGCCCCGGGGGCTGGCTGAGGGAGCCGCTGAGGCTGCGGTAGGCGGGGTTGTCTGTGACGACGGTGGGCACCGCTGCGAAAGTCACGCTGTCTGGGCTCTGGAGTCCGGTGGCCTGGAGATCTGACTCAGGCCCCTCGCTCGGGGAGGTGTCCTGGGGCCCCTCACTGGGGACCCCCAGACGGGGCGTCTGAGCACCCACACTTCCTGAAGGTGGAGGAAGGCAGGACCCCTCCGAGTCCTGGGGGTGCAAGGCGCAGTCCTCATCCGCCAGGAGGCCCAGGAACAGGTTTTCTGTCAGCCGGGCTGCGATTTCCTCTCTGCCTTCCAGAAAGCTGCCCCCGCTGTCCTCTGGCGTGGGACAGAAGTTCCCTTTGTCTTCTTCCACCTCCTCCTCACTCTCCTCTGGGGCCTGCAGCAGCTCCACACACCGCACCACGCTGATGCTCTCTGGCCAGACAAGTGTCTTGCTGACCTCCACAGGGCGCCACAATGATATTCCAGGGCCCGGGAAAGGCCCATTCCTGGCAGCTTTGGGGGCGTCCTCACCCCTTGCCATGCCATGCTCCAGTAAACAGGGCAGGAGCTTGGTAAGACAAGTTTTCCAGTGTCTGCAAAAATAAGACAAGTTTGGTCAAGGTGAAGTTTCTTAACAAACCCCCGATCCTCTGCAAAGTCCTTCCGTTTGAAATCGCCCTGTCCTGACGTCTATTTAGTGCAGGTATACTTCCTGACTTTCTAACCAACCATCTATTAGTTCATCTTTGCTACGAGATGGGGAACTTTCTGAAAGTAGGACCCATGTTTTATGCTGGGGTTTCTGGAGCCAGTGTATACCTTCTGTCTAACACAAACTCAGTCTATGGCCCAAAGGAGTCTTCGTCAGGGATATTTAAAATACTTAGCAACACCACAGTCTAAGTGATGACCAGATAGAATAGCTGTGGGGCTGAGGGGCCAAGAGCCCCCAGCTGTGCCACAAAGCTTTCATTGCTGGATTGTGGGTAGGTCCCAGGGGCCCCAAGGGGGGAATGAAAGGGGGGAATGAAAGCCGGGTGGTGGTGGGATACCGGAGGGTACAGTGGCTACTCACAAACTGTTACCATTTACACAGTTACATGCAACATTTACGTGGACATTTTAACTGGCTTAGCTGCCCTGGCTGTTACTCTACCAGCCTGGCTCAGGCCAAACTGGGTGTTCCCAAGGGGCTTCAGCATGGTCCCAACCAGCCAATGCAGCCCAGGCGGTTCAGCCAGCAGTGATCTACCCAGACCTCCTCCTCCTGCCGGCCCCCAAGCCTAGCGTCATAGAGGAGAAGGCAGAGGTGGGGAGGTGACCCCACTTTCAGGAAGGAGTCTGCCAACCAGTTCATCTCCTTCTACATCCATGTAGCCCATGACTTAAGCTCAGATACATACGGACACTTGGCTTGTTCCTGGCCTCCAGCTTGCTTCCCCCACAGGGATACCTAAAATAGAGACAGCCAATGAGACCGAGTGGCATAGCCTGCCAGCCTGGCCTGGCTATAGCGATGCTCTAAGGCTCTGCTCCTTGTGTCCGCCTCCACATCACACAGCTCTGGCCACTTCTGTTCTCATGTCCTTCAGTATGTCAAATGGCCACAGTATTCTGAAACTCTTCCCACCTCTTGAGTCGGGTCTGGCCGGGTGACTTGCTTTGACCAATGGAATTTGGTAAAAGTGACACTGTGGTAACTGAGTTGACTTTCTTGGGGGTGAGACCCATGGTTTGGTGACATCCATTGCCCCCAGTGAGAATAAGCCAGCGGGCAGGCCTGTGAGTGAGGCCACTGGGAAGAGGCCCAGCCAGCCCGACTCAGGATCCCACCACTGAGTGGAGCTCAAACTGCCTGCCTGCCGGAGCAGGAGTGAATCAAGGGATGTTTCAACTCTCCAAATTTCAAAGCGAGTTGTTACACACCCAAGCTAGCCGATATATAAACAGCAGTGACCGTGCAGGCACCTGAATGTACACTGACATTCTTGTCTCAGTGACTCCCAATACCCAGCCTGTTAAGTAAATACCACTGGAACCCACAGGAGCAGGCCGAGGCTCGGAGAAGTCAAGCAGCATGTTCCCTCCTCAGTGCAGGCACGTGAGAGGGCTTCCACACCAGCACACCGGGCATCAGGAGAGTGGGGAGAACCGAGGACACCTGGACTTTCCGTTATCGACCAGGCCTGTCTGCCCACCAGCTCCTTGGGGAGTTCACCTCCAGAGAACTCTGACATGGCCCCCTCCCAGCTCTGGATGGCCACCTGCCGGTCTCAAGGCCACTCCCCCACAGGTAACCAGTTTAGGAAGGGCCATGTGCTACAATTCTGGCCAAAGAAATTGGAGGCTTGACATGCTGGTGCTTCGGGGCAGTTTCCTCGTCACAGAGGAAGTTGGTGCCGTCCCGTCTCTCCTCTTGGCCTCCTGCCCTGAGACAGTCACCTCTCCAGGAGGTGACAGGGAGACCGCGACACCGCAGGGGTTATCTCCTCCTCTGAGGGAAACCAAGAGAGAAGCCCACCCCTGGAAGGAAGAAAGGCCAGGAAGGCCCAGGGGGGGCTGGGAGCCCTCTGGGGTCCCCAGGACCCTGGTAAGCTGCAATTCCAAAAGCCACTGAGTCCCCTAACAGCCCAGCACTTTGAATCCTGTCTCCCCATGCACACAGCCAAACCGGCCCCTACCTGAGAATCCTGGATGACGATGGCCACCAGGGGGCTGCGGGCCGGGTTGGGAATCTTGTCCCACCAGTCTCTCTTAATCCTGAAGCAGAAAAGGAAAGGTGAGGGTTTGGGAACCACGACAGCTTCTCAGCAGCTGCCTCAGTGCCCGGCAGCACACAGGCCCCGCCACCCATCGCTGTCGGACAAAAGGACCCCAAGATGAAACTTCCCAGCCACTCTGCTCCCCAGAGGGGCTGGCTTGTCTGCAGCCCGGGACTCACTTGAGGATGCTGAAATAGCAGGACACGAAGACGAACAGGATGAGTGAGCAGGCGATGCCAATGCCGATCGGGAGGGTCTGCTCCAGGGGTGGCTGGAAGTCTGCAAGTAGAGGGGGCGTGAGGAGCCCGAGTCCTGCTCAGCACCACCCGGGCCTGCTCCCCAGGCCTGGAGACCCAGACCAGCCGTCTGAGAGACCCTGCATGGGCCAGCCTCCTCTCCACACTGCCCTCCTCACTGTTTCCTGCTCCCACGAAGCCCAGTGCCACCAGAGGGCTGAACCTTGCCCAGTTCCTGACACACAGAGGTCCCTCTGTGCTTGGGGCACGCGAGAGCTGGACCACCTGCATCCCAGCCTCGCTCTCTCCTTGCTGGTGACCCAGGGGAGGCCCCTTTCCCTCTGTGCCTTGATGTCCTCCTCCGTACAGTGTTAATACCATGACCGGTTCCACGGGGGAATCAGGGGTGACCTGATCTCTCGGAACATCACCGCTATCACTCTACCCCTTTCCCTGTTTTATTTCCTTCCCAGGGGTCCTATCACCTGGGTCAAGAACTCCTGGACTGACTGTTTGTTTCCTCGCTTGTCTTCTGTCTACCCGAGGAAGGTCAATTCCGCAAGCCCAGGGCCTGCTGTCTGTCTGTTCACAGCTAACACTGCACTGGGCATGGCAGGGCACAGCGTACACTGGTGTTACTGATGAGTGAGGGTCCCGACACTCACCATTATGCCACCTGACGCTGGGGCTCCAGTCGCTCCATTGGCTGTTGTAAATCTCAGCCTGGGCCTTTATCCGGGCACTGTAGGAGGCCCTGGGCTTCAGAAGGCTGGCTGGGAAGTGCAGGGTGTCCCCCTTGTAGGTCACAGGTAAGATTTTGACCTGGGAGAGGTAAGGAAGGTGTCAGAGCACAGCGGGGGTGGGGAGAGGTACCCACTGGGCGTGTCCTGAGCTGACCCATGGTGTCTAAAAGCCACCAGCCCAGTGTTTTGGGGATTCCTTCCCACCAGGCATTCGTCTGTCACCTCTACAACCACTACAGGTGAGGTGAGGGGTCCAGGAATTGCCCCTCGCCCTGGCCCCGATTAGCCAGGTGACGTTACAGGTGACGTTTAGTTTCCTTATCTCTAAAACCAAGGCGAGAGCCCCTGCGTGACGCTAGGTCAGTAACATAACCTCGCCATCTGCTTCCCCAAAAGGGCCACCATCAGTGAATGAGGATGAAACGGTTAATACCGGCTGGCGCTCAGGGTGGACCTGGCGGGGCTGGGGCAGACACGAGAGGAGACGCAACGGGATCTTCCCGAGGCCCAGATGGCATCCTGTCTCCCGCGGGGCTCCCTGCGGCCACCGCCAAGCCCAGACTCCTGGCAGAGAATCTCAGGCCCGCCAGCCCAGTCCCTGCGGGGAAGGGACTCCCAAAGAGCAAGGCTGAGCGCGGAAGGCAAAGAGCAGGCGGTGAGTGCCTCCGCTGCCTGTCACGTCCTGCGGTCCTCAAGGGGAGAAGCACAGTGACGCTGGCACAGACCGAGAAGGTCGGCTGTGACCTCCTTGTGTCACCCCCTCTTGAGTGTGTGTGGGGCGGGGCTGTGGCTTGTTTCCAGTATGCAGTGATGACGGGTACACAGGGACTGGCTGGTTCCCTTACACAAGACTGTACTTCCACCTTTCTGAAAGACTCCCCCTTGCTGGCTGCGAAGGATGTACTGAGTGGTGCTGCGTGGCCTCCTGCCAAAGGGCAGCAGGAACCCGAGGCTCTCAGCCCAACAGCCCACGGGAGACCGGAAGCCAGGCTCCCTCCGTCAAACCTCAGGGGAGACGGCACCCGCAGCCTGGTGAGAACTGAAGCAGGGCCTCAGCTCAGCCATGCCCAGAGAGTGGGGTGATAAACAGGTCGGTGTCAACACTACTCATTTTTCTGGAATCGACTCCCTGGAAGGACACACGTGCCTCCAAGCCCCCCTGAACCCCGCCCCCAGACTTCCTGGCGAGAGACAGGAGCTGTGTTCAGCCTCTGGGACAACTGTGTTTGGGGTGGGGTGAGAAACATTTCCATTCTAAGTCACCCTGGACCATTTGAAATTTTTTATATAAATATTTACTTTTATTTAAAAAAGCTTTTACTAAAATATAAAAACAGAAATAAAATCTTTGTGCAAGGTTAATTCTGAGAACTAGTGGGTGGCCCAGCCCCCTGCCAGGGCCTGCTCCCTGAGGGGTCAGGCCCTGTGGCCCCCAGCCTGGCCAGCTCCCCTCTCGCTTACAGGTTGGAAGCTCATTTGGTGTAAAGTGAGTCTGTTAGGGGGAAAGGATGCCTGTATGAACTCTGCAGATATAGGTTTTGTGGACTCCACCTCCTACTCCAGTCACTGAAACTACAACTCCCACAACACCAAGGACAGGACTGTGAGGCCCCAAGGGCGGAGCTCAGCAACCACTTTTGGGGAGGTATATATGAGGGAGCCATGTTAGAGGCGCTCACTTCCTCGGCCTCGTGGCTGGTGGCTTGGCTCTTGAGCTTTCAGTGTGCTACTGGAGTTCCAAGTCAGCAGAACTGGCAGGATGCTCTTGTTAACTCGTCTCTCTCTCTCTCTCTCTTTCTCTTTCCCTGGTTGTCCCTTTTCTTTCCCCTTTTGTAAATAAGCCCATCATTGACCCTTTTTCTGTGCACCTGCAGTACAACTGAATTTTAAGCACGCAGGTGAGGAGCCAGTTCACATTGGGTTGCCCTGCAACAAGCTGAGGGGAGGCTTTGCACCCAAGGAAAGCAAAGTTCTAGTCGGTTGCTGGAGGAGCTGGGGTCAGCTGGTGTCTCTCTGTCTCCCAGTGGACCTGAGGATGGAGTGGGGGTTACTGAAGGCCAGGGCAGGGAGAGGAGATACTCTCACCCCCTCTTGGCTCTTCTGGGTAAGCAACAGCTGGAGCTAACACCCCACAGGGATTGAACATCCTGAAGCAGAGGAGGGAACTCAGAAATGCTTTGCTAAGAAAGCAAAGAGAAATACGATAGCTGAGGAACTACTGGTGTTCGTTTACTTTTTAACAAAAGGCCAGGTGTCTGGGAGTCCATCCCTGGGAGAGAGACCCAGGGGAGGAGACACAGCACAGGCTCTGCAGTCCAAATCCTGGGTTCAGCCCCAGCTGTGCCACTTCTGGCTGGGGACCCGAGGTGAGTCTCAAAACCTCAGTTTCCTTATCACTAAAATGAAGAGAAAAAATACCTCCCCATGTTTCAATATGTGTCGTATGTGGCGCATTGCAGGCACAGAAGAAGTGGTGGCCGCTGGGATGGTGGACACAACCCTGAATATGCCTGTGGCCTTATTTCCGCTGTTTTCACTGCACATACTCCCAAATCCTCATGCTTGTCGGCTTCATTATGAGTTTTCGTACCTCTCAGTCTCTGCTCATGTACCTCTGCCCCTCTGCCTGTCTTTCCTGCCCCCTCTTTCCCTATCTAGAACACTCCTATAATCCTTCCATCCAGGCTAAACTGCCATGATAGAGCCTGGCCCAGAAAGAACAGCGCAACGAGCAGTTCCACCCCCAAATTCTACAGCAAGTCCCTAATCTCTGTTAATTGATCCCACACTCTCTGAGTCACAGCCGATATCTGCAGCCTAGGGTTAGCTCGGCTGGACATCCGCCTGACATCTAGGCACTGGGCTCAGGTCCTGAGGCTGAGGGCAGGTAAGCCTCAGGTAAGTGTCTCTCCAAGGTTAATCCTCACTGATCTACACCCACTGGCCATCTCGTTCCCTCCAACTGGCAAGAGAGAAGCATGTGACAAAGGACTAATGAGAGAATTCTTCAGGTCTAGCTCTGTCCTGGTAAAAGGAGAGATGGGGGGGGGGTGCCTCAGAGCTTCCACAACAGCAACAGAGATAGCTGGAGCTAGAAATCTGAGGCCCGCGGGCAGCCCTGAGTACCTCCACTGAGTCACATCCTGAGACGTGACCAATTCTGGGTTCCAGACTGGAGGCATAATGTGTTTCAATATCCTCAGTCTGTTCTCCTGTCCTAGGGTCCTTCATGGAAATCTTCCTCCCTCGGTTTTAGCCCATCTGCTCTGGGTGAAGCTGACCCCACCTCCAGGGATGGGGGATGTGACTTGCTCCTGGTTCATCAGAACAGAGCTCACAGCCTGTGACAGGTTCAGAGATTGCTGCATGATGCAAGCCAGGCAACTGGCCCCTGGACTTTGACTGGGGCTATCTGGAAAGACAATTCTCCCCTATGGCTTGGGAATACAGGCCTGTCGCTGGTAGCTGGAGGTGGGGAAGAGCCAGCCGAAACATGAAGCCTTCATAGAAAAAAGCAGGGCCAAGAGATTCCGAGGACCTGGATCCAGCTATGCCTGAAGTTAGAGCTAGAAATAGACAAATAACAGTTCTTTGCCTCCTTTCAGTCAGATCCCCTTCAGTCTACCCCCAGAGCTCACGCCTCACACAGGCTGAGAAGGTGAGAAGGCTTACTGGCAAAACGGAACCTGCCTCTTGCCCTGGCACCTACAGAGACCTCCCTTCCCCAGTCGCCCTCAGAGCTCCCACTGCATGAGCCTGGCTACCTCATTCCTGCGCCTACCCCACATCCTGGCTCAGTGCCAGGAGGGAAACCACAGCTGAGATGGGTCAACGCCCATCCCCACCCCTGCCCCCACCCCGGGCTTGGCCAGGAAACGGAAGAGCTACACAGCGTGACTGGGGAGTGTCTGATGCCTGGGGCTGGCCCCCCCCAGCCGAAGCCAGGTCGGCCAGGCCCTAGATGCTCGCAGAGCTCCCAACAGAATGTCAATGGAGTGAATTAGACACTGGGCTGTGGGAGGGAGGCAGATGGGGCTTTCCAAGGACTGGGCATGTTTGTGACACTCTGAGCCAAGCGGGGAGCCTGTCTGGCTCACACATTCCGGCTTTCACCCTGATGGGCAAGTTTCCGCATTATCTTCTGTTACAAGGCAGTTAAGTAACATATTTGCGATGCCACTGCGGGCAAGCGGCAGAGCAGGAACGGAAGGCAGCTCTGTGAGCTGCTGAGGCCCACGGTGTTCAGAGGCGGGCCCTCGAGTGGGAAGGTCTGAGGGGTGCATGGGGAGACCGGCAGTGACTACCACCTCCACCTGCAGCCAGCGTCGGACAGGGCCAGGCCATCTCTGGTGGGCGACCCTGGTTACCGCTACTTGATTGCTTCCTGTGAATCAGATCTCCCTTTTAAACGACGTCATTGCAATTGTTTAAAAAGAAGCGCCACACCACCACTGTGAACGGAAAGCGAGTATTAGGTGGCATGGAAAAGTAAAGGCCACAAGATCCGAGTGACAGTGCTAAATGACAGCTGCACCTCTTTTCTGGGGGAGGTGTTGGGGCCCCAGCCTCCTCGCTGTGTTATGAATGGGGCTCAATGAGCCCATCTGCTCATGAGCTGCCTTCCTTGACCGGGCATGGTCAGGGACAGAGCTGTTCTCACTGTGCGTTTCTCTTAAGAGTGTCCCAGGCATGACCTATAATCTGGGGATTCCGCCCCAGGAAAACATGGACGCAGCCCAGAATCAGCTGCAAGTGGGGAACAGTTCCCTAACTCCTCCTTCTGCCCGGGCAGTGGGCTGGTTTGGTTCCAGACCATCGCTTGCAGCTCCCTGGTCTGGGTCAGCAGGGGAGAGGAGCTGGCTGGGCACACAGCTGGCATGAGCGGGGATGAGGCCCAGGGTGTCCTTTCCCCCCCCCCCCCCCCCCCGAGCCTGAGTCTCCACCCGCCCAGTCCCACTCACATCTGTGGGGTCGTTTTCATTTGAAATGTTGATCAGGTAGGTGAGCTCGGAATATAGGTAGTTGCTGGGGGGATACGGGTTGCTCCACGTCATCACCCACTTGTCGGAGGTGTTGGCATGAATAGTGAGGTTCTCGGGGGCCAGCGGCTTCACTGCGGGGAAGAGATGAGTGAGGGGCTGGGGCTGGGCCTGCAGAGAGGCCCAGCCCGCAGACAAGAGGTCACCGGCACCACATCCATGGCACGTTGGTCGCCCACAGACACAGAGTCATAGCAGGATTACAGCAGCAAACTGACTGTCACATGGCCACAGGTCCGCCTGCCACTTCAGAGGTTTCCAAATGCCTTTGCATGGCGACTGCTAAGGGGAGAAGCCTAAGGAACCCAAACTGTGGGGTTTCACATTCGGCTTCCGCCCTTTTGGTCTTAGCTGTGTCTCCTACTACCCCTTACTGAATATTTTTGATTCTTGTATTTTAAAACTTAGTTTCTTGAGCAATCAAACCCCTGAGCTCACAGGTGTGTATAAAGAGTATTAAAATCAGCACATGTGAGACTCATCTAAGTCATTGGCTTATTCATAGTCCATTGAAATAACCCCTGACCACCAGCACGACCAGTAAGTAGGTCCTTCAGGAACTGCCGATGGAGGGAAGCCTGGGCTCTGACAGACTCATTCTGCAGCTGTGTGACCTTAGGCAGGTTACTTGCCTTCTCTGAGCTATAGTCTATTCCACTGCAAATGGGGATAATAATTTTCTTCTGGACACAGGGGGTCAGAGAAGTAGTCACTGCTCAGGACCACACAGCAATTGTGCTCTAACTTCCTGTGGCTTTACCCCATGTTTTACAGTCCGGTAAATGCCTGCAGCATCTGGGAGCAGGACAAGGTCAGCCTTGAGAGTCATCCCACAGCCTGACCAGTCCACAGGATGGACGGACGGTTCTCAGTTCAGATGCTGATCAGCAGCAAGCATGTCTTCCCTCACCCATGCCTCATCTTCACATCCCAATTTTGACCCTGAAATTCTGAGCTGAGGGGCCTACTTTATTGCTGAGTTCAAGCCCATTTTCAAAATGGGAGAACTGAGGCCCAGGCAGGGGCAGGACCCCCTTTATGTTTGGGGAAAGGTAGGAGGCTGCTGCCCCCTCAACCCCTCCCCTGCCCCAGAGTCCCGGGGGCTGGCCTGCACCCCAGCCCGCCCTGCTCCGCTCACCATGTTCGCTGGGTGTGAAGTTGCTGCTCCACAGCAGCTGCCTCCCAGCCCACAGGTTCAGCTCGTAGACGTCGGCCCCAGCAATGCTGTCTTCGGCCAGAATCTGGCACACACACACTGAGTCCTCTTTGTTATTGGGGATACACGTGTGGTTTCTGCAGACAAGGGTGGTGGTTAGAATGGCTGTGTGCAGGCTGGATGTGACCCACGCATCTCCGGGACATGCCTCCAGGCACTACGGGCTCGGCAGTGTCTACTGCACGCCTGGCTTGCTGCCTGTGATGCATGTTTGGGCACCAGAGCTTCATCTCAATGTGCCACCTCAACTTGCCAACACCACGTCTCATGGGCTAGGCCAGGGGTCGGCAAACATCTCCTGGAAAAGGTCAGAGAGTAAATATTTTGGACTTTGAAGGTCATTTTCTGTCCAACTATTCAATTCTGTTGCTGCAGCACAAAAGCAGCCATAGGCAATACTAAACAGATAAGCATGTCTGTGTGCCACTAAAACTACTTACAGAGACAGGTGGTGGCACGATTGGCCTGTGGCCCGCGTCTGCAGTTTCCTGGTACAGACCAATGTCCCAAGCGCAAAGCTCTGCCCTGCCACTGTAGCACATCCTGGAAAGCCACCTGTCTGTGAGCCCTATGTCTGGCGTACTGTGTATCTCCCCTGTCCCTGCCACACCTGCTGTGTGTGCCCATCAATCATGGGCACATGTGACAGCACCTGCATACCAGGATTCTTTCAGGTAACCACTTGAAACGATGCACCCCACCTTCTATGGTGCACCAACCATCAAGGTGAACGCTCCACTCGAGACAAATGTCTAAACACCCAAGTGTGATCGGGCATCTCTTAGGCCACTCTTATTTAAAAAAAAAAAAAAAAAAGGCGATGGCCATTTTCACTCTTTCACAAGTGCCTGGTGGACTTTTCCAGAAGCTACATGCCAGGTGATGTCACCACTCTGATGACGTGTTGAATGTGGGTGTGTGTGTTACTGTGCTGTAAATTTCTGTCTTTGTTTCTAACAGGGTAAATACTGATCTACATAAGTTACTTTGACAAAAACGTTTGGTGGGATCACTAATTTTATTTAATGAAAGTAATATTGGTTTTATTAATTTTAAGCAGGCAAGTAGGTCCTGAAGCCAAAAAGTGTGAGAACCACTGGTCTACACCAATAGCCCACCCACCTGTGCATGCTACGTCTCAGTGACTGTCATGGTGACATACTCACCGTGTCTTACACAGGTCGTGGGCACCTCACCTCTAGGACCATGCCAAGATAGCTGCAGTCAGGGCACCATGGGACAGGCCAACTCTCAGCCTGAGGGCACAGGCTCCCAACCCTCCCAGCACCCCAGCACAGACTTACTCATAGCCCATGTATTTGAGCTGGTAGGACAGGTGAAACTCAGCACTGCAGTTGGTGGGGCCATCCAGCTTCCACTCACAAGAGGAGTCGATGTAGTTAGTGAGGCAGGTGGGCTCGTGCGAGACTTTCACACTCCCTGGGGAGACATGGGATCCTTGAGCACCGGGGCCTGCCCAGCAAGGGGAGTCGACGCCGCAGGCACACGTCAGAAGCCCGCCCAAGTGGGACCGTGGGCCGGGACCTTCTGCGTGCTGACCTTCACAGAGCCGGGGCCAGGACCAGGGCTCCTGGAGCTTGCCAGCTGGCACAGGAGTAATTTCTGGAGCTAAAGATATACCCTCAGGAGTAGGAACCTTATCAGGGCATAGCCAAAGGCACCACTAGCTTTGGCAAACCCGACTGCTTGGCTTGGCCAGATTAAAGGAAGATAAGGGCAGTGCAAGGCATGCCATTCCACCGGGCAGGCATCTGCCCTGCAGCAGTGTGAGCTGGGGGGGCGGGGGGAGCTGACTCCCATTTGCCCAATTCCTGTCTCCGTGTCCTCTCTGCATGCAGAAGGCTGCTCTCTGGTCCTGTCACTCCGGCTTCCAGTGGGGTTCCACCAGTACTGAAGGGTAGGATGAGGGATTCTTCTAGTTAGTTGGTGGTAGAGCTGGAACCTGACCCCAGCAGGTTGTATGCTAGGTTTGCCAGATCATCCCAAAGCCCTCACCCCCCACCCCCAGGCCACCAAGCACCCGATCACTAGGCACCTGCTTGCTCCCGGGCCCAGCACAGGATCCACTGTAATTGGCACCTGTTTGTACTTGTTCATCAGACCAAGGACTTCCGTGCTAAGGGAAGTCCTAGCTATCTCACACATACCTCAAACTCACTCCATGTCCAAGACAAACTTCTGAATCCCTACCCACCAAACAAACCAAAAGTCAATACACCCCTCTGCCTCTCAGAAGTGACAACCACATCCTTCCCAGTCACTCAGGTCAGAATCCAAGTCGTTCTTGGCACCTCTCTCCTCCCCTTCAAACTGTCCTTAATCTACCTTCCAGATGGGTCCGCAGCCAAGCCCTTGCACCTCCTCCCCGGTCGGTCTGAGGCAGCAGCACCTCCCCTGTGGCCTGCCAGCTTCCAGCCTTCACGGGGTCCTTCCCATAAGGGACTCAATGAAAGGTCCCTTCTCTGCTCAGACTCTGCAAGGTCCTGTTCGACTCGTGGCCCCTTTCCTCCCCGCCTCCTGTTGCCCTTCCTTCCGGCCACCGCTCTGGTGACATCTCAGACGGCCCTCTCCATCCCCTAGATTTTTGTGTGACTCTCTGTTCCTTCGTCTTTGCTCAACTGTCACCCAAAGGGGGGCTTCTCTAAGCTCCTATTTTAAATTGGAATTCTGCTCCCCCGCCTTTCCAATCTTTCCTACTCTGTGCAATACTGACTTTTTTTTTGCCAAAAATATTTTCCATCAGTGAAGATTTCCAAAATTTTCCAAATTTGTTTATTTTTACGGACCCTTGTCACTGACAAGTCCTCCCCCTAAAATTTATGTCCTTCAGGGATCTCTGGGCTGTTCATGGATTAGCCCGGGAGCCTGGCACCTAAAATCAGTAAATATGTGCTGGATGAATGAATGGCTGAATGACAGGTGGGAAGTGGTGACTTACCAGCACCTGCTGCCCACACCAGGATCAGGCAACTCACAGGGAAGGTGATTCTGGAGCAAAACCACCCCATTGGGAGATCCCAGGCTGCCTGCTGAGAGAAAGGTGTCTGGTTAGTGCTGACTGTGGGCTCCCACCACTCTGCCCTCCTCCCCCGCCATCTGTGCCTCTGCCAACGAACCCCTCTCACTCACCAGAGCTGTTTATAATCATGAAACAGAACCCGATATACACAGCCGGCCAGGGCACGTTTGCCCCAAAAACACTTCTTTAAAAAAAAAAAAAAAAAAAACACAAACCCACACCTGTTCAGTCTGAGCAAGTCTTCAGATTTCTGGAAGTTTACAGTGCACATGTGTGCAAAGAGCCTAGTAAGTCTTGCAATAAAAAAGGTAATTTCTTTTGCTTCACGCAAGCAGAGACTTACCAAATGTATTTCCATACCCAGCTTCTATTCTGGGTGTGTGTTACAAAACCCACACACAGAAACGACTTAGTTTCTCAAAATGTACTTTGGGGATGGTCATCGAACTGTTGAGCCTTGCACAGTGGCTTAGAGTCACAACCGGATCCACAGCCACTATCAAGATGCCGCTCAGTGTTAGCATTTCTAGCTCCTTGTCTAGCTCTTCCCTCCTCCTGTTCCACATCATCCTGCACAGCCCCGCTCCCTCCCCTCTTCTCCCTCTCCGGGAAGGACATTCTTCCTCTCCTTTGGACTCTGGAATCAACCTGCACCTAGCTTTGGCCAGCATGTTAGCGAAAGCGTCACATTTAAATCTGATGTCATTAATATTCCATAGCACTATGTTTAGAGCCAAAACACCCGACTCCGAGCATCACACTGCGTGTTCACGATTGAGTGCCAGCCCTTACTGTTTTTATTACTTCTCTATGGTAAGCAGCGTGGTGTCTATGCTCTTCCATGGAGCGCCGTCACCACATACTTTTGTGATTATTTCCTTAACTTGAAACACCTGCTTTGTCAGTTGCTCGTGAACCCTGAGTGGCTTAGCCCTTCTGCACCTGTTCCCCAGGCTGCGCACTGAGGCCACCTGCAGCTCCCATTTCCCTGGGGTGTTGTGAGGACCAACTGAGCTAACACATACCGAGTCCACAAAGAGTGACCTGCACACCCCAGTGACTTGGGCTCAGTCACCACTTAGAATCGTGAAGGAAAGCACTCAGAAGCAGAATCCTACAGGGCCAAGTAGGGGCACGCCCCTCCGAGTCCCTGGCAGATAATGCAAAGTACTGGGGCATTTTCCCTGGCAAAGCTGAGAGCATCTCTCTGTCCTGAACCCCATTCCGGTATGCATTTCTATCCTGTGGTCATATTCAGAAAAGCAGCTTCTAGGCCTCCTTCTGCCTAGCAGTTATGTGCTGCTAAGTTGCTATCTTTCAGAGCCTGGGCTTCTCTGTCACTCGGAAGTAACACCAAGTTCAACCTCAGAGGCTGTGTTGCAAAGGGGAAGAGAGGAGTTTACCTAAAGCACCCTGAAGTGTCTGGGCACAGTGCGGGGTGGATGTCACCACGGAGCCCCCAAGTGCCTGCCGGAATCTCTCCAGGGACCGTGTCCCACGGGAAGGCCCTCCTGAGCCAGCCGCCTCCCACTCGACCCCTCCCCCTACACAACCTGGGCTGGGTGTTACCACCACCTGCAACTCTTCACTTCCTGCTGCTCTTCATGAATACCTCCTTACCTTTCCTCCCACGCTCCCTCAGCCTCTCTCTGATTTATTCCTTATGAGTAAGTGAATACATTATTCCTTAACATTCAGAAAAACAAGCACATTTCCCAACATAACCACAACAGAGCATCAGATCAGGAAATGACACTGATGCATTGCTGTCATCTACTCCACAAACTTCATTTCCATCTTGCTAATTGCCTCAATAATGTCCTTTATAAAAATAATAGTCCAGGAGCCAGCCCTGGATCTGATTACCACATCCCCTCCCAGGCTGGGTCTATTCTGCAGGCAGGGCCCTGGGCATCTTGGAGAAACTGCTGACGCCAGCACCGGGGAGAACACGAGACAAGCCTGGAATTGTCGCTGTGCTGGACAGGAGGGTTCCATGACAAGTGGGGGCACCTCCAAAAGATGCAGGGGCCCACAAGGGCCAAGAGGGACATCATAATTGTCACCTTGCATGTAAAATCAGAGCCCAGGAGTCTTCAGCGACACAGACCACTAAGTGGTGGAGAGAGGGGCGCTCTATTCATCACAGCTGCCTTGCAACATCTCTGCACAGAACTATGTTAATTGCTATTGAGTCAAAATGCTAATGCCTTTATGGTACAGTG
This sequence comes from Condylura cristata, assembly GCF_000260355.1. Classification (NCBI taxonomy): domain Eukaryota; kingdom Metazoa; phylum Chordata; class Mammalia; order Eulipotyphla; family Talpidae; genus Condylura; species Condylura cristata. The sequence goes on from NW_004567133.1 coordinate 6,288,358, forward strand.
ACTTGGCAGACACTACTTTGACCAAGTGGTCCGTGTAGTGGTCCGGAGACGGCACAAACCAAGGTCAAGGGCTTTGGGAAACAGGCCCTGAGAACACAATGCCGCCTCTCTGGAGCTCCTGCCCAAAATGGCCAGGGCACAGGATTGTCAGACAGGCCTGCATGGAGGGGCAGTCCCAGACGACCTGGCCAGTCCTTGTCTACAAGTGCCAGGCATGCAAAACGCAAGGCTGCGCGTGGGCAGCAGCCTTCCTTTCTCAACAGTCCGGTGGCTGGGTCATGTCTTGCTCTCTGCCGAGCTCCCGGTACCACAGGGGTGGCGGCTCAGGGCACGTACTCAAAAAGCGGTCCACCGGGACCTGAGGGGGGCCCTACTGGGTTCAGTACAGGACCATGGGGGAGACTGGGTACCTGCTCGACGCTCCAGCCCTCACCCTCACAGAGCCTGCGGTGAGGCGCAAGGAGGAGGGAGCAAGTGGGTGGTAGACCCATGAGGCCATACCCTCTGCGAAGGCCGGGTGACTTTCCCAGTGACTCACAAGCTGACAGAGGCCCACAGCATCCTGTGGCAAGGTGCACAGCCCTTTCTGCTCCAAATTTGAATAAAGAGAGAGGCCTACCTGCCTGTCCAAAGTCTTACTGCAGAAGGCTACGGTGGTGAAGTCCTCTAACTGAGCGGCGGAGTCCAGCGACACCATCAGGAAGACTGGTACTAGCTTTGAGCTGCTTTAGGGGGGCACATCCAGATGTGCATGTGTGGGTACACACACCCCCTTCAGCTGGCTTCCTGGGGCCCAGGCAACACTGCATTTCAGAAGGAACCACTGCACAGATGCAGCAAGAGGAAAGGACTCCCTGAACAGCACAAGCAGCCGAGGACAAAGGTGCAGCTACACAGAGGAATTAAGAATGATTGTCAGGGCCCTCCCTGGCGGTGCAAGGCTAGTTAAAGTGCAGCACTAGACTCTAGCTAGCCACAGCCACTGCAGCACAAGTTCGATCCCCGGCCAGGGAGCTGACCCACAGGGCGCAGCAGACCTCCCTGTCCTGCCTGCTGCTCCCCTCAGCAGTGGATTTCAGTCTATCTGCCTGTTTTGCTCCCTACTCTGTGTCTGGTGAATCCTCTTACCCCTCGCACCTCTGGCCTGTACCCCAGTCCTTGTATGCATAAATAAATCTTAAAAAAAAAAAGAAGAAGAAGAAGAATGATTCTCAAATAACCAGGGTCAGTGAGGTGGCAAAAGGAAATGATTTCAAGTTACAAGGGGCCTGGGGTCGCCAGCAGCCCGGATGGGGAGGTTCTGCAAGTTTTCCTTCTCTGATACGCTGTGTCCAGCTTGTTTGCATCCCTCACGGGCATGGCGCTCACTCCCAGGTCATGGTTGAGCAAAACCTCAAGGAACAGCCTCCTTATGATGTCGAGTCAAGGATTTAAGTCAACAAAATCCTGCTTCTCTGATCCTTCTGTTTGGTAACGACAGAGGATCCTTAGCAATCACAGGGATGGAGGTGAGGTGTGGGGAGGTGTGGGAGGTGGGGGAGGGGGAAGAGAGCACAGCAGGGCCGTGGAGGACAGGGGGCGCTTTGGTGGTGGGAAAACTGCAGTGACTGCACCTGAAGGGAGAAGTCCTTCAGTGTGAAAATGACTTTTTTTCAATCAAACATACATTATACTTAAAAAAAGTTATGGATTCAAATATGAAGATGTAAGATTCCAAAAAAAGAACAAAGCCTGCTAGTCAAGGCCTCAGAAGCATTACCTTATTGAATCTGCCCAGGATGGGGCTGCTATTCTCTTTCCACCTGAGAGCACCGAGATCAGCAAGGTCAGATAAGTTGCCCGTCAGGTTCCATGGCTGATGAGAAAGCAGAGCTAGAGTCAGACTCCAGATCTGCTGGTTTCTGATATAGCAATTCTTTCAGCTTCTCCTAGAGCCACAGGCTAAACCAACAAGATGAAATGAGTCGGGAAGAGCTGGCCATCCTGCTTGTCAACAGTAGCCCAGATACAGGACCAGAAAGCCTCACCTCGCAAGAGAAAAAGCCTAAGAATATATTGTCTATGATAACAGAGGCAAAGCAGGAACTTAAAAAGAAAAAGTTGGCAGAGTCATATTAACAGAGGTATAAGAGCCAGGACAAGGGAGGTGACAGTGCCCAACCAGACTTGCGTCCCTATGGTTTGAAGCTTGTTGAGAGAGAATGGCGCTAAGATAGAGGGGGTGTTATGAAGTCACTTAGCACTAGGACAGCTTTGCCTAAAAAGGCTCTGCCCCCCTGTATCCTGTAACTTCATCATTCACTTAACACAGTATTTACTACAAATAAACAAATTTGCTTCTAAATATTTTATAGACATTAATTTATTCTCAAAACAGCCCTATGATCCAGGTACTATTTTTTCCTGCATTTTCACTTGAGGAACTAAGGCATAGAAGAGTTCAGGGGCTTGCCTGCAGTTGCAGAGTAGTGACAGTCCTGGGACTCAGGCAAAGGCAGCAGACTTCAGAGTTGTGGCTCTAACTGCACCTCTGTCTAGAAGCCAGAGCCCTTACTGTTTTGGAGGTCACTGATCTGTCTGGACATTTGAGGCAAATCAAAACCCTCTTTCTAGAAAAATGCACACATTTAATTCTGTGTTCCATTTAGGGGATCCATGAATTGTTTTGGGGTCTTTGAACAGTGTTCTAGAAAAATTTTTCCAAAAACTCAGTTGGGGGCTGAAAGAATGAGTCTGGGGTTGGGGTGCAGGCTGGGGTGCTGCTAGCACTTGGTGCAGACATGACTCACCCCTCTCTTCAGTCTGAGATTTTAAACTAAGTCATGAACCTCTGCAGGGTGTGTTCTGGGGTGGGGGTGGGGGGGCGCAGACCCCCAGGGGTCCCCGTGCATCAAAGAGGAGCACCTCTGACTCAAAAGAATACCCAGGCCTCAGACTGAGAAAGGGAAACCCAAAAGTAAACACCGCGATTCCATTTCTGTGACATTCTTGAAATGACAGAGTTAGGGAAATGGAGAAGGATTCGTGGCTGGGGGGCGGGGAGCACAGAGGAGTGGAGGGAGGGAGGCCCCGGCTATAAAAGGCAACGCAGAGGAAGACCTGCACCTCGAGCCTGCTCTGTATCTTGGCCGTGGTGGTGGAGACACAAACCCGTGTGTGAGCGATGATAAGCCGCACGGAACACAGGTACGTGACACACTGGCCGGGTGCGTGTGTAAAAGCACGGATAGGCAGGGCAGGTGAAGCGAGCGCCCCGAACAAGACCGCAGGTCGTATCCATGCCAGCCTCCTGGCTGTGACATGGCACCCCTGTCTACTGAGCGCTCTTCCCCGGGGCGGGGGGGAAGCGGGGCATGAGGGACTCTCTAGAGAGTAAGAAATATACTCTCCAGTATTTCTTACAACTGCGTTTAAGTCTACGAGCTTCTTAAGTGTAAGAAAATGCCGAAGCAAAAGAAACGGGCCACTGGCCGGCTGTGGCCTCTCTCTGCCAGCTCCCCCCTGAGGGCAGATTGCCGCAGTCATGGGCCTGTCCCCCACCCCCACAGGCTGGGCACGACCAGTGGCATCTGACAGGGCTCCCCCTGTTGTCACCACAGGGCTCTGTTTATACCTGTTGTACACGTATCACCATCTCTAACCATATCACTGAGGTACATGCGTAAATGTTTATTTCAGGAGGTAGGTAGAAGGCTGAGATAGAACGATTTGGCTGCCAAAAATAAATAAATAAATAAAATGCTTTCAACTTCCCCAGATCAAAACACACTGTAAAGAAAACAGCAAGTAAGCAAAAGACCAGGAAAAGTTAGCAATCTATGTGCTGAGGGTGAACAGCCTGACAGAGGAACAAATCAGTAAGACAAACATCCCTTTAAGAAAAAATAGGCCAAGGACATAAGTGTTCACCACAGATACTCTGTGTTGGCGGATGAGAAACACACCCTACTCTGCTGCTAGTTCAGGATCACCTATACCATTAAATAGCTGTTAATAATTTCTCCCCCCAGGAGAAGACAAGCCCCTCCCTGGGTGAAGAAGTGTTTTGCCTCTGTGGGGGTCTGCCCCCCGACCCTACCTACACAGGGCCCAACCCATCACACACAGCATTTGCTCCATCCACATCTATGATATGAAAGATCGGTTACAATTCAGCAAGAATAAAATCAGGAATCTATTTTGAACACGGGGCACACACCAGTTTTGCCCTGATAATGACTGCCACCCAATAATTGCTATGTCCACGGTATACGTCTGGCTAGATGGTAAGTGACTGCACCATGCAGGTCAATGTCCTTTTCACACACCTCCAGGTATGATCAGAATCCCATCAGACAGTGGAGGGGCCCAAGGCACAGGGTCAGTGCATCCACGTGAGGCCACAGCGCCAGGGTTTGCGCCCAAGTGGGTCACTCCAGAACCCACGCACCTACTTGCTGTGTCCTGCTGTCTCCTGAAATCCAGTCCCTGCACCCCTGGGTGTGGGGTTGTTTGCTTCACTGGCCAAAGCTGAAAAGTGAGGCCTAGGGAGGGCAGGAGTCAAGGCCAAGGTCAGAGAGTTAGGACATGCATGTGGGTGAAGGCTGAGCTAGGAGGAGAGGCAAGGGGGTGGGAATACCCTCCTACCAGGGGTACACATTTAACTCATTCTTACTGTTTGGGGGGGAAGCGTCTTGAGATGTCAGAAACTGGGGGCTGTCCAGAAGCTACCTACTGAGCCGGACTCTACAGGGTATACAGACCTCTTGTCTTCTTTCCTCTCTTGGCCTGCAGGAAGAGGGGCATCAGCAGACAGGATGCAGTCAAGACAAGCGGAATGAGCCCCAAGACAAGCGGAATGAGCCCCAAGACAAGAGGAATGAGCCCCAAGACAAGAGGAATGAGCCCCAAGACAAGCG
>NW_004567133.1:6293355-6332919 GCF_000260355.1 Condylura cristata
AATGAGCCCCAAGACAAGAGGAATGAGCCCCAAGACAAGAGGAATGAGCCCCAAGACAAGCGGAATGAGCCCCAAGACAAGAGGAATGAGCCCCAGGAAGCCACCAGAGCAGGGGCTGAGGACCTCTCATAAAGGCCCCTGACCCAACACCCTACAAATCTTAAGGCGGCCTGGAGCTTCCTCTGGCCACAGGGACAGCTGGACAGACCTGGCGGGGGGCCAGGCACACTTCTCCCTTGGGCAGCAGGCTTCCCAGAACTGTTGCCTGGCTGGGGTTCCCAGAACCGGTCTCCACGTCAGCAGCCGCACCCGGAACGTCAAGGCAGGCCCAGTCAGGGCCCTCAGATGGCTTGAGTTCTGCTCCCAGGCCCCACCCAGCCCAGTGAGTGAAGCGAGGGGTGGCAGAAGCTGGGTCTGAGGCGACCAGGGGCAAGAATCAGCAACCACAGCCCCTAGAACCCACCAGGTTCACCGTGTACCTACTGTGAGCTCCTGGCCCTCACCAACTCCTTTGCAGGTGTTTTCTGAGCACCTACTAAGTGCTGACTACCCCCAATGGAAACCCACTCCATTCACCCTCACCAAAGGCACCGTGGGCTCCATGAGAACGGAATTGTGTCTCATTTCCTGAAACAAGAACCCCTAGGCCAGAGGCCAGCACCATTAGGCGCTCAATAAATAATGCGACTCACTTTGTTATTATGTTTACACTCATACCGTGCTTCCTTAGTGCCCTGCGCCATTCTGGGTGTTTTAAGTCCTCCCACTGAAGTCAGTACGATTATTAACCAATTTTCCATATGTGAAAGTTCTTAAGAGAAGGAGGAATGGCAGGAAGGGAAAATGAAGAATGAGCGAAGAGCCGGGGAGGAGAGGGGACCATTTCCTCATCCAACACGTTGGGCTCTTGGCTGGAGACAAGAGGAGAACAGGTCTGGGATGAGAACAGCAAGGTGGGTGGGACTGGAAGGCAGCACTGGCTGCAGGCAGGTAAGCCATTCACACTCCGCCCCCAGGGCAATGGGGAGCCACTCCGCCCCGAGCAGGAGAGGCGCTGCTGTCCAGGAAGTCCAGGTTGAATTCCTGTGTGAACCGCAGAGGCGAGAAGGGGACAGCTGATTCCAGCCCTGTTGGGGCGGGCGGAGATGGCAGCATTAGGGGTTGGGTGGCAGGGGCTGGGGGAGGGGCAAATAACCGTGCATCAGGGCAGGGTGCCAGGGAAGACCCCATGCCCCACTGCATGGTAGACAAGGGGATGGTGCAGGGTGCGATAGGCTGGTCTGAGAGGGGCAGGCAGGGACTGCAGGCCGTGGCTGTCCTTCACGGGACATGGCCACACCAGACTCCCCGAAGGGAGAACATTATCTCGACACCTGGCACCTCATGCCAATGCCCAGTGCATGGCAATGTGGATACTCATGTTGGCTGCAGCCACAATGAATCCAACTGGCCAATGGGGCATCAAGGCAACTCCGCCCTGGACACTGGAAGTCCTGCCGTCTTCAGAGGCCCAGGGGCCTGCGCCTGGCCCACACGCCTTGCAGGGGGCAGCAGCAGCCTCCACCTCTCTGCAAGCCCTTTTCTCGCTCCATGTTCTGCCCGGCACATCATCCTTGCAGCATATCACACACACACACACACACACGTGTGCTGCCCATGTCCAGAGCCATAAGACCAGGGACCGTGTCTCTGTGTTCACCGCCGACCCCTGAGCCCAGCGTGGTGCGCCACTCGGAGGTCCATGGTATTTGCTGCGTGGAAGAAGGATGGGCCGACTCCCCTGGCTGTGAGCAAGGAGGTCTGGGGAAACGTGTCCCTGATCCCGACTCCACCACTGGATGGCGGGTGGGATCCCTCACGTCTGCAATTCTGCAGACGCCACTCGGGTGTTCAACAATGTCACTCCATGCTTGGTTCTGACATTGTCTCGGAGACAGGCTGGGCGGCTCGGGACTCGGGACTCAGTCTCCCCAGACTGCTCGCCGTCCAGCAGCCACCTGTGCTTCGGACCAACCAGCTACAGAGCCGAGGTTCCCACCCCCCTTTGATGCATTTGTTAGGCTGGTTCACACGACTTGGGAAACTCATTTGCTCACTAGATCACTGATTTATTACCAAGTCAAACAGGCAAGAGGCAAAGTGGGGAGAGGGAGGCTGGAGCCCCCAGGCCCTCTCCAGGGGCCCTTCTCCCCACCTCTCCACTTGTTCACCAACCCACAAGCTCCCCAAAGTTTCTCCTTCGGGGCTTTAAAGGAGCCTTCATCACAGGGAATTGACTGAGTAAATCACTGGCAACTGGCAGCTGACCGCCGTCCCCAGCATCTCCTGCTAGGAGGTCAGGGAGTGGAACTGCTGGTTCCAACACTCCCACCCCTTAGCTGGCTTCCCTGGCAGCCAGCCCCAGTTTGACATGCTTCCCCGAAAGTCACCTCATTAACCTAACATAAGATACCCCCTCATGCTCTTCATACTTAAGAAATCCAAGGATTTGGGGAGCTGGGAGCCAGAAGTCTAGACAAACCGACCAAATACAGACATTTCTTTCCATCACAACAGTGTACCTTGCCCGCCATTGCTGACAGAGCCAGGGATGCAGCTGCAAGGACTGGAGTTTTCTGCCTCTCACAGCTGCGAGCGCACTGACCGATTCTTGCCCAGCCACGGCAGGGAGTGACCTCCACAGGGCAGGCAACGGGGCATAGCCAGCATCATCATTCACAGTCCCGAGCGGAGGCTTGATGTCAGGCCCCGCACGCTGATTAGATTCTGGCTGTCTCAGTGGCAGGCATGGCTCCCCGCAGGCCTCCTTGGGAGGGCTGCAGAAGCCACCATCATTGCCCTGCCTGTCCCCAGTTCCTCCAGCGTGACTAGACACCGTGCTCTTCTGTCCATGGGCTCTCCATCCGCCCCCTCACCTCCTCCTGCCATAACTAACTAGCCTCAGGCTTAGTTGCATCAGACTCTGCCCTCACTTGCTGCTCCCTAACTAATTTAAGCCTGACAGCTGTCTGGGAAACATACTGATGCACTTATTATCCCCACTGTAGACATGGGATCTGAGGCCCAGAGAGGTTGCACAACCTGCCTAAGGAAGCACAGCCAGTAAGTGGGAGAGGCTGAGATTTGAACCCAGGCCATCTGGCTCTGGAGTCTGCACTAGAGCCTGGCATGGAGGAGACGGCCATAAACTTGTTCCTTTTATATGCCAGCCTGCTTGCCCCTCCCCTGTGGAGATGTGGTCACCCCTTCTCCCTGCACAGACAGAGAACCAAGGCCCTGCAAGACTTAGAAGTCAGTCCAGGTGACACAGCAGGAAGTAGCCAGGCTGGAACCTGGTCTGGTTACCCAGCCCCCACCAGTGAACTTGTCTCAACAGTGACCAGGACTTCGGCCTTTTGGTGAACCCGAAGCCGGCAACATGTCAGTAGAGCAAAGAGTTCCCTGTTTGCTTTCTATCTGCAGTCAGATGTGGGGAGGCGGGGGTTGCGCTCCCTCAAGTGCTTCCTGTTGTCGCACCCCACATTGCTCCTTGGCATGGGCAAGCGTGGAGCCACCCAGGGTACCTGAGACACAGAAGTGTAACTCGGGCCCAGACGTAGTCCTGCCCCCAGGCCAAGAGGCCTGGCGAGCCGGGGTCCCCTCGGGCCTCAGTTTCCTCGTATTTGAAGTGAGGGCAGGACCTCCTGCCTCACAGGTGGCTGCAAAGAAGCCCAAGACAGTGCAGACCCAGCAGGTGGCGAGAACTGGTCTCCACACCCAGGTACCGCACCTGGGGGGCTACCAGGGCACAGGCAGGTCTCACATGGACGAGCGAGGGAGGAAGCTGGGCTCAGAAGGACGGTCTTGACACCTCAAAAGGAGGAGCCCCCTCCCCCATGGTGCAAAGGGTTAGGATGCAAAGATGGCTCCCCCATGGTGCAAAGGGTTAGGATGCTGGCTGCAGCCATCTCAGTGCAAGTTTGATCCTCGTCCCTGGAGGTGACCACAAGGCACAACAGAACCTCTTCTGACCCGCCCGCTGCTCCCCTCAGCAGTGTACTTCATCAGTCTGCCTGTCCTAATCCCCACTGTGTCTCTGGTGAATCCTCTCACCGCCCCTACACCTCTGGCCTGTGCCCCAGAGGTACCTTAAAATAAGGCTTTTTTAGAAAAAAAGTTCAAAAGAAGACAAGGTGATCTTGGGGCTGGAAGTCAGGATAGTGGCCTGGGGAGCCAGAGGGGTGGGGTGTAGGGGAGCCCTCAGGCACAGCAGAGGGGCGGCTTGGTTTTTGAGGGGCTATTCACACACACGTGCACTTTGGGAGCAACACGAGGTGTGCACCTGTCTGCTGGGCCCTCCAGCTTTGCCAGGAGCCATCCACCTTCTCACTGTCACAGCAACAGGGGCCGCGCTGCCTCAGGGGCAGCTCCCAGCCACCTCTCTCTCACCGCGGAGCCTCCGTCAGAGGGAACTCGCAGGTCCCCGAGGACCTAGATGTGACACCTGACCTTCTAAGTGTGGGGCGCTGGCCTAGGTGTTCCTGGGTCTCTTATTTTTCAAAAGAAACTGAAGTCCTGGTTTCCAAGCACGTTGTCTGACCTGTAGGTGTTGGGAAATAGTCAATTTTGAAAAAGGCCCCTTTTGCCCCTACAATTGCCTGCTCACTAGAGGATGTGGCAATCAAGGTGAGGAGGGGAGCTGGGCGGGAGACAGCCCTTCACCTGTTCACCTGGAGCTGAGTGGCACCATGGTGTCTGCAGGGAAGCTGCAACTACCCCAGGCCCCGTGCCTACCTCCGCTCTGGGGGAGGCAGAGCAACACGACTGTGCCCGTCGGCCCAGCCGGGCTCTCTGCTCTGCCTTCCTGCCCTCGCCTATCCCTGCTCAAACCCTGTTCTTTCTTCCCTCTGCCTGTCACTCAGTCCCAACAGCCTTTCCATTCTTGCAAATAGCTGCGTCCCTCACTTATTTCCCTCTCCAGACCGAGTTCCTCCAGGTTGGGGACTTGTGCCCTTGTGACCAGCGTGGCCAAGATGAGGCCACTGTTGCCGAAGGGCAGTGCCCCTCCCCCAGCACTCTCCAGCCTCAGGCCTCCATACGTGCCACTCCCTGGAACCTTGGCCAGGATTATTCACTGCCAGTACCCAACAGGCTTACAGGGGTGTCTGCAATGCCATTTGTCTCCACAGTGACAGTTATTTTCACAAATAGCCACAGAGAAAGGTAAGTGGGTTATATCCCCACTTTACAGACAAGGACACTGAGGTACAAAAAGGGGAAATGACTTATAAGTCATCTACTGGGCAAATGTGTTACAGAGACTATGATGCAGACAACTTTAATTTTTTAAAGCTCACCTGGCTACCATCTGACCTTTTTGGGAATCAAATACCATACATTTAGAAATCAACAATTAAAAAAAAACTTTAAAAAATTCCCATTCACCTTTAAAAAAAAAATCAAGCACATAATTCTTTCAAAAGGGAAACTGTAAACTATTAAGAGCTGTCTTTGAATGTGATCCAATAGGTCTTGTGTGACAAAACCTATGAAATGAAGCCAAAGCAACATACAGAGAAAAAAATATATAGCCTAAAGTAGATTTATTAGAAAACAAGACTGAAAATAACTATTAGTCTCAGTAAGGAATCTCAGAATGGAAGAAACTTTGATTCATCAGTGTTCATACAGAAGAGAGGTCCAGACATTTTAGTTGATAAGTCCAACAGGAACCCCAGGTGGGATGCGAATGATACAAGGTACAATTACAGGTTGTATCAAGAGAGGTGGGGGACTGCAGAGCCAAAGAAGTAACAATCTCCCTCCTCTGTGACTCAGCAGACTTGGAGGGCAGACTGCATTTTGTGTGGAACTTTGACCCGTTGGATCACATCCAAAGGCAGAATGGTCTTTACATTCCCTGAGTCAGAAGAATTGCCAAAAGGTTCTTATACCCTGAAGAGAAAGACCGGACCATCGTTGGCGGTCAAATGATCACTACTCCAAGAGGCATAGCCAGAGCTAGAAAGTGGAAACTCCTGGACAAAAATCTGACTAAATCCCAGGACACATTTTCTCCCAGTTAGGCCTTTCAACTGAGCAGTATGGCTTGCTGAAGCCTCTGTTTCACCTCCAGAGGCAGGACTGTCCGAGGCCACTAAGAGGCTCAGAGGGCTGGCAGTCAGAGATCTGGTGTCTCCATTCCCGACAGCTTTCATTTCCTCTTAAGAAGAGGCAGAAAGGGCACTTCCCTGGCCTCTCAGAGTGCTGGCACCAGGTACTGAGTTTTGTAAGCCAGCTCCGGAGACCTGCTGCTCAACAGCAGGCCCCTGTCAGGAGCGCTTGAGAGCAAGAGCACCTACCTCCCAACCTCTCTCTCTGGAGCCCTGCAGGAGAGGAATCAGCTGCTGGCCCATCAAGTCACAGAGTGTGCACATCAGCAAAACTCCCAGATTTTTTTTTTAAACAACTTTGAGGCAGTAACCTTGAGGCCTATCCCCCCCACCCCCAACTACCCACCCTGCCCTAAGAGTGACAATGAGTCAGTTGAAGGAAGACAGATCTGAAACCTCAGAGGAAATACCATTTCTTGGAAAGGCAAAGAGGTATGATTTTAGACAGAACCATGCATGCAAAGCTGGGGGGTTGGGGGGTGCCAGGGCAGAAGTGGGGCCAGGGGTGGGGAGGATGAAAGAGACCTTCTCCACTGTCTTGGAGTCTCCTCCCTCTGGTCTGTTCTTCCCCAGGACTCTGCCCCTTGTCTATCTAAAGGGTTCCCTAGGAGAAGCCCACCACTTGATGCACCCACACCCCCGCTTTACTTTCTACCTAGCATGGTCACTTCAAGACAGGATATGTTAGGTTTCTATTCTCTCCCATGTGAAATCTTAGGGGGCAGACATGTTTCAGAACTCAGAATTACTCAGACTACAGAAAGGTATTCTTGCATTAAAAATACACCTGACTTAACCATCCCCACGGGTCCAGAGCAATACCCCATGACCAACCACACTAACAGCTCTTCAGCTAGACATTGATGGAGCACTCATGCTTGGAAGACAAGGACAGACTCCAGAGAGCTCCACGTTTCATTCCCATCAAAAACATTTACTTTTTAGAATTTGTGGAATTCGGAATTACAGGTAAGGGAGGTAGGGCATCTCCACCTATTGGCATGTGTACTGTCCTTGACTAGAACTGAAACCCCAAGAAAGTGAGCACTTTCTCCAGGGCTCCATTGGAACCTCCTGGCCCATACAGATGCCCCATAAATACATGATGAAGAATGCACATGGAAGCTAGCTGCTGGATGTGGATGGAAATGGGCAAGGTGCCTAGAGAAGTTACCTCGTGAACACGCCTCCCTGTACCCATTTCACTGACAAGCAAACTAAGGCTGGGAGAGGCGAAGTAGTAAGGCCACACTTACACCTGGGACCCCGTCTTCAACTATAGCTTTCTCTCTGCCCCAGGTTCCAGGGAGCACAGTGATTTGTTGGGAGCCAGACAATAGCTATGAGGTTACAGCCATACAGCCGGGCAGATATGGCTCGTCTCGTGATATGGCCGTGGCTTCTGCAGGACTTCCCAGTCTCCGCTGGGCTTCTCCTAGCCACATGTTGCAAAGGGCATGTGGTGAGCCTCTCTTCTAGCCTCGCCAGGGGAAGCCTGGCAGAATATGACTGGGCACTAATCAATGTGCCAGCCGTGAGGAATGCTTGGGAAGATACCCCTGTGTGTCATCCTGACAACTAGCACAGCAGGAAAGCACACGGCTAGTAAGGTAAGCGGGTTCCAATCCCTTCTTCACTCTTGGATGTGGGATCTTGAGTAAGGGGAGCGCAAAGACATCTGCGGGCCCACCAAGTGGGTAGACTCAGTCCCGCCAATGGGGCTCACTTAATTAACAAATTCGTAATGCCTACTCTGTCCCAGGCACTGTTCTGTATGCTTGACATGTATTGATTCATTTCCCCATCACTACAACAGCAGCAAGTCGACACTATAGATCCATGATCGGGGAAACTGAGGTCCTGAGAAATTAGAGACGCAACAAGTAGCAAAGCCAGTGTTTGAACCTGGGCGATCTGGCTCTAGGATCCACACCCTTCACCTCCAATCTGTGCTTCTTGATAGGTAACAATCGACATGAACACTGTGTTGGGCACGTCACTATAAACGCGGTGTCGTTAGCCTTCAGGAAAGGCCGATTTCAACCAAGTGAGGAAGCAAAGCAGAATGTGGGAGACGGGAAACTTGAGATCCGGGGCCATGGGGTCCCAGATGCCATGGAGGGCAGTGGGGACCTACTGAACCCAACTCTCTTCTCCATCTTGGGCCTAGAGGACACAGGGAGGGAGGGAGGGGTGGCAGGGAGGAGGGGCTCCAAAGAGGTTCTCCCTTCTTTGACACCCCATTTCTGCTCCTTTTCTGAATCTGAGCATCAGGAAACTAAAAGGCTTGGACATCAGCCTTCCTGCCTGGGATGTACAAAGCACATCGCAGACTGAGTCACTGCCCAGAATTTGGAAATCCTCAGGTCACCCAGACCTGCCAGTAATTGGGTGTGTTGTAACCAGGATGACTCGCTGTTGCCATGCCTGCCCTGTCTTCCCACAGCCTCCCTCCAGGTTTGGTTCCAGAGAGCTGGGGTGCAATCCAGGAATCCGCACTGAAACACTTCATAGTTCAGGCAAACGTAAAATACACTGGCCTGCCTGCTCTGCCTCCTCGGAAGACAGTCAAGGCCTTCCACAGCAGCCCAGCCCTGCCAACCCCCTCAGCGGGCTCCACGTGTCCCTTCGCACCTCCCAGCCCTGGCCCCCCAGCCCCCTGCACAGCAAGTCTTTCCTCCCGTTCCTGTTTCCATGCTAAGGCTTCAGGAAGCCTGTCCCCTAGAGGAGTGGATCACTCCCCACCTATGAGCTCTCCTCAAGAAGAGGAGTAACTTGAGGATCCTGAACAGCGGGGGTCGGGGGGAGCGGTGACCAGGGGGACTCCAGTGAATACTGGAGAGGGAATAAATGCCCAGGGCCCATTCCCCTCCCACCCTACACCTCAGCAGACTGGCTAGCTGAGTTCAAGGGACCTTGGAAAGACTCCGAAACTCCCTGACTGAGGGACACCCTCGTGAAAAGTGCACCTGAGACTCAGTTTCCCCAGACTTTAGGGTTTTAATACAGGCATCAATGTCCCAGTAAATACTTGGTTCCTAAAGGTCAGGGAGGAGCTGCAGGGGTCCTACCTGCAGAGGGTTGGGGAAGGGCAGTAGGGTCCAGCAGGATTAGTGCTGGCCTGGAGGCGTCCTCATATCCCAGCAGCAGGCAGGGTCTGCCCTGATTATAAGAAATCCAGATTTTATTTTTAAAAAAGAGTCCAGATTCCTGGATTCATTGAATCTTAAATGCACGGAAGGGGAGGGCTGGTCATTTGCATTTTAATCAGCCCCCATCCCCCTCAGGCCTCTTTATGAGATGGTTTTACAAATATTGCTGAGAAGTGGTGAAGAGCAGCGTCTGGGCAATCACATTGCCAGGGCTGACACCTGCTGCACATGGTCCAGGTGGGCGTTACCTGAGCCAAAGTATTGAAGTCTGCAGCGCCCTGGCCGCGGAGTACTGACAGCACTGACCAGAAACCTATCCTGACAGTTAACTCAGAATACAGAAGAATACTGTGCTTTGAAGGTTCAGGGCAGAGAGCTCACTAAGTCCAGTAAATCGCTGTTATTGGAGCCATCCAGTATTCAAATGAGACCAAAAGTCTAAAGGGCAATTTCTTCTGTTCCCCAACCCCCACCCCCATTCCCAGACCTGCTGTCCAACTTCACAGTTTTTGGAACTTTCATCACCCTTCCCCCCAATCCTCATCAACTTCCTCTGTGCGGGTCTGGGGGTGGTTCCCCAGAGAAAGATCTGCCTTACCCCACCGCTCACGACATTCCCAAGTGCACGCCCACCCCACCCCCAGTCTGTCCCAGCTGACGTCTAAGGGACAGCGCGGGTTTGGGGGCTCACAGGGTGTCTGAGCGCCCGGGGGGCTGCCTTCCCGACCCCGCGCCTCAACTTCAGTACCCCGTGCGGGCGTGGGCACCCCCGAGGTCCCTGCTGCCTGGGGCCCCGTCGGTGGCCCGCACTTGTCAGACGGCCGCAACGCGCCCGGGGGCGATCCAGCGACCTCCCAGTCTCCGGAGAGCCGGGAGTCCTACCTTTGAGCTCCTGGTCCATTCGCTGCGCCGCCGCCCCGAGCGGGAAGTGGGAGACCCCGGGGCCGCCCGGCCTTCTCCGTGCTCGCTCACGGGGCTTTCCTGAGCGCGGGAGCGAGCCCGCCCCTGCTTCCTGCGCCCCGCCCCGGCGCCCCGCAGATTTGCATGCAGGCCACGCCCGACACGCCCCGGGCGCGCGGCCGGCCGGCTGTCCCTGCGTGCTGGTCACTGTCCCAGCTACCCTTTACGGTCCGGACTCCGGCCCCACCACGGACTCTCGCTGCTTGCTGTCTCACCTCACGCCCTTGCGTGCATCAGGCAGGAGGCACGCCTCCTCCGAGAAGCCCGCAGTAGCTCCCGGGCACTGTCAGAATAAATTTCCAACTCCTGACACACCTTTTACTCTTTACACCTCTCCGGTCTTCCCCCTTTGCCTTCCTACCAAGGTGCTTTTGGGGCTTGGGATGGGGCAAAGCTAACCCTTTGAGACCACCTCCCATCCGCTCCACACAGGGTGGGATTCTCCTACATGCTGGTGATTGTTCCTTAACAAATGTCTAGCACCTACTACATGCTACGTCCACAAAAATTAAGCGGGTGAAACTATTCCAGGGCAACCCCTATATGAAATGGGTGGCCTGGTTGTGGGTCCTCACCTGTGAGCTTAGAGTGACTTAAACTCAACTGCAGTAGACTCAACATGCGAAAAGGTTGATGAAGGGTTTCTTTACCAAAATAGGGGAAAAGAGGAAATTAATACTTCAGGGAGCAAATAGAGGGTGTCAAATTGGTAATGCGTCCTACCAGTTCCACCAACCTGGAATCCCAGGCACAGCGAAAGCCCAGAGCCACGCGAGCAGGAGCCAGCCAAGAGCCAAAACAGAGGCCCACATGGCTGGCTTTATACCAAAGCTGGCTGCCTAACTCCACCCTCAGGTCCCAGCAGGCCTCCCTCTGTGAAGGTGAATTTGGTGTTTTCCCGTGTCTTGGTGCTTTGGTCTGGAGTGGGTGGGGTCCACACAACCTGTGGAGTTCCTTCAGGACATCCTTCCCCCCTAACAAACCGCACTCCAATCTATAGTTAGTACTGTCTGGCAGGTCCTGTCCTAAGATACTCTATATGTTAACTCATTTAATCCTCACAGCTATCCCAGGAGGAAGGTACATGACCATCACCCATTTTACAGGCAGGGAAACCAAGGCACAGAATTTCTGTGCTGAGAATCACGCAGCACATACACGATTCAGATCCAGCCTACATAGCCCACTAACCACCGGGCATTCAAAGAGCCCTATGTAGCCTGATGGTTTATGCCTGCTTGGCTCATAAGTATTCACACTTACCCACCCACTTGTTCACACTCATGTACTCACCGCCCCAAACTCACACATCCACACTCCTACGCATTCACCCATATGTCCACATGATGTGCCGGACGAAACATGTCCATAGCCACTCACAGTCATCCATACACCGTGTTTTCATACTCACCTCACATCTGTACATTCACACCTGCCTACTCAAATGCACACATCTGCACTCAGAATCCCTGATGCACTAGCTCAGTCATGCTCACTCATACTCATCATGCATCCGCACAGTTAATATTTGAGCCCGGGAGGCTTAATGCTGTGAATGTCACCAGCTAAAAATGAAATCTTTTACCCCATCTTGGAGTCTGAGTTTGTGCCCAATCACATTTGCAGGCCACAGCAGAAATCTCCCTTTGGGAATGTGGGCCAGGACTGTGTGCCCTTCTGATGCCCCAAACTGGGCCCCCACCTGTTCTCTGGTCTTAAGTCAATCTGGCTCTTTCCTAGCCCCCCCTGCATCACCACACTAACTCAGCTACTCAACTGACTGTGGGACTTTGGGTGTCACTAGGCCTCAGCTTCCACATCTAGAAAGGGGGAATGACAAGGGACCCCACCTGATAGGGCCCTGTGTGGGTGGACAAACCATGTAAAGATATGTAAATACACACAGACATATGCAAATGTGCTCAATAAGCATAGATGTATGCAAATACACACTAAAGTGCTTATAATAACACCTGGCACATGTTTAGCACTCAGCAAGTATTCATTGCTCTCAGAATGAAGGTGAAAAAGAAGCCTATTTCCCCACCTTTCTGGTTGGTTGTGAACTAGGGGTGAAAACAATATTGGAAAGAGTGGAGGGGCTAGAAGAGACACAGCTGTGAAGATAACTGTGGAACTGTGAGGAGAGGACATATGGGAATTCTTTGAACTCTTGTAATTTTTATGTAAGTCTGAAATTATGTCAAAATAAAGTGTCAGAGTCAGGACATTGTCCTGAGGCACAAGAGACAGAATCAATGGGAAGTTAGTTGTCTTGACTCCAGTTTCATCCAAGCTTCCCAAATATTATCAGTGGCTGTGCTGTATCAGCCTTTGGAGAAGGGGCTGGAAGCCAGCAAATAACAGAAAACTCATGCCCTCAACCAGGGGATTCCCGAATATTACTTCAAGATAGCTCAGCTCACACTGTATCACAACACACTTGTTTCTAAGTTTTAAAAAATACATAAAAATTAATAAAATATTTCCAAACCCTTCAGTTATAAATTTACAGAAAAATAGATATCCCTAGTTCACAAAGGTTTAGTCAGTCTCTTGGACAGTTCTGTGGTGTTGACAAATACAGTAACATAGCAACATAAAAATAGAGTTCTATCTCCTCCAAATCCCCTTCTCATGCTCCCCAGCCCCAACTCCTGGAAGCCATTGTCCATTTTGCTGTCTCTCTAGCTGTGCCTTTTTTCAGATTGTCATTTGGCTAAAATCAGACAGCGTATAGCCTCTTAAGATAGACTTCTTTCTTTTAACAGTATAATTTTAGGGTTCCTTCATGTCTTCTTGTGACTTGATAATTCATTTCAATTTTAGCACTGAATAATATTTCCTCATTGGGAAGTGCCTCAGTTTATCCCCCCACCAATGGAAGGATCCTTGGTGATTTTCAGTTTAGAGCAATGATAGCAGCAAAAAAAAGCTATAACTACTTGTATGAAGGTCTTTGTGAAGACATGTTTTTAACTCCTTTGGATGAATACCAAAGAGTATAATTGCTAGATCCTATGGTAAGAGGATATTTTGTAAGAAATTGTCAAGCTCTCTTACAAAGTGGTTGTATCACTGTATTCCCACCAACAGTGAATAAGTGTCTGTTGCTCTGCATTCTTGTCAGCTTTTGATGCTGTCTGTTTTTTGGATTATAGCCTGTACTTGTATAATGGGATCTTATTGTTTTAATTTGCAGTTCTCTTAGAGAAATTTTGTTGAACATCTTTCATGTACTTAATTGCCACTGATCTATTTTATTTGCTGCTTGTTGTGTTCTTTTGTCTGCTCTTAAATTGGTGTGATAGCTGTCTTTAAGTTTTAAAATTTCTTATGTGTTTTGGATACAATTACGTTATTGGATATACTTGCAAAGATTTTCTCTGAGTCTGTGGCATTTCTTGTCATTCTTTTATTAGTGAGTGTCTTTTGCCAACTAGATGTTTTTAATTTCAATGAAGTCCAAGTGATCACATTTATTCTCTCATAAGTCATGCTTTGGTTTGTATACAAAAATTCTTTGCCAGACCTTTTAAATTTGCTAAGTTCTGTTTTATGACCCTGGCTGTGGATTATCTTGGTAAATGTTCCATGGAAGTTTGAGGAGAATGTTTAATATATTACTGGTGGAGTATTCTATAAAGTTAATTAGATCCATGTAGTTGGTGGTGCTGTGCAGTTTAACTATGTCCTTACTTATTTTCTGCTTGATGGATCTGTCAGTTACTAAGAGAAGCTAAATCACTAAGTTGTGTTATTATTATTACCCAACATCTCCTTCATTTTGCAGTTCTGTCAGCTTTTGCCTCATGTATTTTGACATTGTTGTTAGGAACATTCAGATTAAGGACTGTTTTATGTTTTTGGTGAATTGATTCCTTTGTCATTATGCAACACACCTTTTTGCCCCTGCTAATAATATTCCTTGTCATGAAGACTACTTTGTCTGAAATTAATATAACTAGCTTCTGGTTAATAACTACTCCAGCTTCTTGTTGAGTGTTAGCCTGATATATCTTTCTACATCTTATTTCTTTTCATATAGGTGCATTATGTTTAAAATGGGCTTCTTATAGACAACACATCGTTGGGCCTTGTCTCCTAACCCATCTAATAGTTGCCATAATACCTTGCACTACTGTGCACATAGTACCTTGAATGGCTGCACAGGTAAGAATATGCTTTCTGCTCACCTTTCTTTCCCACAGAACCCAGTCTTCATCGGGGTACACAAAGAATCTGAATCATGATTCATTCCAGCCAATCCTGACAATCCAATTCAGCTCCCTCAGCCTCCCTAGTTCTGGGAGTGGCTGAGGGGTTCATTCTCCCAATGAGACCCACGTGGAAGTATCTGCATGGAGGTGCTTCTGGGGTAATACAGCATTCTTGGCCTTGGGGGGCCTTTCTGCGCCAAGCATAGACCATCTTGCCACCATGAGGAAACAGAGACAGCTATGTGGGGGGGCATTTGCATTGGTGGACAATGGAAGCAATTCCGGCCCATATCTGGGATTCTTTATGGGGAGAAGAATTTTTTGTGGCACGGGAATCCTAACATTTTGGAGCAACTGAACCAGGCTAGATATAAAAGGAGAACTATTCGTCTCTCTTTATGCTTCTGTTGCTTGGCTTTTTGTTACTTTGCAGTTTACTAGGACAGGCTTCCGGAGCCAGAGACCCTGAAACCTCCAAGTCAAACTCTGTGGGCATAAACAAGACATGGTCCAAGGAGTTGAGGGTTGATCCCTTTTGCAACTACCCTTAAGGCAGAATGATATCAAATCCTATTTCTGTTACCACAGGAAAGCATATCCAATATTCAGACTATCTCTAAAATAAACAAGGACGATGGTGGTGGGGAGGATGATGTCATTGGTGATGAGTATGCTGGAGCTAACGACAATGATGGCTGCGATGATGTCAATGATGGATGTGGTGGGAGGGAGGCTGGCGATGTAATAATGGTGGTAGAGGCCATCATGTGGGTCATGATGATGATGGGATGAGCTTAAGAGCTAGATAGCAGTGCGACATCATGCACCAGACCCTAGGTCGGCCTTTTGTCATAATTATCCTTATGAAAGTTCTGCATTGAGTCCTGTTATTATAGATGGGAAATATGCACACAAAGTATTGGCAACTTGCTCAAAGTTCCAGAGCTGGCAAGGGCTGAGTGAACATGCATTCTTAGGAGAGAGACACTTCTAAGAAACTTCACAGACCCCATGTGCTCCCTGGCTCACAGCCACATGTGTGATTTACCACCTGGGAGGAATGGACACAAGCTTAGGGTTCCTGATTAAGCAACCACAGATTCCCACTTGCTAACCTAACTGATTATCTGGAAAAGTGAGGGGAAAACATCCTGATTTAGACTGGTCTCCAGGGCTGCCTTCTTTCAAGTCCCCCTCATCTGTCAGTGTTCATGGAATTTCTCTCTCCCCCTCCTCTTGTTCCTTCCTCTAGTTTCAAGGTTAAACCAGAACTTCTTAACGCCAATGCAATTGACATTTTGAGCTGGACACTGCTTCCTCACCCGGGGCTGCCCTGGCTGTACAGGATATTTAGCAACATCAAGGGCTCTAGCCATTGTATTTCTCCTCCCCAACCTTGACAACCTGTATTCTCCAGACATTGCCCAAACACCACCTTGGGAGGGAGAGTAAAATGTCCCCTGGTTTAGAAACACTGGGTTAAAGGAAACAGGTTTCCGAACTATCAAAGGTCCTCTGACCACAGAACCCTCAGATGACTACCCCATCACACAGTAGGTTCCCCACAGAGGAGACTCAGTCTTACTCACCCCATTTCTCTTCTTGTTGCTATAGTTCATAGCAACAAAGGCTCACAAAAGAGTGGTCAAGTTAAAAACAACCATACTGAGGGCCCTCCCTGGTGGCTCAGCGGGTTAAAGCACAGCACTAAGAAGCTAAAGTCACTTCAGCATGAGTTCGATTCCCGCCTGCTCCGGAGGTGACCACATGGCGTGGCAGACCTCTCCTGGCCCGCCGCTGCTCCCCTCAGCAGTGTACTTCATCTATCTGCCTGTTCTGCTCCCAGCTCTGTCTCTGATGAATTCGCTCACCCTCTGCATCTCTGGCCTGTACCCCAGTTCTCTACAAATAAATAAATAAAATCTTAAAAAAACAAAACAAAACAAAAAAAAACCATACTGCGATGGAGCTAAAACTCGAGACACTCCTGTGGGTTGTATGGGAAGCCTACATCTGTGAGGAGGACAGAGTTTCAGAGAAAGTGGGGAGAGAGCGTTGAAGGTAGAGGAGCACTTTGGTGAAGACAGTGGGGAAGATGGGTGTCGCAGTAGAAAGAGCTGTGTGGGGAAGAGTTGGCCCATACAAGCAGATCTTAGGGGGTGCGGACGTGCAGCAAGAAACGCAGCTCAGGGCCATATCACAAAAAGTCTTGAACACCAGTCTTGGGTGATGTGGAGCATCACATGATACAAACCAAGATGTGGTCTGAATCACCGTGAAGTTGAGGCTCAACCTTGAGTTTTAGTACAACC
Organism: Condylura cristata; assembly: GCF_000260355.1. Lineage (NCBI taxonomy): Eukaryota > Metazoa > Chordata > Mammalia > Eulipotyphla > Talpidae > Condylura > Condylura cristata. Next base: position 6,310,152 of record NW_004567133.1, read on the forward strand.
CCGCTGTATGGATGGGGTACCTCAGGGAGTCCATTGGGAATAGGCTGGGCTCAGGTGTACATGGAAAGGGGGTGATATCAGAATAATTCAAGTGAAATCTGAGGCCCAGCAGAAGGCCTCTAGGCATGCAAGAGGTCACATCCTCCTTTGTCACTGTGGAAAAATGCTGACCCTTTCTAAGAGAATAAGGGCAAATACAAAGTTTCTGGAACATAGTGATTACTGACATGAGCATCCCCCCTCCAGCTCTGCTGCTGTTATTTCTATGTCTGGCATCCTTCCTCATTTCCTCACTCTGTGGAAACCACCCTCTTCCTTGAAGGCCTGTTGCTTCCTCTGTCTCAGTGAAGAGTTCTTGAACTTCCCAGACACTCTCCCTGCTCATTGTGCTGCAGGCACCTCATGATTCTGTGTTCCTTGTCTCTATTAGACAATGGGGATTTGTGGATGTGATTTTGACCTGTTCATTTATTCCTGAGTCAGTACTTATTGAGAACCTACTGTGTGCCAGGAACTGTGATGGATACTGGCATGTAGTCACCTACAACTCTTGGGTATCCCCAGCACCCACAGAGTGATGAGTGAATGAATGAATGAGTGCAAGCATGCATGCACCATCAGTTGGTGTAGATTGCTGAGACCTAAAGTTTCAGTGAGTCACCCTATTCGACAGGAAGTGGCAGAGGAGGAGCTACAGCAAAGGAACATGGAAACCAGCTCTCAGCACAATGGGGCCACACACCGAATGCTTTTCTGTTTGGCCTCGTGTGTCCCACCTGTGGCTGAGACTGCCACTTGCCACGGCTCTGCTCTTCAGTTAGCCCCAGGAACTGTAGCTGTATCGTGTGGACATAGGTAGCTGGTTTCCTCCACACGTTTGTCTCCTTATTGCCAGTATCATCCCTGCTTTACCTGAGGGGGTTGACCCCCACCTCTTTTGTCTCCATTTTCATCCCTGCTTGGGACTCTGTGCCCAGCTGACATTGAGGTCTGTGACCTAGGCCTGGGATGATTTTCACTTCATTTGTTAAACTTTTCTGCATGGCTTCGACTTTCTGAGTATAGTATAGTATGTTACTCTCCATACCCAGGTCTCCTGGCCAGCAGGTAACAGAACTTGTTTGGGGAAAAGGTGTGACTAGTTTGGTGAAGGTGAACCTCAACTTTTAGTGGGACTGCTGGAACAAGCGTGTTTAAGCGTCTCTACTAGATTTGAGTATGAAAAGTATGGGGTTTTGACTTCATGGCTGTGGGGTGCCATTTCGTAACCATAAAGAGTGGGCTTTTAATGGAAACACAGAATAGAGTCAAAAGGTGGAGAAAATGCGAGTGAAATTAGGCCTCAATGTCACTGTCTGAGCTCCTGGATCCTGACAGATCTGAAACCAGCAAGACCTTACTTGGGAAGTTTTGGTTATTTCCTCAAGCAAGTCTGCTGGATTTTCAATGTTAACTCTTGCGGAGCTGAGCTGGGTTGGTGTCGAACTGGTAGCCTGGGCAAGAAGGATTTGTACTGCTTGGTGTCCAGTGGAAGGGAGTAGAATGCCAGGGAGAAGCCAATCACAGGTCAGCGCCGCCCTCCTGCCCCTTGGCAGGCCTGCCAGAAGAAGGCACGTTTGCACTAGGTTCCCTGAACAAGATGACAGCGGCATGTGCCCTACAAACAGAAAGTGTGTTTCCCGAATGGAGTGGCCTCCTGGTTTCAAGAGCCTGATTCCATATAGAAGCTCTGGGATGATTTTCGCTTCATTTTTTAAACTTTTCTGCATGACTTCGACTTTCTGAGTATAGTATTAAGTGTCTAGTGCTTCAGCAATGTGGCCGGCCACAAGTCCTAGTGGCCCAGAACAATAAATGTTGATTGCTGTGCTGAATCATCATCTTCAGCCATGAAGTCAAACCCCACACCTTTCATACTCAAACCTAGTAGAAAGGGTGTAAATATGTTTGTTCCAGAAGCTGCACCTCTTCTGGGTTTCCTTACCTTGAGGACAGGGCCCAGACTAAAAGGAGCCAATAGCCTCATGGGTGACGTGTTTTTCCACTGTCGTAAATGCTGTAGATGCCTCACCTGTCTCCCCTCCACCTCACCTACAAGCACCTGGGCCTCTACTCCTCTGCACCTGTGCAGTGAGCACACGTCCACAGGAGCAGGTATAGGCCAAGGACGATTCCTCTGGGGACATGGGGTCAACTCTGATGCAGGTTATGCCCTGTATCGCAGAGGTCTGGAGAGACTGAGCCAAACCCAGATTGAATTTGCTCTGATCAGGGCATAGAACCTACAGAGCATCCCACCCTCCTCCTTTCACTTCCCCAGTCTCTGGCGACACCTCATATAACTAATGCACCCCCCCTTTCCTTGCCTCAGGGCCTCCTGGGGCTATTAAATATCTCAGCCGCCCCTGTAGCATTCTTGTTATTCCTCGGTGAACTACCCTCCCCAGCCCTCAGTCCATATAAATCAGATAGATTTGACTCTGCCCTGGCAGCAAAAGTGTGTGGGTGACTGGTGGCCAGTCTGAGTACAGGGTACTTTGACCTTCGTTATTTAGAGATGACCATGTGTCCTATCTGAGGCAATGAAACTCTGATTTTTCCGGCACTAGTCACCAGTCCTTTCTACAAATGTCTCTCTCCTGACCACCTAGAGGATGTGGGGCCTGAGCTCTGACCCCATCTTGCTTAAAACTAGCTTTACAGCCTTTTCTGATCCTAAAGGTAAGAAACTGCAGTGAAGGTATGTTTGTAGAAGGTTGCAATAATGGCCCCAATTCTTTACTCTTCCTTCCCTGCACCCTTGCCATGTAACACAAATATCTCTCACATGGGCTCTGAGCTCAGCCATGTAGCTTGGTTTGAACAACAAGGTGTCAGCAGACGTGATGGGGTCAGAAACTTAAAATTAGCTTCCCTAATTAGACTTACTCGCACTTCTGCATTGCCATGAAAACATGCCTGGACTAGGCCCACCTGTGGGTTAAGAGGCATTGTGAAGCAGAGTAGCTGCCACTGTCCCAGTGGGGGTCAGTCTAGATCAGCCCACTGTCCCAGCCATGATCACCAGAGCTATCTGGTTGACCACTGTCTGCGCAGCAATCAACACTTACTGTTCTGAACCACTAGGGCTAGTGACCACATTGCTGAAACACTAGGTACTTGATGCTATACTCAGAAAGTCGAAGCCATACAGGAAAGTTTAAAAATGAAGTAAAAATCATGTGAAACCTGAGAGGTTGCCACTGTTGGTATTTTGGTGGAACATCCCTCCATGCATGCACATTTATATTCACATACATCCCCTCTGTCCACATCCATGGAATTATGCCTTTGGGAAACTGAGGGAGCATTCTTGGACAAAGCCCACAGATACAAGAACAAAGCCCATCCTTATAATGGCAGCTGTTTGCTTCTGCACATCTAGGAGGAGGTAGTAATAATAGAAAGCTAGGTGGACATGGAGGGAGGTTAAGATCTTGGCAACTGAAGGAGGTTATAAGACATGATGGGTAGAAATCAGAGACACATGAGACAAGGAAATAAACAGCACTGGGTCCTTGGGGAAGAATCAGGCTGTCACTCAGGAGCCTGGGTTTCACTCATTCATTCAGTGACTAGCTGATTAATACCTGTTATGTGTCATCACTTTCTGGGAGTGAAGGACTGAGAAGAAGAGCAAGATGTGGTCTTTGTCCCCCTGAAGCTTGTGGTCAGCTGGAGGGGAGACCATATCTTTAGGGGACATGCGATGCTGGTTTTGAGGTAAAGCAAGAGAACAGAGGTAGTTTTCTGGAGAAAGGACCCACCAGGCAGCCACCTGATGGATAAAGTAGGAATTCAGGTTGAGGATGAGTAGGATGAAGTAGGGACAGTAAGTTAAGGCCTGAATGTGAGAACAATCACTGATGCAACTGAGATCAGGCAAGCTGGCGGGGGCAGTGGGAGAGATAAGACAAGAGCAAAGAAACAGGGAAACCGTGACTTTTAACATCTTTTTTTAGGACAACCCACAGTAAGAAATGTATTTTCTGTTTGGTTCAGTATAGTCACGCATACACGTGCACACGCACACAGGTGTCCCACACATATACTCATGTATAAATGTGGGAGGCAAAGAGCCACATAACAATATTTCACCCTGCCATGTGCTCCTCATTCTAGTATTTCCTATTCTGTTCTATTTTGTTTTTAAAACGTTGATCAGGGGCAAAATTAGCTGATCACAAGATAGCACACATGATTTCATCTCTATGAAATTCCAGATTTAAAATTGATCTGTAGTGACAGACATTAGATTAATATCTCCTGGGGTGTGGCAAGATTAACTGCAAAGAAGTGAAAGAGAACTTTCTTAGGAGATGGAAATGTTTTCTGCGCTGATTGGGGTGATGGTTATATGGGCAACATGACTTTAAATAAATACAAAAATAAATACATAAAAATAAAATATGTGCAAGACCTCTGGGGTGGTGCCGGTGTTCTATATCTTGATGGTCATTTGCATTGCACCGGTGAATGCATTTGTCAAAACATGCAGAATGGTACACTTAAGACTTGTGTGTTTTATTGTATGTAAATTTTACATTAAAAATATTCTGGATAAATATAGAATTTTAGTTGGTGGTAGGTATGCTGAAGAGTTTGGAGGAGGATTATGTGTGCAGCAATCTGAAATGCATCAAAAATAAGCTATAACGGTAGATGGATGGAAAAATCTACAGATGGATGGATATGAAATGAAGAAAATATAATAAAGTGTGAATGCATGCCAAGACAAGCCAATGAGGAAAAACTAGTTTTTCAATAGATGGTACTAGGATAATTGGGTATTAACATGTAAAACCATGACAGAGTATTCTTCTCTGATGTCCTATAAAACAGTGAACTCAAAACAGATCACGGACCTAAATGTAGCAACTGAACCAGAAAATAAGGTGTGCATCTTTCTATCTTTGGATCAGGCAATGGCTTCTTAGCTATGCCACACAATACAGCAATCAATGGAAAATAAATTTGCAATCATCAAATTAAAAAGGTTTTGTGCTGTAAAGGACACCATCAAGGAGGTGAAGAAAAAGACCTCAGAGCCTCTCCCTGGGGTCTGATTCTGATCTTCCCTGGGGTCTGATTCTGAAACCTCTCTTAGAGCAGGACCCTCAAACACCAATCTCCACTCCAGCCTCAAGTGAAGAAACCAGGACCCAGGCTCGAGGAGCAGCCTCAGGGTGTCAGAGGGTCTAGGCACATAAGGAAATGTTATTTAGGAATAATAAAGAATACCGTGTTGATCCCTGCTATCATGTGGATGAATCCAGAAAAATGTAGGAGTCACTTACAAAAAGTAAGTGAAAGGAGACCGTCACAGAGGTTCGTCTGTTGTGTGATTCCATTTATAGTACGTCTATAGCAAGAGACAAGGAGTAGGTCAATGGTTCCCAGGGGTCAAAATGGGAGAGGGGGACTCTGATTAAGACTGCAGGGTTTCTTCTTGTAATAATGAAGATGCTCCAGAATTGGTTGTGGTGAAGGTTATACAAATATGTGACTGTACTTAAGTCATTGAATTTAATATACATTATAAGGATGAATTATCTAGTTTATGAATTATATCTCAGCACAGCTGTTTCACATGGTAATGTAGCTATAATGCTCAAAGCATGAGTGCAAATGAAAAAACTGATAAATTGCACTTCAAAATGAAGCACTCCACTGCTCTTCAGAAGATGCTGTTAAGGGCATAAAAAGACAGGCTACGAACTATGAGAAAATATCTACACATGATAAAGCTAGTAAAGGACGTGTACCCATAATATATTATAGCTCTCAAAACTCAATTATAAGAAAAGAATCCCATTTTTTAACAATGAGCCAAACACTTGAATAGACATATCATCAATAAATACTGACCTACAGCAATCAGCATATGAAAAGTCATTAGGGAATTGCAAATCAAGACCACAATGAGATCCTCTGCCTCATATATGTGAATGGCTAACATTTTAAAAATGCTCCAACAATACCTACCCACTGATGGTGAGATTTGAAACTGGGATCCTCAAACTTTGCTGATGGGAATGCAAAAACAATGGTCACTTGAAACACGTTGGCAGTTTCTTATAAATTAAAACATGTTTTACCATGTGACCCACTTTCCCACACTTGGGTATTTGTCCCAGAGAAATGACAACTGAAGTTCACCCAAAAATTTGTCTGCAAATATTTACAGTGCAAACATTACCAAAAATGGAAACCACCCAGACATCCCTCAGCTGGGGGAGGGATAAACAAACTGTAATGCACAGGATAGCACCACTCAGCAGTTAAAAGGAACTGCCTTCTGATGTACACATCACAGTGGAAAAATCCGCCACACTGTGCTTTACGAAGAAGTCAGACTCAATTGCTGACATACGTACACTATGATTGTTCACAGGACAAACTGCAGACATGGAATTTTAGATCAGAGTTGCAGAGCCCAGCAGTGTGAAGAAAGGTCACCTGGGAGAACGTTCTGGATTGAAGGAACTGTTTGATATTGTGATTGTGGGGTTGGCTTCTCAACTATATTTGTCACTAACAAGGGGGAATTACACTAACAAGGGGGAATTACTGGATGGAGATTTTAAAAATTAAAGCATTATAATATATAAATGGCAGGAGCTAGGTGTGTGTGAGGGGTTGGACTATTGCTGTATAATTCTTTCATCTTTTTGTTATATCTGAACATGTTCATTATCAGATGTTTGGCAAAAAGCACCAGAGACGTTAGTTAGGTGGCTGATAAAAATAAATCAATATATGCATGAGCAAAGAAAACAAGTAATGAAACAATAGAGTCATTTCATCCTTCAATAACAATGAAGTTACTATTAAATAAAAATTAATATAATTATTAAAGCATGATAGGTCACAGCCTGCAATGCTGTTTTATAAGCTTTTGATGGACGATGAGCACCAGTTGAAATACATTGCTTGAGACCTGGTGTAGGCCTTTGAACTTAAACCTGGGCGATCATGTTATGGGACAGTGGGGAAGGGGGGGAGATGATGGCCTGCTTGGTGGGTCCTCGTTCAAGCACTGAAGAAAGTAGGAACTCCTTCCCCTATTAAAAAAGAGAGAGAGAGAGAGACAGAGAGAGAGAGAGAGAGACACAGAGACAAAGATCTGAGGATACAGCAGGGGAGGGGGAAAAAGAGGGGTCAGAACAGGGGAGGGAAGAACACACGATTTGTGGGGACGACGCCAGAGAGGAGAAACCAAATATTGTACAAAAATGAAAACAATGTCAGAAAACAAAAACGTTTAATTAAAAAAATGGGGTGAGGAAAAGGGAGAACAGAGAGAGAAAAAAAATAAACGTTATTGGCCAACCACGGCTAGATGTGTCCGTTGCACCCCAGAGAGTATTTATTCACCAAGCAGCGATCAGGGTCTCAGTCAGATCTCTGCATGGCAAACTATAAACTTTGTGTGTGTAGGGGATGGGGGGGAGCGGGGAGGGGGGTAGAATAAAAGAAATGTAAAGTTTTGAGAAGCATTCAAGATGAAGGTGTTACCTATTAACCCCAAAGAGAAAATTATACACAAGGCTGCTAAGTGGAGTAAGTCAGAAAGGCAAATCCTGCATGAGCTCACCAAACTGTGGCATCTAAAAAACCTGAACTCAGAGACATAGAGTGGTGTGGCTACCAAAAATGGGGGTGCAGAGAGGAAGAGGAGTATAAGTGGTCAATGGTCCAAACTGCCAGATATGAGATCAGTAAATTTTGGGAACGTGACGTACAGCACAGTGACTGGACCCGACAACGGGCTGTTGTGTATTTGAAAGTTGCTAAAAGTTGCTTAAAATTTCTCGCCACAAGAAAAAAAATGTAACTATTAGAGGAGTTGGACGTTAATTTATTGAGACGATCATTTTGCAATACCTTCAAAATATATTCAACTAATTGGGTGTTATATGTTAATTATTAGTCAGAGAGTTGGGGGCAAAGAATGATCGAATACAGAACAATATATCTCGCTGGATTTGAAAACTAGAAAAATATTACTCACGGGAAATAAAGCCTGAGTCCGATGGCTAAAAAGAGCTGCACGGCCTGTCTTAAATGAAATTATTTCCACTGCTTCCAGAAAAAGGAAGTCCCCTGGCTTTCTTTTTTGCTCAATCTTATCCCATATCCTGTTCCTTTAACCTGGGGCACCCCAAAATCTAAATGGCAACATGGGTTCAACCCTTGATTTGCAAAGAAATAATTACATATATCTAACCTGCGTCAGAGGCTCTCTGTTGCTGAGAAAAGGGGGAGGGGGTTACGCTTCTCTTGTTTCTGGTTAATTTTGTGGCTAGAGAAAATTTCGTGGGAAAGACAAATGCACAACATATTTTTACCACAGCACTACCGGTCCCATAATGATCAAGAGGTTGCAGGAATAGCTGGCATGCACCATGTGACGCGTGATACTTATACATCTGAGTTTGACAGCCGATCCAGAATCCATTCAATCATAAGACAAATGCATAAGACATTTTAAGGCTGTGACTGGTCTCCTATCAACAAGAAACATCATTTGGCAGCCCCACGCTTCCTTGAATCCCTGGGTTCTCTCCTGTCATCACTTCTCTGTACACATGATCATATTTCATATCCATGCTTACTGCACTCTGTGGGGTCAGTGATGACTGTTCGCCAAACACAAGGTCCTCTCAACTGTCCTCAGTAGCCTTCAACGGTCTCTTGTGCTTCTGCAGCTGCACTTTCTTCATGCTTTCTTTCTGTTTACGAAAGTCCATGCTCTCTCAACACCCTTGTCTCCTATTTTTCATTGCATTCCTCAGTGGAGGCACTCACTGCGTTCTCTTCTTTCTCCTCTAGCGTTCTCTGTCTTGGTCAGCTCCTTTGCGAGCTAACTTTTTCCTAATTGGATGCAGGTCAGTTCTAAAGCTTCAGGAATACACAGGTTAATAAACCCAGGGCATGTTTTCCTCTGTCAGTATCCTCCTCCAGCCCCTTCCCTTATCTCAGTGTTTTTTGGAGCGTGTTCTTTCTGCCCTTGTCTTCGACAAGCAGAGACAGGATTCCACCCCATGGTTTTGATTACAGCTCCATGTCAATGCCCCCAGGCTCGACCTCTGGCCCTGTCTCCTCCCCTGGCCTAGCATCACCCTCTCTTGGGCCCTCCCAGCACCCAAATCTTATCTTTCTCCAGCTGCACTGCTTCTGTTCCCTCAATGGTGTCACCATCCGATTAAGTAAGCTAGAAGTGATGTGGTCACCTTTATTTCCCTCTTTGCTTCTCTCTCCTGTCCCCTTCTCTCTCTCACACGAAGGAAGGTCATGAGCTGCCACGTTCTGTCTGCTCCACTTCTGTATTCATTTTGACCCCTCAGCTAGGTCTCTCCCCTACTGCTTCTGCCCTGGTCCAGGTCCTGACTCCCCCTCATCCCAAATGAAGCAACAGCCTGCTTGGTGCTGCCCATGGCTGTGCAGGCAGCCACCGCGTGCCCAAGTACCCCAGCCTCCCTCTCCATCACTCAGCCTGCGACGGTCCACGTCTACCAAGTGATTAAAGCCAATGACCACAATCCTAGCCCCTTTGAACAGTCTCACGTTTCCAGGCTGCTTAGCACCAAGGTGGCTACGTGGCAGACGTTAGCCTGTAAGACATACAGAGAAAATCTGGAAAGAGACCCCCGAGGAGAAGATCACTGTCTCCACCTTCCCTCCCACCAGCATCATCTTAATCTATGTTTTAGATGTTTAATTCATGTTTAGATGTTTAAACTCTTGATACCGTCAGTGAGCACCTTTACAATCTAACACCCCAACTTATCTCTCCTCTAACTTTATGCTCTTCTCACCCCCTACCTCATGCTGGAACTTGGGGGGTAGGAAAGCTAAGTGTGTCTGTATCCTCATGGAAGCTGGTTTTGAAAGATGACCCCAGATGAATCTGCCTGCCAGGCCTCGTGACCTGTCACTGTGAATCTGCACTGGTCCTGTGAAATAGTTTTACTCTTCAAAGGCCATGGACATGCCGTTGTGCCAGTCTGACCCAAGAGGACATGGTAACTCCTACTTTTGCACATTTAGGAGCCCTAAGACTTCTACGGTGAGCTAAGAAACCCATTTGCTTGCAGACCACAGGCCACGAGGACTTGTACACTGAAGAGGCCACGTGGGGAGAGCTGAGGCTCTCGGCCAGCACAACAGACCATGTCCCCAGCAGCCATTTCAGTCAGCCACCCACCCACTGGTGTCCCCTGAGCGACACACCAGGAGGAGCAGAGACAAGCCGGGTAAGGTGGGGGTGAAAAAAAAATCACTGAAAATCACTTCTTCTAGCCAAACTCGTCTTCTTTCTCTTGCAGAGAAGCCAGTGACTTGATTGCTTGACTGCTACTGCTTTGCACCCACGCTTTACACATATCACCCTTTCGGCTTAGATTAGCTTTCCTCCTTATCAGAGTTGGCCCAGCCTTCAAAGCTCTTCTACAAAATCCTCTCAGTGTGTCACCTCTGACTATTTTGAGCAGCTCTGGAGGAGGGGAGTGTTCTGGTTCACAGCATTCTCCTACGCTCATGTGGTAGGAACCCCATTTGTGTTTGGATAAATGATCCCTCCTTTCTTATTGGAACTGCCAATCAAGGTGTCTACTTACCTCCATTCCAGATGGGGTGGAAAACCAGACAGGACAAATCAGCTCTCAGGTAGCCCCTGAGAGGCAGGGCCTAAGCTGCTCTGACCCCGTTCAGTACAAGTCTGATTGTTTCCCCATTTCCTTTGAGTCTCTGCCCTACACCCCCAACCCCATCCCCCACAATCCCCCCCCCAACATCCTGTAGCAGAGCTAGCAAACTCAGCAGTAATTTAATTCATTCCTTTACATTTCCCAGTCCCCAATGAGGGCAGACCATATCGCTAGTTGTGTCTGATGACATTAGAATAGACCTTTGTCTCTTTGAGGCTGAGACAGTAGAAAGGCCTGTACAAACCCCCAGACTCCATAGGCCCCTGCCTGGTCACCGTGGGCCCTTCAGGTAGCCCAGCCAAAGCATGATGGGGCTCCTGTTTACCAGAGTCCTAGTGAATGCAGAACGGGGTTGGCCCAGGGGCTCCGTAGCATAACCTGGATAACCTGGAAGTAACACTGGGGAGTATGTTACAACACCACAAGCTTACCTATTCCAGGTAATACTTACCTAGTATTTGTCCAATTTTTTTCGTGTTTAAATCACCCAAATTCCATTTCTTCCACCTAAAATAGCAGATAACAACACGTAGCAATTTCTTCTTTGATCATACTTACTAACGGCAGCTATCTTTTTTTAATCAGCTGAGATCAACCTGATTTGAGGGGCTATTAAGGTTCATTGAACCTCACATGTTGCTATACACTCGGGAAATACTTTTTTGTTAGGATGAATGCAAATATAGAATGCAAATGAAAATGTGATGGGTCAACTAGACACTTTCTTTTTAACCTTGGGGTCCATATCCATCATCAACTGAATTTTAATTGAGATTTGAAAATATGTTTGTACCTTTTATTTTTTAAATAATGGTTGCATACACACATATCTTTTTAACCATGCCCTAATCAGTTGTTATAACTTCAAAAACTTTATTAAACTTTATTTTGAAACATCACAATGACAATATTCACGCAGTTCTTAATTTGCAGCAGACACTATATATAAAGCTTTCTGTTTGTCATATTCTCATTGCTACCTCATTTATAATGCTACTGCTTAACACCATATTGTAGTCAAAGGAAGATGCAGCAGTTTGGAACAACTTGTTTATTGTTCCTAAGAAATTAATAATTTGCAAGTCATACATAAGTGTGCCAGAAAGCCTCAGGACCAAGAGGGAATTCTCCACTTTTGTCCATTTAAAAAGAAACACATGTAAGATGAAATAATTTGCAGAGACATGTTTTGCTGGAATAAACTTTAAGAGCATGGGATGTGGAGTCAGTGAATAAATTTAAGTGAATTAGAAAACGGTCTTTCTTAAATTTCAAGTGTTCCTGACTCACCTGGAGACCTTGCTAAAATGCAGCTCCTGCTCCAGCAGTTCAGGGCGGGTCCTCAGATTCATCTTGTTGGATGTCTATCAGCTCACAGCTGCTGTCCACATTGCTGGTGCAAGGACCGGCCTTGGAAAAGTGATAATATTCCTTGTGTGATAAGAATCGCTGTGTAATTCAAGAATTTTTAAAAAGCCACACTGAGTTTCAGGCTTTGGTATACTTTTCCTGAGTTCAGACTTTGATCAGTTTTCTTGAAGTCAGTTAGGAAATCACTCTTTCTTTACATCTTATCTGGAAATCACTTTTCTGGTAACTTCACTATCTCTTTAAAAAATGTCAAGACTGTAGAAACAGGCCTAACAGACCTGAGATGTAAAAATAGGGGTAACAAGAAGCAGGCAAAATAGAGGCCTGAGAAATGAAAACAGGTGCAATCAATGCTGCACCTCTCGAGTGCACCTTGCTTGTTTTTTTCCTTTTTTCCATTTTTGCAGCAGGATTGATCATTGGTCTGCTCAGGCTAGCAGACATTGACAGAAAGCAGCTGTAAAGAGAGATTAGGACTGCTGGTAGTTTGGCAGAGGGAGGAGATGGAAACCTGTGAAGTGTTGATGCTACAGTGAACACTCCCATGAATCTTATGGTATTCAAAATAGCCTCATGCAGTAATTGTACCCTTGTATATATCAAGTCTTTACTTGCTTAAGATAGAAGATAAATGTACGTCTTAGAATTAATAGGAAGTAGAAAAAAACTTAAACTAATCGCTGGATAATTCACTTACCTATAACAGTTCTCCAAAGACGCTGGGTAAATATGGCTGTAATTATATCCCAAGTTTACGTAGTGTCCATTTCACTATGTTTAAGAATTTTAGGATCAGATGGACTCAATTTATTTTGAAAAGTAATGGTTCTTATTAGAAAATAAGGCATGCTCTTGGAGATCAGTTGGAAATTAACAAAGAGACCAGAAATATTATCTGTAATGCCACCATAAAGGAATACCCACCAATAAATACTGTTTTGGTATACATGCTTCCAGTTTTTAATCTCTAAAAAATACTCTGCATTATGTTTTTGTTTTTGTTTTTTGACCTCAAGTACTCTTGGAAAACAAGAATTTTAGAACAAGTAATATTCTGGGGAATTTTTACTGATTCTGACCATTCTCCCTTATAACTATTTGGAGACATATAAGTTGTTGTCATTTCTTTCTCCTGTAGGATTGATGTGATGCTGCGCTTTGCTGGACAGCACCCTCTGCGTGGATCTCCACACACATTTCCCCAGAGAGAGCTCCAGAAGTGGAACACAGAGGTCGGAGGGCATAGTTCTCCCGGTGCCTGGGTCTTCCCAGTGAGAAAAGGGCAATGACTTCTGGGTTCTGCTCCACCACCTCATTACCACCATCACCACCCCTCAGTCAAGCTGACATGTAATGACTCCAAAGTCTCCATGAGGACAAAGATGCTCAGAAAACAGTAGCCTCTTTATGGCAGAGCTCTTGTATGACCTTGACTGGCATCTGGACTTGGATACTGAAAGGCATGTGAATTCAGCACACGCGCCTTGGAGGAACACTCTCGAGTGCCGGGTCTGAGCTCTAAGAATGTGAGAAAATAGGTCATGTGAGCAAGCAGCCACGTCTAAGAAAGATAGCAAAAGAGCATATCAAGAGAAGTGTCTGGCTGCATGCAAGGGCTCAGCCATCAGGGGCTGGACAGGATGTTCCAAGAATTAGAACACCAGATAGAGTTAGAATAAGTCAACATGCTGTTGCTACTGCTTGATAATACGGAGTATATAAAGGGCATGCTGCAAAATAAAGATGCACTGCATGCTGGACACAGTAGTCATCCCCCTGGTTTATCCTTCCCAGGCGCGCTCCAGGTCCCAGACCCACTAGACGTCCACAGGCTAAGCAATCACTAGAGAAGAGAAAGAACGGAAAGGGGGAGTCTGGGGACCAGGCTCCCCTATTGCCATCTCTGTCCTCATGGAGCTTTCGGACTTATTACATTTTATTGCTACGCTTCTCTGGAAATTTTTTTTTATTTTCCCAAAATTTCACGCCTATTATTAGAAATATTTTTTAAATATAGCAAAATGAAAGTGAAAAAGTGACACCTACCTATGTTCCCACCATCCAGCACTAATCTCTGTTAACATTTTGGCATATTTGTCTCAATGGCCTTTTTGAAGTTATTATGTGGGAAATTATGCAAACACTCATTTTGCCATTTGTATGGGGAAGTTTATCTTTCTGTTGCTTTTTTTCCAGTTAATTGTAAAGCTGAACATCTTGCCACTCATTTTTTCGTCATCTGAATTTTCTCTTCTAAAAGAAAAATAGTAGAGCTACTGGGAACTCGTCGCTATTTTCACCTACATGTTTGAAATGTAGACAGACTTGAATTCTCTGTAAGTCTGCTGTTCTTGTTTTGGTATCAAGATCAGATTAACCTCCTTGAGTGTGTTGGGTAGATTCTCTATCTTGTTTAGATTCTGTTGCACTATGCATTAGAGAGGTTTCTTTCTTTTTCTGTGGCGCAGTAGAAAAAACGACTTCAGCCTAGGCATTGGGGAGGTTGAGCAGAACTTCCACTAACACTTTTCAATTTAATTAAGAATTATTGGGCTACTTTTCTTGAGACAGATTTCGTAATTTGTATTTTTGTCAAAAATCACCCCCTATTATCTAGGTTTCCAAATAAATGGGTATAAAGTTGTTTATCGTATTTGCTAATACCTTATGAAATGTTCACCTGCCATGTCTCCTTTGCCATTTATACAGAACTGGGGTACAGGCCAGAGATGCGGAGGGTGAGAGACTTCACCAGAGACAGAGCGGGGAGCAGAACAGGCAGATCGATGAAGTACACTGCCGAGGGGAGCAGCGGGCAGTGTAGGTCAGCCATGCCATGTGGCTCTCCTCTCCTCCGGGGTAGGCAGGGATCGAACTCATGCGGAAATGGCTTAAGCTTCTTAGCGCTGTGCTTTAATCTGCTGCACCACCAGGGAGGGCCTTCTTGATCAATCTTACAAGAATTTGTCTCTTTTGTTAGTCTTGTATAGAACACCAGCTTTTAGTTTCCATAGTCAACTTTGTTTTGTTTCGTTTTTCATTTGAGCATATCTGCTTTTTTTTCTTGTTTTCTCTGGATTGATTTAGCTGTTATTTTTCTACTTCAAGCCAAACACTTAAATTTCATTTTCTTGTTCTGTAGTAAGTACACTTACAGCTATAAATTCTCCTCTAATTATTGTTTTTGTTGGGTTCCACAAGCTTTGTTATGTCAAGCTTTCATTGTCTTACACTTATGTTTTGTAATATCCATATTAGTTTTCTTCTTGATCTGTACGCAGTTTTCAGTGTTCATATGTAAGTTCCTTTTCTTGCTTTAACACATGTATCATAAAATCTTTCAAAGTACAAGAAGGTCTAAGCATTAATGTAATAGATAAACCAGTGGAAGAAATAAAACTCAAATACACGCTATCATTTTTCATTTTCTTTTTCATAAGTAACGGATGTACATAATAGAAAAACAAATCGTCCATCTCCTAGGCCCCTCCTCAGAAATAACTGCAGTTTCTATGGTCAGGAATATTCTCTGTGTTGTATGGGTTTCATTTTGGCTCTCATTATGTTGCTAGGTTTTAATTTGAATCCATTGTGGTTTGTGAATGTGGTCTCTAGATTCTTTGGAATTACTGAAACTTCTTTTGTGGTTAGTACAGCGTCAATTTCTGTAAACATTTCAAGAATGTTTGATAAGAACAGATGTGCTGAAGATCTTTTTCTAAAATGCAAATCTGATTGCATCACTTCTGATGTCTTCTGTGGTCTTTGGGCCAAAGACTGACTGACCCCTTAGCCTATAATTTGACCTCCAGCTTCCCCTCTAGCCAGGACCTCAGCTACTTTCCTTACATACAACAAATCCACACACATGTAACTTGTACGATTTAGGGCCAGCTTTAGAAGGAGGCACGAACTGTGTCCAGTGGCCGTCCAATTTCTGGTACATCCAGGGTTCTAGTAGGTACTCGGTCAGCAGACCAGACAATGGGTGTCTCCTGAGAGTGGAATCAAGCTAAGGCAGGACAGTCACCTGTGGTGGGTCACTCATCCTTGAACTCCACTACTTACTCAATGTTTGCTCATGCAGAACCCAATCCACCTCCTTGACACCCCCCGTTGCTGTGTCCCTTTATGTTCATTTTTTAGCACCTTCCCTCTTCCCTGTTGAGACCACAGTGGATCACTTCAGAGACTCACCAATACCTTCAAGCTGCTTTGCCATCTCCATCAGTTGCATATGCCCCCACCAAACTCCACCCCAGGAGAAATACATCCTGAGTCTCTGCTCTGATGCCACTATGGCATGGAGATGGGCACTTACATGATGGGGTGCAAATTAGGTGACTGGCTGAACTCTCTACATTCAACCTTGGCTGGAGCCACACACTTTAATTTCCTTTGTTATCTGTTCCAAACCTTTGACACGCCTCAAATCCTTTAGTATCTCTCCAGACTATTCAGTGGAGCAATAGTTTGCAGTTTTTTTTTTTTTAAGAAAACAGGAAACATCGCCTGTGAGCCTTCACTTTGCCATTTCTCCCCCTTTCCTCCTTCTTCAGAAATGTCTCTCTTCCTTTCTTGGCAAGTCAGTCTCCATATACCAGTGACCCCATCCTCTCCTGTCTCCCCTGTATTTATTCTTTTGATTATTCTCTTTGTTCCAGAGTCTCCCCTACCCAAGCCACCCCTCCTAAAGGTAGCCAGCATGCCCTCTTCACTCCCCCCATATCTCTGTGTTTATTCCTGTTGGAGGTTGGTTGAGAGTGTCCTTGCGGGTCTGCTGGTTCTAGTGGCTATCAGACCCTCAACTCTTAGCATATCTTCCCTGACCCCTCTGGAACACGGACAATTCTACCCTCATCCTGTTTCTCACAGCTCACTTCCACCAGTCACCTGTGACACTCCTCAGACTTTAACTCCTTTCTTGTTTCTTTAATCCTTAAATGCTGGAGTATCCCACGTTTCCTCTTCTCAGTCCTCAGTTTTTCTATCTCTACACCCCAGGAAAACACAGGTTTCTTTCCAAAGGTCTGTAATTCCTATCAATTACAAACAAGTGCTGCTGTGGGACAACCTTGGCTTATTGTCACCAGATGCAACACTTTTCAAGAGCTGTCAGATATCCTGGGGTTTATGTGCATTGCCTCAACTTTGCTGAAAGTAGAGTTGTTTACGAAACTGTGCCAGGCCAACACAGCAGAGATGCTCCTCCTTTCAGGCTGTTCTCATAGCTGACTGGCGCTGAGGCAGTTTACCAGATACTTGACTAGTCACGGCCACACACAGAGGACCAAGTAGTTTGTGTATGGGAACTCATTTAATCTTCAGGACAATCCTATCAACAAAGGCCCTATTAACACTCTTGGCTTTACAGATGAGCAAACCGAGATACTCGCTTCCTTTGTATGCAGTCATGAGCCTCAGGGAAATGCACTGTAAGCACCGGCACTCAAACCCAGAGGTAGAGGGTCCAGCTCTGGAGGGAAATTGACTTTAAGCACCGGAACTCAAAGCCAAAGGGTCCAGCTCTGGAGATCAGACTTTTAACCACACACTCTTGGCTTTGCGCACTGAGCAGATCAGGAAACCGAGGTCCTGAGACGTTTGAAGTTAATGGTCGGGTAGGGATTTGAAGCTCTCAACCTAGAAATAAACACTCGCAGTTATTGTTCCAGAATCAGTCACCTGTTTCCCCTACGGACTGCACTCCCAGCTCTCAGGCTCTAGGGAAATAGAAACATCTGTAAAATGAGCACCACCGAGACTCGACGCAGCACCTTCTCCTCGACACCTTCACTTCTCACAACCATCCTCACGCAAGAGTAGCGACACTGATTTTTGAAATCAAGTTTTATTATCTGTCATTCGTTTACAAAACGATGCGTTATTCGGGGAGCACAAAGTTGCACGTAGACGTGCGCCAGCAAGGAGCTGTTAGCCCGTGCGAGCTCTGAAGGACGGTGACAATCACCATTTAAAGATGAAGAAACCGAGGCTCAGAGCAGCGCGGGGACTCCCCAAGACCCGGCGGGGAGTACGAGGGGTCTGGCTGCGGCTTTCCACAATGAAACCCCCACAGCAGGGAGGTCAGTCCATCGCAGGGACATTCAGCCCCCGGCCCGGCCCTGGCGGGTGTGGGCGGCGAGGGGGGGCGCCGCACCCTGCACCTTCTCCGCTCGCGCGCACCCGAGGGCGGGGGCGGGGGCGGGGCGTGGGCATCCACCCGACACCTTGAGGTGCGCAGAAAGTGCCGCCACGCGACCTAACGGTCGGCATCTCGCCAACGGCTCGGGCACGAGTACAGGAAGTGCGTCACTCGGTGGGCGGGAGAAGGCGGCTACGAGAACCAATGGGAGCGGCGCGTCCGCACTCGTCACGCCCGAAGGCGGCGCTGAAGCCGCTTTTCTGCTTTCGCCGCCGGCAGTGTGGGTTGCGCTTTGCTGCTGCGGAGGGTAATGCGGGGCTCCAGGGCGCGAGGCCGACGCGGAAAGGACAGGGTCGTAGAGAAAGGAGGCGCGGGGAGACGGAAGGCTGGGCTAGCCAAGAAATGGGTGCTGGTGTACTCGAGTGCCATGACGGGGTGTGGCTTGGGGGCCGGGGCGCCTCCTCATCTCTGAGGAAAGGGGCCCAGAGAGGGGCAGCGGGGACAGGTAGACTGGACCTGGACAGCTAGACTAGTTCCTCTCACAAACACTTCACAACCGCAAATTTAGTTGAAAAAACACCGTAGTCATAATTTAAGGCGAAAAAAAAAAAGCCGAAATACGGAATTCTGTGGAAACTGAGTGAAGGCGGCACCGCTGCCCGCACGCTCCCTCACGCGCTCCCAGCTTGTCCGCCCCTGAGTGTAAAGCCTCAGGCCAGCGGTGTTCAGTCAGGCGTTTACTGGCTCTTCAGACGCTAACGGCGGCGACGTTACTTCACCAGGCTCTGAGGCGGCGGCTATAAGTCGAGTCCAGTCTCCACAGTGGAGTCTGTTAGGCGAGAGGCTCAGGTCCAGCCTGGGCAGGGCCGGACAGGCGCTCCAGGCCCGGGGGCGGCCAGACGTGTGTGCTGACCCCTTTAGGTTTGAGAATGGCAGAGAGCGGACCTGGACCTGCCCCTCGCTGCTCACTGACCGCTGGCCTGGGCCAGGACTGTGCTTTTGTGGCACGTCCCCCGTGGCCGCCCCTTAACAGCGTGTCCCCTTGTGCCGCCCAGCCGGTTCCCTCGTCCACAAAATGGCGTCAGTAACGCGCCTCATAGAAGGTTCTGGTGAGGCTCTAGGCAGCGCATATGAAGCACTGACACGCAGCACCGTCGCACCAGTGGTGGCGAGGATTTAGATTTGCTCCACGATTTAAAAACTTTGAAGTATTTAAAAAAACAAACAAACCTGTAAATCCATTGTACAGTTACCTGGGTAGGGCCATGGTTAACCGTCTCCACACCCCACACCCCCCTTTAAGGAGACACTGACCTCTGGGCATAAACGAGCCTACTTTTGCCCTTCACCCCCGTCTTCCTACCCCCCTTCCCGGGGGCTCTCCACTCGATAACGTCTACCTATCTTTGCCGGGTGACGTGCCCGCGAACGGGTGACTTGCGAGTCTGATGCACGGTGAGCACCATCTGCCCAGCGCCACGTGAAGAACGTCTTCTCGCCAACCCCCAGAATCCAGTTCTCCCCTCCGCAGATGATCGCTGCCCAGGATGCAGTGGGCATCATCCCCCCTCCACCCATTTCACCGAAGGGTTTACAGTCTAGCTCCCCAGTGAATGCGGGGTACGGTTTTAGCAGTATTGAATTTTGGGTAGTCTAAATGGATTCCACTGGCTTGATTGTTCCGCTTGAGAGTAGGTTTATGAGATGCACCCATCGAGGTGAAGAAGCTCATTGCCCTTTGGGATTCTCGGGTGACCTGGGGGCTGAGGTAGGCATTCTTCAGCTGCACGGCTTATAAACCCGTAGCCTGGCACACGTGGAAAAGCTGCTCAAAATGTGCACGTATTGAACTGCGATACCCAAGCGTGCTAGTAACACCGTTGTCTGAAGCAGTTTTGAGGGTTCATACTCTGCCAGCTGTGGATGAGAGGCTGAGCGTCAGCTATTCCTAAGAACTTATGCCTGAATGGTGACGGGGAGGACATTGACTGCTGCGTTTTTAATACTCATTTGCCGATAAGACACTGAGCGACTTTAAGTGTATTTATGAATCATTTGTGCACCTGCTTTGTAAATTTCTGTTGCTGCTTTTCTTTTACAGTTGTCTTCCCCATATCGACTTGTAGGAGTTCTTTGTGTGATCTGAGTATGAATCTTGTGGTTTACATGTTTTTAAATATGTTCCACATTGTCTTTTCTCTTTTTTCCTCTGTCAGGTGTTTTTGGGCAACAGAGTTTCTTAATTTTAACAAAGTCGGGTTTTATTTTCCAGTTTTTTTTTTTTTAGTTAGTACTTTTAAAGAAATTCTCTGCTTTTGGGTCACAAAAGATATTCTTCATTGTCCTCTAAAAGTTGTACCTTCTTTAAGACCTTAATCCTCAGGAAGTAATTTTTGATGTATAGTGTGAAGAAAGGATATAGCTTTATTTTTTTTTTACATAAAGATAATTGTTCTGGAATCTTTGAGAAAAATTTGCTTCGATTTAGAGGTCCATTTCTTTAACATACCAAGCATCTTCATGTATATTCTGTTTCTGAGTTCTCTTTCCTGTTGCTTTGGCCTTATTTGTCTCTTTCTGTACATGATTACACTTTATTGAATTACTGTAGCTTTATAAATGTATAAGAAGCCTAGGAGGGCAGTAGGACCTCACTTTATCTTCTTTAAAAATGTCTCTTCCCATTTTGCCTTTATTTAGGCTGTGTGTTTTATGTACTTTTAAATTACCTTGTTTTACCACAAACAGCCACACCAGAGCCGCTGTGATTCTGATTACAGTTGCATTGATTCAGTTGCATTGGGTCAATTCAGATTTTAAAGTGATTACTTTCAACATTTCATTCTTAAGTTTTGTTTGCTCTCTGTTTTTGGAGATGTCTTTCAGATGATAAAGGAAGTTCCCTTCTGTTCACATTGGTTAGTTTTTAGTATAAATGAGAATCGAATTTTATTAACTCTTTTCTGCATCCATAATATGATCATATGCTTTTCCACCTTTATTCTCCTAATAATGTGACTTACTGAATTTTTGGTATTAAGCCATTGCTGGGGTAAACCCAATTTGATCATGGTTATAACATCTTTTTACATCGTTAGATAAACCTTTTGTTAAGTTCTGTTGCAGCTGTATTGGAGAAGATGCTGACCTTTCATTTTACTCGACGTCTTTATTAGGTTTTAGTGCCCAGTTATGTCAGCTTTATGAGATAATTTGGGAGGGTTTTTCTTTTTCTGGTTTTGGGATGATTTGTGTAACATTTGAAATGATTTATTTGTAAAGTATTTGGTAGGACTTCCATTAGGATCTGAAGTTTTCTTTGTGAGAACATACGCTTCCCATGAAATGCCTTAAATGGTTATAAAATACAACACTCTTTGAGTCGGTTTTGATTGAGTTTCCTATGACTTTATACATAAAACTTCAAATTATTGTTAGAATTTTAAAAACAGTTTGAATCTGGTAGTTTCCCTTTTTTAATCCAAATAATATAAGTTTTCTCTCTTTCTTGGAAAATCTTGTCAGAGGTTTAGCACTTTCATTTTTTTTTAAATCATTTTCCCCCCAAAGAATAATTTTGGGTTGCTGCTCTCATACTTCCCCCCTATTTTATTAATTTCCATACATTATTTTCTTCCTATAACTGGATTTAGTTTGCTGTGCTTTTTAAAGTTCCTTTAGGTGGACACCTAACTCATTACTTTTCATGTCCCCCTTATAAAAAAATACAAACATTTAAAGGCAATAAATTCCCCTGTAATGCTTGAGTTGCTTCCTACCAGTTTTTAGATGTATTATTTTTTAATTCATAATATTTTTTAATTTTCAAAAATAGCTTTTTGATATTTAGGAAATATGTTTCTTAAATTCTAAGCCATTTTTCTAGTTATCTTTTAGTTTCTAGATTCTAAATTTATTGCACTGTAGTCAGAGAAAGTGTTCTCTGATTGACAATCAGTTTTTAAATTTTGCTTAGGCTTTCTTTCAGCTCGGTATGTAGCTGTTTACATAATTTTTCTGGGTGTGCTTCAAGATTCTGGAATATTTAGTTTTTGATGCAGCCTTCCACATGTCCATCTAATTCAGCTTTTCCTGTGACATACACGAGTTCTCTGCCCTTACTAATTATTTATTCATTTTATCAGTTATTGTAAGAGATATGTTAAAATCTCCCATGTGATTGTGAATTTCTGTCTTTGTAGTTTTAGTCATTTTGCTTAAACTGTTTGACATGCTTTTATTTAGGTGCCTAAATATTAGAATAGTTACCGCTTCTTGGGAATTGAACCATTTTATCTTTTTGTGGTGACCGTCTTTATCCCTGATAATGCTTTGTCTTAATGCCTATTTTACAGCCATACCAGTTTTGGCTAGTTCACAGAACATATGGTTCTTCTATCATTATACTTTTTAATTCTTTGATGTTCTTATGTTTCATATGTTACTCATTGCCATACTTAGATTTTACTCATTATTCAGTTTGATGAGTTTTTTTTTTTTT
>NW_004567133.1:6333914-6337896 GCF_000260355.1 Condylura cristata
GGTCTGCCACACCATGTGGTCACCTCCGGGGCAGGAGGGAATCGAACTCATGCTGAAGCGGCTTTAGATTCTCAGTGCTGTGCTTTATCCCACTGTGCCACCAGGGAGGGCTGGAATCTGTATTTTTAATACACAATTAAAGATGATTTTTTAGATGAAGATCTTGGTGCCTCCTGTCATGTTCTGAACCCACACTCTTAGCCCTGACACTGCTACCAGCAGCAAGCTTTTTGATTGGGGCTTGAATACTACTTTTATCAGCTCTGATCTTAGTGGTTGTGGAATGATACCGTTTTAGAGAGCAGGGGATTTAATCTGGTAAGGCCATAGATCTGGTAAGTACTGAAGCCAAGTTTCAGGCTCAGAGATGTAGAATAGTAAAAAGAGCTAACATTTAATCTGTTACCAGGTTTCTATAAGTAGTAACTAATTTAATCATTGTAGTAGTGTTACACAAGATGATGTTATCATTGTTTTCATTTTATAGTCAATAGATGCAAAACAGAACCACATGGAAATGTAAGTTTTCCAGTTTCACAGACCCAAGTGGTGTGTCAGGCTATACATATAAGTGTTCTGGCTGGCTCCAGAATCCAGACTTCTCAGCATTGCCAAATAATAATTTGCCTAGCCCCTGACTTGTGTCTTTTTCACTTTTTACTACCATTCAGCATGACAAATGATTTTAAAAACTGTAACAAGTTTCTATTTATTAATGTAAATTAGTACAGAACCTAGAGCATTGCTTTTGGTGTGCTTTTACTTGTTTTTCAGCTCCTTCAAACATGCAGAGCAGTACAAGAAGAATGGGCATCATGACTGATGTCCACCGGCGATTCCTCCAGCTGATGATGACTCATGGAGTGCTGGAGGAGTGGGAGGTTAAGCGCTTGCAAAGGCACTGCTACAAGGTCCATGACAGTAAGTATAGTTTCCCTCTTCCCAGAATGCTTTGATACTGTGTTACCAGGGACTAGTGACACTGGTGCAGTACCATGTAACCAGTCAACTAGTGCTCCTGACCTGGATATTCAAGTCTCTCACACTCCACTCCAGCCCATCTTTCTCATTTGAATCTGTGACTGCTTTTTTCTTTCTTTCTATTAAATGTATAATTATAAACTGACTTTTTATTTTTAAAAGTAAGTCTGAGATTTAGCCAGTAGATGAAGCTGTGTGGTTGTGGTTCACACCAAGGTTCCAGTACCCTTGCAGGCTTGAGTTTCTTCATTTTTAAGATGAGGTTAATCAGTGGTGCTTGGCACATAGGCAGTTCAGAGGATGAAGAAATACTATACAAACACACACTTGGCATGGAGAAAGTGCTCAGTTGGCTGTTGAGAGTAAGAGCGCTGCTTAGCACAGTGGTGTAAGGGCACAGCCTTGTGATTGGCCAGACCTGGAAAATGTACCATCCTGTGCCAACTAAGGGCATTTGGAGCATTATGGTGGGTGATTGGGAAGGGTAAACAAGGTAAATATCAAGCATTTGGATATAGGATCTGCTGCATACTAAGTTTTCAGTAACTGGAGGTGTCAGTAGAAGCAATGGAGTGAATATTGATAGGCAGGTAAAATTGGTATTGGTAGATCTTGTTGAATGGCACTACTGGTAAATCTTTTTAAGTGAAAAGGAAAGTAAGTTACACTACTGTGTGATGTCATTGTGTTAAGTTTTTTGTAAAATACAAAATTATTTTATTCATGAACACATACCTCTATCTGCATATAAGAAAATGGAGGAAGAATATATAAGACTTAAGTGTGCTTGCCTTTGGGGAGAGGAGAGATAGGATTGATTTGTTATTAGAAATCAAAAGATACTTCATCTATTTTATTCCTTTATTTAAAAAAAGGATTTGAACAAATATGGTATATTAGTCTTGTGATTGTTGCTTTTGATTAATAAGAATATAGTTTTTATTTTAAAGCTTTTGTTCTATTTTTTATCTTTAACAGAAAAACAAAAAACAGCCCTTTTTTTTTTAAAAAAGGAAAACACATGAATTAACTGAGAATGATGAGGAAAGGTATATGGTAGGGTTGGGAGTGGGCAGATAGGCTACAAAGTTGTCAGGTGGAGGGCCACAGGAAAGGTGCCCTGCAAAACTGCAGCAGGACAGAGGCAGAAGCCAGATCCATTGAGTCAAGGGGTAGGTGGGAAAACAGTGAGTACAGAAACAAATACTTCTTCATGATGTGCAGAGAGAGGAAAGAGTCTGGATTATTAGTGAAAGATAGATTTGAAGTGATAGTCCACTGCGGATATTTCATGGGAAATCCTAGGAGCTTGATGGCACATTAACCAATTTAAAATGTGGAGGAGTCCTGCAGGTAGAAAACCTGTTTAGCTTTAATTCTGTGCATCCAAACCTATTTGACCTAAAAATAACACATCTTTGAAAACCCTGGACAAGAATATGTGGTGTGGGGGAGATAGTGAGTTCTTTTGGTATGTGGGTTTATAGGTCATGAAGAACCCATAGTGTGTACATGATAGTAATGGGTTTTTTACTTAATTCTGTAGAGAGTAAAGAGCTCTCGAAGAACACGAGGCAGGAAGTGACATCAGTACTGTGTTTGAAAACTCTCCTGGTTAAAAACATAACTTCTTTAATTTACTGTACTCTGGTGGATGGAGACTGTTGTGAGAATTTCCTTTATAGAAAAAGGAGTATTATACTTGCCAAACTAGCTTCTCTTACTTTTTATAAAAGCTCAGTAGGACTTTAAATGTACCCCTTTATCCTCTGGTAGACAGAAGCCTGCTTTTCTTCATTTTTCAACTACACAGCATTTATTTCATTCCTCATCACTTTAGATTCTCATATCCTGAATGTGAGCTTTAATATTGATGGGGAGTTTTACTGAGCAGCCCTGTCATACCTTAGTACTAACAGTGAAAGTGTTTTTGCCTTTTTGACCTTTAACATTGTTATGACCTAATTTAGGAAAGTCCTGTAGAATGTATCTAGGAATGTTTATTCATATTTTATGTACATTTTTGTGTTTCAAGATATGGTTATGGCTAAGATAATTAAGATAGATTATAATTGTTTTTTCCTATCTTTCATTAATTTAGAAAAATTAATCTTGTTCCAAGCACTTCTGTTATTTGGGGGAGTTTAAAACAAGGAGTGATGGGAAAAAGTGAATATGGGAATTAAGTAAATATTTTACAAGATTCAATATTATTGATTTCTTATCTTTTGAGGAGATACTAGGAAAGTCCCCTTCTACTAATTGGAAAAGTCTTTAGCATCTCAGAGAATTATGAAACAAAGGAGTAATTGAAACTGTATTTTATTCTTATTGCAATTTCCCATGGTATCTGTCCAGTTCATTAAAGTACTTCCTATTCTGGGGTTTGGGCTCTCGTCTTACTGTCTTTAGGGGGAAAACATATTTCCCCATTCTCCTGGCTAGTGGAAAATTTAGTGGAAAACAAAAAATGTTGTTTTGATGGCCTGGTGTCAAGCCTGGGGTCTGACCTTTCTGATGGCACTGAGGTCCTATGTTCTTGGAGTACGTTAATTTTGAGCCAGGACTTAAATCCATGTATGCAGTCATCCAGTGTAACTTCATGAGACTTATGTAGGTCAGGCCTCTGCTTTTCGGCTGGTAACGTAGCCAGGGTTCATCTTGAGTTGCATGAGTTGGTCAGATAATACTGCTGTAAGCCCCTTAATGGAAGTAGGTGTAGGAGGTCTAGGGAATGATAGTTAAGAAAATGTGGATCTGTATATTTCTACTTCTATTAATTTCCACTTTTTATGAAAATAGAGTAGTAGGGATTAGTTTATCTGTATCTGAAGCAATCAAACTATAGACAAAATAATATGAAACAATGGATGTTAGTTAAGGTTATTGATCTATTGAGAGATAGATTATGAGGATTTTTCCCTCCTGGCACCAAGTATATATTGTCTTTTCTAACACCCTCTTCCAGTTCTGTGAACACCAAGTAGGTGTCCAGTGACTC
>NW_004567133.1:6337996-6359290 GCF_000260355.1 Condylura cristata
CCCCCACAGGACTACCTCAGTTCTGATGCCAGTTGTCACAGGCCACTTGTGCTTTTGACTGGCTGACTGTAAGTCAGGCATCCCCATAACTCCCACATCAGGTTCAGTAATTTGTTAAAATGGCTTATCGAACTCCAGACAACACTTCAGATACAACTGAGAAACTGCCAGATGGAAGAGATACATAGTGCAGGGTATGGCTGGTGGGGAGCTGTGGAGCATCCATGCTCTTTCTGGGTGATTTTCCCTCCTAGCATTTTGATGTGTTTGCTGTCCTGGAATCTCCCTGAATTTCATCACACAGGGATTTTTATGAAGGTTTCATTACACAGGCATGGGTGATTAGGTCATTTAAGTCATTTGTGAGCGAATCAGTGGTGATTGACTCAGTCTCCAGGCCCTCTCCAGAAATTGGGTATGGGGCTGAAAGTTCCAGGCTTCTAATCAAGGCTTGGTCTTTTCTGGTGATCAGGTCCCATCCTGACGCTGTTGAGGGATGTTGTAAGAGTTGCTTCATTAGAGCACAGGCTACTTCTATCACTCTTACACTTAGGAAATGCCAAAGGTTTTAGGAATTCTCCGCCAGCGTTTATTAAGTTTTTTATCTTGAAGTAAATCCAAACTCACGGGAAAGTTGTAAGAATAGTGCAAAGAACTAACTTCCCCCACAATCATTTGAGAGTAGTTACCAGTCATATGCTCTGTCACCACCAAGTTCTTTCCTTCTACCAAGGACATTCTGCTAAGTAACCACAGTTTATACTGTGATTTTTATTATACTGTTTATCCGTTGAAGTTCAGGATATTAACAATGATAAACCACCACTATCTAATCCACAGACCCCATCCGAGTTCTCCAGTTGTCTCAATGTTGTCCATTTTAGCAGTGAATCAACCTCAGGTCTATGTGGCATTAGTTATTATGTACCTCTCGTAAGGCTCCTTTAGTTGGAAATAATTCCTCAGCCTTTCCTTGACTTTTGATGATTATAGGTTACTTAGCAGATTAGCACTGTGTGATAGAAGCAATAATGCCAGCCACAAATGTAGTAAGTTCTAGTAGCCATGTGAAAAAAGGTTGAAAGAAACATGTGAATGTCATATCCCAAATATCATTTCAACATATTATCAAATAACAATGAGCTGTTGTACATTTTTTTATGTTGTCTTTGAAATCCAGTGTATATTTTATATTTACAGCACTTCTTCATAGCAAGTACTTCACTATATGTGCTGGTGGCTGCTGTATTGGCCAGTATATTGTATGTAGAATGTTCTTCAGTTTGGTTTGCCCGATGATTCTTCCTGATGGATTCAGGTTATACTTTTTGCAGATATAATGTAGAAGTGGTGGTGTGTTCTCTAGATCCTGTCTGGTGGTATACTGTTTTGTTAAGATAGTGTCTGCAGGCTTCTCCTCTGTAAAGTTACTTTTTCCATGTGGTTGATGAGTAATTTCAGGGAGGTGCTTTGAGACAAGGTCTGTATCCCACATGTACCTTTGAATAGCATCTGTTGGTGTTTCTTCTCCATTCATTCATTCTTTAATCATTGCCAGGTTGTGTGATAGTATTCTGTAGTCATAAGCAATAACAATTTGTAGTTATGTCATGTTTTGTGTTAATTTTTAATGAGCTTTAAAATTAGCAGTGTAGCAAAATAAAATTTTAGATTAAGAAGTTAAGATTTGACATTAATTCAGTGAGAGAATAAATATGACAATCAAGCAAAAACCCAGTTAATTGAAGTACAGACCAAAAATAGATTAGTGACAAGTTGGGGCTTGTTTGGAGTTGATAGATAATTTTGTTTTCATTGAGTCTTATATCCACCTTCATTCCCAGCCTAGTTTTTTGCATGCCTACTTAGATGGTTGTATTTGCTTTGTTATCTTGGTGCCTATTTCAGAACTCAGAACTTCATTCATACTGTGTACATAAGGATAAAGCAAAGTTGCTCAGGTGTCTGCAGAAGCGGGCGCAGTCCCCTGCAGAGCACCTCCATCAGCTCCTTGATATGCCAGCTCCTTGAGTGTTCTTGGGTGGATGGGAGTGGGGACAGGGCACCACACAAAATATCAAAGCTGCCATTCACCTCAGCAACACAGTGACCACCTATTTTCAGAGGATGAGATGAAAGTGAAGGTGGGAGGTACCATTGCCAGGCTCGGCCTTTTCACTTGCATTTCTGAATATTAATAGAATCACTGCTCAGGAATTGATGTGAAAGCTAAAGGCTGAGAAGTGGCCCCTCATACACACCTCCAGCTCCTCATTCCACCTGCCAGCTTTTTCCAGCCCAGGGCTCTGTTCTCTCAGGCCCAGTCTGTCAGAACACCTGGATCTGATCAACAGCCTTTGAGGCACACCTAGCAGGATTACTCTGCTGGTCCTATCAGATGAGAAGGGGAGTCACAGGGCACGTTAGTCCATACTGGTTTGGTC
This sequence comes from Condylura cristata, assembly GCF_000260355.1. Lineage (NCBI taxonomy): Eukaryota > Metazoa > Chordata > Mammalia > Eulipotyphla > Talpidae > Condylura > Condylura cristata. The sequence continues at coordinate 6,340,441 of NW_004567133.1, forward strand.
CCCTGAGGTCTTATTTTTTGCTTTTATTTCCTCTGCCTAAAGATAGCATTTCCTATCTCTAGTGCTTAGTTTGGAACTAAACTATTTGTTGTTCAGAAGTTTAGGTAGCGGACTTCCTAACTGCCCAACTGTGTAGTGAACACTAAGTTCTAGTAAGCTGGAAAGCAGAGATCCTGGTTATTAGCAAGATGTTCACTGGTAAAATTAAATTAAAATTTAATTTTGAAAGAAAAGATGATAAAGACAAAGGTGATTAGAGAAAACTCTCTCTAATGAGTTAATCCACAACCTGCTGCTCAGAGAGGAGACCAGCCAATGGACCGTCCTGAGTTCCATTTTTTAATTGCAACATAATGCATTCTCTGCTGAAGAAAGAGCTGTTCTGTCCTCTCCTGGATCTTTGCCTCTTATTTCAGCACCCTCTCTGCAGCAGTATGTGCTGCTCCTCGCGACCTGATTAAGTTATGAGGACTGGGTCCTCTTTCTTTGGAGGGGAAATGATGGACGTCAGCTTGGGTATGCCATGTGAGCACAGCCTGTCTTCTGCATTACACTGGCATCTTTGCCAGGTGCTTCCCAGGTACTTTCCATCTTTCTTTTCTCCCTCTTCTCCCTCTTTGTGACTCTGAGGCCACTTACCAGGTTCAAGAGGGTTGTTAACATGATTCTAGGGGCCTGGTATAAGACATAAGCTCAGAGAATATTTGCCTACTCGTAGGCTATGGTTCAGTATCTGGGAGCTTGGGATCTGGGTTTGACAGATCTGGGCTTTGTTTCCAAGCTATGGGAACTCTGAACAAGGTATTTACCCTCTCTCAAGATTCTGGAGTAGGAAAATGGCATTAAAAATTCACAGAATTTCGTTCTTACAGTGATGAGATTAAGCATGCTAACAAATTGTGCTCAACACATACTTAAACATGAGTTATAGTCACCTGTTGCTAGATTGATAGCTAGGAAGGCGCTGGCTGGGGAATGACCTTTTGTTTTCAGCTCGATGTTTATAACTTCTTCATAGTCCCCAGGAAATGCACAGATATATTGCTTACAAGTGGAGAAAATACAAGTGGCACCTAAGATAGATAGTCCCTTGTACTTCTCAGTGTCTTGGCTAAGGTGTCTGCTTTCTGAGAAGAGGCAGCTGTAGTAGGCGCAGGGATCTGTTTTTTTCTTCTCGAATCTGGTTATCCCATGTTTCTGACTGCAGGTTGTATTGTTGGGACCAAGCCCCTGATCTACCTGCAAAAAATTTTCAATTCTTACCTGAAGTCTCCTTTTCCCTCATTTGGTCTGGGAGGAGTAATGTTATTCTTTTTCGTAAGTCCCTCAAATGTTGTAGAACCAAGATGGGAAATCATTGCCTGGGGATTGTGTGACAGCCCTATCTCATGTTCTTTATCATGACCATGGATTCATAGGGTATTGGGGCCAAATCCTTAAGCCCAGTGTGTCCCTGCAGATTTGCAGACTAGCAACTCCAGGAACTGGGGAGGAAATGAGGGCAGAGCAGTAAAAATTTGTTGGTCTGAAGACCTGAGATTAATAGGTACTAATCTGGTGTAACTTGGCATTTGCTGGGCATGTCAGCAAGCAAGCAACCCCAAGCTGGCCAATATAAAAAGGAGTGTGTTGGGAGGCGGTGGGAGAGGCACACAGGGCTGACTGATATCTAGGGGTCAGGCTGGGGAAAGGGCAGGACTCAAGAAGCACAGCAGTACCTCATGGGCAAAGCTGCTTCTGTCAGTAACTGCTAAGCTACAACTATTTCTATCCATCTCTTTATTGTGGGCCACTCCTGGCTGACTTAAGATTTGGTCCTAAGGTTTCCCAGGTTCTTGTCCTTTGTTCTCTGGGTATGGGCAAACTTGCTAACTGGAGCAAGTTTGTGAAGGAACAGGAAGTGCTAGGGAACTGTGGGAAGACAGCGTGGAAACATAGGCTGGTCATAGATGGTCTGTAAGGAGAAGACTGTTCAGGGTGCCAGAGAGTCAGGCTGCTGGGTGGTTGGAGTGAGGGGTGGTGGTAGAGGGGGGCCTGGGGGAAAGTGGATTATACATGCGAGGGTGGAGGCAAGGCAGTGACTGTCTTCAGAGATAAGCATGAGACTCCCATCATGATTCCACAGACAGGGTGGGATTGAACTGTCCCTGTAGCAGCATACTGCCTCTTGTCCCCCAAAAGTCAAGTTGAGGAGGTGGTATTGCTAAAAATAAAAACCTTTTTCTCAAGTAATTATTAAAAAGAGCTAGAAACATGTCCAGTGCCAACAGTGGAGGTGTCTCTGATATGAGAAGCCGTGTGGTAGAAGAATGCAGATGAGTGGTTTCTATAATAAGTAAGGGCAGTCATAGGAAGTGGTTTTTTTTTTTTTTTCCTTAAAAATACAGTGAGAAGTTCATGTTTCTGAAAAATGAGCCCGTATTAACAACAGGTAGAGGAAAGGGGAAAAGTGTGCTTGTAGTGCCTCTCTGTATGGACAAGGTATCTGGAAAGTCCGACTTATTAGAATGCTTTTGATCTGCCCACAGAGAACATTTTTCTTAATGACACCAGGAGAGGCCTTTTCAGTGGAAAATGTGAATTATCACTTTCGGGGAGAGGTGGGACTTGCCACTGTGTCATACTGCCCACGAAGGATCCTGTCACTCAGTCTTTGAGAGAAGATTCTTGAATGCCTGAGTCTTACACGCCCACAGCTGGGTGCTCCATGGTTAAGCAGCCACAGCTGGGTGCTCCATGGCATAAGCTTGGAAAAACAGCCATGCCCACACAACACAGAGGTGATTTGTGTGGTGTGGTGAGAAGAAAGCACACAGACACAGAAACACTTCTACTGGGGGCAGAGGGACTATTTAATGAAGGAAGGTGATATTATTAGAGTTCACTTTTGTCATTAGTAGGCACAGTGTGGGTGAGAAGGCAAGGCCCTGGTGTGCGAGCACGGAGGCAGGACACAAGATGATGGCTCCCCTCTGTCCACATTTTCAGCAGCTCTGACCAAGTTTCATTGTCACAATACCGTCATGATTTCTACCATGTTCGCAAACTAATTTGTCTATTTATTTAAATTACTTAAAGGAAAACCTTAGACTAGAAGATTAGATCCCCCCTCTGATTTGCATATTAATTTTCTGGGTCACTCATTGCATCCTCTTCACTGTACTGATGAAATGTTACAATCTTCATTGTCACCAATGTGATTTTTTTTAACCATCTAGGTATACAGTGAACTTAGAAATACCTTTCTCTGTAAGAAACTAAACACATATAAAGTTGAAGTACCCTGATATCACTTTTATCTTTGTGTCCCTTCCTGGTGATGGCTTTGATCACCTGCTAGGGCGGCAGCCTTCCAGAGCTTTTTCCTGAAGTAGTGTTTCCGTGGTTTTATAGTTGTTTTTAACAAATAGTATCACATTTTCTGTTTTCCTGCCTTTTTTTTTTCTCAGAGTGGTAAAGATCGAATCTTCTGAAATTATTTTAATAAGCAAAAATGGTAGTATATACTCATGGTGTAAGAAAGCACAGTTCAAAAAAGCAGTTCCAGGACACAATTCTATGTCTGTCCTCTGCTTGCGACTCTGAAAGGCTCCCATTGCCCAAAGGAGAAAGGCCACATGCTCTCCTATAGGCCCTGTGCCACCAGGCTCCTGCAGCCACATTGGCCCACCTTTCTTCCCTGGTCAGCCAGTGTTCCATCCACCCCTGTTACCTGTAGTACTGGGTGGAGCCATGCTGCTCTACGCTCTGCACACCTCTCTGAGGGGTGGCCCAGGACAGTGGTTGCTGGTGTCCTTGTTCACCTCTGGGCTGTCAGCCTCTATCATGAGGAGCAAAATGGAGGTGGCTAGTGTACACAGTGAGCACAGGTGTTGTCACTGGGCTGTATGGAAGCTGCTCACTGTGCCTAGCAGGGTAATGCTTGGGAGGTCAGCTTCCTGTCTGCATCTTGGGCTTTTCACCTAAATTAGGAGGAGGTTGCTAGTGCCTGCTGTGGGGCGTTGGGCGGGGGGTGGGGGAGTGTGTGTGGGGGGAGCTATTGGAAGGATTAATTACTAGATGGAAAACACTGAAATGGCCTCTTCATGGTGAGTGCTTAGGTGAGCTCCTATTCTTATTGGGGTGGTGGTTGACCCTCACTGTATTTTCAGGGAATAGCATATAGGCTAACAGGCATATAAGTGCTCAGTGTTTGGAAATGCTCTAGAGAGAGAAAGGAATAGAGCTATGCCTGACACATGAGGATTTGCAGGGACAGGGGCTTGAAATGTATGTGAAACTGGGACAAGGTAGAGGGGCTGGGCTGTGATGTCATGGAGGTGGGAAATTTGTAGGTTTAGAGCACGTGGAGTGAAGGTGTTAAGCACATTTGTAACCATACCACAGGGAGTGAAGTCTTCGTTTACTTCCCACCCATTTTTTATTTTTTTTGCCTGTTTATTTCCAGGTACTGCTACTGTAGACAAGTTGGAGGATTTCATCAACAATATTAACAGTGTCTTGGAGTCCCTGTACATTGAGATAAAGAAAGGAGTCACAGAGGATGATGGGAGACCCATCTATGCACTGGTAAGTACAAAGCAGTGTCCTCTAGCAGCATTTGTGAAGAAGTAGGATTGAGACTGGTAGGTCCAGGGTCCTCATTTGTGCAGAGTAAAACATGGGCTCTCCAGACCGGGGAGCAAGAAATAGAAGCTGGCTCAGCCCCATCCTGTGCTCACCCCAGCCTCTGGGGTCTTTGAATCTGAATGTCCTTTGCAGGTGTGAGGATTGGGGATAACCAGAACCTGAACCTAGGCTCTTCACCTCAGTGCTCATGTTCACTGCACCACATGGAGCCCCTGCCAATTGACTGTTTTGTTTATGGATAATTCTCTTTAAGATATCATCCCAAATAAATGGAATATTAGGATTAAAGGAAGTAAATACTGTTTCATTTGGAACAAGATAGGGAAACTTGTGAAAATTAAAAAAGCGCACTAAGCATTCTAAGACCATGTGGGACCTACCATTGCTTTCAAATTTCCAACCCCTAATAGGGAATGAGGTAAAATATAGGTGAGGGGAAACTGACAAGACCCCCGCACGTCCCCCCCCAATTGTTGGCTAGACAGGGCAGGGCATATCAGACTCTCATACCAGCCAGGTTAACACAAAGGAGCCTAGATTCTTTCCTGCAAGAAAGGGTTGTGGAGTCAAATAGCCAGAGAAATGGTGGTTTAAACAGGTAACCAGATTTTGGAATTTCTAGACTTCTCAGTGTGTTCTCCATTAGCATGCAGACAATATTTCCAGATTCATCTGTGTTTGGAATAGACATTGGAGTTCTAAAATCTCTTTAAGAATTCGAACATGATGACTGGGCTATTGATTCAACTGTGTAATGTAATACTGATTACAAAGCCAGCCTTGTGGCCCACACTGCTGGGACACAGGTGATCAGTGGTTTTTGAGGGATAGGGGGAGGGGAGGAGAACCAACAAGTGAATTAGTCTGACCTTTATGCTGATTTATTTTTTAGGTGAATCTTGCAACAACTCCAATTTCGAAAATGGCTTCAGATTTTGCAGAGAATGAACTGGATCTGTTTAGAAAGGCTGTAAGTATAGTATCTTCATTGCCCATTGTCTGGGCTTCTTATGGAAAATGTCTCTCTTTACCATTAGAAATGGAAACTACAATGTCAGTGGACCACCTCTGTACTTACTATCCCCTTTCCTTACTAAAGTCCTTTGCGGGGGTGGGGGTGTCATTGAGTGCCTTACTTGGAATTCACAGCCACCAGGTGATTGTTGTGGAGGTCACCCTTGCCGCCTGGGAAAGGACTGGTCCAGATTTGAATCTCCACTGGCTGACGAAAGCAGGCTCATGGGCATATGATGCGAGTGAGCGTTACTGCCTACTTTCAGGGTAATCTGTACGTGTGGTGGTGGCAGCAAGTGCCTAGGAGCTCAGATTCAGGCCTGAATTTGAACAAGGTGCCCACTGAACCATTTGCATGGTCATATTTTGGGGGCACTGCTCTACCTACTGACTTTGGAACTGTTTGCTCCTGGCTGAACACCTGGCCAAGACAATGACTCTCAGCCCTGGATGCATATAATCATGGCTGGGGTGATAAAAATTAATCGACAGTCCAGCTTTACCCCACATCTGTGGAATCCAAGTCTCTTGAGGAAGAAGTCCCAGAGAACCAGGCTTGAAGAGACCAGACACACACCATTGTGTGTGTGGTGGGGATTCCTGTATTCCCAGGGGCTCTGCCCTGCCCTGGGCTGAGGTTTTAGGGAAATCTGTCTGCCACCCTTTGCTGGGCCAACAGTGCCTCTGCATTTCCCGAGTTATCTTTGCTTAGCCCATCCTGGCTCTGCTTTCGTGCCTTTCTGGATCCAGCCTGCCACTCAGGTCAGCCATGATGCCCTGACTACCTTGAGTAGGAGGTGACACCTTAATATGTTTTCATTCACTCACTTTTAGCCTTTCTACCTTCAGGGAGGGGGAGAGGCAAGAGAGATGATCTTGATTAAGATACTCTTTGTATTATGTTATAGGAGAAAATACCTAGTGAAAAGAACTATGTTTGTAGTTTTTGATACATATAGTTACATTGTTTTCCTGAAGGATCATCCCTGTGTATAATTCTTCCCGAAGGAGATATGAGCGATTTATTACACCCCTGGAAAGAGTTGGTATTAGTGCTTAAACGTGGTTTTAGAGAATTTATTAGATGAATGTGTACCTGCTATTTCTTCCAGTTGGAACTCATTATAGATTCTGAAACTGGTTTTGCATCTTCCACAAATATTTTGAACCTGGTTGATCAACTTAAAGGCAAGAAGATGAGGAAGAAGGAAGCTGAGCAAGTGCTACAAAAGTTTGTACAAAACAAGTGGCTGATTGAGGTACTTAAGTATTTTTAGAATAAGTTTTTCCTCCAAGACCATATTGTATCTAACTGATGTCTTTTGGGCCAACCCTTTCCTAAAGTTTCTTTCTCTGATTTAATGGCCACAATGACCCTCTGTGGAGGATTAGGAACCTTCTGTTGAAGCATGGGACCTGTCCAGGGAGCCACAGCAAGTGGCAGTGCCAGGGATTGCACCCATATGAGGGCTCCAGAGTTCAAGCTTTTGGTCCTAGACACTGGGGCAGCTTAAAGTAGTGGTCAAGGGCACTCCTCTCGCATCAGACTAGCACTTAAATCCTGGGCTACACTGTGTGAGCAGAATGAGACAGTTCAGAGGAAGTTGCTGGGCTGGGCACTCAAAGGGATTGCTGTTACCATTGTCAACATTAATATTAGTGGGAGCTAGTACTCTTGGTTCTCTAACTTAGACAGGAACCCATAAGGAGCAAGGAGGATGTGTAGATAAGCTTTTGGAGAGGATCCATGGAAATCTAAAGGGACCAGACTGCAGATTCATATTTCTAGATGTCTTTGTCTAATTCTCATGGGTGTAGAACAGATGTTTCAGTTCTTTTTCCACAAAGTTCCAACAAACTCTGGTCAGACAGGCACAGCTCATGTCCCTTTTACCACAGTGCTGCCCTATTGAATGCCTGTGTCTGTGTAGGACAGGCTCAGATCAGGCTTACTTGGCCAGTCATGTGGCTGGAAGCTGCTGCATGTGGCTGACACAGTTCTTCTTCACTTCCTTTCAGGGGGAGCTTGCCTCTTGGAGTATGGTCACAGTGTTCTAAATTTCTGCTCTTTGGTGTGGTAGGGTTGAGGTGGAAGGGTCATCCCTGGCAGCTTCATCAAAAATATTTGGTTCCTGAGGTACTTTTCTGATGGGAGGAAGATAGAGACTGATAGCGGTGAGGGCCAGGGTGAGGGGGAGTTCTTATTGAGTACCAGGATCTCTGGCGTGAACATGAACATCATATCCTCGGTTCCTCTTAGCCATTCTCTGTGGTGATTGTCCCTGAGCTTGGTTTTAGTTCAACAACTCTAGCTCTGTGGTCTGGTTGATATGTCACACACAACAAGCTCCAGAGCCATGGCTAGGCCCTACACAGTTGCTTTGTCACAATTTTTCCTTTCTGGGGTAGATTTGGCAGTGTGGAACACCTCTGGCAGATGGGGTTGTAACTGACCATAGTCTCTTCTTGGGCTAAGCTTTTTAAAGGCAGGCCTGTTGTACCTTATTCACTGTTATACTTTGTTATAACGAAGCACCAACATTTTCTTGCTGAAAGAAGGTTGGGCATGTGGATAAAGTTCCAGAGGAACAGAATTAATTTAAAACTTAATCCCAAAATGATACACACAATACTTGCTCCTTGGGGAAAAAAAAAATCAATACTGATAAAACAATGACATCACCTATTATCCCACCCCTCGAGCTAAGCAATCATTTCTAGGACACCCGCTGTTCCTGTTGTGAACCTGCAAGCTGTGCCTTCTAGCACACACTGTCAGGCCCTGGCTGCAGTGTTGCAGGGATGTGTACCCAATTTTATCATTAAGACATTTCCTCTGCTCCAGCCTTTTGCTGCCCAGAGAGGCTGGGCAACACATAGGAAGAAATGGACCTCTGGAGCCTGTTGTACTTTGAGCTCAGTTCCAGGCTGGGCGAGATTCCACCATCTTCAACCTCCTTGGTGTGATTTGAGAGTTGTTCCTGCCTATCTATACTGTTTCCCATTTTGTAAAGTGAAGTGGCCAGAAGCAATTTCCATAGTCCCTGCAGAGGCTCCAGGCAGATGCTGGGAGGCACGTGATTTTCTGCTCTCAGGGGGTGAGTGGGAGGGGCTATGGAGGTTGCCTTGGGCTCACTGCTTGACAACACCACCTGTTTACCTTTCTGGCCTATGTGTCCTCATCTGTGACAGTGGCTTGCACATACGACAGCAGTGCAGACTCATGATTTATGTCTGTGAAGGCACAAATAAAGTGCTGAGAAAATGAAGGAGTGGGCTTGGTGGAGGGGGATTGTCTCAATTTCCTTTTATGTCTTTGCCTAAGTTTTCCCACTTGAGACTCCTGCTAGGTAGGGCTGGTGAAAATCTGCAGGGTGATGGGGCACCTAGACCTTGTGTCTGGGCCTTGAGCTGTGGGACTATGGGGCATAAAGGGACAGTGGAATTGGGCCTTACATACCTTTCACTTAAGCAGTGCCACCTGTTTTCCATCCCGCAGAAGGAAGGGGAGTTCACCCTGCATGGCCGGGCCATCTTGGAGATGGAGCAGTACATCCGGGAGACTCGTCCTGATGCTGCCAAGACCTGCAACATTTGCCACAGCCTCCTCATCCAGGTACTGTGAGGGGCTCCCAAGGCTCTGCATGGCTTCTTTTTGGAGTTTTCTAAAGGACACAGGTGTTGGCATTGTTCTTACAAACTCTGCCTGTACCAAACTGTAGGGCATCTTGCTGCCGTCCAAGGATGACCACTATTATTTTTTCTCCCTGATCCCTCTATTCTAATCCAAAGGCTCTTTGAAATTTATTTTACTCTCAAAAAGGCTCTCCCAAAGACTTCCAGCCAACATCACATTGGCAGTTAAGACACATCTCTGTGTCTGCCATTATTTTTCTGAGTCATGTTTTACACTGCTTACTTTTTTTTTAATGCATACAGAATTGTGGTATGGGCCCGAGATTCACCAGAGACAGAGTGGGTTGCAGAACAGGCAGATTGAGTACACAGCTGAGGGGAGCAGTGGGCAGGTCAAGAGGGGTCTGCTGTGCTGTGTGGGTCAGCTCCTTATCTGGGAATTGAACTTTGTTGAAGCTGCTGTTGCTAGCTTTGTATGCTGTGCATTAACCTGTTGCGCCACCAGGGAGGGCTCTGTAGGGCTTTTTAAACAGCTCAACCAATGGCCTTAAAATTTGGAAGTGGAATTTTTTAAATGTTAACTTTGCTAAGTTGCATCCTGAAAAGTTAGCTTCCTCGCCTGCAGAATGTGAAGGCCGCCAGTGCTGGGAGCCTGAACTTCCAGGCCCTGCTGCTCTCTGAGACTGGTCTTTACAGTCTTGTCATCCTTCCATCTGCATTTGTCTGTCAGGATTCTTTACAAGACCCATAGTACTGAGGACCTTGGGTTATCATCAATATTAATCTAGGGCCTGGATGGCAAAAACAGCCTACTGTACGTTTTCGTCCTATTTCCTGAAAGTTTATGAACACTAATCTGTATATAAGGCTCCATGGCCATCAGCCTTTCTTGTTTCAGGGTCAAAGCTGCGAGACCTGTGGTATCAGAATGCATTTACCTTGTGTGGCCAAGTATTTCCAGTCGAATTCTGAGCCCCGCTGCCCCCACTGTAATGATTACTGGCCCCATGAGATACCAGGTTTGTGTCCTGCAGGTGCAGCCTTCTGGAAGGGCTGGGTGGGCAGGATGAGTTTGGGCCCTGACTTCTGGAGGTACCAAGGGAGTGCTCAGACCAGGGGTCCACACATACAAACATACTTGCCTGGGTCCAAAACCCACAGGTGGTGCAGATTCTGCACTAATTGCAGAACTGGCTTGCTTATAGTTCCAGAGGACTCTCCAGAACCCGGTAGAAATTCCAAGACCCATGAGAGTGGCCTAAACAAGCCTCTTCCCTGGTGGGGGTGTGAAAACAGCAGCCATTACTCTGTGAAATGGGCTAGCCAACTCTGCCTTCCTCACACTGGGTGCAGGGAGGGGTAGCAGAATACCATGAAAGACTGAGACAAAGGCCTTTGGCACTCAAAATATAGCTGTGGACCTGGGCTGCTGTCGTGTGTGTAGCAGCCCGCCACTCACAGTATTCTTGGCCTTTTATGTGTACAGAAGTCTTCGACCCTGAGAAGGAGAGGGAGGCTGGTGTCTCCAGATCAAACAAGAAGTCCTTGCGATCCAGGCAACACTAACCGGAGCAGGGGTTCATTGCCTTTAGGGAAATGGTCCATACGGCCCTGTTGGAAGAGGCCTGTTTCATTGTTCATGCCTTTATTACTTTATGTTCATTAACAGGTTTGGAATAAAATTTACTAAGTTGCTGCTGTGGCCTCAGTCAATGGTCATGCCCCTCTGCAGGAGGCTTCTCTCCTGTCGATAACGGTAACTCGGAGCCAACCCAGGTGGGTGAAGCTGGCAAGAGCTCCTGCACAGCACTAGTCTAGGCAGCTTGCCTTCAGCCATTTTGTCCTGCCAACCTGGCCAGCCCATCCTAGATTTCTGGGAGCCTTGATCTTAACTCCCCACAACCCAGACCCTCCTGGCAACTGGTCTGAATGGGCCTAGAGGTGGGGTGGCAGGTGGGATGGGACAAGGACCCAATATTTAGGGAAGCCAGTGTCTGAAACATATTGTGTAGTCACTTTGGAAAACTGCTTCATGTAGTTAAGGTGTGGCTTTTCCCCCAAAGACCTTTTGTTACAGCAGCTATTTAAAATTCCAAATCAGAAACAGTTCTGGAAAGCATATGGAACCAGAGCAGAAGACCTCAGACAGGTGATGGCCAGCATGTCAGCTCACCATGGAAAGCTGGTTCATGTGGCCACCATGTGAGTCTCACCCATGCGCTTCCTTTGGAACTACTGTACATGGCATTTCACCCTGTTCCACTTCCCTATCTCACCCTGCTGCCTTTAGTCCTAAACTCATGGACCACATCCCTCGACCTCCTTGGAAATTCTTGTGCATCCCTCCAGATCCAGCAGAGGCCTCTACTTCCCAATTCCATCCATGCATCCTCCATGTGGCCAGCATACATGGTTTCCACATACCACACTGACTGCTGCCAACATGTGATTCTCCCTTCTGAGATCGGCTTCTCTGCGAGGAACTGGGGAAACGTGCTGTTCTCTTCCCCACTCCCTTCCCCCCATGCCTGGTTACAAATATCAGTTGCAGGACATCCGGCTGGTATTGCAGAATCAATGGGAGTATGACGTCCCCCCCCAGCACTCTCCCTACCCTACACACACCAGTTTCACAGTATCAAGTGCAGTTAAAGGAGAACAAGTGTTTTTCTTACACTGGCTGTCACGTGGCCACCATCTTTCTAATGTCTCCTTCAGATTCTTCTAGAAGTTGAGTCATAATACCCAAAGCTGTGCAGTGTTTCTGCTACAGTTCTGCCAGCTGGAATCCTGCTAGCAGGACAGGCTACCCTCCTCTACACCAAGTGCGAGAGACTGAAACCTCTGCTAGAAGGTTGTTCATTTTAGATTTATTAGCTTTTAGATGTTACGGTGGTTTGCAGCACATTACCCTTCACCTTGCAGCATAGTGAATGTTGTTGGAGTGCAGAGTCAGGTGGCAGTGACTCCTGGAGAGGTGGAGCCTGCAGGGGGAAGGCAGAGGGCTTCGGGGTGCCAGGGGTAGTGGTTTCTTAATTCAGAAACTGGTTATAGGGAGGGTGCATGGCTGAAAATTCATGGGTGGTCTGTGCAAGTCTTGGGAGGCAGTGATAGCATCAAGGCTCCTGCACTTTGCCTTGTCCAGCAGGAATCTGAGCTGGGTAAGTTGCGGGGTGGGGGGAATGAACCCTCTGTGGTGACCAGGCCACACTCCAGCGTCTGTAGGCTGGGACTGACCTCAGAGGCCCAGTTACCCAGTTATGACAGAACTAGTAACAGTCATTAAGACTGCAGACAGCAGTGAACACTAGCAGTGTAGCAGGGGGCCTGCACGCATTCCCTCTGGCTCCCTCTGTGGTGGGGACCAGTGCTACCCTCCCCAGCACAGGGAAGTATCTTGTCCCAGGTCATGGCAGTTCAGTGACAGGACTGGGTCTGAGGCTAATCTTAGAGCCCAGGAGTCTTCCTGGGCAATGTCACCTGTTAATGTCCTGGGGTCTCTCCCGTCTGCCTCTGCCGCCATGCCTGTCAGGAGCCTGCCTCCACCTCAGCTGCCTTTGGCCTGGTTCTGCTGGTGCCTGAGCTCAGGCTCTTCAGGGCACAGGCTCCACCTGGCCTGGCTCATCCCAGAACCAGGTGGGGCATGGAGCAGCGAGTGCTCATAGCACTGTCTGTGCTCAGCGCTGTCATCCTGGCTATGACCACCAGAAGCTGACTGAAAAGCTGAGATCCAGGGCTCGCACATAATGCCAGTACTTGACCGGGATGAACAGCATGTCCCCAGGAGACAGAATGCAGGACTGGAAGGGGGCCTCTGCAAACTTGGGGAACTTCTCTAGGTCAGGCTTCTCCACGTCAACCTGAAAAAAGCCAAAGGAGTTACTTGTCTCCAGAGCTGGGTGGGGTGGGGGAGAACTTGCTGTGCCACCTTAGGTCGGCGTGCCCACCTGGCTTGTGTTATGAAGAAGGTGTGTGTCGTGAGGGTATAAAGCATCTCCCTCCTGTGGGGCATACAGCCGAACGTATTTCCTCCCCATCACCTGGGAAGAGAGTGACTCTGTCAGTGGTCAGTCAGCAGGTGGCCTCACCCCTGTCCTCCACCTTCCTGTGCCTTTCCACATGCTTTCCCCTGTATTCAAAAGCCCCACCCCTTCATCCAGGCTGAAAGTTCCTCCAAAATACATTATGAATTGATTACCTGCTATGTCAACTTGCACTAATTAAGCACTTGACTGGTGAACACTTTGTACGTATTAACACCTGGAATCCTCACACCCCTCGGGGTGGTTTATCATCGCCCCATTCACAGATGAGGAAACCAAGGTACAGAGAAGGCAGGTGGTCACAATGCTGGTAGGGGGGTCTTCACATGAGGTAGTCTCCCGTCCAGCCCACAGTCACCCTATAGTTCACTGTGCTCGAAGATGTGCCCACCTTTCTGCCCATGAAAATAAAGTGGTACTACAACAGATGCCCCCCCACTCACAGCAAATAATGCCCCTCTGTCTGGGTCTCAGGACATCCTGCAGTGGCTGAGAAAACTCATTTGGAGGGAAGGTTCTGGCTGGGAGGAGTGGCCTGTTTTTCATCTGATGGAGGCAGGCAGGATTGGGCAGAGTGAGGTTCTCACTCCCCTGAGATGGGCCCCTCACTCCATTTCTTGCTCAGCTAGACCCTGAAGGCTGCTGCGGGGATCACAGAGCATGCCCAGCAGACACAACATCAGGAAATAGCATGACTGACTGGACAGTGCTGCACCCTGAGGCTTGACACCATTTCTCCTTTTTCACTTGTCCAGTCTGATGGGACTTGGTGTCACTAGTATTTGAGGTGGAAGGCATGGCCACCTTGGGGGCTGGGGAGGCAGAGGCTTACCCCACCTGGGTGAGGAAGTTTTGCTGGGGATCCTGATGGAGTGGGGAGACAGTTCCTCTGGGACCAAACCAGGCATTAATGGTGATCTCCTCTTCCTCCCCGTTGCCCAGGCTGCAGTAGTCTGGGATGCTGATGTCCTGCTTCAGCTCTGGGATCTGCATGTCAGGAAGGTTGAGAACAGTCCTGGGGGACACACTATCCCCAAATTCAGTGTTCTCTGTAGGGCCCAATCTGCATGTCCTCTCTGTAATGACATGACTAGTCCATGTTTCGCTGTGTCGTACGGCCCCTCCCCCAAGCACAGCTCCCTTCTCACTCCCCCAGGACAGCCTGCCAGCTTGGAGATGTAGTCTGACTCCCCTCTTGTTTTGTGCTTAAAATTGCTTATTCACCTTACGATGATCACACGTGTTGTAGTTGATTTGGAAATGGCAGAAAAGAGAAGGAAAAACAGCACTTGCCATCTCCTACTCAAATCATGTCATGTTTGGTGGTGCTTCTCCCTATTTTTAAACAGTTAAGAGCATTCTGTACAGTGTGTGGCCTGATTTTCTCCCATCGCACAGCCAGGTGGTCAAGCTTCCTGACCCAGAGCTCTGGGGGGCCTGTAGGCTGATGGTCGTGGTGGGTGGTATGGGGCTGCTCCACCCTTTTCTGCCTTCTGGGGTCAGAACTAGGAAGGGAGGAGCTGAGGTGAGAAGGTGAAGACAGCAGAGTGCAGACTTACTTGATCAAAGAGCTGGTGCTGAGCCAGGTACCCGATGTCCTTGGGCTGGTCCGCAGGTGGAAGCACAGCGGAGGCAACACAAAACCCAGTGAGTCACGTGGGCCTGCTGTTGTCTGGCAGGCTCTGAGCATACCCCCCACCCCTGCCCACTCGTCCCCAGCCTGTGCGGGTCCTCCTGGCCTGCTTAATCCCCATCCTCCCTCCCAGAAGCAGCTCCCTCAGCAACTGAGTGGACTGGGCTGAAGAAGAGACGGGCTGGTGCTGCCACTGCTACCAGGTGGTCCCGCATCAAGTTACCGCTACCCAGACCCGTTTCCTCAAATGAAAAATGATGGGGCTACATATAAGCACAAACTTTTAAAAATAAAGATGGGGTCATATTCTATACTACTCTGAAATCTGCTTTTTTCATTTAACCCATGAATGTTTTCAGGTCAGTACACACGTAGCTGACTCATTCTTTCAACAAATACACATTTGGCCAACTAGTCAAGGATCCATCATTAGTAATATTACAAGTATTCAGGTGGTTTTGCTACAGAATTATAAGATATAGCCTAGTATTCTGTTCCTTACATTCATGTCCAAAAATAAAACATTTGAGTCAAGGAGTACGTATAGTTTCAATTTTTTTTTTCTCGTATAGTTTTAATTTTAATAGCTTCTGCCAAGCTGTGTTCCTAAAAGTTAAATCATTCATACTATTGGCAATCACCTATAATTAATGTGACTGCCACCTTCCTGGCCTCTGCCTGCCCTGGAGAGAATCATTTGTGCCAATCAGATAGGTGAAAAAATAAATGTGTTACAAAGCAGGCTCCCTGCTGACGGGGTTCACTGACAGGCTGACTGCTCACCAGGGCCTGGACAGGCGCATGTCCTATCTCATTTTACCCATCTGGGCCCATGGGCCAGACACTGTCATCACTCTCCTGTTGGCAAATGGGGCACCAGGGCTAAGAGAGGTGAAGTGACTCATGCAGGCCCACCAGTCAGTAACCTGCAGGGCTGCAGTCAGTGCCAGGCCCTGGAGTCCCATCCCCACCCCACCCCTGTGCTGTCCACCACTTCTCAAAGGTGTCTTCTCAGCTGACCAAGGGAGAGAAAAGCCTGAGGCCCCACACTATCCCCAGCTCTACCAGGGTGGAGAAGGCTCTGGCCTCAGGGCTCTGAGGTGAACAACATCCAAGTAGATGAAAGTTTCTGGCTAGGATTTTTGAGAACCACAGTCTTTCCATCCCTCCCCCTCATTCCCAGAAACAAACATTGAGTGTTTATAAACTGTAGGCCGCATGCTGAGCTCTGAGCCTTGGCCACTCTCATGTAATACGTGCCTTCAGGCTATGCTAGCCCGGAGGACACTATCGACCACACTGGGCTGAGAGTGTTCTGTGTTCTACACTCCCATCGACACTAAAGTATAACTGGCTAATCCCAACTCAACAAAAGTCAGGGTGTCGAGGATGAAAGATAGGTAGAGGAAGTAAACCAGACACTGAAGTCACATGCTGAAATGTCCAAGATTGGCAAATCAAATTCTTGGTTCCCTAGGGCTGGAGGGAGGGGGTATGGGGTGACTGCTGAGTGTGGGGTTTCTTTAGGGGTGATGAGAAAAAGTTCTGGAATCTAACAGTGCTGATGGTTGTGCAATCTTCTGAATGCACTGCAAACCATTCAGCTACACAGAAAGGTCTGGAACATCCCGCCTGCCCAGCAGCTTGCTGACCACAGACGCTGAAACTGGCCAGAGGTCATCTGCCCAGATGCTGTATGCTGTCCTGGGAAGGACGGGAGTTGGACTTACCTCGCTGGTGATGTATCTGCTGATGAACTCACTGACGGTCATGAGCGTCTGGGACCATTCCTCATCTGTGTACCTGGACCCAACTTCCACCGGGACAGTGCGGCAGCCAGCGACCTCTTGGATATAGGGCAGACTGTTGGGAAAACACCACAGCACCACTGCTGACAGCTTCTGGGAACTGCATTAGCGACTCACGCTGGTCTCTGCTAATCTTCACAGAACCTCTCCTGGGAGTGACCACTGTGAGCCATGTGACTGACAAGGCCATGGACTTAGGTGAGGGCGCCTGCCAGCTGGCACCTGGCTGTGCAAACAGACCCAGGAGCCTGGCTTGCCAAGGTCCTGTCAGCCGCTCTACTTCGGCTTGCTAAGAGCTTTCCAACTTCTCTCTCCCTTGGTCACTCAGCTGAGAAGACACCTTTGAGAAATGGCAGACAACATGGGGGTGGGTTGGGGATGGGACTCCAGGGCCTGGAGCCCTGGAGGTTACTGCAGCCCTGCAGGTTACTGACTGGTGGGCCTGCATGAGTCACTTCACCTCTCTGAGCCCTGGTGCAACAGGAGGGTGATGACAGTGTCTGGCCCATGGGCTCAGGTGGGTAAAATGAGGTAGGACATGGCAAGTGCCTGTCCTGGCCCTGCTGAGCAGTCAGGCCGTGATAAGCCGGGCACATGGTGAGACACAAGTAGGAAGGCGTGCTGGGACAATGCTGTCAGAATTTTTACTCATGCCGGGCTTCTTGGGAGACACAGGCCGACGACGTGGGGGAGCAAAGGCAACAGCCCATGGAGCCCTGGGGCAGGGAGGTGACTGTCTCTTGGGTTCTTATTTCTTGGATCTCGCAAAACTGCAGAAGAGGCTGAACACTGGGCCACACCGAAGCCCTCAGAGCTGCTCAGGGAAAGCACCGCATCAGAGGTAAAGGCCTCACCTCCTCTGGCACAGTCACTGCACTCTGCTTTTCTCATTCACCAGCTTGTGTCATCGACCCCAGGGGCTGGAGAAGGATCTGTGAGGCTTCATTTACTTGGGGGTGGTGGGAGGAGGACTTCTGGGAGTCTGTGGGGAAGTGAAAGTGGGAAGGGGACCTGGTGCCGTTGGCAGTCACCCACCTCCACTTCCTCATGCAGGGCCAGTGATCTGCTACGCCTTCTAAGATCACAGGCCTCCCTGGAGCTAAAAAATGCTCCCTGAAGTACTGGAGGGACGGGCAGCGAAGACGGGGGACTGCTCTTTCTGACTCCACATCTGGAATCGAAACGTGCTCGTTCCTCGCTCTCTGTTTAAGATCAAAACAAAGTAAAAGCATCAGCCACCAGAAGGCAACATCGAGTCCTTTATCTAGGCATCTACTTCACGACGAGGGGCTGCCGAGGACAAGCACAGGAGTCAGCATTTGTTGTGTGGCTGCAGCGACTGCTGTTATCATCCTCACGGCACCTGGCTTTTCCCCTGGCCAGTTGCTTTTCACTGATGCGCTATAAAAGTAAGGCGGCGCCTTTGCAGAACGGCGGGAGCGGAAACGGCTGCCTGCCAGCCAGGGAAAGTGCTCTCGTTGCCTGTGCACCTTACAGCTTCACGCGGTGGCTGACCCGCGGGCAGTCGTGTCCATGCAGAGAAGCGACTGCCCTGGGGCCCGGGGTCCTAGCCAGAGCTCACTCCATGACGTCAGCGGGGGCGCGTGAGCCTTAAGTGCTATCTGAGCCTCAAACCTGCTAAACTACTGGGAGACAAGGTCTCATTTGGGAAACACTGACCACT
Organism: Condylura cristata; assembly: GCF_000260355.1. NCBI lineage: Eukaryota > Metazoa > Chordata > Mammalia > Eulipotyphla > Talpidae > Condylura > Condylura cristata. The sequence continues at coordinate 6,358,888 of NW_004567133.1, forward strand.
GTCAGTTCCCCTGCCCACCATGGCTGGGCCCCCAAATCAGTCATCAGTGTTTGTAGTGGAGCGGTAGCAGCAAACACTCCCCTTTGCAGGCTGCGTGTGAGGCCTTGGCCTCGCCACTCTCTGCGTCGCAAGGCGTGCTCATCCGAGTTGCTGTGCGCACATTCCCTCGTGGGGGAGGCCTTCTCTGTCCACCTACCTGAAGCTGCCTCCACCATCCCACCACTGCCGAGTAGGGAAGCAACGGTACAGCGAGCTGGCTGCTGGCCGCCTGCTATCTAGACCCTCCCTGTGTCATGGCTGGCACTTCAGTGCCAGGGTGCTGAGGGTGCACCACTGCAGCTGTCAGGCCCTCAGTGCCCAGCCCTTCTGGGTGACCCCTGCTGTTCAATAAAGCAGATGAGCA
>NW_004567133.1:6359391-6387085 GCF_000260355.1 Condylura cristata
CCCCAAATCCCCAAACACCTGCCAGACCCACAGGCAATGAGGGTGGCAGCTGAGGAATTTGCACCCAGGGCAGGCGGAGTCCAGAGCTTGCTCTATACATGCTGCCTCCTCTGCTCCGCTCCCCAGCCCCTGGCCACGAAGCCGAAGTGGCTTCTACAGCTCCTCAGGACAGATCTGGTCAGGGGAGGGGCAGGGGCAGCCTCTGGGTGAGAGCAAAACTTTGCTCATCATTTCACAACCCCAAAGGGCGTCTTACAGGTTTTCTACTTTTTTTAGCCAGAGGGGAAATTTGCCCAGTGATCTGCTTCTTCCTTGAGAACAACCTGTCTCAAGGTTCCGTCAGCCGCCAGGCCCAGGCTTTCCTCCACACTGACTCGCGCAATTCCTCTCTAACAAGAGATGTTTATTCTGACAGATTTGCTGCAAATTTCTCTTCTCTGTTCATAGGATTCCCTTTCAATTACGTTTCCATGCATGTGGATTTGATGACATCCTTACATACATGCAATTCTTACATAAAAACCCACCTCAGGAAATTCGGAAAACACTGCAAACCACCTAGAAACTGGCCCACAGCCCCCTCCTGTGTCCAGTCCAGCCAAGCCTTTCATTCTGGGATCTGTGCTCCAACAGCCACTTTATGGAAGTGGGCACAGGCTCAGGAGAGGCCACTGCCTGCCCAGAGAACAGTAAGAGGCAGGCTGTGGAGCAAACCAGCCTGGCACTGAAGTGCCAGCCATGACACAGGGAGGGTCTAGATAGCAGGCGGCCGGCAGCCAGCTCGCTGTACCGCTGCTTCCCTACTCGGCAGACAGGGCAGCCGGCAAGGAGAGATCCACCCAGCCGGCCGAGGCAGAGCTAAGAAAGCTCTCGCCTTCTAAGCCACGTCGACACTGCTGCCTTGGCCAGCGCCTCTCAAGAACCACGAAGGTTCTTGCTGCCCCTCTCCTTAAACGGTGCTGCTTCTGCAGAAACTGGGAAAATAACTGAGAAAACAGACCTCTCCACCTCAACGGAGCTTCACTTTCAGCAGGAGGCGGGCCCTGACGGGAGGTTGGGCCCTGGGCAACGCTGGCTTGTTACTTCTAAAGCACAGGTGTGCCAAGGGCCCTCCACCACTTACCTTCCGGCTGGTCTGCTCCAGGGCAGGGCCTGGCCCAGGCCTTTTTCCAGAGAACAGGTGTGTCTGGAGGATGGCTGCGACCTTAATGAGGATGTCGCCCAGGATGGCCGCGCCCATCAGCAGGCCCATGTCACAGACCTTGAGGGCGGCGGCCACCGTGGCCGCGTCGGCAGGTGGCCGGCACAGACACACAGCTTTCAGGAGGCAGCTGAAGGCGTAGACTCGCCGCCAGTCTTTGTGCACGTCCCGCCACGGCCCGGTGTTGAGCCTCTCCCAGGCATAGTCGAGGATCCCCTCGCTCGACTGCAGACACTCACGCCACTGGCCTGCGTAGAACTCCCGGGTAGCCCTCTGCAGCAGCAATGCCACCCCAGCCTCCACGTGCTCGCCGAGGTCCAGCTTCAGTTCTTCCCGTGTGCGGGGCAGCAGCGCCCTCAGGGCCTCCCAGAGCCCACCCGGGCACTCAGGGGCGCTGCCCTCAGCCATTGCCCTGGGCCTCTGCCAGCACGGCCTGGTGCTGTGTGTGTGTGCTAGACACCTGCCAGTGCTGGTGGGGGAGGAAGTAAAGAGCAAATTACTATACCGTCTGCTTCAATACAGATGTGTTTTTATAAAATAAAACGGGAGGGGAACCTTCAATGTTGTCAACTACTGAAATTTTAAAAATATGTATCCCCCCCCCCCCAAAAAAAAGTACCCTTCGATCCCCATCATTTGCTGTGCTTTCCTGTGGAACACCTCCGGGGTGATTCGCTCCCTGCTGGGCACACACGCTTCACCATGTAATTGTCCTTCCCGCTGGCGGGAAGGGGAGGACTCCAGGTCCTTGGGAATGGCAGAGCCACAAGACAGCCACCTCCCTAGGAATATCCACGCCGGAATACTTCAGAGCAAGAGCACAAAAGCAAATGTGCATTGTGTTTAGTCACTATAAAGTGTTGATGATGCTTGCTTCAAATTAGGCTGTCCCAACACCGTAACTCCTTCCTAATGGGGAAACAGATGCAGAGAAGGTAGAGGGTATTTGTTGAGTCTTGGTGGCTCAACTCTAACAAGACACCTTGATTTCCTTTTGAGGAATTCTGTTTTCCCTGCTGAGGTCAGGCTGTGGGGATTTTGCCAAGGAGTTAGGATGTGATCCAAGCTAGGCAACTGGAAGGTGCCCCCTCAAATGTGACCTTTAGGCAGATCAACTAGATCAACTTGATCTTCTACACTCATAGAAGTTTCTGTGTCAGCTGTTCTGTGCTAGGGCCTAATGATGATTGTCCCCAATTCCTAGGTGACAGAAGTACTTTTTTATTCTTTTCCAAATCGAGTATAGTTTTTCCATAGATTCTGCTCCAAGGGCCTCCTCAGAAATCCTTTACTTATGCCAGCCAGGGATGATTTCAAAGAGCTCTACTTGACCCGTGAAAATAATTGTTAGTCAAGGACCATGACCGATGGATGGCGAAGGCAAGAGGGAACACCTGTCTGAGATAAAGCCACCTCAGATCGCTCCCCTCCTGTGAGAAGCACCATGGCCCTCCTCCAGCGGCAGACTGAAGGCCGCCTATCATCCACGCATCTGGTGACTCGGCCCTGACCTAACCCCCTCCTGGTGGGTATGGGCAGACCCTGCAAAACCACTCAGCTCCCTGACCCACCATGGAAACGGAGATCACAGGTGTGTATTCTTTCAAGCCATTAAGTTTTATGGCGATCTATTATGCAAAACCTAGTAACCAACATCTCCGATTTCCTGGATCCCCTGGAACTGGATCTATAACTCAAAGAACAGGAGAAAGCGCAGTCTCCTTCAGCCCTACTGTGTATGAAGCCAGGAGTAAACAGGGAAGTAAAGCCATGCAAGGACACGAAGGTGAGATTTGGGCGTCTAAGCACTTTTCTCATAATTACACCGCACGGGTAGTGTCAACCCAGAGCACTCTCTGGCTTCAGGGCTGAGGACTGCACCAGCTTTTGGGTCTTTGCATCCTAGCTCAGGCCTTGGCTCACTGGATATGTGGTATTCCCAGTTCGTTTAGCTAGTGATGGGACTAAGAGAACCAGATTCGTTTGCCCACACTTGCCATAAGGATTTCTCTTTAGTCTCCTAGGTGTATAGTGTCCTGCTGGCCTCATTAGCAGCCATCTGGAGAGGTTTACAGTCACAGCCTTCCAGTGTGGACTTGCTTGTTATACACAAAACAGCGGTGCACCCATCACTGGCTTCCCTTGTCCTCAGTGTCTCGTGGGTCTTAAAAAACAACCACAAGATGTCTCATCTTGAGTATCCGAAAGACTTCCGCGGTTTCATAGCCAGGCTTCTCAGAGGTCCGTAATGAAAAGGCCTCCCAGGAGACTTTTTACTTGCCTTACTATAAGGTGGCTTCCACGGGGCCTCGTGTACCAGCTTAACTGGTTTCTTAGTGGCCTTACAAAATGGCTTCCCGGAGGGTTTTTACCAGCTATTAAGCAGCTCTGTGATACAGGTTAGGGGCTTTGTAAACCGGCCTCCCAGGGCGACCTTATGAAAGCCCCCTTAGAGCTCACCAGCCTTGAAAGCCAGGCCCCAAAGGAAGCCTCCAAGTGGTCTCAGGTCTGGCCTTCCTAAAGTGGCCTCCTGTGGTGACCTAGGAGCTGCTGTGCAGTTTGGCCTTGAGTGCCTCCTGCTGATGGTCACGTGAGCCTCCTGGGAAAGAGGGCTTCAAGTGGGTTGTACAAGTCTCCTCTTGGCCACAGTGATTTATTGTTAGTACAGAGTTCTTCAGCGAAAGATCTTATCAAAAGACCTTCAGAGACCCTTTTACCGCAACTATACAATAGCCTTCCAGAGGTGGGAGCTTCAGGAAGAGTCAAGTTCCAGTTTTCAAAGTGGTTTTTCAGACCATCTGTGCCAGCCACGTGTAGCCAACCCAAAGGGCTGACGATTGTTCCTAAAGCGCTAAAGCCTCCCAGAGGCATTCTGGTGGCCACATGAAGCAGCTTTCATGAGGTGACATGCTGGCCGTTACCTGAGTAGTCTTCTGCTTTATTTCCACATGCTTTCCAGAACTTTTTATGATTTGGACATTTAAATACAGTCATAATGAAAGGCTTTACACCCTACTTCCCAAGTGACCTCATGACTTGTTTCAAAACTTAGCTTCCTTACACACCAGGTCCCTGACTGAGGGCCAGGTGAAAACCAGATTCTTTTACGTCTACAAACCACTGTTGTGGTTTTTTTAGTGCCAGGAAAATGTTCTGCTTGTTCTATCAATTAATCCCTGAGATCAGCCTCCCTTGGCTCCTTTTAGCCAGATGAAATGGCCTTCCTCTAGCCTGGTGAAACATCTTGTGGTTGTATCAACCTATGTTTCAAAGGAGCCCGCTTCATATATAGGCCACAAGAAGCAGCCTTCATACAAACATGCATGGCTTCCTAGAGAAAGTCATGTACAGGTTGCATGGAACTGCCTTTGTGAAGTGACCTGACCTGGCCTAACCAGCCAGCCTCCCAGCATTCCCATTGCTCTGGTCTAATGAAATGATTTTTTCCTAACTGCATCAAGCCGTTTTCCCCAGGGAAGCATCAACCCAGCAGCTGATGTGACACTATTGATCGGCTTCCCAGAGTTCCTCACTGCTTTTTATGAAAAGCTGTATTATACGGACTTCCAGAGGGAGGCAGGTATTAGTGTCTTGAGTGGCACTGTGGATGGTCTTTAAACTGACTTCCCAGTGAGCCACATAAAAGGCTTAACGGGTCAAGTACAGGTGGATTAATGATAGAATTTATCAACCAAACCGGGAGCCTATATCCAGGTCTTGAAAACTTTTTGACTTGGTAAAGTATCAATTTACTTAAACATTTTTTCTTTCTCATCATTTTTCTTGTTTACTATTGTCTGGAACTTTCTTCAAGAAGGAGTTTCATCTTGTACAAGTTGAGTAATTCAGGGCTAGACACATACCTAATATTGAAGATTTATGCTTGACTAAGTCATAACGTGGGGTGATTCCAAGGAAACAGACCTGGTCACCATAATGACAGGTCATATGAAAAAGCCAGAATGGCCTTGGATTCTCACTTTGTCAGTCTCCTAGAGTTGGACAGCAATTGCTTTTAAATACTTCCTGTTGGTCAAAAAAAAAACTTTCTCTGAAGGGAAAACCCTCTGAACGAGGGTGTCAGGAACACAAAGAGCCTGACTTGTCTTGTGTACTGGCTTTGTAAAATGACCGTCCTGAGCCACATGCATCGGCCCCATGACATGGGACAGCTTTTCTTGGAGGAATGAGGTGTATGAAATGATCTAGGAAAGAGTGTCGAAGGCTATAGGAACGAACCCTACTGGCTTTTGGCACCCAGGGAAGCCTTACGACAAGCTTCTTGTAATAATCACAGGGGTCAAGTACAAGCTGCGCAAAACAGCCTGAATGCTCTCGGGTCCTGATTTCATCTATTCACCACGGGCCAGCGCTCATTAGGTAGATAATTCAGCTCAACAGCCCCCTGTTGGCGACACAGTGAAGCCTCCTAGGAAGCTACCAGTCATCCCAGAGGCAGTCACTGAGCAGGCAGTGTGCGGGTCCCAGGGGCGCTGGCTGGTGGCTTCCAGGCCTTACCAGCCTGAGGGAGGAGGTCGCCCAGTTCTGTGACTTCTTTGTGGTAGGATTCTGCTGAAACTGCAAAAGCCAGCAGCTTTCTAGAGAGCGCTGTGGTGGTGTCCTGCGAGGCCTGGAAATTGTTGAGCAAGCTCTCCTCCCGGAGGGGCGGGGAGGGGCCCTCGGCGTTCCAAGGGCAGCACTGGCAACCGCGCTGGGTCCTCCCTCGGGGTCGATAGACCCCTGTGGGCCCGGGGAGTTACCCTCGCTGGATCTTGCCGGAGATGACGCGAAACTGGGGCTCGGCGGGGGCCCCTTCCGACTTAGAAGCGCCACTCCTTCGGCTTCCCACACCCCCCCAGTCCCTCCCCGTACCCCAGGCCTCACACTTTCCCTCCCCGGCGCCTTCTCAGGGGCTTCGCTTGGCGCGCCTCCATTTGTAACTGGATGGCTCAAGTGCCTCCTGTTAGTCTGGAGGACAAACCCTGGGGAATTCCGCCGCGACCGCCACCGCACGCACCGAAGCGAACCCAGGCTGAAATTAACGCCGCGCTGCGGCCTGAGTCCCGGCGATTGCAACAATGCGCAAGCGCGCCACAGCGGGCTCACGCATGCGCGCACGTTAACTGCCGGCTCACGCATGCGCGCAGGTTAGCTGCCGGCGTACGCACGCGGAGCACTTTCCTCCCTCCACGCCGCGCGTGAGTGGCGGACGGCTGCACTGCGTTCTCGCGGCGCTTGCGCCGGCTCGCATCTCCGTCCCGCCCTGCTCAGATTCGCTTCACGGAAGAGCGTCTTCCTCGCCTTCGTTCCCCCTCCGCCCCTCGGCTTTTTCCAGGGCGCACGCGCGAGGCCTTCCGTCCCAGCTTCAGGCCTGGACGTGGCGCCTGCGCAGCCCTTCCCTCTCAGCTCGGCCCCCTCCGCCTCTAAGGGGCTGCACGCACTGTGGAGTTGTCCACTCTCACCTCTCTCGCGCCCAGACCGTGTCAAGTTGTTCAGGAACTGGCCACGACTTGTTCCTGTTGCTTGGGACACTCCAATTCTTCACCGAGTAAGGCTCGGCGAGGAGTGTCGATCACTTACGGCTCGTCTGGTCGGGTCTGAGTGCACAGAGGAGCGCCGAGTGATCGATGCCCCAGCCCTGCGGACGGGCTGGGTGGGTGAGGGCGGCGCTCTAGGGCTTTCCCCTCGTTTTTCCTCACACATGAGTAAGCTGCCACTCCCGGACACGGCGCCTGTGTGAAGCAGCTCCGTCACCATTTTATCCAGCCCTTACGACTATGGTCCTTAGTTTTTCCTGTTTGACAGAGATGGAAACAGATGCTGTGAAATGGAGTGTTCCAAACTCTGCTTTTGGAAAGTCGCAGGTGCAGAATTCGAACCCCCCAAGTGACCAGCGGGCCTCGGTTTCAGTGTGGAGTGGTGGGCAGGGACCAGAGGCCTCTTTCTGCCACCGCTGCCGTGTGCCTGCATGGGGAATCTGGCTGGGAGTGTAGGTTCGAGCGCACTCCTTGGAGGCCGTTTGAAACTTTGAATGGCGGCAGTATCATGGTCTGCTCAGCCTGGTTTGCAGTCTGAGGAGCTAAGGGAAGGCGACTTAGTTATTAGTGTTAGCATTTATTCATTCTACTTGTTAAAAGACGGCGAGGCCGGTTTTTTTCAGGGGGATCACTGCACCGGGGGCTCATGTTGAGAGACAGGAGGCTCCGCTTCAAATACATAGACAAATGAAGATATATAACCAGGGAGCAGGTTCAGGGTCTGGGTGGAAAGTACGAAATATCAACAGCAAGGGGGATGTTGGCTTGACACCGCGACAAGAGTTTTGCTGAAGGCCTGCTGGGTAATCAAGGTGAAGCATGAGGAATATCAAGATGTCAGACTCCAAGTGTGGGGAGTGAGGAAGTTCATCAGATATCAGCGGTAGGGGATTTTTCCAACACACCCAGCAGTATCCTTTAAAACTGAACTGAATAGGGCCCTCCCTGCTGGCACAAGGGATTAAAGCACAGCATTGGGAGGCTAGCTGCAGCCACTTAAGCTTCAGTGAGTTCCAGAGTTCTAGAGTTCGATCCCCGGCCCCGGAGGTGATGCACGTGGCGCAGCAGACCTCTCCTGTCTCACCTGCTTCTCCCCTCGGCAGCTTACTTCATCCATCTGCCTGTTGTGCTCCCCACTCTGTCTCTGGTGAGTTCTCTCACCGCCCCTGCACCTCTGGTTTGTACCCCAGTTCTTTATGTATAAATAAATAAATCTTTTTTAAAAAATAAAAATAAAACAACTAAATAGGCCAAGGACAGAACCCAAGGGTGTGGTGTAGTCAGAAAGGACTCGGAAGTGCCTGACCAGACTTAGGTCAGGGAGAGAGTCTTTGTTACTGCTAGCAGAAGTGCCAGGCATTGTCAGTACCCCTTAGATTTTTCAATAGTATTTAATTTGCTCAACAATCCTGTGAGGTGTAGGTTATGTGTATTTACAGATTGGGAGACCGAGGTTCGTAAGGTCAAAGCCAGTCATTGGATTCCAGGTACTGGAATGAAAATGAAAGCAGTGAAATGAATTCAAACCCTGTCCTCAAGGATCTCACAGGTGAGATTAACAGATTTTTATTGGGTATTTGCTTTGTACCCAGCATTTCCAAGGCTCTTTACAAATAAAGAGTTAAATAAACAAAACTAAGCAAATGCTAAATTCTTAGATAACTATCATAATTGTTGGTCCTCCCCCACCCCCCATTGATTGGTGACAATGTTGAGTTGCACTGTGTCTGTGCTCCTGGAAAACTGTGAAGTCACCCTTTGTGTTTTGGAAAACAGTCACTAGACTTTCTGAGCCATAAGTTTCTCTTTCTTGCTCGGTTCCCTCCTTCTTCTGTTCCCATTTATCTTACCTTGTGGAAAATTTTCAATCCTGGCTCTGTTTGCATCCCTGATCTTTTGCAGACAAAACCATAGAAAACCAGGGGAGACAAGGGTAGAAGTAAGACAAGGGTCAGTTAAGCCACACCCTCATCACCATCGTAAAACACCCACCAGCCCCCTGACAGATACAGTCAAAACCAAACTTGATAGGAGAAAAATGTGAGTTCAGTGGATGGAAACACCTTCCTCTTGCTCTGAAATCCTGCCAGTGCAGATCTTTCAGCCTCTCCGCCTCCTCAGTGCTCCCCACCACGCGTCCCTGCTTCTCCCCAGCTTGGAAAGACAGCTTCTAGAACATAATCTCCCTTCTCCATTCCTAGGTCAGGGAATAAGATCCTGAGCTTCTAGAACCCTGATTTGAGTATAGTTCCTGGGCTTGTTCTGGTGTTGGGTGGGGAAGAGAACTTAGTAAGGTAGTTTGCTGCAAAGAATCACCCACCCATGTGACTTAGGTAAGATCGTGGCTGCCCCTCTTGTTTACCTTTGATAAGTCCAGATGCAGACCCTCCAAATCCCATGTCCTACAGTAATGAGCTGAATACATGACCCCATTAACATTGGGGACCATGGAAATGCTTGTTAACCAAGCTGGTTAAATTCTCTACCCTGCAGGCCACTCAGCTTTGGCCCACTCAGCCCGAGCCTGCAGACAGTCCCTCCTGAAAAGAGGCTGTTCTCGGGACAAAACATTGACTGACTGTCCCATCACACCCCTCCTTACATCCCACGTCCCAGTTCTTTGTGGCCTTATTTTCTCTTGCCCATAAAAGAAAATGTCTTTTTGCCTAACCCTTAAAATGCTTGCAGACCTAAGCCTTCGCTATTTCAGTAGTCCCCTCATCTCCTTGCCCTCTTCCTTCAAATTAGCCTCTCCTTACTAAATCAGGCAGTGGTTTTCATTTCAGTGGATGGGTAGAGGCTACATAGGGGGGCACTTCAGCCGCTAGGGCCCCCTGATTCCCTTCCACAATGATCAGGAATGAGTTTCTGGAGTTAACAATGAGTAGGGAGGGCAGCTGGCCAGGCAGTGACAAATACCCCTTTGCTAGCTTGTTTGGGTTTTCAGAGCTGGCTTGTTGAGATGAATTGCAGGCACAGATGAAATGAAAAGAAAAGAACCACAGTCTTTCACCGTGGGGTTTCACTTTGTGTAGTCTCACTGCCTGTACCCCTCCTCACCCCAGCTTCTTATTCCTGGCTCCTTGGAATTGGCCATTAAGCTCACAGACCCATTTGAGCGCTGTGAGAGGCACTGAACAAACAAAAAGCATCGATTATGTCCGTGTTTGTGATTTTTACCTCATTTGATCAGCAGCCTGTAATTTAAATGTATCCAAGTGTGTGGGGGAACATTTGTGGCTTAATTATCAAATTTATTTAAAACACAGACATGTAAACAAAACTCTAAACTGGAAAATAACCCTGAACTTGGCCACATAAAAACACTTGATTTTCTCTGATTGTATATACCAAAGATGGTGTGAAAACCTCCCATACACTGCCTCTTATACTGACTTGCTGGGCGATTTGGGACTGGCCAATTACTCTGCCTTCATCCCACTTCAACGCATGACAGTGCATGGAAATGACCCTAAGAGAATGACAGGGAAGGGGGAAAAATCAAGTGTTCTGTTGGGTGGATTCCCCTGGGATGGAGGCAGAAGTTCCTGCCTGGAAGTCAGCCTGACTGGGAGCCTTGCTGCCTCCTTGAGGGTTATGTTCTTCATCAAGTGGGTGAGAACCTGTGGCCTGTGTGGTGTCGCCACCTGGGTGGCAATGTGGCTCCATAATGCAGCTAAACACTCCAGGCTTTCCCCTGTATTTTCTTGTTCCAAAAGCTGTGTGTTCCAGCCTACTTGCCTGCTCTCATAGCGTCCCTCTTCCTTTCCCGTGCCCGAGGGTCCCCTCAGACAGTGTGAAACTTGGTGAAGTACATAGTCTTGGCCACCACCCCTGGAGATCTCAGTCCAGTCCTTCTGAATCAGGTCTGGGGTTCTGCAATTTTGTCCCCGGCCTTTGGGGCTAAGCCTCTGGCTGGTTCTTTCCCTGCTCAGGATCGTTTGTGCCAGAGTTCAGCCCAGCAAGCAGGAAACTCGTGGAGATGGGGAATGGGGACCTGTTCAAAAGACACCTTGCAGTCAAAAGCAGGAGTGAGGTCTTGTGAGTCTGTTTCCACCAGCCTGTGTGAGGAAGAAACCAGTCAGTCGGTCAGTCATTCCCCGGATTTGTCATTCACCTAACACTGAGTAACAAGCACCACATGCAGTGACTTAAACAACATTTACTTTGTGCATGAATCCACAATACAAGCGGGGCCTGATGGGCCCCACAGGGTGGTGCCCCACGTGTGAGAGCTGGGCCAGCGACATCAGAGAGGCCTCCTTCCATGTCTTCCTAGACCTGGGCTGGGAAGACTCGGACAGCGGGGGGCTTTGACCTAATGTCCCTTTTCTTTCCTCGGAGTCCACGTTACACTCAGTCATCATGTCTCCTTAGTACCTCCTGGACGTGACACTTGCTCATACTTGTGTTTGATCTTGACATCACTTTGATGTATACTAAAGAGATGTTTTATAGAAGATCCCTCCCTTGGGCTTTTTCTGATCATGTCTGTGGTTGGTCAGGATTAAGGTGTGGAGAGCAGGACCCCATGGGTGGAGTGCCCTCTGTCACGCCAGCACCTGGGCGCTTGCTGTTTCCTGACTGATCACTGTCGATAGGATCCAGTCCCGTGGCTGAGGTGGTTGTGAGCTCTCACCACTGTGGAACTACACTCTCTTGGCATTTGAGTACTGTGTTTCTTAGAAGGAGAATATGAATGATGCATAGCCACACTTACAGAGTGGGCGTTATACTCCATTTCCTCGAAGCCAGTGTAGCTCCGTCAGTTATTCGGAATTCTGCATGGGGATGTACCTGTTCTCCCCTGTTTTTGTATGTATGCAATCACTGATGTGTATGAGCGTTGACTCGTGGTGCTTTATTTTGTATTTTGGGTTACAGTCCGATCCTGTGTTGTCACTTCGGGCAGGAGAGTCCCTTTCCCCATCATTGTGTGTGCGTGTTGAGCACTTCCTTGCCTCTTGGCATTCTGAGATGCTCTTGGCTTCTTGTGTGGATCTCTCCAAGGAGCCTAGTTCCTTCCACTGGAGAACAGTGTGAGAAGCCAAGATGGGCGCACGAGAAGCTTAGTGAGCCTGCGTCTGTTGCCTTTGGCATAACCTTGAGTATGGACTTCGGTTCTGCCACAACCATAGGCCCACTCAGAGTCAAGGGAGACAACATGAGTCCCCGCCTCCGGTGGAGGACTGGCATCTCATCATCTGAGCTAATGAGATGCGATATCTGGGTGTCAGCTTTGGAAAACACCACTTTCGGGAAGCATCGTCTTTGGGAAGCATCCGTGGTGTGCTTGCACACCCAGGATTCTTCTTTTACTTCTTTCAGCCCTGTCTGTTCTGCATCACAGCAGTTCTCTCCGTGGTGTTTCTCGGAGATGGTTTTAGTTGATGGGGAACTACATTAAGTAACGTTGAGTCACATAGTGAGACCATCATTTCCTTCTCAGTTGTCTCCTAATCATGTAGTTGGAGTCAAGGAGAAAGTCTCAGCTTGGTGTTAACTCTCTCCAGCACTTTTACAGCTCTGGCTGATTTCTCTTCTTGTCTAATGTTCTGCTTCAGAGCATTCTCACAACACAGCCCTCTGGGCAGAATTAATCATTTTGTTTTATTTACTTTTGCAGTTAGCCGCTGCAGCAGAGACATATTCTGCTTTTCGTGTGTGTGTGCAGGCGAACATGCATGTGGGTGTGTGCCTGAGACTCACGGAATGAGTGTAGCAGACGCCATGGACTTGGGATTGTAATAACATTTGCTGCATGAAGCCTTTCAGTTATGGGGACCCATGGTTACTGCTGCATTGGCCAGACTTTCCCAAAGAATACACCCTTGAAATAGGACAATTGGTTCTTTGTTTTCACTTTCGTAAAGATCCAACAGCTATTAAGAAGAAAAAAAGAGTGAGTTGGTTTAGAGAAAAGTAGGTAAATGCTTTGCTAGGTGATACTTAGACCTGCGGGAAACCGTGAGGACCAGGACCCGGAGGACTAACACGCAGGGAACTCCTGCTGTTGCCTTGTTTCCTGGCCCTCTGCGTGGGAACTCTGGTCTCTGCTGGAAATGGCCAGAAAATAAGCCTCTGCTAATTCCCATTTGTTCTGTGAATGTGCCGTGGCTTAAACAACAATCACCAAAATCTCTTCATTAAAGCTGATTAGTCAGAGATTAAAAGAAAAGACTTGAGTTTTCTGTTTGGTTTTAGAGCCAAATGGCTTGCCATTGCCTGTTGTGTTCCCCAGATGCTACTCATGGGTACCAGCCGGGTGAGAGGGGACCTTTCAAGTCTTTCTGTTCTCGGGGTGCTATTTAAAGGCGGAAGCAAATGATAAATGGCTCAAAATGAGAACCCACCCAACCACTGCGGTTGAGGCAGAGTGTTGATCCAGACCCCCCCAATGCCAGCACGTGCTGATTAGCCGGTAATTGGGTCTTGGCATGGGGATTTGCATGTTGGATACTGCTAAAATATTCATGTACTTGACTGTGTCTCTTCCAATTAGATGTAATAAATGCAGATTTGTGCGGCCATATGCTTTATTATGATGTAATGGTTGAAGCTTTTTGGGGTGTGTGTGTAGAGCTCTTCTCTGTGTGTGTGTGTGGTGTGTGTGTGTACAGAGCTCTCCAGTTCCATAGGACTGGCCTGACTGGATAAACTGATGGCTTAAGATACAATGGGATTAGCTTATTAGAGATGCTTACAATTGAAAGAACAGGCAGCATTAACTTTCTCCTTTGAATCCTACTGTTTTCATTTACCACCTCTTCCCTCCTTCCTGCCCTTTGTCCTCTCCCTCTCCCCCTTTCTTGAGGGGGCTTAATCCATCTAAACCCCAGTTTCCACATCTGTAAAACAGTACTCACAAGAATTTTTTAAGTTAATGAAGTACTGTTAATATTTTGTCAGTAGAGGATTTCTGCCCTTAGGTGTGGTCATTGTAGCTCTCCCCCTCCAGAGCACCCACAGTGCTCCACCCTCACCCGATGAGAATTTCATGGGCACTAAAGAAGATACTGCCTATGAGGCATTGCAGTAGCGTTTGGCACCTAGTAATGCTCAACAGTGATAGCATTTATTATAGTCAACGGTGTGACTTTTAGCCGGCTACATAACCTTTTTGACCTCAGTTTCTCTATCTGAAAGGTGGGCTCGTGCTCTTCTTTATATCAGATTCCTTACATTTGGATGTCTGAGGGAGCTACCTAGATACTATTTTTATTTTGTGCTCACTGAATGAATGAATGAATTCTGGGAATCACTGTGTATTACTTGGGGTGGGGTTGCTATGGTAACAAACTAGCTCACCATTTCGGCCTGAAACACTTAAGTTTATTTCACCCTCTGGTTGCAGCCCCATGTAGGATGGGTGGGAGGCAAACTCCACACTCACTCAGGAACCTGCATTGTTCCAGTCAAGCTTCACCCTACAAAGAGCCTCAAAGTTCTCAGCCTTCAGCCCAGGGATGGGAAAAACAGGGATGGGCTTCACGTGGGAGATTCGTGTGGGCCAGGCCTGACCACTTCCCATCCGGCCTCTCCGTACAGAGCGGGCACAGAAAGGCAGGTGGGTGGTCTGACTGTGCAGGACAGCACTGCTCTGGACTGAGGTCTCTGGAGTCATGCGGTGAGGGCTGCCTGCTCTTCCGAGACTCAAGAAATCCAGGCTTGCCTGGAAGCCACCAACAGGTGGAGAGGCAGGGCACCGGGAGAGGGAGGCCAGGCTGCAGGGAGGTGGAGCCTGGTCTCTGCCTGAGGTATGAGTGCCTGATGGAGCCTCAGGTGGGGCCACACCTCCTCTCCCCCTCCCCCGTCCTTGTGTGTTTGCTCCTTTGGAATCTATTAGTGAGCCTCGCCATTGTTTATCTGATTTCATTAAAAATGCCACCAGGACACATGCGCCACAGTATGCCACTTCAGTCCTAAGTGGGGCATTTTTGCTAGATGGATCGATTTTTTAAATGACAGCATCTGTTTGCTTGTACACATTTATTTATAATTCTTCCCTTGGCAATTGGAGTGGGGGAGTCGGTGAGCGGTAACCAGCTGTTTGAATTAGCGGAAGGGAGGCAGTGATTTGATCTGTGAAGGAGCATCAAAGCCCTGGCCAGCAGCAATAAAAACTGAACAGATGCCCCCAACCACACAGTCCTGGGGAGGGACGTGTAAGTCACAGACACTGCGGGCCCCAGGGAGCTGCAGGCAGGCTGGGTGAGCTGGGAAGCCTGGGAGCTGGTGGGGGGTCTGGGGGAGGGTGGCTGTGTCTGACCCTGGGGACTCAAGGTGCCCATGGGTGTGTGGGGAGGGTGGTGGGCCCTGGCTGACTCGGACCCTCTGAGGACCCTCTGATGAGCTTTCATTTCACCAGGCCCACGAGACCCTACTACGTAAACTCTTCCTCTTTGGGTCTCAGTCCCTGCTGGTTTCTGCTCCATCTGGTCAGGCCCCTTGCGCTGGCCTCTGCTGCATGCTCCCTCCACAGCGTCTCTGAAAGGGCAGCTTCCTGGCCTGGGGCTCCCCTCCCTCCCTCCTGCTCTGCAGACTTCCTCCCTTGCCTCTTTAAATCGGCTCCAACCTCCCTCTCAGAGTACTCTAGCATCCTTTCCTCTTTTCCTTGTGGAATTTCCTCCCTAATGCTCACATCTTTTCTCATAGAACATATTTTTAAATAAGAGTTATTTTCTGTCCGCTCCATAGAAGAACCCTCCTCAGTCTTGTTCACTGCTCAACAGTGCTTGGCACATAGTAAGTGCGTAGTAAATATTTGCCAAATCGATGACATAATTTGTCCTTGAGGGGAACACATTGCCCCTTACAGTTCTCTCTTTCTGCACCCTGGGGGTTGTCCCAGAAAGCTGAGGTCACTGAGGGTGGTTCCCTGGGGACACCATCCCAGTATTCTTGACCTCTGTGCCCCCTGGAGCCTAGCCCCTTGCCTGCACACAGTAGGTGTTCAGTAAATAGTTGTTGTACAAAGGGAACTGGAGGATTCGACTTGACACTCAGCAGTGCTCAAAGCAAAAGGCAAGCTGTCACCACATTCTTCAGCCTCCCTGCTGGACCCCAGCATGTCCCTGGCAGCCCCTCTGACTATGCCTTGCCTCCAAACACCACGCATTTCCTCCACTAGTCCGCTGGTCTGAGCCACCACCCTCTCACCCACAGCTGCAGTAGCTCCTGGCCCAGCCCTGTCGCTTCCCTGCATGATATTCCACCTACAACCAGTGACCTCATACAACTGCTCATCAGAACTGGCCACTCGCTGTCCTCCCAAAGGGGCTTATTCCCAAACCCAGACGTCCGGCCTCATCTGCCCATCCTCCCTCCCTGCCTTGGTCTTCTGCATCCTCAGTGGCTTTGGACACTCCTTGGCTTGGCGCCTCACCTTGCTGACCCCTCCTCCTGCAGTGTCTTTGCCCTGGTTCTGCTAATTCATCTACCCTTCATGTTTCAGCTCAAATATTTTCTCTGAGAGGCCTGATCACCCCCCAACCAAAGCAGTAACCCAGTCCATCCCCCATACTGCGCAAGGAGGGGTGGTCTGAATTCTAGGTGGATCTCAGAGGCCAGCCCCCTCTGCGGGGCTCCTCCCTGCTCCATCTGCTTGGCGGCATCCTGTTTTGATGTATTACTTCTCTTTTCTGTTCCTCCTTCCTCCAATTCACTACGCATCCAAGCAGGCAGCTGTGGCCTCAGGGGAGGGATATAACAGAAGGGGAGAAGAAATAGGCTGTACATCTTTCTGGCTTTTCTTTTTCAGGAGAACTTACTTTGCTTTCCAAAGAACTAGGAGGCTGCAGGGAATTTGAGGCACCAGCAAATGTCTTGGAGCAATAGTGAGGTGAAGGGAGAAGGGACCCACCTCCCCAGGATGCAGAGTGACTTCCCTTGACTGGGGAAGGTGGTGCTGGGGACCTGAGCAGAGGATGGAGGGCTCTGCTTTTCCTTGCCTCTCTGGGGAGGCTGACACTGAGGCCAGAGGCCCTCAGCTCAGAGGTCCCCGGCTAAATGCTGCCACAGCCCTGTGTGATTGGTTCTGTGCTGTGATGTTTTTGTTTGTTTGCTTGTTTTCAATAGTTGCCAGCATTTAAGAGATGTCTATCTCAAATTTTTCTTGAAAATTCAGACCCAGATTTGCAGTTTGTCTTGAAAGAGATCTGGCAACCTTGGCCCCTGCTGCCCCAGAACAGGTGTGATCATGCCGCTGGCCAGCTGGCCACGGCCAGCATCTCACTGTTTCTTCTCAGCCAGTCTCCTGGGCTCATTTCCCTTAGCCTCCCTGCTGCGCTCCCTGGAGCATCATGCTCTGGGTGATGCTGCCTCAGGCAGCTTCAGCGGTTTCCAGGGCACTTAGGGTGTTCTGAAAGGCATAGAGAATTTCTGCTTCCAAAAAAGTCATGTTGACAGGAAGGACCATCTGACTACCTCAGTGGACAGATGACCCACACCCAACTGTCAGGGACTGTAACATGTGGGCGAACCCGAGAACCAAGGTCCAGCTCCAGAAAGTCAGAAAGGACTGGAGGTTGCTTTATGCCAGCACAGCACAGTGGCTGCAAGGGCCAGGGATTAGGGGAGTCATATAAATTGCCAAAGCCGCCCTATTTCTAGAGCAGCCCAAATTGTAGATGTTCCACACCCCTCATTCTTCTGGATCCAGTTTATGTTCCTGAAGACAAAAGCACCATTTTCAGAAGGGCTTTATCTCACCACAGGCACAGCAGTGAAGCCTTCAAATCAACCTTTTTGTTCCCACACTTGCACATGCACCAGAATCATCTGGAAGGCCTGTGTAAACACAGATTGCTGGGCCCAGCCCCAGAGCCTCTGGCTCAGCAGGTCTAGAGCGTGGGACCCAATTATTTGCCATCACCAGCCTGCTCCCAACTCTGGACTTTTTTCCCTCCACCATCTGCTCTGCAGAGACTGGCAGGTGCCAGATTGACAAATAGCCCTGGCCTGTGCTTCTGTGTAGGCCAGGGAAGCATCAGGATTTCTGGGCTATTAGCAGGTGGAAACAACTTTCCTCCCAGCTAAGGTGACACATGGCAGTTGGCATTTGAACAGGTCACCTGACATGATGGGTCAGAGATGGTAAATGCAGCCTCAGGCTGCTGCTTGTAAAGAAGAAATGCCAGGAGCTGGTGGCTTTGGTTTTCACTCGGTTGTTTCCCTGGAGGTGAGGGGAGAGGTTGGTCACAGTGGCCCTCTTTGTCAGGATACGCACCACCTCCCAGGCACACTGGATTCTTCCATCGCTGCTTCCAGTGTGTATAAACGTGGACTCGATTGAACCTCTTCACAACCCTAGGAGGTTGATACTGCTAGTCCCATCCTATACGGATGGGGAAACTGAGGCACAGCGTGCTAAGTAAATCGTTTCAGACCTGTGCTGGTGAGCAGCAGATGCCTGATTCCGGCATCTGTGTTCCTAACCTTTGTCCTGGGCTTAGGGTGACCAGTTGTCTGTGTCTCTTGGTTTGCCTGAGACTGAGGGTCTAAGAGACTAAGTAAGGGTCTGTGCCAGGATGGACAGTGCTGAAACTGGGACAGTCCTCAGCAAACCGGCACCTTGGTCTCCCTAGCCAGGATGCTTCTTGAAGTACAGCGAAGAAGAAAGCCCCTGCTTGCCAATATCCCTTCAGTCAGTACTGATGTGCCAGGTGCTGTGTTGGAGATAAAAAGGATAAAAGCGGCCTTGGTATTCTTGCCACTGATGCCCCTGAGGGGCTCTCGACAAGCAGGTATATAAATACACTGGATCCCTCAGATTGTGGCAGCGCTTTGAGGGACATGTGACAGACATCTTTGAGTAGGGGGGTTGGAGGGCACTTCCGAAAGGGTGGCTAGACATGGGTTAGGGGAAGAATGACCCAGGCAGGAGGGGACAGCAGGGACAGAGGCCCTGAGGTAGGAACTCGCTGAAGGAACTGCAAGTGTTTGAGGCATGGAAAAGGGTGGGAGCAGTGGAGTCGGGGGAAAGTGGGTAGATTTGGGGAGTATTTCAGGCACGGGGTGATGGAGTTTGCTAAGGCTATGATGCGGCATTGGTGGGGTAGGGACGGGCCTCCCTCATCTTGGCAGGTCCAGGAAAAAGTGAAATGGAGGCCTATGTTTCACTTGTCTAAAGTTTGTGACTCAAGCGAACACTATTGAGTGATATTTGTGGTGCAGCCTGTCCTGGCGAGCCCAGCCTGGACTGGGGTTGCCTCAGGGTGCCGTGACGTCTTGTTTTGTGCCAGAAGGTGTGAGGGTCCTGCTGGATCTCGGAGCTCTGGTGGGTTAGGAAGGGAAATCAGAGATGATGCCTCCGTTTGGGGCCCAACAGTTTTTAGCCCAAACTCATCCTCGTGGTAAACCTTTTCTTGATGTTCCACCCCCTCACCCCCAACCAAGGTGGATTTCCTGACCTTTCTCTTTCCCCTCAAGGTTCTGCATGTGGCGTTGTGATGTGGACAGACCTTTGCCACGGACTCGGGCCTCAGCCAGTTTTTAGCTGTCTTCCAGCCTCAGTCTGTGTCCTTAAAGACATCGACTGTCTTCTGCCTCTGGTTGTTTAAAATGTTGTGTCTCCCACCTTCTCCCAGTCCCCTCCACCTGGAGCACCCCATACTCTCCCAGAGCCCTTGAGCAAATACTAGGTGGCTAAAAACTCGTAAAACAAGTAAATTGGGGGTGGCAGTTACCCACAGGGTGCCCCCCCAATACAGTGCAGGCCATATGATGAGCGTTTTGCTCCCTCCTCTGCCCACCTGGTGAGTGTGATCAGCCACGGTGACCTCCCCAGCTGACTTGTAGCGGAAATGACTTGTAGTTGACCAGAACCTGGGATCCCCAAACACCTTCCTCCCCAACCAGCAGATGGAATAATCATTGCGAGTCAGGTGACCTGGGCCTCAGCTTTCTCCTGTGGAAAGAGGAACAATAATAATGGTGGCCTCTCAGGCTGCTGGGCATGTTAGCTCCCAGGGGTGCTGTGTACCCTGCAGTAAGGGCTGAACACTGTTGCACTGCGTGGGCCAGGGTGCAGGTCTCAGCAGAGCAACTGCTCTGAGGAAGCTTAGCAAGTAGCTACATAGACGACTATACGGACCCAGGTCACTGGTTCCTGAGGGAGGCTGGGGACGGGGGCAGGGGAAGCAAGGAAAGGGTTAAGAGGCGGCTTCCCGCCATCTCCTCTCTCCTCCTTCGGAGCAGACTGGCTCTTATCAGATTTATGCTAGTGGTTCATTCCTGAAGCTATGCATTATTCAAGACTAGATTTCCCACAGGGGTAAATGTAAAGCAAGATCTGCATTATTTCAAAATGTGAGCATAAGGCAAGTCTTTATTAATATTTTTAAATTGCCCGACTCCCTGGCAAATTTGCATAAAATCTGATGCCTTGTTTCAGGATTTCGGAACAAGATTTGGAGGGCAGGAAGTTTCCTGAGGGTTAAAAAGTCCAGATCCTACTACTGGCCTCCAGATGTGTGTGTGGGGGGGGTGGGGGTGAGGGGGGTAGGTGAGTGGTGGGAGGGCTGTTAGCAGGATCCTTGGGTATTAAAAGTAAAAGTACCAACACCACAGAATAATTTGTTTGAATAAAATTAGAACTGATTCAAAGTGATGTCAGGAAGCTTTAGTTAATATGTCTCCTGTACGTGGATATTTGCATTGTTACAAATATTCCCTTTAAAAACAATAAATGGTGCCTCAGCGATGCTGCCCACCCGCCCTGGGCCAAAAAGGAGGGATTTTGTGGCAGTCACTGGGACAAAGCTGAGGAGAAGCCCACCTTACCACTCACGTGGGCTTGGGCCCTCTGAATCAGCACTTGCTAGAGATGCCGACTCGGGCCCCATCCAAACCAGCCAGGTGGGTTTAACAAGGCACCTGCATTTAACAAGGCACCCTGTTCTTGTGCGCCAAGACATTTGCTAAATGTGTCCTCAAATCTGGGGAGTTGGGGGTGTGGGGGTGGTGGTGGAGAGGAGCATGCAGGTGACTCTCTAATCTCTAGCCACCCTATAGGTAAGAAGCTTTGGCTCCTGTTGGTTTAAGGGTTTATGACTCAGGTGAGGGCCAGAGTTGTGGGACCCTGAATGGACCAGCAAGTTGTAAAGTGAACTAGTGAGTAAAGGCTGAGCAAAGATCGTTTCACACGGCAGGGGTACTGTGAATTTGACTGAAAAGATCAGATTAGCAAGAGGGAAACAGAAGTTTACTAGTACACATGGGAGTGTCCAGTCCTGAGTGACCCACAGGGTGCTTAGACGGCTTTCAGAACAGCTTAACCAAAACCAGCGCCTTGCCCGAGTTAAGACGTGGTGGTGGAACAGGAGCCTGAGTTTCCAGGGTGTGGTAGCGGGCAGTGCGGTGTGGGGCAAATAACCGGACAGCAGCTGGTTTCTTACGCTGGGAAGGGTCCAGCGCTGTCTCCACCGAGAGCTGCCATCCTTCTGGCCGAGAGTCGGGGAGGGAAGTGTCTCTGCAAATCACATCTTGTTTTAGGCCACGTAGGAGGAGGCGAGAGCTTTGTAGTATCAGTTTTTCCCTGTAACTCAAACATAATCTCTATGCCCAAGTGGCAAGTGTGCAGGTGACATGTTATGACAGGTGCTGCCCTTCGGGGGCCAAAGGCTTCAGGGGCTGGGTTCTGTGACCTGCAGGCCAGCAAGTGGGGAGAGGCCCGGCCACCCTGCAGGGAGGCCCGCAAGCAGCAGGCGTCGGGGGAGATGCTCGGACTGAGGCCAGTGCCTGACACTTTGCTTCAAGGGACAGAGACCTCTGAGTCTTTTGTGGGGCATCAGCGTTTGCCAGCCCCTCTATGAGAACCCCTCCCCATGTGGGACACGGGAGTGAGCCTGGGGTGTCACTGCACGGGGCGGTTCACGGTGAATTACTCAGGTCCTGTCTGCCATTAGCTGACATAACCTGGGGCTGCCTTCACTTCTGCTTTTCTGGCTGTATTTTAAAGGCATTTTTAAATGCTCTTTTTTTTTTTTTTTGAGCGTATGCACTCTTCAGAAATTAAATTTAGACTGTGTGATTTTATTACCCTTTTTATTTAATTTATCCTAACGGTTGCATTCAAGCTGTGAACCAGCTGTTGACTTTGAAAAAACATTGTTCAATTTGAAGGGTGCATTTTAAAACTTAATGTAATGGCTGTAAGTAATCACTACAGCAATTACGCTTGGCACTGAGCATCACACGGCCATGGCGGGGAGAATGCACCGGTGGGCAGAGGGGTGTTTTGGGCAAGAGTCAGGCATGCAGATTTGGGGGAGGGCTGGACAGGGGCGTGCCCAGGGACCTGCTGGCCCCTACAAACATGCAAACAGGTCTCCTACCTGGGGCTCGCTGGGACCCAGAGCCAGGGCAGCAGCGTTTGCTCAGCTGAGCTGGAGACCTGGGCACTTCCTAACCCTGCTGTGCCCTCTGCAGCCACCAGTCTCACCTGTCCCTGCCCTTCCCCCTGGACAGAGGAATATTACAGCTTCCAAGTTCAGTTTGGAGTTTGGGACTCAACTTGGACATAACTTTTTGCTGGTCCCTTTCTACTAGTTTGCAGTCTTCGCTCCCTTTGTCTTCATCCGTTGTAGCACAGGCGGGTGTGGATTCTTCTTCCCTCACCCCCCACCCCTTGGGGGGGGGCTCGCTTGTCCCACTCAGCAGTGCAGTACGGGTCTCGGGATCCTGGGTGTGAAGCCGGTTGTGGACGGTGTTTGAACAGTGGGACGTCAGAAATGCAGAGCCAGCTGAGCCTCGCAGTGAGTCCTCCTGCTGCCCCAGGCCCCCCGGCCTGCTGAGGCAGGAGACTGCGGCCACAGTGGTCCGCTTTTGGACCCAGAACCCACGCGCCAGCCCATGAGCCAAGACTTTAGACCATTCGACCCCAGGGAGCCAGCCCAGGAAACCTGTGGGATCCTGAGCTAAGCAGAGCAGCGTTGTTCTGAGACCGGCAGTTTGGGCAGTTTGATTCGCCGTCCGGTAGACTGCAGCGAAGTCATCACTGGCGAGTGCTTGGCGGGTGCCTGTCCCTGCCTGGCACTGCCCGTGGCTGTGGAGCCGCCGCCCACCTGCTCCCAGCGCCCTGCGGCCGCTCCCCTGGCGGGGGCGTCCCTCCGGTGCCCCATGCTCCCCTGCTGACTGCCGGTCTCAGGCCAAGGCGCCTCTGTCACCCTGAGATGGGCAGTGGGCTTGGGCACCAGACCAACTGCTCTACCACCTGTTCTAGTCATGAGCATGCAGGGTGGGCTCGGACTGCCTGGAGTCCAGCCCCACCTGTGTGACTTCAGGGCCTGGACACAACCTTACTAAGCCCACTTTCCCAAACTATAAAAATGTGCCCCATTCACGGGTGACTTGGTGATGGGAAACCTGCGGGGATTACAATTGAGATGGAAAAAAAAAATGTACAAAATGATGTAAAAATAAACCGTTGTAAAAAAAAAATCGCATCTTGTGTAGAGATTGCCTGAATAAGTAATAAAAGTGAGTTGCCTGCATAAAAAAAAAAAAAAGAAAAGAAAAGAAAGAAACTATGACCCTTAGGCCATTCAGAACCTACACTATTAGAAAAAAAAATGTGCCCCATTCCTAATGTCTTCAGTATCAAAAGAGATTTTGGTAAAAACGAGGATGAGAAAAGATCAATGCGTTTTAAGGACTTTATTCTGGGCCTCACTCATGGAACGTGTAAGTGGCGAATATTTGTGTTTGCTGCCAGTTTTTGCTGACCAGTGAGCTCGGGTGAGCGTGAGGCTGAGGCCAGCTTTCTGCCTCCCGCACTGAGGGCGGGCACTGAGGGCATGTCTGTCTCCTGTGTTTCCTGAGCATAACTTTGCTGCCATGTCGGCGTGGCCACGCTCCTTTCCACTTTCTGAGCTTCTCCTCTCCCACCGTGGTTTCCTCACATTTAAAAGGGAGGGTCTGAGAATGGCAGTCTTTGGTGGGTGATGTCTGTCAGTGCCAGGTGGGGGCTCATCAGTGCGAAGTGGCGCGATTGATTAATGATGTCTGCAGTGTAGGTCAGGTGGGGGCTCATCAGTGCCAAGTGGCCGATTGATTAGTGATGTCTGCAGTGTAGGTCAGGTGGGGGGTGCAGCGTATTTGCTGACTCAGACTAGTGGTTTCTTAGGGCGTGTCCTGGGGAT
The DNA here is from genome assembly GCF_000260355.1 of Condylura cristata. Taxonomy (NCBI): domain Eukaryota; kingdom Metazoa; phylum Chordata; class Mammalia; order Eulipotyphla; family Talpidae; genus Condylura; species Condylura cristata. Next base: position 6,383,271 of record NW_004567133.1, read on the forward strand.
ACAAAGACTCAGTCCGTTTGTGGATTTCTGACCTGACAAGTCTATACCTCACCTTTAATGTTGGGGTGCTTCTGCGTAGAACTCAGGGTGGGGGACGACTTTATTCGTTTTAACATTCTCGGGAGCTAGCAAGGAGTGTCCACTCTTAAATGGCCGGAAGACTCAGACAGCCCTGGTGTTGCCACACACACGCTGTGGACCATGCTGAGTCGTCACTGTCTGTGAAGCACCCTACTTCCCTGCCAGGTAGGGTATGGGTAGGGTCACGTGGTCAGTTCTGACCAGTGGGTTGTGAGCAGACATGAAGCCCCTCAGAGGTCCTTTCTTTCTGCTGTGATGTCTGACGAACATGCTCCATTCACTGACCTGAGTGAGGCTGGGGGCTCTGATGGGGATCAGTGTGCGACGGCTGGACATGTTCCCCGAGAGCACGGAGGTGGGTGGAAGGAAGCAGAGTTGGGTTCCACAAGGCACTCTGAGGTGGGGTGGTCTTCAGAGAGGTCCCATGGAGGGCCGCTACTCTGAGCACTATGTCCCCACGACCCCCACTTATGGGGTGTGCGCTTTCAGGAAGGGGCTGTCATCTGAAGGCGCTCAGCAGATGAGAGAAGCTCCCAGAGGAGGACAGTAGCGAAGCTGAGGGCAGCACTCCCAGGAGCAGGGTCAGGACCCCAAGCCACTGTCCCTGCCGGGAAGGGCAGCGTGTAAACTGCCCAGTCACTATTGCTGCAGCATGGATGACCCCTGGTCTAAGTGGAGTCAGGTGTCCCCCGCCCCACACTCTCCTTTCTAACAAATGGGCCAGAGAGGGCTGTAAAGGCTAATGCCCTGAGCAGTAGCCCATGGCCGTGGGGCAGGCAGGGATAGAAGCTTTAATGTGAAATAAAGAGGCCTGTAGTTGAGGCCTGAGGGGCAGAGGGTGGTGAGGAGAGCGGGTCATGTGACCAGTCTGCACCACCCCCACACCCCTTGACTGGGATTCCCAGTGCCCAGCGCCTGCCCTTGAATTGCTTCAGCCTGTTCCTGAGGAATCGTATGGGTGTCTCATGAAATGGTTGTGTGGCTGGAACGTGATGCATTTAATAAATGATTAAAGCCCTGTCAGAAAGGGACCCGTTAAGTAAATTACACTTCTGCCATCACTGTTTAAAATTATGAGACAGATTTACACATACTGTTATGACATATTGTCCAATAAATATTAAGTGGGAAAAGCAAGATGGCGAAAAAGCACAGTGTATCCACTTGAAGGGAGGAGAGAAGTCGGGGGATGGCGCCGTGTGTGCTTGTCCAGCGACCCTCTCCAGATGGGACACCCCTCAGATAGTCACAGTGGTCCCCCTTGGGTATGGAAATGGGAACAGGGCATCTGAGTTGGTGGGGAAATGACCTTTCAGCTAGATGCCATCTGACACTGCTTCCGATGTTTTCAGCTACTCTCCGAGGTGCCTCTCTGTGAATAGCAGCAGCAGCTAAAACCAAACCCCCCAGGTGATTTAGATGGCCCTCGGGTAGGGGAGCAACCCCTGTGGTCCGTGACACCGTCTGGGTAAAGTGCAGCTTCAGCCTGAGTTTATGAAGATCCCGCTCACTTCACGTTATTTATGAGGCATTGGAGTGAGGCTCTCGTACCCTGCAGGCAGGACTGACTGGGGAAACAGCAGAGGTTGAGTCTTTCTGGAAATTGCTTGCCCATAACAAGGACAAAAGGCAGCCCCCGTCGTTATTCAGGCCCGTCCTGCGGAGGAGGGCGGCATGGGGCAGGGTGGCATTGGGCGGCGCTTAGACCAAGGAGGCGTGAGGGCTTGCCTGCCTGCCCTCTGCCTCAGTTCTCAGTCCTGCTAAGCGTTAGGCCCCCCGTAGTTGCCATGGAACCCCAACTATGCTGTCTCCACTGGCTTCCTGGGGTGCCTGATCTTCTGGCCTCCTGGGGTAAGGGATTGGGTGGCGGAGGTCGCAGGACTCAGGGCAGCTACAGCTCTACGATCACTCCCCGGCCAGCTGCTGTCCCCCGACCCTCCTGTGCTGGGCTCAGGTGTCAGCCATTTGTCCCCCTGCTTCCTCCCCCACACCTCCCCCACCCTCCTAAGGCTCCATTCCTTCAGGAGGGTCTCACCCCTAGGCGAGGGGCACAGAACAGTCTCGTGGGCCTCTGGTGCAGAGTGTCCAGGGACTGGCTGTCACTGCCTACCCAGGACGCTGGCCGAGGCTCCCTTGGGGATTCAGGACATGTCTGGAGCGGTGACCTCCAGCCCGGGCTGGCTGTGCAGGGTGCTGCCCACAAGCGGGGCACTGTGGCCTGTGCTGGGGTGTTGGCAGGTCTTGTCAAGGCAGCTGGCGCATTCAGTGCCTCAAGGCAGGGCCGACCCCATTTCCTCCCCTGGAAAAGCTGAGTGACACTTCCTGAGCTGAGTGTGAACGCACCGCAGGGCCGCTCACCTTCGGGAGGTCTGACTTACTTGCATCTGGACACAGATTTCTGAAGAAGGACTGTCCCCCAGGTGCGCCCTCAGCTGGGACTTCCATCTGGGCACGCACCGGCCGTTCCTTCTCCAGACCAGCCGGGGCAGGTGCTGTGCTGAGCTGGGCACTGGGCTGGGAAGGACAAATGAGACGCTGCAGGGAGAATGACCCTTGCTGAGTGCAGAGTCTGCACCGGGTGGCGCTGGGGGCCTGGACACGTTCTTGGGTTGAAACTCGGATGCCTCTTGTGGCTTTAAGTGTCTGAGGAGTCAGCCAGCTGGACCTTTGGCTACTCAGATGACAGACAGTGGACAGCCTGCAGATCCTGGTGGTCACAATGCAATTCCGTCTGGCCCGCTGTCTTCCTTTGCCCCTTGGCCACCAGTTCGGGCCAGCTGCCATTGGGTGTGCAGTTCGGGGTCTATCTGACCTGTGAAGGCTGTGTAGGAATTCAGGTTGGCACACAGAACCCGCCGGGCAAGATCAGTGTGACTTTGAGCTTGTCTTGGCCCTTTCCTGGACTCAGTGGTCCTAGCGGACTAAGCATAGCCGATTTTCTCCCTTCCCATTCTTTTAAACTCAGTGACCTTCAGGCGCTTCAGGGCTCTTGGGTGTGAGTAGATCCCCAAATAGGAAAAGGAGCATGTGAATTTATCACCTTAATTATGTAGACCTGAGCTGGAAGGACGAGCCGGAAGCACTCAGGCAGAACCACATTTCAGATGGACACTGTAAGTTTAATTATTTTCCGTTTTCTGGCTAGGAGATGAGGTGAGTAACCCCCGATCGACTCTCCCAGTGGAAGTGGAGAGCCTGCAGCCTCAGCCTCACCCAGCAGGAACCTCCTCATTTGCATGCATCAGAAACCAGTTTTGGGAATTTCATTAATCACAGTTTACATGCTAATAGCCCTTGAAATATTTTTATGGGTAAATAATGGCTATTCCCTGCTGTGGGGGGAAATCCTTTGGGCCCCGTGTTTGCTTATTACTTATTTCCCATTGAGGGGGTAGGCGGTGGGGGTGACACTGGCTTCTGGGCTTGAGGAGCAAGGTGTGGTTTTCATGCCATGGGTGAAGACTAGGGAAAGCAAGCCCACAGTGGGGCAGCTGAGATGCCCATCCCCAAAGTCACCACTTCTAAGCCTTCTGGTTATAACATGACCATTATCACGCCACCATCACTGCCGTTATCACTACTGAAAGCCTGTGTTATCACCATCACCACTGCGGCATCACCTCCAGATCACTCCTTTCCTCACACCACCACCACGTCACCCCCTAAACTACCTTTATCACCACCACCACCACCACCATTACCACTTCTTTTTTCTTTTAAAGATTTATTTATTT
>NW_004567133.1:6388140-6388750 GCF_000260355.1 Condylura cristata
GTAATGTCTGTATCTGGGGCATGTGGCTTCCCGCCATTGCCAGGGCCTGGCACTGTAAACAAATCCTGGCACTTTTGCTGGGAGGCTCCTGCTGAAATATTGCCCTAAATAAATAAAAGGGAAATTGGATATTGGAAAATAACTTCAAATTACATTTGAATTCTTGGGGAATTACATCTTACATCTGTGTCTGGGGCACACGAGCTCACCATGAATAATATGTCTGGAGTCATCCAGGGACGATGGCAGCAGGGGCACTGGGAGGTGGGGAGAGGGTGGGGGGAGAGGATGGGTGTTCCCCCGGGTGGAGAGGCATAAAACAGAGGGGGCTTCTTACGGGACACTCAGGGAAGGGGGGCCACGTGCAAATCCTAGTATGCTTTCTTTCTTTTTTTTTTTTTTTTAAAGATTTATTTATTTGTACATACAGAACGGGGGTACAGGCCAGAGGCTCAGGAGCGCGATCTGGTTTCACCAAAGACAGAGTGGGGAGCAGAACAGGCAGATCAACGAAGTGGTCTTTTGCAAACCAGAACGTTACCCATTTTCAAGTTATGTCGCTGCAAGTTGAGTGTGCTTTGCTTGTAGATCACCAGTGTGAGAGGGCTCT
>NW_004567133.1:6388850-6428465 GCF_000260355.1 Condylura cristata
GGTCAGGAGAGGTCTGCCGCACCATGTGGTCACTTCCGGGGCAGGCGGGAATTGAACTTATGCTGATGTGGCTTAAGCTTCTTAGTGCTGTGCTTTAACCTGCTGCGCCACCAGGGAGGGCACCCAAGTATACTTTCTTAAAAAATGACTTATTTATGCATAGAGAACTGGGGTACAAGCCAGAGGCGCAGAGACAATTAAAGGATTCACCAGGGACAGAGTGGGGGAGCAGAACAAGCAGACTGAGGGAGTACACTGCTGAGGGGAGCAGCGGGCGGGTCAGGAGAGGTCTGCGGTGCCATGTGGGTCATCTCCAGGGCTGGGGATTGAACTTGCAGTGAAGCTGCTGTGCTTTAACCCGCTGCGCCCCAGGAGGGCCCTATTATATTTTGGATATGCCCACTGTACCTGCCAGAGAAGGGGTCTCCTTGATAGGAAAGTCACTGGGTCCATCAGAAGGTCGGCTTCCCTGCAGACGGCAGGGGGCGCTGACATGATCAGGCCCCTACGATGCTCCAAGTGCCTCACAAACAGGCAGTGTCGTCACCAGCTTTGGCAACAGGGACCACGGCACACATGCTGGCTTTGTCATCGTCTCTGTGGACAGACACTCAGGGTCGTAGAGTTCGGTCTCCCGACTTGGATCCTGAAGTGCTTTGGAGAGGGAGTGCTGTCTGTCTTAACAGTGGTGTTCAGGCACCAGTCTGACTTGGGTTCAGACCTCTGTTCTGTTGCATCCTTGTGTGCTTGTACTTTTCTCCTGAAGGCTCAGTTTCTGCATCTGTAAGATGGGGATGATAACCATAGCTACCATGTCTCTAAGAGATATGGCAAGGATCACATTGTGCTAATGAATGGTATTACTTAGTGCAACTTCACTCATGGAATGGTAATTAATAGTCTCGCTACCTGCAAAGAAGTGTAACAGGATGTTAAAACCAATTAGGCAGCAAGGTAAGATAGATGTGCAATTTCAAAGGGAGGTTCACTGTACACGACTTTCAGATGAACTAGTTGAAATATGTACCACATCTCTCAACCCCCTTCTGTTTCAGAAATAGAAGAGTTGAGAATGATGAAGACAGCAGAAAGATATCTTTACCAAAAGTTGTACTGAGAGCCTGCCTCTCCCTCTTGCAGGGAATAAAGGTTGTCTTCTCTCTTCCTCTTAAATCTAGAGATGGGTGTGCAGAGTACAGCTTGAAGACAATGTGTAGGGTGTTAGTCAACAGGGTGCATGCAGGCTTTGCTGCAGTGACGAATAAGCCCAGGCATTTCAGAAGCTTAACATAATGAAGATTAACTTCCTGCTCAGGTTGAATTCCGGTGTGGCTCAGACTGTCCATCTTATAGTCATGCTGTGGGGAACACAGGGTGGGAAGTTGGGTGGTGGAAGCATCTGGCTTTTAACCACATTAGTCCAGAAGGGATGCTTGGCAATGACATTCACGTCATTGGCAAAGACAGTGGCACTGAGGAGGCCACAGGTTGGCGCATTGGAAGGCCAGAGTCACATATGGTCAGGAGAGAGTGGACATGAGGCCAGGGGGAGGTCATGGGGTTCTTACTATCAGCCACTGCTGGGCACCTGGGGGTGGGAAGTGACTGATGGAAATTTAGCAGAAGACGATTTATAGACATGGGTGGGCTTCCAGGACATTAATGAGGGGACAAAACATGTTGGGACCAGCAGCACTGGGGACTTCATGGGTCCCCCTACCCCCATTTCTCACGGGGCCAAGGAGGAGCAATTAGGGGAAGCCAGAGGGAGTGATGACTTGGACACCCACCTGCAGCTTTCATCAGGGGTCCTGGCCTCTGTCGCCCCGTCACACACAGAAGCTGGAGGCTAACACCACCCCTACCTCTGTCCTCCCAGCCCTGTCCCATCTGCTGCTGGCATTTTCTATTGCTTGAACCCCCCCCCCCAGAAGCCAGAACGCAAAGGTTGATGTGGTTGCTTCAGGTTAGCTCTGAGGGGCTACTCCGGGAGCAGAAGGCCAGAGAGTGGTGGCTGTGGCTGCTTGTTCTGAGTTCCAAGAACACCCGCTGAGGTGCCAGCCAGGGGAGTGGTCTACCAGGGCTGGAATTGGCCTTTGAGGTGCTCGGGAGGGTGGGGGGGGGGGGTGGGAGAGCTGTCCGGTTCCAGGTGACAATGAGGGTGGCTGGGACTGGAGAGGGAGGGGAGCAAATTAGCTCAGGGCTAATTTGAAATGGACAAGGATGACAGGTGGACTGGACATGGGGAGGGGTCAGCAGAGTGATGGAACAGAGGGGGAGGATGATATTGGGTGACTCAGTTGCGGTCTCACTGGAAGCTTGGCTGTGTTTGTATAGAGTAGCTATGTGCTGCTGTCAGACGGAATCTTCACCTTTCAGACTTGACTCCTCTGCTCACCCTCGCCCCTTCTTCATGGGCAAGGGGGTTTGGATAACATCCTCAGCATGCCTCTATGTGGCAGGTTTTTTTTTTTTAAAGATTTATTTATTTGTGCATACAGAACTGGGGTACAGGCCAGAGGCTCAGGGGCGGTGAGAGGTTTCACCAAAGACAGAGTGGGGAGCAGAACAGGCAGATCAACGAAGTACACTGCTGAGGGGAGCAGCGGGCGGGTCAGGAGAGGTCTGCCACGCCATGTGGTCACCTCCGGGGCAGGCGGGAATCGAACTCATGCGGAAGTGGCTTTAGCTTCTTAGTGCAGTGCTTTAACCCGCTGTGCCACCAGGGAGGGCCGTGGCAGGTGTTTTTTAAGAAAAATATAAACAAGAATCACATGTCAGAGAGGTTAGGCCATCTGCCAAGGCCACACAGCAAATGAGTGCAGATGGGAATTTTTTTTTTTTAAGATTTATTTATTTATGCACACACAACTGGGCTACAGGCCAGAGGTGCAGGGGTGGTGAGAGGATTGATTCACCAAAGACAGAGTGGGGAGCAGAACACGCAGATTGATGAAGTACCCTGCTGAGGGAGCAGTGAGTGGGTCTGGAGAGGTCCTGCAGAGCCATGTGGGTCACCTCCGGGGTCGGGGATTGAATTTGCACTGAAGAGGCGGTGACTTGCTTGCAGTGCTGTGCTTTAATCCGTTGTGCCGCCAGGGGGTCCCCCTGTGCAGGTGGGGATTTGAGCCGGGTCTGTCTGATGCAAGAACACCCCGTGCAGGAGGACTAGGATGGGGGTCTCTTCCTTACAGGTCAACTGCAAGCTGGTGCTCTTGAGGCCCAGTGAGCTCTGACCCAAAGACAGGCTGAGGGTACAGGTTTGTGCGAGTGTCCAGGCCGCTTCATGGCCAGCTGGGGCTGCAGCCACTGGGCAGAGCAACAGCCCCAGGAGAGGCTTTACATTTTTTTATGCTTACACCATTGGGGGGGACAAGAGAACTAGCTTCTCTAGGGGTCATTCATTCCTTTATTCATTCTTTACTTCAAAAACTCATCCTGAATTCCAGGCTCTGGCTAAGTAGGTCCCTTATTTGAAATGGACACCCAGCCAAGGGGGCCTTGCTTCACTAAGTTTGTAGACCCCAGGAAATGGAGGCTCACAGTAGGGAAATGACATGCTCAAAGTAACACACCCACTCTCCTTCACCTGAATAAGAGTCACTGTTCCGCCCTCCCTGGTGGCGCAGCAGGTCAGGACCCAGCACAGCAAGGAGGCAGGCAGCAGCGCTTCAGCAGAAGAGTTCGCTCTCCAGCCTGGAGGTGGCCCCGTGGCGGGGCAGACCTCTCCTGTCTCCCCTGCCCCCCTCAGCAGTGTGCTTCATCAGTCTGCCTGTTCTGCTCCCTACTGTTTCCGGTGAATCCTCTCACTGCCCCCGCACCGCTGGCCTGTACCCCAGTTCTGTGTACATAAATAAATAAATCTTTAAAAAAGGAATCATTGTTCTAAGGGACAGCCAGCCTCTGGAGAGGCCCCGGCAGGGCAGAGCAGCTGTTTTCCAAGGGAGCAGAGGAGACTCTTCTTTTGGTTCACACAAGGATGCCCGGCCAGGCTGTCTTTCAAATCTGGGCTCCCCTTAGGTAGACGTGTGGTAAGGTGGAGTTAGTGGTGGCATCTGTCCAAGAGACAGTGGAGCCTGGCGGAGGGCTGGTGGGGCTGAGGCATACAGGTGACTCAGCCGAGTTGGGGCGAGAGCTCCGGTCACCAGGACGCCAGCGGATCCCTGCACCTCCTTCCTCGGCCAAGTACGGGCCGTCTGTGCTCCCCGGCCGGCCGGCCGGAGAGGCTGCTCGCAAGGACAGGCCCGGTCCCCGAGCTGCGAAGGTGTCATTGTAAAGTCGCCTTCCAGTAAGAGTGACAGCAACAGTGGCTCCGCCCCAGCCGCCGTTCAGCGCGTCACCTTACTCCATTGAGTTTTCAGTCCTTATTAGGACACAAAATCCTCAGTGGCGACCCTCCCCAACAGCGCCGCCGCCCCGACTTTCCGAGGTCTGTCTAGCAGCGGCCGCTGGGCTGCAGCAAAGAGCTGCACTCACTGCTTCAAACATGACTCTTAAAAAAAAAAAACACTTTTCTTGGATAGCTGCCTGCGGCAGACAGTTTAAATTAACTTAAACCATTTCCTTCTTCCACCCCCACCTCGTTATCCTTTTTCACCGAGGAGAGAAAAGAAAATCTCTTTAGGAAAAAGCTGCTGGGGACGCTTCTTTTCCCTCCAGCCAGACCAAGTGATGCTCAAGTTTGCAGCCGGCGCGCCGCGGCGGGAGCTGGAGACTGGCAGTTAGGGCCGGTTGCCAGGGAACGCGCGTTTGGCGGCGCGGCGCGCGGGGTGCGGATCCCCGCGGGGTCCCGCCGCCGACTCAACTGCAGTGCCGCGCGCCGCCGCTAGGGCGCAGCAAGCACCTGCGGATGCCGAGCACGTCGGTCGGCGGCGGGGTGAGCAGCCGCCAGCTACCGGGACGACCCCGCTGGGTCCCGGCGGCAGCAGCGAGGGGAGCCGCTTCTCGTCCTCCGCCCCGGCTGCCTTTGGTGCCGCAGGGTCAGAACTCGCCAGGGCGGCAGCTCAACGCCCCTCTCCTCTCTCGTAGTCCATTAATTTACCACCCTTTCTTCCTTCATCTCTTCCACCCCAGCACACCACGGTCCCCTCCTCTCTCTTCCCTTACCCTCTTCTGCACCCCACTTTTCCTCTCGCGGTGGGCTGTTTTCTTGTCTGTGCTCCACGCGTGGGAGCTTCCTGATTCCTCTCTGCTCGTGGCTTACCTGACGCACGCCTACTCATGTCCATCCGTCCGTCCATCATCCATCCTTTCCTTCCCCTTCTTCACCTCTCCTCTCTAGATTCTTCCTCCCCTTCCTTCCTCCCTTTTGGATTCGGTTGAGTTAACGAACTGCAAATCCCCCCACCAGTTAACCTTCTCTGGGAGTTAGGAACTTTTCTGCCTTGCCCTTTCCATCTCTGTGCGGCGGGGACCCCAGGACCAGTGTCCCCACGCCACGGGCGTGGGCCCAGCGAGGATTCTCCAGGTCGGGCACCCAGCACACCCCAGCCTCTAGTTCTCCCCTCCTGCCGCACATTAGAACTCCCCGGGGAGCTTTCTGAACCCCACCCCTTACCTGGGCCCCTCCGGAGCTCCTGGCCCACACGGGTGATTTTCAAAAGGAGAGTAATGGAGAACCAAAGTGGAGATTGTCCCAGGCATGGACTCAGTCTGGTGACTAGTGCCGGGAGACACCTCCGGACCTGGGGACACGGTGGGGTCCAGCTCCGTCCACTTCCCACCACACCCTGTGTCTGAAAAATACCTTAGCACCTGGAGGGTGCCCCCTCCCTTGGATAACCTTCCCTGGCCACTCTCCCAGACTGGCCACATCCCCCCTAATGCACCCCACTTCTGCTCTGGCGGTGGCCTGTTTTCTTGTCTGACCTTTACATGTCAGAGTGTCCTGAGGGCAAAGTTGGGTCTGATTCTGCTCTGCTTGTGGCTGGCCTGACCTGGAGGAGGGGCTGATACTGGGTTATTCACAAAGTTTCTGCTCTAGGACTTGGTTCTGCTGAAGCCAGCAGACAAGTCACCGGCAAATCCCCCAACTTCCCCAGGCCAGAATCAGTGTCTGCTTGGAGGGCCTATTGTGTGCTTCCTGGGTAAGGTGCCTCCTCACCCAAGGGGAATAGCAAGGTCTTTGGGCCCAGGAACATTGTCTAAAAAGAGAAATGTGCTATCCCCAGCTTTTCCTGGATGTAAGATGAAGTCAGGGTCTCTACTCGTGTCTGTCTTCCCCACCCACATGCTTTGTCTGACATGCAAGCGTCAATTTTTTCATAAGAGGTAGTTGCTACTATTAACGGTTTGGTGAATTGCATACCCCAAAATGGAGATGCCACCTTTTGGTGGAAAACAGAGAGCTCTGGCGACATGGGCCCCATCCCTGGCCCACTAGTCTAGAATGGGGTACCACCTTCGTGCCAGACAGGATGTGAGCCTCTTTGTTCTCACAGATGCCTGGCCCAAGTCCCTCACTGATGCTCGCCACTGTTCATGCTCATTTGAGGCAGGGAGGTCTGCGGAGACTGTTTTATGGCTGAGGAAACTGAGGCCGAAGAGAGGGCTGTGTGCTTGGCTTGGTCACACAGTGAGCAATTTGGAGGTGCTGGGATCAGGACTCTGTCAGATAACAGAGACACAGGGGATCAGTGATTAGTGCTGATGGGGGTCTCTTTTGAGGCAAGACTTGAATGAGGAGGGGTCTGAACATCATGAGGAAAACTGGCCTGTTTCACTGGAGAAGGGTGGCCTCGGCGGGTGCATTTGGGGCAAGAATATTTGCTTCCCAGGTGGGAAAGGTGTTCTGGGTGACTTTGGCAGGTCACAGTACATCATGACTAGTGTTCAGGGAACACTTGCTGGGTACCAGGCACAACGCCAAGTGTGCACTTGATTCATCCACAATAGCCCTGAGCAGTCAGCACGGCCACAGTTCTTTTCACAGGGACTCAGAGAGGTTCAGCAACTTGCTTCAGGTCCTTGTGCTTGACTTTACTATCGGCAGGACTGTTTTGTTTTTGTTTTCGTTTTTTTCCCCCTCTACCCTGAAAGCCCTCATCGCAGCCCCTTGTAGTTGGGCGGAGACATAGGACCCATTCTGGCCAGTGGAATGTGGGTAGGGTGATGGATGCCTCTCTGGGCTGAAACAGGGAGAAGCGCTTCTGTAACTTTAGAGACTCCCTCCTCACACCCTCACCAGAGTCTCCCGGGAGGTGGTTGAGTCTTGGTTGATCTGGTTGGACCTAGACTTTAAGTCAGGTAGTACATGGAGCATAGCTGCCCTGTCAAGCCCCCCGATCTTGAACATATTTGCATAAAGCAGACTTTTATGTGATACACTGTGGAGATTTTGGGATTGTTTGTTACTGCAGCAGGTCCTGTCCTCTACATCACACAGCAGGGAGTGGAGTGGCTGGGATTTGAACCTTTCTGACTCTTATTTATTACATTGGAGGCAGAATCAGGGAAGGGGGGTTGTAAATGTCATTGATTCAAAGATACGCATTTCCCCCCATCCACACACAGATTGTAGCATTTCTGAAGTCAGCTGCACCTCACCATTGTTGGCTTGGTGACTGTGTGAAATAGTTATTATTGCCTGATGCTTTTTGGCAAAAGTGAAAGAAAAAGTGCCAGCCCCAGAGCTTGAGGGATGAGAGTCTACTTGAAATGAGCTCTGGGACTGCAGTGGGATGCTTCTGTCATCAGTGTGGCCTCATCTATACTCCTGATGTCCCAGATAATGATGTTTTATGAAAGACACCAAATTAATGAGTCTGAGTTGAAAAGATACTCAGAGTCAAACTCTGAATGTGAAGATTAATTTGCTGTTATTTTCCATTTTATAATATTGATATTATAAAACATGATAGTGATACCCAATAGAAATTTATATTGAAGTAAGTTTACGCCCTTTCAAAATATTTGAAACAAACATACAGAATGATAATAAAACATTGCCTTTGATTTGGTCTGGTTTGATTGGCAGTGTTTTTTTTTTTTCCCTTGCCATACATAAATACCCTAAAATTGACATCATTTTACATTTGCGGAAATGCTGTCCCTGTGGATTTTGGATGGCAGAATTTACTACCACCACCAGCTGTCTAGTTGGGGAGTGAGGTCGAGACCCCTGGCACAGCCCACCAGGGTGAGGATCTGCTACTCCCTTGGCTGGCCATTTTCAGGGGCCCCTTCTGTGCCTGGGAAATCTGGTTTTGATTTTCTTCTCTCTAGATTTTCTTTTTGACATCTCCTGGTTTATGGCAGCTCAGTGGAACTGACATTGTTCAGGATAAACGCAGGCTCCACGGAGGGGATGAGGAATCCTCAGAATATAATAAAGAGAAAGAGAGAGCACTCCCCAGGCCCCTTCCAGGGAAATCAAGTGAAATTTCTGGAATGAAGATGAAGTCAGCTGGTATCTCTTTCTGTCTATCTTCCTTAGTGTCAGGAGCCGGAATTGTGGCTGTGGCTCCCACAGCAGCTGCGAGTGGAGACACTTGGGGGGTACAGCTGAAAAGGAGAGGGAGAAGGCCTGTTTACTCCACTCCTCCCCTTCCATACTGGCTCAGTTTTGTGCCCTGCCCCCACTCTTCCCTGACCACCTTCATCAGGGAAGACTGTGTAAAGCTGCAGAATCCTCCATGCCTCCTCCCCATCTTAGTGGCCACAGGTTTCTTTCTCCCGCATCCCCTGTGTCCTTTATAGACTCCTCCTCTCTCGGGGACCCTGGTAGACAGAGCCTTCATCATCTGAGGCACCCCAAGTTGCTCACCAATCATGGCTAACACAAGTCATGTACCACAGCTAACTTTACACTTGATCTTAGCCAAAAGGCCCAAATTTGTTGATACTCTTAACAAATTTTAAATGGTCACTGCATTAATGTTTACTAGGGGTACAGTTCTTAGAAAAGCTCTCCTTTACATATGAAGGAAAGATTAAGACTTTACTTATTCACAACAGCTTAAGAAAATATAAAACTCGTGATTTTTGTTAAGTTTTTGCTTGCTCCAGGTATAATCCCAGCAAATAGAATCCTGTTCCAATAGGGCTGTTGATCTTATACGAAGAGGAAGAAACACCATAGTTCTCTCTCTATGCACCATGGAGGAAAGACCATGTGAGGGGAACTTCATAGCAATGTGCCACCAATAGATTTAGCTAGTGATTCACTGAGCAAATGGAAACAGTTGCAGGGAAGTTGAACTGAGTAACAGCAGAATACACCTATCAAGGCAAAAGTGACAAAAGTATAATGTGTTGGCATGGAGGCATTGGGAGATGACTGTTGAGTCTATTATTGAGAGACCTCAAACACATGAACTGTCTCCTATGTCGCCTACTGTTGCCTGCTCTGTCACTTGCAAAGGAGATGAGTCCTTCTTAGAAGAACATTGAGGGGTCCACCTGGAGCTCCTCTGAGTCCTTCATAGCAGCATACTTAAGGGATACATGCGTTTACAGGCACGGCTGGCTCAGCCCCCGGACACACTGCCTGCGTGAACTTTGCCATTTGTAGCACATCCTGCTTGAAGTCTTCCCTCCCCACTTTTCAGTTAAATATTAAATAAGAAACTGATTTTCTGTCTCTTTGTGACAGGCACACTCAGCTTGCCTGATTCAACACAGTAGTCATGTCCAGCTCACTGATTCTACCAGTACTTGTGTCTGTGCACTTGAGACCTCCAGTTGCTTTCTCCAGAGCCGTGCTGTGCAATATGGCCGCCACTACCACATATGATTATGCACATTTAATTTCACTGAAATGAAAAAAAGAATCAACAGTTCAGTAACTCAGTAGATAAGGACTTACCTTCAGTGAACTTTGAATTTAGCTACTCTATCTCCAAGTAGAGTCACATTTTTGTTGCTGAGTAGTATTCCTTGACGTGGATGTACCACCGTTTGTTTAACCAGTCACTTGGCGAAGGACATCTGCGTTGTCTGACTGTTATGAATGAAGTTGCTGTGAACATTTGGGTGCAGGAGTTTATGGGAATGTAAGTTTTCATTTCTGTAGGATAAATACCCAGGAACTAATTTTTGCTTCTGTAGGATAACTGCTGGGTCATCTGGTGGTGGCATATTTCTTTTATAAGAAACTATCAAGATGTTTTCCGGGGTGGCTATATCATATTATATTCCCACCAGTCAGTGGAGATCTAGTTTCTCCATGTCCTCACCAGCATTGATTTTGCCACAAAGTTTAATTTTAGGCATTTAGGCAGGTATATAGTCTCATGGTTTACAATTACATTTCCCTAATGGCTAATGATGTTGAACATCTTTTCATGTGCTTGTTTGCCATCTTCTTTGGTGGAATATCTGTTCATGTCTTTGGGCATTTTCTAATTGGATTATTTTTTAATTGTTGGTTTTGATAATCCTTTATTCATTCTAAATACTAGTTCTTTGTTGCATATGTGTTTTGCAAATATTTTCCTCCCATCTGTAGCTTGTATTTTTATTTTTTGACAGAACATTTAACAGAGAAGAACATTTTTAGGATGTCCAATTTATCATTTTTCATGATGATGCCTTTTGTGGGAAGTCTACAAATTCTGTCTGGTCCTAGACCCTGAAGTTTTTTGTCCTATATTACCCTCTAGATATGTTATGGTTTTATGTCTTATATTTAACTTTATTATCCACTCTGAGTTAATTCTGCTAGAATATAAGACATGTATGTCAAAGCTATTTATTTATTTTGCCAATGAATGTCTAGTAGCTCCAGTACCATTTGGCGAAAGTGTTTCCTCCATCCTTAGCCATTCTAGAGAGCATATAGGTTGTTTTGCCAACGTCTGTCTTTTAACTGATATATTTCGACTTTATATTTAATATAAATACTGATGTTGGGACGTAAGTTTGTCTTTTTATTTTTGTTCTATGTTTGTACCCTTTTTTTTTTCATTTCTCTTTTTTTTCCTGTAGGTTACTTGAACAAGTATTTAAATTCAATTTTGATTAATCTCTAGTGCTTTGGAGTGTATTTCTTTGTATGACCATTTTAGTGGGTACACTGGAT
Source organism: Condylura cristata (assembly GCF_000260355.1). NCBI lineage: Eukaryota > Metazoa > Chordata > Mammalia > Eulipotyphla > Talpidae > Condylura > Condylura cristata. The sequence continues at coordinate 6,399,871 of NW_004567133.1, forward strand.
ATACATCATTTTAAGTAGTCTACTGATGTCATTAATTTACAAATTCAAGTGAGGTGTAGAAATCTTTCCTCCATTTGTATATCTTTACACCCTCACTCCCTTTGCAATATAATTGTCTTGAATATTTCTTATACATACATTGAGAAACATCAGAGAGCAGGACAAATCTAAATAAGAATCAAACAATGTATCAACAAATCAAACATAATTTAGAAAACTTGAGAGGAAAAACATACTGTATCTCTACTCTGTTATGACCCTTTTTTCATTCCTAATTTTGTAAATTTACTTCTTTTGTTTGTTTTCTGCTTAGAGAATTTCCTTTAGCCATTCTTTTAAAGTAGACCTGCTCGTGGCAAATTCTTTTAGTTTTGCTTTATCTGGAATGTCTTGGTTTCCCTTCAGCCTTGAAGGGCTCATGGTTTGGATGTGAAATTTTGGACAGACAGTTCTTATAGCACTTGAAAACTATTGTGTTACTTCCTTGTAGCATTTGTGACTTCTCAGGAGAAAGCCATAGTTATTTGAATTGCTGTTTCTTTACTTTCCAGATTCTTTCTTTTTCTTTAGCTTTCAGAATTGGAATATGAGTTTGATATGAGTTTCTTTGGTTTTATCCTGTTAGGGTATATTGAGTTTCTTGAATTTTTAGACTCCCAGCTGCTGGGCTCACCGGGAATGTACCCTCCCTGGACAGCTGTGGTCAATGACTTCCTGATATGGGGGTACAAAGCCTGGTCACTTTGCCTCAGTTTAGGGCAACTCTTGAGTGCCTCCAATTCCAGAGCTCAGCCTAGGATGGGCAGTGTCTCCCTCCACTGAATCCGTTCCTCCTTGCTTCCTTTCATTGCACCTCCCAGGCCTCCCACCCCCCTCACAGACCTGTCTCAGAATCAGTCCCTAGGTGACCTAGTCTAGGAAAGTGGGGTGCCATCATGTCTGATTACTCTATTTGCAAGAGCCCTGGCAATTTATATGTGACCCATCCAAGACCATGTCCACCTTCCTTCCCCAAATCTTTCCTGCCTATGGCCTCCTCACCCCAGGAAGGACATGATCACCTCCCTACCCATTATCTAAACTAGAAATATGGGGGTGGCCCTGAGCTGCCTTTTCATTGGCTAATGTAGGTCCTGCCCTTCACTCCACCAACTCCCCATCTCTACTCCCAGTGGTGCAGCCATCCCTATCAACAGTCTTGCCCTCTGATTTGTTTTTCATAGACTGAATAGGTTCCTAAAACACAACTCAAGTTTCTCTTCTGTTTCATAGACTGGGAGGTGTGTGTGTGTGTGTGTGTGTGTGTGTGTGTACAAATATCTTCCTCCCTCCATCCCCTCCTCACCTCCAGTTTTTTTCAGTTTCAGTTAGAGATGAATATGCTTGATAGGTGGTTATGTAGTTAATCCTGTATTTCTATGTGTTATGGCAATAAGTTTTTTCTCTTTTTACTGTGAAATTACTTACATATAGTAAAAGGGCGTAAATCTTAAGTGTTCAACTTGATGAGTTTTTTTTTTTTATAATTACAAACAGGAAGATGAAACAGAAGACTTATAATGCCCCAGAAGGGCCTCCATCAAAACTGATATTTCCAAGGATAACCCACATTATGGTCTCTACAACCATGATATGTTTGTATGTAAACAGAATCGTACATGCTCTTATGTGTGGCTATTTTGGCTAACTGCTATGCTTGTGAGATCTGTCTATATTGTCAGTCCTGGTGGGTGGTCATTTGTTTTCATGGCCGTGTAATATTCCACCAGATGACTATCCACAATTTATATATTCATTTTACTGTTTTAGGTATTTGGGTTGTTTCCAGTTTGGGGATGCTGTGACTGATAGAAGCCACTACCCCAACTTCCAGAATTTTGTCCCTTGCATTCTTCCCTCCAGCAGTGTCTTGCGAGTGACATAATTTGCTCCCAGGAAGTTCTTTCTCATATGCAACTAAGATCTCGGGTGACACATTGTGTCAAGGTGGAGTCATATATAGACTTGAGTCTGAGTTCTGTCCTCATTTATGAGATGTGGAACTGTGGGCAAAGATCAGATCTGTAAAATGAGAATGATAAATCTTACCCTGTGAAGTTTTGTAAGAATAAAATAAGTAAAAATAAAGTGCTCAACCTCACATTTGGCACCTAAGAGACCAGTACATAATAATTATTTTTTTCCTGTTATTAATGTCTTTTGTCCTGGGAGTTCTTGGTATCAGGGGACGTTTAAGTACCTTCAAGTACCCATGGGACTTGATGCTCTGGGTCCCCTGCTGCTGCTTCTGCTGCTTACCATACCCCAGTCCGTTTGTAATGGCTCATCAGCAAGTCAAGCTTCTCTCTGGGAATTTCAGGGCAGGATCACTAGTGATGAGGCCCTGGCTTGTTGCTAGATGCAGAGAAAACAAATATTGTTTTAGAAGCATTAATAATTGAGAGGTTTTCAGCAGAGAATCGGCCAGCATTAGGGGAATTGAAAATTAAGAGTAAGACACTACCTCAAGCAGATTTCCTGATGAATAAATCATGGGCCAATGCCCATGAAGACGTAGAAGAGAAAATATCTTCTGTGCATGTCCCCCTCCCACCCCACCCCAGACACCTCATCTTTTCCTGACCCCTTGGTGGGGAAGGAGCATCTGGGGAAGTAAATAAGAGCCAGCAACACAGAGTTCTGATCAACAGTAGCATCATAGTTCTGCCAGCATGTTGCTGCGTGGTCAACGCTAAATTCTGTCCCTCTCTGAATAGGCGTGCTGCTGCCTTTCAGCTATGATCCTCTGACATCTGAGTGAGGGAGGAACTTCATTCCTGGGAAAGCTATATCCAAAGGGATTGTAGGGTGGGAATCTACCCCATGCTCTCATTTTCCTCCTTCTTTCCTTCAGTACACATTCACTGAGTGCCTAATCTCCAGTAAACTCTGGGGACATTGTCCCCACACAGAAGGAAACTCAAGGAAATGGATACTTGCAATCCAGTGTGACTCAGATAAAGATGGAACAAAGGGCAAGCACGTGAGCATGCCCTCAGTGGACACACCTGAGCCTGCCGGTGCTGGAGGTGGCCTGATGGGCTGAGCTGACGCCAGTCTTCAGCCCTTCTCTTCCTCCTCCTGCTTCCTCACTCCATTTCTCCTTGCAACAGTCTTTCAGAGAACACGTACCTCAGCCTCTGCCTTTTAGGGACCCGAGTTACGACACTCTACTCCCACCCTCAGAACATCCCTGACCTAGAAAGAAACAGAGTTTCCAGAGTTAGTCTTTTCCCTGCAGGATTTGAGGTGGGCAGAGAGGAGAGATCAGAATCGTGACCCCCAGAGCAGAGTGTAAGGTGTGAAGCATGAAGATAACCTCTTTCCAGGGCAGGAGGCCAAGGGAGAGCTCCCGAAGAAAGGCCCATGGCCGAGTCCCTCCCACTTCTGGCTGCCCTCTCTGAGGCTGAGCCTTTTTGAAGTCTGGGGGCTGTTTTGGCCTGCTGGATGGTCAGCATTTGTAAGCAGCTCTCTCCCCAGCCCAGTTAATAATTCAGGAGCTGGTGCCTGCAGCCAACCCATCACTCCAACCCTGCTGCACCCTGATGCAGGGCTAGTGGACAGGAAATAAAAAACATCACCATGCCAGCATGAAAAATTCTCCTCCCTTCAAGTGCATGCTGCGTCTGGGGTGTCTGGGGTGGAAGAGAGCCCAGACGTTTTTGCTGGGCTAACAGTAAGGGAGAAGGGTGGAGTGGCCCTGGGATTCAGGCACCCTGAGCCATATTTAACTTATGGCTCCTGAGCTGCTTTGGTTTTTGGGAGTGGGGTGTACCTGTTGGAATGCTAGCTTTTGCAGATCCAGCTGTCTTCCTTAGATTCTTTACTGCTTGCCCACACACCACCCATCCATCCACCCACCCACCCACCCACCCATCTTCATCCATCCATCCATCTTGGCAGTCGCTGATGCCCCTGGCATGGACAGGAGTGGTGAGGACCTGAGGGGTGGGTTGGGCAGTGGCACTCTGCCTCAGAGGAGGCAGATCCTGCAGAGGGTGGCGCTACCATTCTTGCTTGAGACAAGAAGCAGCTGGTGGTGTGGGAGGGTTTCAGAGGAAGTGACAGGAGTTGAGGTAGGAAAACTTAGTCACTTTTCCATACCCTTGTGGGAGTGGCTTCAGGACCCTTGCGTGTGTCTGAGGATGCTGTTCCCGCCTATAAAATGACAGTATTTGCACATCCTCCCTTCGTTTTTCTCCATCATCTCTAGGATATTTGAATAGCTGAGATGGTGTGCAGACTGTGTAAATGTTACACTGTACTGTGCAGGGAGCAATGACAGGACTCAAGGCCCCCCACCTTCAGAGCAGATGTGACCATCGCAGGCCTAACTGCATCCAGGGGAGCGGCCCCCGAGGCTGGGCGCTGGTGGCTGCGGACCTGTGGACACAGAGGCTATCTCGGCTGTGTGCGGGGAGCCTTGAAATGCCATCTTGAATCCTTTGGGCTTGGGAAAATTCAGTTTTTCAGCATTCAAAGAGTATGAGCAGCTTTTGTTTAGGAAGATTGCTTCGTTCTCCCAAAGCTGAAGCTCTTGTGTGCGTGGGCCTGATGCTCCCCCACGTGTTCTCCTTCACCCTCACTTCTATTTTTTTAAAATTATTTTTAACCCAATTCCTTTTTTTCTTCTTAAGATTTATTTATTTATTTATGCATACAGAACTGGGGTACAGGCCAGAGATGTGGAGGGTGAGAGGATTCACCAGGGACAGGGCGGGGAACAGAACAGGCAGACTGCCAAAGTACACTGCTGAGGGGAGCAGCGGGCGGGTCAGGAGAGGTCTGCTGCACCATGTGGTCACCTCCGGGGCAGGCGGGGATGGAACTCATGCGGAAGTGGCCTAAGCTTCTTAGTGCTGCGCTTTAACCTGCTGCGCCACGAGGGAGGGCCGCCCTCACTTCTGTTTTTAAAAGGAAGTTGAATTTGAGACTGCCATTGAGAAATCAGGTGATTTCACAGGGGATCCTGGCTTCTCTTTGGTTGGGGGTGTAGTTTGCCAGTTTGCCAAATTCTATCCACTCTTACCTCCCGGTCCTGCCAGGGTGTCGGTTTTGACACAGTTTGAAAGGGGATCAGAAGTGGTAGAGATCAGGGCCTCTCTCCTGCTGAGTCCTGAACACCCCCCATGTCCCATCAGGTGCTGCAGGTGGCCTGGGCATTGGCACATTTTCAGTGTCCCCTGGGTGGTTCTGGTGTGCAGCCAGGGCTTGAAACCACCGCCTGGGGTGGGGGGGTAATGGAGGCCCCGTGGGGATGGGAGTGTTTGGGGACCGCTGGGCCATACAGCTGAGGGTGCCAGCGTGATTCATGGGGTCCTAGCGCACTCAAACACCTGGGGCAAGGTGATACATCTGCTGAGAAGGGGCATGGGAGAAGGAGTTGGTTGGGGAAGGGGGCTGCTGAGCCCCGGCCCTGCTGTGTCCGAGCATCTCCAGTGTTCAGCCCTTCAGCTTGCGTTCAGCAACTGTGCCGCTGTGACCTCGTTCTGGTGCAGCAAGGCAGGGAGGAAGGGCAGTGATGGGGTAGGGGTGAAGCAGCCAAGCTCACCCCAGGGCCCACCTGCAGAGAGGGGCTCACTGGGGCAGGGATGGGGACCCTTCTCCTATCTGCCTGGATTGTGGGTGCTTGGGCTCTGCCTGGAAGAAAGTGGGAGAGGATATACTCAGTAGGGTCAACATGCTGAAAAAGAGGGGGTCCACCGTCGAGACCGGGTGTGCCCATCAGCCATGGGCTGGGCCACTTACCCCACCCCAAACCTCAGAACCACTTGCTGAACTGTCTTGACTCAAGCAGATGCTCCGGCTCCCTCTGTGGAGGAGGCAGGGACCACAGTGTCACTGCGAGACCAGGACAGGGTGACAGTAGACACTGGGTCCCCTGACACGGCAGGTTCCTTACACGTGTTTCTTATGACCCATGAAGCCATCCTGTGTGTGACACGGGCTGTTGTTTCCACCCACCGGATGAGAAAACCGAGGCTGGGCAAGTTGGAGGATGTCGCCCCAGCGACCAGGTTAGACCCAGAATGTCCGTAGCTAAGCCCGACTCTCAACATGGCTTGACCGTACTTGTGCCGCTGTCCCCCAGATGCACCCCAAAAACACACACGGGCTCTGCATGTCCAGCCTCTCCTGACACCTTTATTGTCTTTGGTGCTCCTCAGCTTTCCTTCTGCTACCCAGGGGATGCTTTGGACCGTCCTGCCGCTGCCTGTGAGCACGCTCCCTGCCCAGCCTGCGTGGTCAGCCTGGGGAGGGACGTGGTTGTCCCGAGAGGGGGCAGGGCAGCAGCCTCAGTCCACACACCTAGGGGATGCTCACCGAATGGCCCGGAGCCCCCCGTTATGGCCGCCTGACGCGCCCCGTTAACCACCTTCCATGCCTCGCCGCAGGAAGCCCTGTCCAGTCGTCTCAGCCAGGATGATTTCTGGCCACCCCCCCCGGCCTCGCCACCGCCTCTGAGAGCCACGGAGACACTGGCGCCACAGAAGCACCTGCCCCTGGAAGGTTCTGGGCAGGGGCCGCCCAGGACAGTCTTCCGAACGAAAGCCTCACGTGGTCTCGCCCTGCCCTTTGGGGATGGGGTTCCTTGACCGGGGGGGGGGCGTCACGAGTCCTCTCTAGGCGCCAGGCTCGGGGACCCAGGGGCCGTGCTCCCTCCAGCTGGCTTCCACGAGGACAGTCCCAGTCGGTGCTCGTGTCTCCCGAGCTCACCATGTTGGTGTGTGGGGTCGATGGTGTTCTCTCCAGGTGGTTTCTTCGCAGCAGGTTCAAACTTTGGACAGGTCTCTGCACGTGGCGCTGGCGACTGGTCACAGCTGCGCGTCGGCACAGGTGATGCCATCATGATGGTTCTCAGTGCAGGCGGTTTTGCAGCAGATGGATCCTGTCTGGGGCTCATCACCGGGGCTCCCAGTACGCATGGTTTTGGCCCCCTGGCTTGAGGGATCGTGGTAACAGCTCTTCCAGCCCCGGGGTGTGGATGCGGATGGTGGACCCCCGTGCAGGTGAGGTGCGTTATCCGTGGCTCTTGCCACCTGTGACTGCTGATGGCCGTGGCTGTCTGTCCTTCGATGGCACGGACAGTCAGGGTGTGCCTTACCCAGGCCCTTCCTGCCTATTGTGGCCACTGCCTCTCTAGGTGAGGTGTGGCTTTGCTGGGTCCTCATGCCTGTATTTCAAGGACCCAGTGGCCACTGGGTGTCCTGGTCAGTGCACCTGCACCTGGGCGGGCTGCTCCTCCTTGGCCGCCTGGTCGCTAGGCTGCCCGCTGCCTGCCGCCTTGTCCTCCTGGAGGCTGGTGCTACTCTTCAGCCCACTCTGTGCATTGCCGTCCACCCGGATGTTCTGGGTGCTGCTGGCGTGGCTGGAGGGCAGGCTGCCCATGGAACTGACCTGGTAGGTCAGTGCGCTGCTGCCCAGGCTGATGAAACTGAGGCTGGTCAGGCTGCTGGCCCCGCTGTCGTCACGGCTGCTGGGCAAGCTGGTCTCGCTTTTCCCCTCCAGGCTGCTGGGTGCTGTGGGTGCCGCTGTCCGACTGGCTGGGTGAGTGGGTGGCACACAGCTGGCGGGTCTGGGGGCTGCTGGTGTGGGTCTTGTGCTTCCTGCTCAGACGCACTGTTTGGCCTGTGCTCACCAGGCTGACCTTGCTGTTCTCCTCATCCCCCTCGTACCCGCTGCTCAGCTGGCTGATGTCACTGCATTTGTCCAGCCCGGAGGGCAGCAGGCTGGTCAAGGTGCTCTTGCTGCTGCACGGGACTCCTGGACTGCTGCTGGGAACTCTCAGGGACTCCTGGGTCTCTCTGGCATCATGGTGCAGGCCTGTGGGTGGGGGGGGCTCTAAGCAGAGTGACCGGAGCCTTGGGTCTTGGCCCTGAGCGTTCCAAGAAGAGGACTCCCTTTGGTTATCCTGGAGGAAAGTGGGGGGCACCTGAATTGGTTTCTCCAGGAAGAGGGGGCCCTGGAGGCCTCTGAATGTTGAGTGTGGCTGCTGGGGAGAGGAGGCTCAATGTATAGGTGCCCTTGAAAAATGCAGTGTCCTGATTGGCTAGCCCAGTTGTCATGGGGATGGGGCTTGTGAGGCGGGACGTGGGTGGGGTGGGGGGACAATGCTGTCCAGGTCCCAGTGGGTGGGGCTGGGAGTTGGCAGAAAGGGGGGGTCCATAGGCAGCAGGAGGTGGAACCGGTTTCTGAGGGGGCCCACAGCCTCCCCTTTGCCACTCAGGAGACCTGGATTGGGGTCCCGGTGGGGCCCCCAGGAGCTGTGTTTCTCTGGTACCTCCCTTCACCTACTGAGCCTCACGCAGGGTCTTGGCCTCTGCCCCTCCCGCCCCTGCCCTCCCCCCAGCCCTCACCCATCAGGGTCTCTGGGGAAGCCTTCCTGGGCCTGCCCGAGAAAGCTCCTGTTACCCGTTATGTCCCTTCCTCACTTGCGTGCCTTGTGGCATTAGTTACAATTTGTGCTTGCTGAACTGTGTGCTTCCATGTGGCCAGTTCCCGCTGCGGGAATGTCAGTTTCGCGAGGACGGCGACTTAGATTCCTTCCCCGCTGTGCCCCGCGTCCAGCATAGTGCCAGCACCCAGTAGGTGCTTTGCAGATGTCTTGATCCAATATTTAGTGAGCAGCAGGAGGTGTGGGCACACCCCCTGGGGTGCTCTCTACAAACACGTATAGATTTTCAGAATCTAGGCTCTCCCTGTTGGCACATGTTAGGACCCCCCCACCCCAACAGGGAGTCTGGAGCCCCCTCCCTGAGGCGCCAAGTTGATGGGTCTGGGCGAGGCTCTGCGTGGGAGAGCTTGGAGTGTCTGCTTTTTTGTAGGTGATTTATGACCCCGATTATAAGCAAGGATACCAGCGTGGCACTTACCAGCGACACTTAATAGATGCTCATTTAGGGACTGACCGAATTAAGAATTTCATTAACTCCAAAAGGGTTGATAGGTGGGTTTTAGGATTTTGGGAATTCACTGAAATTGTGGGCAAATTTGCAATGAGCTAAGTATACACTTTTCCCCCTAAGGAAGGAGTCACAGCTTTCAAATTCTCGGGGGTGTCTGTGAGCCTCAAAGATTCAAGAAGCATGTCAGTGCAACTCCTGCCTTAGCATCTGGAGACGAAGGAGAGTCTGAAGAGGGTTGGCTGGCTCTGTGTGGGGTGAAGGGCTGGGGGACAGGCATGCGTTGCCGGGAGCGAGCCCACTGTCACTGTCATCTTGATTGTGAATCCCTCTCCCCTGCCTGGGGCCCCTGAGCTCTTACACGCAGAGGCAGCTTGCGATAAATATGGTCCTTCTGGTGGGGAAAGGCTGCCTGACTTCCTATCCCCACGGCCCTACATTGCCCACTGGGAACAGGGAGGGGAGGGCGAGAGCCTGTGGCTTAATGGAGATGCTGGAGGACAAGGCGGGGACAAGGTTTGGCTAGGGGCTGGCAGGAGAGAGGAAGGGCCAGAACCAGCGAGGCAGGCTCCGGCTCAGACTAGCTCAGTGCCCGCCTAGGGTAAATGAACTAATTAGGCTTTTCCACCACTATCCTCTGCGGGGATCCCCTGTGGCCTTGACTGTGTTAACACAGAAGGCGTGTGGGTATGAGGAAGGGGTAGTCATTGCCGGCTCTGGCCATCCTTGCGGTCAGGGGCATGTGCCTGGCCATTGCTGAGTCCCCAGGGCCCAGGAGAGGCTCTGGTACCCACGCTTTGTGGGATGAGTGAAGGGAAAGCACGCAGCAATGCCTGGCACTAGTATTCTGCTTGATATAAGCCTCCTTTGTTTGTGGGCAAGTCAGACTTGCTCATTTTGGGGGTTGGGGGTGGTTCTGGGAGAAATCTTACCGGGGAGCTGAGTCTGGAAACTGAAAGATGCACATTGGCTGGGATTCTGTTGGCGGGGTGGGGAGCAGAGGAAATTTGGAACAGTTCTGGCTTAGGAAGTCTGTGAACAGATGGGGAAACTGAGGCTGAGCAGAAAGAGGCATTCTTAAGCTGCGTGGCTGGTAAGCAGCAGAGCTGGGATCTGGTCTGGGTCTTGCGCCTCCCAGTCTGGCCTCATTCTGAGGGGGGCACCCAGAATGACATGTTTGCAGGGCAGAGGTTCTTCAGGGCCACCAAACAAGACCGTTATAGAGCTTGAGGGAGAGGCGCCGTGGCGGGGTGGTGGGAGGTCCGTAGGAGCTGGGCGCTCAGAGAGGTGGGTGGGGCATGGTGGGGGACGGCAGGGCTTTCGCACCCAGGCACCCTAGAGATGTGCACCGGCACCTGGGCCCCAGACCCTTGCTGCGGTCCCCATGTGCAAAGGGAGCCATGCTGTCAACCTGCCTGGGCTTTTGGGGTGTGGGGAGGAAGGACCCCCAAAACCTAGGGGAGAAACCACTGCCCGGGGACGGGGTGAGCCAGTCCCCAGACAGGCCCTGCTGGCTCTACCTTCTGCCTCCCCCAGGCCCACCGCCTGCTGGGGGCGTCCTGGAGCGTGAGTTCACACCCCTGGGGTCGCCCTTTCCTGGAAAGGGGCCTCCCCAGAAGGACGAGCGGCCTTTTCAGCATTTTATTCCTCCCTGTCCACAGAGAGGAGGAATTATTGGCAGAAAATGAGGATGTAACTCCGCAGGAGCCCAGCACCTTTTGGGGGGCACTGAGCGTGGAGGCTTGGACGCCGTCCAGCACGTTGGCTCCTTCTTTATGGTCTAGGACTACAGTTCATCTGTTTAATTCAAACGAGGTGACATAATATCTTTCATTTGGACTTATTACCGGCTCGGCGGTGATTCGGCTCCCAGCATTCTCCGGGCAGGACATTCTGTCATTACTGCACATTTTCTCTCTCTGGCCAAATTGAAAGTCCGCGGGTAGGGCTGCAGCTGGGAACGGAGAGATCAACAGAGAATAGGTCACATTGGGTATTAAGGGATGAAAATGAATTCATTCTTCCCTCCGTTGAATAAGCAGCTGCACTTGGGTCTCTGTGATCCATGAAATAGGCTGTCAGGAAAACAGGAAATGGGCCACGTTTGAACTTCACCCCTGGTGCCTGCACTGTCGCCTTGGGGACTGCTGCTGCCCCCCTGGGTAGGGGTGGGGGGAGGGAGGGGCGCTCTTGTGGGGGGAGGGGCACGCCTGCCTGGCGCCTGGTGTCCTGAGCCCTGGGAGGAGGGAGCAGCCTCCTGACGAACCCCATTTGCAGATGAGGACAACGAGGCTCAGAAAGTCCTGGACACTTGCTCAGGGCCAGGTCGTCACAGATCAGGCTTCCACCGGGCTGCGGCATTTTCTGGGAAGCTGACCTGGAACACCTCGAGGCAGCACTGTCCGCTGGGCAAGCTGTGCAGCGCAGCTTCTGGTGTGAGAACCCCTGTCTGGGGTGGTGGGAGGGCGCCCCAGGGGTGAGCTCTGGGATTCACACAGGCTCCCTGCGGGGTGGTGACTACACTGCGTGGCCTCACTTATGAAAACACTCTATTTTTGCTCCTCAGCCCCGTGTGAGGATGAAGCCTGAGCAGGGCCCGGCCTGAGACTTGGTGCAGGTGGGTGGGGGCTGGGACGATTCCTGGGGTCTGACCCCGGATTCCCTGTTGTTTCTCCCAAACAAGGGGTAGGAAGTCTGGGCTGGGGAGGGGCTCAGACGCATGTGCCTGACTATTCCCAGACCTCAGAGCCAGGGCCGGGTGATGTGAGCGGGTCCTCCATCAGCCAGCTCAACGGTCTACTTAAAATTTTGATGTTGTGTTCACCATGGGCATTTTTGTGTTCATTTGTATTTTTTCACAATGTCGTATTAAGCTGTGAGCGATGCTGATCCCTAAGTTCTTTGTTGTTGGCTTGAGTTCTGCCCAAGGTGAGTTCCCTCATTGCTTGGCCCTGCCCAGCCCTACCAACCCTGCCCATCACCAGCCTCCCTGCAGACCTGGGCCTGAGTGGTGCCCCACTGTGAGCCGGGACTCTCTGGACTCTCCTGGAGTCCCAGGCAAGAGCCTCGGGCAGTGGGACCCAGACTCTTGGCTGTGTGAAGGAAGCTAAAACCCCAACAGGGCTGCTTCTATTTGGCTCCATAATTGGGGGACATCTAAGCATTTCTGCTAGAGGGGAGCCAAGCGGGAAAAGGTGTGTCCTCACAGGGAACCAGTTAGAACACAAATCTCTGAAACTGCCTGATGGGAAGAAGGATTGCAAGAAATTGGCCCGGCACTGAAAATCTACACAGAGTTTCGTGCCAGTGGAGACCACCAGGCCTTTCCCTCTCCTGGAGGCTTTTTGCATTTAAGAGTCACATCAGGTTGTCCTGACAATTGTTAGCTTAATGAGAGCTGGCTGCGCAGAGCCACCAATCCCGCTCTGAGGTGGAGCTCACCTTGGCTGAGCGGGCTGCGCTCTGCTGGGACACTTCTGATGCTCCACGTCAATGAAATATCAGACCCTGCCTCTACCTTTGGCTTTATTTCTCTCCAAAGCCGAGGTTTCATCGAGATGCAGTCTTGCAATTAAGGTGGGGGTGAGGAATAACCTCCTGTATAATTTAAAATGGTAAAATTATCGATACCTTTTCCGGCCTCAGCTTTAAATCTTCGCCACCGACGACTCCCCTATTAACGGGCCTAATTAAATCCATTTTTCAGGACGTCTTTGGCAAATCCCATTTTAGCAAAACTCTAGGAAGTTCAACTTGATTTGTCTTTGTTCCCCAGAGCTCTCCTGTGAAAATGAGGACCTGGTGGGTACTCATCTCTCCTGTCTGATATTTATTAATTCTCTCATCATATATTTATCGAGCACCTACTACATGCACTGGACCAAACTGGGGGATAATGAAATTCCCATCCTCATGGGCAGAGGGCGAGGAGTCACTCATTCATTCAACAAACACATATTGAGTTGTCTAATGAGGGGCTTTCTGTGCCAGGTCCTGGTGTTGCAGTAGTGAGAGACGCCCTCCCCCACTCGCACTCCCCCCTCTCTTCCCCCGCCCCTCCCTGTGAAGGACACCACTCATTTGCGATGGTACAGACAGTTACTATCAAGTGTGGTCAATTCTCCAGTAGAGCTAAGCAGAAGGAGCTGTGGAGACACTGAGGAAAACTCCATGCACAGACTGGGATGCTGGGAAGGTTCCTTGGAGCTGAGTTTTAAGGGAATCACCCATGTGGTGTCACCCCTATGAAGGAGGAACTGCGGAAGGTGTGGCAGAGGTGGGAGGGATGGGCGCGGGCTGCCGGGCGACAAGGTGCGGGCTGAAGTCCAAACCACTGGGTACCCCTGGGGTTGTGCCTCTTGGTTGTGCTCTTCTGAGTCACATGGGGGCCTTGAAGAAATACAAATGCCCACACCTCTGCCCTGGTCTCGTGAGCTATCATTTCGGGGGTGGGGGCAAGGCATTGATTTTTAAAAAGGAACTCTCCAGATAATGCTGTGTTTGGCCAAGTCAAGAGCTACTAGGCTGGTGGATATAGAGCGTGAGTCTGGAACAGTTGAAGGACTAGATGGGAAAGGCCTGGAAAGTGGCTAAGGGATTACACCTTGCCTGGGTGTAACCAGGGAAGGATTGTAAATCGGGGTGGGGAGGGGGCTCATCTTTGCGCTTCAGAAGGAATTAGAGTAGGGGAAGGGTTGGACTGGGGTCTCTGGAGCCAGGGAAACTGGTGAAGATGCTTCTGCAGCAACCTTCGTGGAGATGACGGGGCCTGGGCCAAGGCTCATGACTGTGGAGATGGAAAGGGGAGGTTTAGGGGGCCAGACGACCGGTGAGGCATTGGGTTGCGTCCTGAGGGAAGCAGGGAGGCAGGATAAGGTGACTCCCAGTGGGTGACTTAATCAGAGAGGATTAAGGAGAGAATGATTTGGGTTCAGGAAGTTCGGGGAGAGTTGGTGATAACTGGAGGCGAGAACTGCGACTCTCCAGGTCTGCAGGGAGAGGCTGGTGGTGAGAGCTGGTGGGGCTGAGTTTTAAGGGAGCTGAGGGCCAGGGTAGGCAGTGAGGGACTCCCTGCGGACAAAGTTCAAGGCAGCAACGAAGGAATGTAGGAATGTAGGAATGTATTGCTCACAGTGTAATACAACATTGTGAAAAATACAAATGAACACAAAACACCCATGGTGAACAAAATATCAAAATTGTAGCTAGACAGGACCTTTGAGCTGGTCAGTGTGCCAAGGCTGCTGGGAAGTGGACTGGGACTTCTGATTGGAAGGTGTCACCCAGGGAGAAGGCATAACTCAGGGTGAGGTGGTGGGGCCCTAGACTTCCTAACGGGAAGGGACAGCTGGAGCTCAAGGGGCTGACAAAGAACCTGATGACAAATGGCAGAGAAGTGGGAGAAAACACGCATGTGGGCACACACACGGGCCCACCATGAAGTCAAGGCAGGAGAGAATTCTAAGAGTGGAAACAGGTTGAAGGTTGAGCAGAGGCCACATCAAATGGAAGGACATTCCCTATATTCAGGAAAAGACCGTTTTGAGGAGAAGCTGGGGTGGAAACCAGACCGCAGAGGGTTGCAGAGTGGATGGAAGGGGCGGGTGTGGGGGGTGCACCGGTCCAAGGTAGGAGCTGCAGGCCGGCCGCGTCCAGAGGGCCTGGGTGGAGCAGACTTGAGACAGGATTTGGTGGAAGTAGTTTTGGAGGTGACCCCAGGCATTTCCCATGGTGACATTTTGGGGGTGAAGAAGCGAGATCTAGAAGGTACTCAATACAGGTGTGGTGCCAGCAAGCAAGTGATTGCTTCGGGCAAGCAGAACTTAACCCAGTGGTAGACCTGGTGGATGGTGTGGACCAGGCACTTGAGGCTTACTCTCCGCGAGAGGCAAGGGGGTGGGGGTATGTAGCCACCTGTTGCCACCGTTCTGTGTTTAGGGGTTTTCCTTGGGACTCCAGGTTTTCCTTAGGCATGGAAAAGAGGGGGCATGGGGAAGAGGGAGCGCTAACAGCCAGAGAAAGACCTCAGTTGGAAATTGCATTGAAGCGGGGTGAATAGTAAAGGGTGTAGAAACAGTGTTTTCTGCTGGAGGGAGGGGGGTTTAGCTTTTGCCAGGCTGGAAAGAGTTTGTCTTGACTGAATAGTAAGGATGAGGAAGAGGGAAGGGTGAAGAGTCATTTAAGTGGGAGGGAGAGTAGCCCCAGAAGAAGGGGTGGTAGGCAAGAAAGTAAGGGAGGCGTGGGACGAAATGACAGGTCGTGGCTGCTAAGAAGGAAATTGGGGTTCAAGTTCAAGCAGAAGCGGAGCATGTCATGATTGTGAGTGTGATGGTGGACGGGGAGGGGATGGTTGAGGCAGGGGCTGAAGTTGTGTACTGATCCATTCACCCTGGATGCGTAAGTCCTGAAGGGCTTGGGGGTGGAGGAAATGGAGTCAGCTGCTAAGGTTACTGACAGTATTAAAAGGCACCATGTCCAGCACCCCCCTCTTGGAGTAGCGTGAGCCAAGGATGTGTGTTAACATCCTGGGAGCAGAAGGAGACACAGTGGTTAGAACAGATCAGCCTGGGAGGCATTTCCTTCTTTTAAACTTTTCTCTTTGACATTGAAGAATAACATATCCGTTCAGGCAGGCACCACTGAAAATCCTTGCACATCAATTACACTAAATTTCCCACTAGAAGTCCAGTTCTGTCTCCCACGTGCATGGGCTCCTCATCTCAAGTCACCCTCTCCACCCCTCCCTTTCAGGGGCCACGGTTGGTCTTATAATGCAAAAGTTTATTTTTCTCTCATGGGGTTTACCCATTTGCCTGTTTTCTCTATGTGCTGCAAGGGAGAAGAGTCATATGGCATTTTGTCTTTCTCTCCCTGGCTTACTTCACTAAGCATAATACCTTCTAGGCCATCCACCCATGTTGAAAAACGACAGGAGCTCATCCTTTTTCAAAAACAGCCGGACGGTCATATACTGAGTCTGTGTCCTACGTCTTTATCTGCTCTCGGCGTGGACATGTAGGCTGTTTCTATTTCTTTTTTTTTTTTAACTTATATCTTTTACATCATTGTGTAGTCCCTGTGATATTCTCACTGCCAGTTCACCTGTGCATCATCACCCTCGTCCCCTGGGGCTCTTCTCTCCCCGGTTTTGACCCCTTTTCCTCCTCCTCCCTGGTGTATGGTGGCCTGCTAATTGTATTGTTGTGACCGTGCTTATTATTGTTGTTATTTTTTTCCTGATACCTTATTCTCCTGTTTCTTGGCTATTGTAAATAATGCCACAATAAACGTGGGGTACCTAGATTGCAGAGGCATTTCTAATGGCTGAGTCTGGCTGGAAGCTCTGGAGGGACATTAGCTGAGCTGAAGAGGAGCTTCTAACAGTCTTAAGTCAAGGTTCATGGGGAGACCATGGATGGAAACGGGGGGTCAGGATCCGGTTCTAGTTCAAGTAGGCTGAGATAGACAGTTCAAGCTGAAGGCTGTGGGTAAGGAGAGGGAACAAGGACTCCAACTTCTTGGGGTGGGGGTGGGGTGCAATGGACACAGAGATGGACAAGCTCCGGTGCTGATCTGCCGGCTTCCCCTTCTTCCTTGAAGCTTCTCAGTGAAGCCCACTCTCCAAGGGAGCTGGTTCAAGTCCGGACTCAGAGCCACTGGGCTCCGATCTGCTTAGTCTCTTCCAGCTGTGAACAGTCTTTTCCAGCTTGAACAGTTTCTACCTGGGAGGGTAGTAGAACCCAGGTTCCAGAAGTGTTTTGAGGAAGAAGTTCAGTAGACTGTCATGTCTCTGTTACTCTTGCTCAAAGAATCATACTCATTACTTTAAGATAAAAGCAATGACTTGTGTCCATGAAGTAAGATCACATAGAGCATGAAGGTGTGTTCAGGGGCCCTTGACCCATCAGGAGGCCAGTGAAGCTTCCCTGGGAAGGGGTGTTTGAACTGAGGTCTGCACAGTGAAAAGGAGCTTGGAAGGTAGAAATGGAAATGGAAGCACTCTCGGAGGAGGGAACAGCATGTGCAAAGACCCTGTGGTGGAGGTCGGTGGCCCATGTGAGCAGACAGGGCCATGTGAAGCTGCTGCAGGAGGCAGCCCCCTATGCCCCCACACCCCCAAGGCCTTGTCTTTATCATGCGGCTAGTGAGAAGGAAGAATTTCAGCAGGAGGATAACTTGGCCAGGTGTTTTGGCTGCTGGGTAGAGGCAGAACCAAGGAAACAGCACAGGTTTAGGCGGAGGCTGGGAGGGAGGTTGGGTCTTTACCCACCTGAGGGCTCAACTCAGCCTGGCACCACTAGCTAGAGGTGGCACGAAGACAGGAGAATGAACAGGAGAGATGCTAAGGAAGCAAGGGATGTGGGCTCCAGTGGTGGATGGGTGTGGGGTGAGGGGCTGGTTTTAGGGCGTGGTGTGGGTGAAGGATGAGATCCCCATTTCTGGTTGCGGCAGTCACTTGCACTTTCTAGGGGTCACTCCTCCTTTTTCTCTTCACTGTCTCAGCCCCATTTTTGGAGGGTCACTGTGCTTAGTGCCTGGTCTCTGTCACTAGTTTAAGCCACACACGACAACCCTCCACGCTGAGTGTGAGCGAGAGGGAAGTGTGGGACCCAGGCCGCAGGTGCAGCCTGCGATTACTGGGGAGGTTAATAATGAGGGGAGGGCCCAGCACCCCATCTTGGATCTCTTCAGCAGTTCCCGCCCAGGCTTGGCGTGACGCAGAAGCAGCAGAGGGGACAGTGTCCCGGGGCACCCTCAAGCAGGGGAGCCGAGCTGCAGAAAGAGGGCTCAGGCAACTCTGCTCCAGGGGATGGGAAACCACAGGTGAGGGAGGGAGGGCAGTGCTGAGACTCTTCAGCGCCACGCAGCGCTGGTGGCACAGCCTCCTGGCCAGTCAGCTACCGCGGTGTGAGAAGGCGCTCTGAGCCCAGGGACTCAAGGCTGCTGAGATTCACTGTGTCGTTTGAGTCTACAGTTTGGTTGTTCTGCTGAGCTGGGCCAGGCGTGGCTGACCTTGACCTCACTCATTCATGGCCGGTGGGTTGGCTGGGGGGCTAGGGTGACCTTAGATGGGACCCTGTCTCTGTCCCATGTGGTCTGGGCCTGCAGCAGCCTGACCCAGCGGTCTGGTCCAGGCAGGGAGAAGAGCAGCTGCAAAGATCCTGAGGTGCGGCAAGTCTGGATGTTTGGGGAACAGCAGGGGTGGTCACTGTGGTCAGAGCTGTGAGCCCTGGGAGGAGCAGGATGTGAGTTCAGAGCGGGTGGGGAAGGACATCGCACGCTCCCTGTAGACCACTGGTTTTACTTTTACTTTTAGAGTTGTTTTCTGTGTGTTACCTTGGCAGTGTCTGCTGGCTGCTGTGCCTCAAGGTTTGCCTCTCATCTGGCTGGAGATACAGACTTCACGGGCCCCTCCCTGTGCTGACATTTCCCACATCCTGGACCTTATGAGCAGTACAAGGCAGGGCGGCATCACTGGTGCAGAAATCACACACATTTGCTCCTGAAGCCCCAACCCCGCCCCAGAGTAGAAGGTTCTGGCCTGCAGGCCAAATCTGGCCCACAGTTTTCGTAAATAAAATTTTATTGGAATGCAGTAATGCCCACTGATCTACTTATTGTCCATGGCCGCTTTTATGCAGCAAAGGCAGAGCTGAGTAGCTATGAACGAGACTGTATGGCTCGCACAACCGTAAATATTTATTTTCTGTTCCTTTAGAAAGTTAAATTTTCTGGAACGTAAGGGGAAATGCACTCAGTTCTCTTCTGCTTTGAAGGGTGGGGGAGTTCCGGTCTAGAGTTGCCTGTGGGCACAGGAGGTATGAGTGGGGCTTCTAGCCTTTCTGGTCATCCCTCCCTCCCAGCTGACCTGCCAGGAGACAGTGATGCCTCTGATGTTGGGGTCAGCTTGGACTTTGTAACAAAGCACCATAGACTGGGGGCTTAAGCAAGAGACATTTGTTGCATGGGATTTTGAAAGCTGGAAAGTCGCAACTTGGGGTACCAGCCTAGCCCAGTTTTGGGACTGTCTTTCTGGCTTGCGGGCAGCCACCTTCTCACTGCATCCTCATCAGGGTGATGTGGGGAGAGAGAGAGAAAGGGAGGGGAGGAAAGGAGAGAGAGGGAGGGGAGGGAGGAGAAGGAGAGGGGAGGGGAGAGAGGGGGGGGAGAGGGAGGAGAGACTCCCCGAACTCTGACAGATGAGTGGTGACCTGGAGGTGGGCAGCCCTGGACACCAGTGTAATTCAGGACGTTCTCCCCTTTCTCCCTTAGCAAGTGGGCCTGTGTCTGCTCATCGGACCGCTAAGCTCCGTGTCCATTCCTCCCAGGTGGCAAATCATACACGTGGCCACGAGCCAAGTGAACACACGGGGTCTGCGAAGTGTCTTGGAGAAGTGTCTCTTCTCATTATAACCTCGTCTGAGTCTGATTACTCAGCCCCCCCGCCCCCAACATGCAAGAGAGCAAACCACCTGCACCTCAAAGGCAGGCAGTCTCCTGCTTGCGAAGCAGCTGTGTAGGAATCCAAAGCCCGCAGGAAAACCAGCTTCTTAGCCTCCCCCAATGGCCAGGGAATCAACTGACGATTTAGACTATGGGGGCCTAGCCGCCAGGCCTCCACAGCACGTTCTCAGCAGTCAGAAAGCGATGAAACCCGGGTCCTCCTTGCTTAGGTCACGTCGCGATTCTTGAGGTCAATATATTTTGGAAATCAAAAGACCTTAACCTGTAGATGCAAAGCAGAAGCCCTGTCAAGAATAATTACATTGCGCTGTAACCTCCTCTCTCGCACGTGGGCTGCCGTGTGACCACACCAGCTGAACGCAAGCTTGTGAGTGTCACACAGCAAAGTCTGCCCCGCTGTTTTCTGGGCGCTCACTATGGTTGCCTGATGAGCGCTTTGTCTGCCCTGGGGACGCTCATGCAGTGAACCCTCCCAAAGCCCAGTTCCCAACACCACCACACTAGTGGTAGGGCTTCAACAGAGGGTTTTTTTGGGGGTCACAAACATTGGGTCCTTTACATTTGCTGTCTTTCAGCCTGTTCCCCTCTTAGTACAGGTGGGCGGCAGCAGGGTGGTGAGGTGGTGTTGAGAGCACAGTCTCTGAATTGGGGCACCCCTGGGGGATCCCCAGGCTGGTGGATTGGCTGAGGTCCCTGGGAGGAACCTAAGAATGTCAGTTTTCTTGGGAAAGATCTCATGGCCCCCACCTCTTTGGGCAGCTGCGGGGCCTCAGCGAGCCTGGCTTTGTCCAGGCAGTGACTGGCAAACATTCAGGGCCCCGTTCTGAACTCTTAACTACAGAAAGAATTTCAGGACCTGCTTTTCACCCCTTGCCTGGAAACAGCCAAACTCTGCAAACTAAGTGACTGGAATCACCAAGCTCACACTGAACCTCCATCTCAATAATTCTGCAACTCTGGGCAAGATACCTGATTTCAGAAAAGCAGGAAAGAATCGATATCACTAAGCTTGCAGCCAATAACATCGCAGCTGTGGCAATTTCATCTCCACCGTGTCCACCTGCATCACTAACTGTACCCAACAGGGGGGTGTTGAGCGGTCCGGCTAAGGGAGGCTCGTAAAAATGACCGATGCAGATATTAATGATTTAATCTGCTAACGTGGCACGGCTGCCTCCGAGAACCCTATTCGTCGGTGGCCAGGAACCCATTAGGAGGAGGCTGGGTGAGGAGCGCTCGGGAGAACGGGGTGCGGGGCGAATGAAGATGAATCACGGAGCACAATATTGATTTGCCTCGCCTGGAACGGCCGCGTTCTGTTTGGGAATATGGAGAGCAAATTAATGAATAAATGAGCTGGCGCTGTGGACTGCCCCCACCCACAGCCCTAGCCCTGGTATTTAAGCCACATATGCCAGCAGGCTCTGAGGAAGCAAGGGAGCAGGGCAGCCGTGCTGAGGGGGAGGCGCCAGGCTGAACTTGCCCTGGGAAGGCTTGGGGAACAGTGCTGGGGCCTGGGGCCCCCCAACTCCTGATGGAGTCTTGGCTCCAGCTCCTGCTGGTGGTGGGCCTGGGGCATTGGCAGAAAGGGGGCAGAAAGGTATTAATGGGGCAATTCCTTTAGCTTGCATGTGTCTGTTCTCCCTCATTGCCGTGAGGTACTGGGGAGCTTCTGTGCTTCACATGTCCTGTCCATCATCCAGGATATCAGCAACACCTGACCTTAGTGCACAGTGCTAACATTTGGGAGATTTTCTAACTCCAGCTTCCACAAACACTAAGATATTGTTATGTGTCCATCACGGGTCTGACTGCTTCGGACAGAGCCGTGAACAATCGGAGCCCACCACTTCTTTCCTAGAACATATTGTTGTATCCCCTACACTGTGCCAATGCTCCAGGACCATTTGCTGAAAGGACCATCCTTCCTTTGTTGAATTGCTCTAGGGTCAGTCCTCAGGGCCAGAGGGGTGGGCGGCTCGGCAAGGCTGTTGTACCTTTGTCAGACGTCAGCTGGCCGAGCTTGTGTGTGGTCTTCTGTTCTGTTCCATGGAGCTATATCTGTCCCTGCCAAGATCACACTATCTTGATTGTTATGGCTCCATAGTAAGTGTTAAAACCGGGTGATATGACCCGTTTCACTTTATACTTCTTTTTCAAATTCTAGCTCCTCTATTTTCCATACATTGTGGAATAAGTTTGCTTCTACTTTAAAAACAAACAAACAAAAAACACCTTGTTGGGATTTTGATAGGAATCACACAAAACTTGTATATCAACTGGGAGTAACTGACATCTTTATATGAGTCTTCCCATCCATGAACACAGAATATTTATTTATTTAGATCCTCTTCAAGTTTTTTCATCAGCATTTTGTGGTTTGCAGGATACAATCTATGTAATATTTTGTAGACTTTATACCTAAGTATTTTATTTTTCTGAACAGTTGGAAATGGGAGTTCCTGCCAGTTTCTACTGGCTCATTGCTGATATGTAGAAAAGATCAACAATATACAACTGATCTTTGTGGGTTGACCTTAAATCTTAACAATCCTACTGAATTGACTTTTTAGTTGTAGGAGGGTGTGTGTAGATTCCCGGAGACTTTCTACATAGATACTTGTGCCATCTGTGATTGGGGGCAGTTTTGTTCATTTCTTACCGGTGTGCTGGAATACATTATTGTTATATGAGAGATTCTGTGCCAAAAGCCTGCAGCTGCTAGTCTGGAGGAGACCGTGGCAGCCAGAGGGGCTGCTGTTCCTGGCTACCTGGGAGTGGGAATCCAGATCTTTAGATTATGGAAAGAGATTTTTGATGCGAGACTTTCTGATATTTAGAAGTTGGTTAGCTATTCAAATATTTAAGCACCTTTCAGGCCAAACAAAACACATCTGTGGGCTGGATTGAGTTTGCACCCGTTTGCAGCCTGGCACAAAAGCATTGGCTGTCAACAGAAGCATTGGCTCTTGCTGACTGGCGGCAGCGCCGGGGACGACTGGGCAGAGTATGGCGTTGACGCACCGGGGTGTAGCGGAGGGGCGAGGAGGAAGGCCAAGCTCTATCCAGGGGGTTATCTTTGGGATTCTTGTGGTTTGGAGCCACTGAGTTGGGAGTTTTTGCTTTCTTTCTGGCAGTGATACACCGACGTGAGTGAGCTGATGACAAGGGCTGATGACAAGTGGTCAGTTGGATGGGACAAAATTTGGGAAGGCTTTTGGAAGTGACGAGGTTGTCCAGGGCAAGGCGGGAGATGTCCGGGGGAGGATGAGTGAGCACTGGACAGCTGATTATTGTGCTGTGTCCCCCTTCCCTCTGTTCCTCCCTTCTCTTCACTCATATAACACATATATGTTCCGAGGCTCCTCTGGCACTCATCTCTCTTGCTCCTTACCTGATCCTTTAAGATAGGCATCCTTTCCTGCATCTCACAAAGAGGGGACGAAAGTTTCAGAGTGTTAAGTCACTTCTAGTCCCGGATCAAACACTGCTTTTTATCCCACCTGTACCTTGCTGTGTCGCAGAGGGCGCACGCACACCTCTCAGGTACTCTGACAATCTCTGCTCCCAAGGGCTCCAGCAAGGTCGGGGCATGCAGCAGGAGCAGAGCCAGGGGGCTGTTGAATTCAGGAATCAGGCAGACCATGACCTGAGTTGTCTATAAAATGCCACAAAGCATCAGCAGGAAGATGAGCCAGGACCAAAATCCTCCCATAATCCATCTGCAAAGGGACAAGGAGGAGCCGAGCAGTGCTCTGGGGTATTAAAAATTCCTTATTAAGGTGTGGTGGGTGGCGAAGACATTCGGGGCTAAAGCTCAGGGAGACGCTGTCGGCCTAGACGGATGTCTCTCCAAGGCCCACCGGACGGGCTGGGCAGAATTGCCAGGTCGTGCCTCGTTGCAGCCACACTTGACTCTGCAGCCACTGGGGACCTGGCACTGAGGCTTTCTGGGGCGAGACGCCCCCCCTCAGGCTCCTACTCCTTGTTCTTCTGATTTCAGTTGTAGTCTTCCTGAGTGACTAAGAAAACAGTGGGGACTGAAAGGAGGAGATGGCTCGAGGGACCGTCTATTAATCAGGACTCTGGATTAAAAGTGACAGGCACCCTGACTTTAACTTACAGAAGCAAAAAAAGGGTATTTGTTGTTTTGCACAGCTGAAAACTCCAGGGCAGAGTCTGCCTTTAGGTGTAGCTGGATCTAGAAGCCCAGCCTCGTCTTCAGAATTGGTCTCCGTCTGTCATCGCTGCTGCCCTCTGCATTGGCTTCTTCCTCAGGCTCAGCCCTGGCACCACAGCAGTTTTAGTTCTTGCAGACCCAGGGAAAAGCCCGTAGTTCACTTAGAGGCTTCAACAAAGGTCTTAGGAGTTGAGTTTTGTTGACCTGGCGTAGCCCATGCTCCTGCATCTGCACGAGCAGGGCATGGAATGAGCTCACTGGCCAGACCTGAATCATGTACTCCATGGACTTGGTGGGGGACGAGTGGGGTCACCCCCACTGAACCACAGGAGCTGGGAGAGGAGGAGGAGGAATTTCCCTGAAGGGAAATTCTTGGAAGCAGATACCGCAGGGTGTTGGTGTATCTTTGGGAGTTATCAAGTGCCCCTGAAGGAAACGCAAGTAGGACACAGCTCTTCTCTCCTGGACTTCATGGGACTGTCCTCGGAGTCTCGGGAGGGACTAGGAAGCTGATGTTTGGTGATATGACTGCCACAGGCCTTTCTGCTGTGCATTGGAGTTTAGTTTTCATGCTCTCTGAGGACAGGTTTTCTTTGTCTCTCTGCTCACATCATTGCCGCACAGATTTTGAGCCCCGTCTCTATCCATGCAGCAAGCCCTCCTTGGCTAGTGTTGAATCCTGATCCCAAGAGATTTGCATGTTGTCGTGGGGTTGTTCAGCGCCTGGTTCCCCTCATCTAAGATCAGCCCCTTTGGGCAGTGCCATCCCCCTCCCCCACTCTGAGTCCCTGCCTGTGCCCTTCCCCACCCCCATAGCTCCAGGAATGAGCCTGTCTGTGTTCCTGGCAGGGTCACCGGCATGTCCTGGCCCCTGACCACTGTGGCTTTCCCCAAATGTCATTCATGTGACCGTGTTAAGGTTCTAACCCTGGGGGCTTTTGCTGGGACTTTTGGAGGAAACACTTTCTCTTTGTGCTGAGTTGCATTGATTCACCTAGAGCCGAGGGAGGCAGCCTGCAGGAACCTTGGAAAGCAACTTGGCAACAGACAAATGAAGTCAGCGGGGTGGAGATACTTAAGTAGAGTCTCAGTTCCATTTTCTTGAGCATCTCGATCCAAGTACGCCTGGAGCTCTCGCTCCTGAATGTTCATTGACTTGGCCTGATACATTCCTATTTTGGTGAAACCTGTTTAAGTTTGAGACCACATGAGTGCAGTCATACCCTCTGTGGCTGCCTCGGGGTGTGTTCCTGAGGGCCACATGCCACAACGTGGCAATGGGCAGGGGCTCTTTGCAGGGGGGAAACTTGTCAGGTGCACCAAGCTTGCTGTTTTGGGGGATCATGAGTGGCTCAAGGCAGAGCTCTGTTGAAAAAGCCAGCGAATGGCCAGGGGGTGGCAGAAGGGAAACCTAGGCAGCTGGCCAGAAGGAAGCATGGCCGGCGGGCCAGGCCAAGGTTGGAGACGTGGACACAGGCTTCTTCAGGCATTTTGCTGCTCAGCCTGGCAGCAAGACTCATTCTAGACCTGTCCCCTGGTGAGAAGCACTGCAGATGTCATTGGGACTGGCTTGGGTTCTTGATCAGAAGATGCCTGCAGCTTGGAGACTTGAGGCTGGGAGCAGCAGTCAGGGCTCTAGAATCTGACCCCTCCCAGCGGATGCAGGGAACAACTTACAGTACACGAGAGCCGGGGAGCCACTGCACCCTACCACTCCCTGGTGCCACGCCATGCGTGGGGCAGACCCTGGGGCCTTCCTCAGGCTGCATGGCTTGTCGGCAGACCCCGCTTGCTTTCCGATGCAGTGTCTAAACAGCACGAGTTCACCCTCAGAACACCTCGGCCCTGGCAAAGAAGCCACATTAATAGCTTTTTCATTCTGTCCCTTTCTCCTCTGCCTGGATGTCCGTATGGACAATTAGGACAAGACAATTTAATGCTGGAGAAATTAATTGCATTTGCCAAATGGGCTTGAAACACTCTACAGGCTGCTTCTCTGTCAATATAACAGATGATGGTATTCAGAAAACGGACACTTTGATGCTGACGCAATCATCTCTGGCTGTGGGTCCACTGTGATGATGTGGGAGGAGGAGGG
Source organism: Condylura cristata (assembly GCF_000260355.1). Lineage (NCBI taxonomy): Eukaryota > Metazoa > Chordata > Mammalia > Eulipotyphla > Talpidae > Condylura > Condylura cristata. The sequence continues at coordinate 6,425,555 of NW_004567133.1, forward strand.
TGAAGAGCAGTGGACAAGGCTGGCCATCCTGGACAGTGGCCACTGCCTCTGGTGCACCCTTCCTGCGGGCCAATGCTACTAGCCCCGTCTTTGGCAATGGTGCCTTTACTCCTCTGTGGGAGCTGACCCTGGGCCAGGTGTGCAGCGGACATCACTTTCAACTGTCACAACGCTTGTGTCAGGAAAGTGTCCATTTCACAGGCGAGCGAGGTCATTGAGAATTAGTCTGGACTCACCAAGCTGAAACTGGGCTCTTTGCTAGTTTCCCATTCTGGAGATGTGTAGAATCTGGGGTCCTTAGAGGGAAACGCTGGGTCCTAAAACAGTGCATGAGGTCTGAGGATGGAAGAGAGCATGGCTCGTGCTCATAAAAACAGCATGACAATGGCATAGAGACAGACACAAAGACCAATGGACAGAGCAGAGAGCCCCGAAATAAATCCTGATGTAGACGGTCAACTGATACTCATCAAAGGACGGGGCGCACACAGCGGGGAAGGACAGTCTCTTCAAAAACGGTGCTGGGAAAACTGGAGCAACACATGCAGGACAATGAAAAATGGACCCCCACTTCCCACCTCTCACAGAAGTTACCTCGAAACATATCAAAGATTTACACATGAGGCCTGCTACCATAGAACTCCTCAGGGAACATGTAAGGGAAAAGCTTCTTGCTACTGATTTGGGCAGTGATTTTTTTGGGCACAGCAACAACAACAACAACAAAAAAAACCAAAAGCAACAAGTGGGACTATTGCACCACTCAAAAGCTTGTGTGTAGAAAAGAAGAATGACAATAAAAAGCCTTCAGAACGGGGGAAAGATTCTGCCAACCGCACATTGGGTAGAGTTAATATTCAGAATATGTAAAGAACTTGTAGAGCGTAACAACCGGATCTCAACAATCTGTTTCAGGATGGCAGAGCCAAATAGCGTTTCCACAGAGGACACCCACTGGCCAGTGGACACAGGAGCAGCAGCTCAGTCCTGCTGGGGGAAACGCAAGCGCAGTCCTCAGCGGTGCCGTCCCATGTGCGTGAGGTGGCCTCTTCGAGGAGACAGGGACAAGAGGCGTGAAAAGGTGGGGTGCGTTTAACACGCGGCAAACCCTGGGGTGCCTGCCGAGGAGAAGGGGTTGGTCGGGAAGGGCTGCCTGGAGGTGCAGGAGCGGCTCACTCCCCGGCAGTCCGTCCTCGGGGAGGTGGTGTCTGCTGGTGACAGATGACAGAGGTGCCCTCCGTGGAGGGGCCGGGGGGGCACCGTGGTGAGCGTGGCGACACAACGCAGCAGGACGGGCGGGTGCTCTAACCTCAGGGTGAGGAAGCCCAGGCTTCCCAGCTTAAGCCGGCGCCTCTGAAACAGGTTGCGTGGAACCTCCGGTGCCAGAGCCTCTAAAACAAGGCTCTGGGCACCATCTCAGCCCTCTGTCAGCTGCGCCGCCCAGCGCTCACAACCTGGTGGGACGGGAGATGAGGAGACACCTACCACTGTTCCCTGTGACCTCCTGTGTGAGGAGGGTGAGGCGATTCGTAAGGGCTGCCGAGCAGCCTGGGCAGCCGGGCATCCTGGTAATGACAGGGCCCCTGGAGGGACAGAGGCACATGAGAGGCGGAATGAGGGAAGGAGATGTGATGACAGAAGTGGGGGTCAGAGAGGTGGGGGCTGCCGCTCAGCCGCCTTCGGAGGTGCAGGGACAGGCCACCAGCCGGCGGCTGCTCAGGAAGCCCAAAGAGGCCGGGAACTGGGGAAGCAAGTCCTCCGTGGGCCCGAGAAGGCAGGCCGCTGGTGGCTGCGTTTTAGCCCGCGAGACCCCCGGGCTCTCGACCCCCAGACCTGAGGGAAATAGCTTGGAGTTGTTTGAAGCCACCAGGCCCGCAGCTTGTCGTGAAGCAGCAGCGAGAGGCTCGTGCCATCAACACAGACATGCTCCCCGGGAAGGCAGGGGACACCCCCCCAAAACTGCCTGCCCTGCTCACCCCACTTATGTCTCTCCAGCATGTCACTGAGGGAAGAGTGTGCCCAGCTTTCTGTGCTATGTAACAAGAACCCCTTTTCCACAATATGCTCCCTATTTCCTGTTGAGCCCTCACACTCTGCCCCCCAAGTCCAGACTTAAGTAACAGCTGGACTCTCCCAGCACACCCTCTCTGCCAGCCTCTATGTCCACTCTGATGTTTTCCCGTGTGCCACAGCTATCCCCCACGTCCAGTACCCAAGAGGACATCGGATGACCCCCAAGCATGGAGGCTTGAAAGTACAAACAGCCTGAGTTTGTGGGTCAGGACTGGGTGCAGCTGGGCTGGGTCCCCCGACTAAAGGTCTTTCCCGAGGTGGCACCTCAAGGTCCCTCTTCGGAGCCTCTGGGAGAGGTTTCGGTCTAGCTGGTTGAGGGCCTTCGCTCCTCCAGGTGGAATCACCCCTGGGCAGCCCTGCCCAGTGGCCTCCTCCCCCAAGCTGGGCCTCCGGCTGGCGAGACCGTCACTGGCTCACACAGCCTCACCTCAAGTGGGACATCCAGTCGCTTAGCCACATCCTGCTTGCCAGAAGCTGGTCGTGGCTGGTCCTGTGCCCGGGCGTCCCATCCTGAGGTCCCGTTCACACCCCAGGGGTGCCATGAGGGCACGGACACAGGGTGGAGGTGTGGCTGGGGGCCACCGTGGGATTCTGTCACCCAGCACATGCCAAGGTGCTGAGGCCACAAGCGAGGGGCTGACAGGTGGGGAAATGGAGGCTCAGGAAATGTGAATAACATGCCCCAGGCGACAGAGGCAGCAGGTCCGGGACTAGGACTGGCTTGAGACCCCCCTCACCCGTGGCTGTCCACTGTGTCTGGCCAGGAGACCCCTGCCTGTGGTCTGCTGGGCTTGTTCTGTTCCCTTTCCCTGCCCTTCCTCCATGTCCTCCTCTGAAT
>NW_004567133.1:6428565-6441628 GCF_000260355.1 Condylura cristata
TTAGCCACATCCTGCTTGCCAGAAGCTGGTCGTGGCTGGTCCTGTGCCCAGGCGTCCCATCCTGAGGTCCCGTTCACACCCCAGGGGTCCCATGAGGGCACGGACACAGGGTGGAGGTGTGGCTGGGGGCCAACGTGGGATTCTGTCACCCAGCACATGCCAAGGTGTTGAGGCCACAAGCGAGGGGCTGACAGGTGGGGAAATGGAGGCACAGGAAACGTGAATAACATGCCCCAGGCGACAGAGGCAGCAGGTCCGGGACTAGGACTGCTTGAGACCCCCCTCACCCGTGACTGTCCACTGTGTCTGGCCAGGAGACCCCTGCCTGTGGTCTGCTGGGCTTGTTCTGTTCCCTTTCCCTGCCCTTCCTCCATGTCCTCCTCTGAATTGTTCTGCCCCTCTGCCGCCCAGCCTGTCCTCCCACTCCACTCGCTTCTTGCCTTTGGCTCTCTTTGGCTGGGGCCTCTGGACGGCCACCTTGTCCTCCGTGTGTCCACCTCTCCAGGCTGTCACTTCTCTGCTTCCCTCACTCCCCACCCCTCTGCCTCCCCACCCGCTATGGTCCTCTCCTTGCTTCCACGCCTGCTGTGTCGGGAGTGTCTGTGTGTCTGGCCCGCCTGTGGGCTCTCTCTGTGTTGGCGTGGCTGTGCCCACGGGCCTCTGCCACCATTTCCTGATTCCTGCTCTTGTCTCTCTGTCGCTGCTCTCTGTCCCTGCACCTCTCTTTCAGCCCATCACCTCCTGTTCCCCTTCTGCCTGCTTCCCTCTCTGGGGGTCTCTGGGCTTTTCTGTCTTATTTCTCTGGACTCTGTCCATCTCCCTCCTTTCCAGGCTACGTTAAGTGACTTCTGGTTTTATCCAGTCTGCCAGGCGGTTTTGATAATTTACGACATGGCTGCTTATTAATCGTTATCTTTATTATAATACAAAAACAATGGGCTTTGAGCCCTGCCTACCAGCAGATGGTAGCCCCCAGCCTCACCTCCTGCCTTGCTGACTGATGGACCCTCCTGGCATTTTGGGCTCCGATACTCATCTCCTTTGGAAACTGTCGGCTCCAATGTTACAATAGTAGCGATATTAGAATAACAACTTAAAACCAATCATTTTTATGAGGACACACACAATATAAAAAGACCTGCCTATCTGAGGACACATATAACATCAGCAGCTATTGCCTCATAAAGCTGTCAGTTAGAGAAACATCTCGGGGAGTCCTTGAACACCATGGCCCAAGTTTAACCAGCGGGAGAGAGAGGGGACTTTGCAAATTGTTTTTCATGGAGGTCTGGGGAAAACGGCGAGAGATCGATTTTGAAGGGAGGTGGTGGGTGGGATGAGATGGCTCAGGCCGACCCCCAGTCATGCTGGGCATGTGTCTCAGAAATGAAGGAGGGAGCTTAGAAAGGGGTGTGGGAGAGGGAGAGCCCAGCACGTGTGGCCTGGCTGCGTTCCTGCCCAACTGAGCATGGCAGCCCTGAGCTTCTAGATGGTCCTTTGCTCAGCCCTGCTAACAAGGAAATAGAGACTGTACATTTCACCAGGGAGGCGTTGAGGTCAAGACTACTCACCACTGTTTCCCCTGGCACTCAATACAATTCTGGTACAGTGTAGGCACGGAGACATTAGTTGAGTGAATGAATTTGATAGGGGGAAGAATAATAATAGCACACACTCTTGTAGGGCTCTTATGAGGTTAAAAAGAGAGAATACATGAAATGCTTAGTGCAGTGCTGGGCAGATACTAAGTCTTCAGTAAAGGCCAGCTGTTTGTCATCATCTGCATCATCACTGGAGGTGACAGTCCCTGATGCTCTGTGGGGGCCCAGTCTCCTTGTAGAGCTGTGACACTTCCTGGGTGTCATATTCTCAAAGTCAGAAGGACAGCTCTCTTGACTATGGAAGTCCCACAGAAACTTAATGTTATTGCTGAGTGAAGAAAGCATATTCTACAAGAGTTGTTCAAAGCAGGACCACTTTAGAATGGAAATGATACTTTTTTTTTAAGATTTATTTATTTGTACAGAACTGGGGTACAGGCCAGAGATGCGGAGGGTGAGAGGATTCAACAGAGACAGAGTGGGGAGCAGAACAGGCAGATCCACGAAGTACACTGCTGAGGGGAGCAGCGGGCGGGTCAGGAGAGGTCTGCCGCGCCATGTGAGTCACCTCCGGGGCAGGCGGGGATGGAACTCATGCGGAAGTGGCTTAAGTTTCTTTGTGCTGTGCTTTAACCCACTGCGCCACCAGGGAGGGCCGGAAATGATCCTTTTTGGAAAGCCTTTTATCTATTCTTTTCCCCCAGTCTATTTAGCGTGGCATAAACTTTATGCCTTGAACCCTTTACTAATAAAAGAAGCCCCCAATGGCCTATCAGAGGTTAGTAAAGACCCAAAACTCCATGGATGACTTAGTATTGGAGTTCCCAACAGGCACCACCCATCTTCTCAGTGATTGGTTCAGAAGTGGGCGTGTGACCCGTTTTAACCAGTAAGATGAGAGATGATGCTGTCTATAGATTTGTGGGAGGAGCTACCTGGAGAGACTTGACCACTTATGTGAGAAAACTCAGGAAGCATCCAACAGCCACCTTGTATCTACAAGGGAATCCTCTCTTGGTTTGGAGCAGCCTCCATTGAAGGCAGGGGGGACAGGTGGGCTATGTTGGGCGACGTTGAGGCTCCTGGGTCATCTACCCTGAAGTTGTTCCCCACTGGTCCTGTCAATTATGTGGACCAATAAATCCAAGTTATGGCTTTAGCAAGATGGAGTTGGGATTTCTATTACCTGCTGGAGGTGGTTCCTTGTCTATTCTTTCCCCAGTCTATTGCTATGGTTAGAACTTTGTACCTGGAATTCATCAGGACCCAGCATTTTGAAATTTTAAACTCTCATTCCTTGCATCTCATTTCTTTCCTCTGAATCTCTTGTCTTCCGAGTCAACAAGTATTTGCCTACATAGTGGGACTGGAAGTGGGAAGGAGGGCGAATAAGCATTCCAGGAAATTGAGGTGGAAAAGCACAGGTCAAGATCTCAAAATGTAAGCTGTCACATGCGTGAGCACCGAGAGCTTTGCCGCGTCCACTCATTCTCCACCTCCTAGCAGGTCACTGTGCTGTCCACATTTACAGGGAGAAACTGAGGCCCAGAATGGTTTGCGCAGTCTCTGAGCTGCACATCTGGCAAGTGGCGTGTTTCATGAGGAGCCCAGTCACTCCAGAGCGGCTGGGCCGGCAGCGCTGGGCCTGGCCCGGGAGAGAGCACCAGTGCAGAGCCAGCGAGGATGCAGATCCATATGGGAACTGCACACAGAGTAATTTTATAGACAATTAAATCTGTAAAGATTGGCCAATATGTGTACTTAAAGCTGTGTGCAGAGGTAACTGCCAAGTTTCCTTCTATCTACTGAAGAGATTTTAAACAAAGGGGGCGGTGACAGGCTGAACACCAAGTAGACCAATTAAGGCAAGCAAGCATGGGGCTGGGTGCCAGGAGGTGGCACAGGCATGGGCAGGGGTGGCCGGGGTGGCCTCCTCCAGGAGCCTCTCTCTCAGGAGCCTGGGCTTGTCAGATGGGCATAGTCGGCCCAGCTCCCCACCGTGTGACCCCAGGCAGGTACGTGTGCCCTCCCTGGGCCTCATGTGTCCAGGGGGCAAAATATCTACCCCTGTGCTTGCTGCCAGGATTAGGTGAGCTGTCCAAATTCTCTTCCTCCTACAGTGTCCTCAGTATCTGTTCTCCCACTTTCTACCAGCCAAACTCCTGGGGTTGTGGAGAAGTAGGGAGGCTGCCAGAGCTGAACTCTGTATTAGCATCTCCCACGAGTCTAAGAACCCCTGGGATCAATCTTGCTAACCCCTTGGGTGAGCTGACAGAGATTTAGTGAGTCACCTACTCATGCGCCAGTGGCCTCGGTCACTCCTTGTCCTCATCCTTGCCTGCACTGATCGTCTGTTGTTACATCGATGTGCAGCCCACCACAAAGTCAGAGGCTCGAAGAGCAGCTGTTTAGGGGGATTGTCTGCTCATGAGTCTGCAGTCAACCAGCCAGGAGCAGAGCAGTAAGGGGGGACGTGGGGTGTTACCAGTCCTTGAAAGAGCCTTGGCTGCTTAGGTTGGCTGCATCCCCTGGGGCAAAGCCAGCCAGTGGCCAGTGTGAGAGTCAGGACATCACTGAAGGGCCTGGGTAAAGGGGGTCAGGGGTGTCCAGGCCCTCTGGGCACAGCACACTCTCCTGGAAAAACCCCAATCATGACGCTGCTCCTCATTTGCCGCTTTACAGGCAGGTAGCTGAGGAAAACCCCAACCATACACCGAGAATGGCGAGACTTCAACTTCATTTGCACCCCAAATGTTTCTGAGAAACCCATCATCAAGTCTTTACTCACCCATTCCCTGAAACAGACACCACCTCCCCCTTAACTCGTGACCTGTCATTTCCATCCCCCACCTTAGCAAATGAACTTCTCTCCTAGTTCACAGAGGTAATAGAAATCACTAGAAGTCTTCTGACTTCCTACGCCCTTTCATTTTTTCCACTTCATTCACATCTCAGAGGAATGCTCTTTTTATTCAATATTGATTCTCTGAGCCCAGCACAAAGTCTGACACACAGGGTTTCAGATAATGCACCCTTCATTTTTTTCATGACACACCTGTTGTGTGCCAGGCGAGGGGTTAGATGCTCGTGATGGGTGATGAGTAGGACAAAGCCCTTGACCCAGGGGCTTGTGTTTGGGTGGCTTAGGGAGCAGAAAGTGCTGGAGAGACAGTGCTATTGGTGGGAGTAAGTAGAGCTGGAGCGAAGTGTGACTCTGGCCCACACTTCTGGTCCCTAAGGGGTAAGTAAGTGACCAGCGTGGAGCCTCCCCGGGGTTGTCCGTGTCTGCCCTGCTCAGAAGCGGCCCTCACCTCTGCAGACCTTAGGTTTTGGTCCGAATCTCCCCTGTGACTGTCTGTGTCTCGTCAGGTCAAGGCTAATCCCGGATCTCCTGGGCCCTGGACCTTCTCTGATACTTTGCTGGAGCAGAAAAAGCAGGCAAAGAGTCATTCTTCTTAAACAGCCCTCCCTTTCCCACCTCCTCTCAACCTTTCTAGGGGAGATGGGGACCAGGATTAGGCAGGCGATTTCTCTGAATGCAGCTTCGCTCTTGGCTGTGCGGCCTGGGGGCTGAGCAGGCCATCTCGCCAGCCACTCCCTTACCAGCTGTGTGACATCGGCAGAGGACTCTGCCTCTCCCCACCTGTTTTCTTGTCTAGCTGCACACAGCAGCACTTCCCTCCGGGGTTGCTGTGGGTGTTGATTAAACGGACTGACACAGAAGGGTACTTGACACATGGCCAGAATTATATATTTGCAAATAATAAAAACAAGATTCAGGTTCCTCCCTCTTCATTTTCACTGCCTACACCTCTCCTGCATGTGCATCCAGCCTCAAATCCCATCCCTCTACCTATTATGTTTTCTTTCAGTCATTCCACATATTTCTAGTTTTTCACTTAGCACCCTCATCCACATCTCAGAAGAATGCTCTTTTGGTTCAGTTTTTATTCTCTGAGCCCCACAAAAGTCTCGCACATAGGAGGGTTTCAGAGAATGCACCTGCCTCTTGCTTGCTGTGTGACCTCTGGCCAGTGAACAGACCTTTCTGATCCTTCACGACAGTGTTGTGAAGATTAAAGGAAATAAGCAGAGTGGAAGGCTGTCCTAGCAACCCTTAATTGATACAGATAACGAGGTGTGGATATCCACAGGCATTTGTCCTGGTTGAGTGGTTGCTCAGAAAAACAAATGTTTCTTGACTGCTGTGTTTCTGTGTCTCCCGGCACTGTGCAAGGTGCTGGGGAGCCATGAGGAAGACCCCTTGCTGTCTACTCTTTAGCTTGTGGGCTCTAATTAACCTCTGGTTACCATCCTCCATAACTGCCTAAGGGTTCTCCTTCCAAGGGTGGGTGGGAGAGGAAGCTTCCAGTTCTCTGGACTGTGGCTTCAGAGGAAACTTCTCTAAACGCCTCCAGCTTCATCTGCTTTCCCTTCCTTCCTTGCTCCGGTTGTTTTCACTTTCTGAACTGACAAAGCAGCCTGCCTTTTATCTGTCTATCCTCCAAAGGCCCGCTGGCACCTCAGGCCAGCCCGTGAAGGGGAGGTGGGCAGCCGGCAGCTGGATTCATTTCCAGCTAAGCAGGAAGCTTTGTGTCCTCGGAAGGGAAGTGGGGGCTTACAGAGCCCACTGGGGGTGGGCCTGAGCTGGATAAGGATGTTGAAAAGGGGACAAGTAGTACAGGTAGAAGTTGGGGGGCACTTGTAGCTCAGGGTGCAGGCGGGTGCCCAGGGGAAGGTCCAGGAGATGGAAGAGAGGGGACAGCCTGGGCTCATTGTGTGTGTGGACGCTGTTGCTGAGTGTGAGTGCGCGCTGCGCCGGAGACGCCTGTTGTCTTGCTGGGTCTGTGGTGCATGCTTCCTGGCGCAGCTCTGCCTGTGCATTTTGAGAGGTTGGGGCGGGGTAGAGGCTCTGAGCCTCTGCGAGTCTCCCTGTGTGGCTGTGTATGTGGCCATGCCCTGGGGCTTCCTGGCCTGTCTGGCTCACTCCTCCCTCCAGAGTGACCAGTGCAGCAGTGGGTGTGGGGGGCGTGGCTGAGAGGCCGGGAGAGGCAGCCTCTGGGGAAGTGTGAAAGCACAAGGCACAGGTGTGCTGGAGCCCAGGTACTTACCAGGTTCCTGCGGGGTGGGGGGGGCGGTCAGCGACTATGTCGCCCATGTGCTGAGACAGGAGGGTGCATGGAAGTTGTTAGGTGAATGGAAGATGAGCTTGAGTGCTCGAGATGCCTCGTTGGTCGGGGGGTGCTGTTCTTGGTTTGCGGCACAGGGTCACTCACGGTGGCCCTGGCTGATGGGCCAGGCTATTACTGTGTCATAGATCTTTTCCTGCTCTCATTCCACTGTTCTCCAAGAGGCAGCCACTTAAATAAAATATTTTAAATGCTTTCCTACATAAGTATGTATTTTGTAGAAATAGTTGTTGATTTTGTGTTTGCACTTTTTTTTTTTAAAGGTTTATTTATTTATTACAGAACTGGGGTACAGGACAGAGACTGAATGGGGAGCAGAACAGGCAGATTGATGAAATACACTGCTGAGGGCTGCAGCGGGTGGGCCAGGAGGGTCTGCTGCGCCGTGTGGTTCACATCCCTGGCTGGGGATCGAACTCGTGCTGAAGCAGTTGCACTACCTTCGTAACACTGTGCTGTAGCCCCTTGTGCCACCAGGGAGGGCCCTGGTTTTTCTTCTTCTTTTAAAAAAATAATATGATAGTTTATTTTTACATCATCTTGTGCCTTTTTCCATCTTAAAAATGGATGGGGCTCCCCACCACCAAATCACCCGGGTGCCATCACCATAGTCCCGTGCACTTCCCTCCCCCCACCATTTTTGATCCCATCCCTCCTCCACCCCTGTGAAATGTGTCTGGTATGTATCCTGCACTTTCTTTTTTAACGACTAAAACAGCTCCTGCGACCCAGTTCCCTTCCACCCGCCCCAGGACATGCTCCACGCCGCTTTTGCCAATGGATTGAGCCATCTCTGACCCCACTGGGTGGCCGTTCCCCTAATGTTGGGCAGCTAGGTTAGCTTCTGCGTGGCCACCATGAGCAGGACCGAGGTCAACACGCTCACCTCTGTCCCTGCCTGGCTCTGTGGAAGGGTCCACCTTAATCTAGGTTCCCTCAAAAGCAGCCCCTGAGACAGTTCGGGTACAGTAACTTCCTGTGGCAGCGGATTCCAGGAAGCACGTGAGGGAGTCGGGAGATGAGCACAGGAGAAGAGACTGCAGCCCCAGTGGGGCAGCTTTCAGGAGCTGCTTTCCTGTGGGTCCCTGAGGCTAAGACCACCTCGGGCCTCCGAGCCCCCGAGGGTGGCCGGGGAGAAGATAGGTCTCTGAGGACAGCTCCTGGCTTTCAGGCCCCCTCCTCCCTTCCTTCTTGCCTAGTTTCTTCCCTTCCTCTAGGTACTATTTATTCTGTGCTCTGAGGACACAGCACTGAATGCGACAGATGGTCCTGGCTCACACAAAGATTACATTATCCTGGGGAGATATAGATAAATAACATGTGATATTTAAGGTAATTCAGGCTATAAAACTGCTTTAAAGACAATAAGACATAGTAAGGGGTTAGAGAGAGCCTGGCTTGGGTGTCTGAGTGGGCAACACAGTTCTAGGGATCAGGAACAACCTCTATAAGGAGTGGACCCCTGGGCTGTGGGCACAGGAACTGGCCATGGGAAGGTCTGGAGGAGGAACATTCAGGCAGGTGGACAGTAAATGCAAAGTGTCCGGAAGTGTCTGGAAAGACACTTGTTCTGTTTAAGGAATGAACAAGGAGAGTGGACGTGTGGGGGAGCAGGGCGGTGAGGCCAGGGAGGGGAGCAGGGGCTACAAGGCAGCACCACCTGTCAGGACTTCCCCCCTCAGGTGAGGCAAAGGCTCATTTCCTGAGCAGCTCTCTGGGAGAGACGAGGGTTCTTCCTACCAGTGTCACAGACAGCCCTAAGACTTCACCAAGAAGGTCACGGACGCTTATTCCTAGGAACAGGAAAATAGCTTACAGGGAATCTGCTGCCATGTGGGTCAGCTCCTGGCTGGGGTCTAACTTGTGCTGCAGTGGCTTCGGGGAACTTCATAATGTGGTGCTTTAACCTGTTGCGCCGCCAGGGAGGGCCACTTATAGCACTTTTAATGTATGCTTGAGAGTGAACTGACTTTTAGCAATAATGTTTTCAACAATCGGACTAGAGTCTGTAGCTATAGCCATGCATCCTGCTCTCCTGAAAGTATGGGTCAAAGTTGCCTATCTCTGGGAAGGCATCCAGCACTTGGACCTGCCGAAACTCACTGGTGCAATTGCTGAGACCCCCCACGTCCCCATGGGTGAGACCAGATTCGGTTTTCCCAGGGCCTGGGGCTGTAAGCTAGTGCCCACTGTCCTTGGCCTGGAGCAGTGAGAAGTCTAACAACTCTTATGACCTTCTGGGTCCAAGTACCAAGACTGTCCTCTGTAACTGGTGGAGGGAGAGGATGCTATTCAAGATTACTTTAATTTTATCTATCTCTCAGGTGTCTGTATGTTTTGTTTTGATGTTCTGTTAATTACACAGCTCAAAGTTTGGCTTATCATGGCTTTTAAAAAAATTCAATTTGCTGACTTTGAGATAATTGTATCTTTGCACATAGTCCTAAGAAATGTGAATACAGAGAGTTACTGCACACCCATTTCCTCCAACAGCAAAACTCATACACTGTCACCCAGGATATTCACATTGAAACAGTCAAGACACAGAACATACCAGAATCCCATGGGGCGCTTCTGTAGAGCCATACCTATGTCCCTCCCATTCCCAGCCCCTCCTTAGCTTCTGGAAACCACTTTGTTTTCAATTTCTGTAATTTTGTCCTTTACAGACTGTGAGACCAAGATAATCAAACAGAATGTAATGTTTTTGGTTGATTTTGTGCACGCAGTATAACTATCTGGAGACTCATCCAGACTGTTTTGTTGCTGAGTAGTATTCCACATGTGGACATCCACAGTTTGTTGAAACATTCACCAGGTGAAGGACATCTGGATTGCGTCCAGTTTTTGGTTATTTCGAATGTCTGTGTGCTGGGTTGTGTGTTAACAGAAGCCTTCATTTCTCTGGGATAAATGCACAGAAGATTTTGGGGTTGTGTAACAGGTGCATGTTTACCTTTGTAAGAGGTCATCGAGGCATCTTGCAGAATGGCTGTACCATCTTCTATTCCTGCCAGAGTATAGGCATGTGCAGCGAGACCTGGCCGAATGCTTGATTTGCATCTTCTAAAGGCTGATGCTGTTTGAACATCTTTTCACGGTTTAGTTGCCATGTGTAGATCCTCTTTGGTGAAATCTCTCTTCATGTCTTCACCCATGTCCTAATTGGATTGTTTACATTTTTACTATTGAGTTTTGATAGTTCTTTATGTATTCTAGTTGCTAGTCCTTTGTCAGTTAGGTAGTGTGCAGATACTTTCCCCCAGGGGCCACTTGTCTTCTCATCTTAACAGACTCTTTAGCAGATTAACAGTTCTAACTTGGTTGAAGTCAAAATTATCATTTTTTAAAAATAGGGGATGCTTTTGAAATTCTTTGCCTAATCCTAGGTGCCCAAGATTTTCTCCTGTTGTACGTTTCATTGTTTTACATTTAAATCAATGATCCATTTTGAATTAATTTCTGTATAAATTATGAAAGTAGGTCAAGATTCTTCTATTTTTTTTTTTACCTATAGAAATTGAATTGCTCCAGCGAGACTAAGGTCGCATTTGGATATACCCTGTACTTTCTCACCTGCTTCTGTGCGTGCCTTCCCTAGAATTAACAGATCAGTGTGCGGGGGTCTCCCTGGTGGCCTAGGGGGTTAAGTCTCAGTGTTAGCACAACCATGGTCTCAATTTTGAACCCCGGCCAGGGACCTGATCCACGTGGCGCATCAGACCTCTCCTGTTTGGCCCACGGCTCCCCTTAGCAGCGCATTTCAGTAAATCTACTTGTTCTGTTCCCCACTCATCTCTGGTGAATCCTCTCACCTCCTACACTTCTAACCTACACCTCAGTTCTTCTGCACACACACAAAACCCCATTAAATTAAATTAAATTAAATTAAATTAAATTATATCTTAAACAAAGCGGGGACTCTGTTCATAGTGCCTAGGACTGTGAGTGCCACAGTGCCCAGCACTGTGGTGTGGACACCAGCCCCTGCCCTGGGACATCCACAGAGCTGGGCTGGAAGTGTGCATGAAGCAGCTACTGCTATGAGTAACTAATTGTGCTGAATAGCCATGAAGGAAAAACATAGGGCGCTATGAGAATGTCAAATAGGGGACATCCACGTGGCTTCTGGTTTCAGTATAGACTGTTCTGGGAAAAAAAAAAAAAAGAACTGCACCGGTATTTTGGTAAAATTGATACAACTTATACAAATTATAAGTATTTAACTGTAAGTATGCATTTATATCAAATAGTCATTCAGCATTTCTTGAGCACTTCCTACAAAGCCAAGCCCTGTCTTAAGCAATTTATTTATATTTGCTGCCTTTATGCTTTTCAGCTGCCAGCTTCAGGTCAGGCCTCAGCTTTGTCATTTCTGACTGTAGAAGAAAGTCATTGAACTTCTCTGTGTCTTGTTTTCTCCATTTAAAAAAAGTGACCATTAATAATCGTTCTTACCTCTTCACTGAATGAGTTCTTCCTTTTACATTTTATCTGTGGGGAGATTGGGGCTCAGAGGGAATCATTTCCCAAAATCCCAGACACAGGATTCAACCCCTCATCTGAATTATCACCTTCCCAGTCAATGCATTATTCCACAGAAATACACCTCACCTCTAATCTATTGCTCTAATATTAATAACAACGCAGTTACAATTCATTTTTCTGCTGCTTCAATGAATCACCGCCTGATACTTTTGATTTCTAAGAGCAAAATGCCACCTCGATTTCTATTATCTGCCTGAGCCCCAGGAGCGAGGCCAGGGTCTACTCTTTGCCTGGCTGGGTTTTCCCTCCCCCATGCCTTATGGCCCGTGGTGTCTGATATACAGCAAAATGGGTTTGTGATTTAGCAGCAGAAAAGGTTAACTCTAAATAATGATCAGAAAGTTAAAATATAGAGCCAGAATGTTGCTTTAGTTTTTATAGGTTTTAAATAATTTTGCCTCCTTCCCTGAAGGATTTAGCATAATTCAATGAGAAAATTGCATTCAGATCCTGTGGGCTGCTCTGACGTGACTGAATTGCAATGAGCAGAAGAGATGCAAAGTGTCTTTCTGGCGGTGAACCTGAAGGAGCCACGATCATGGAGGGGTAACCCTGGGGAGGGCCCTGGCTTCCCCAGACTGCCTGCCTGGGCCGGGGTGTGGCCAGGTAGCCCCGCCTAGATAGGACTTGTCAGGGCAGGTATTGTTCGGGGCAGGGAGGGCTGAAGGATTGCAGGCCTGCCGAAGAATGTGCCAGAACTGTATACCCAGAGACGGTCTGGGTTTCTCTCATCTCCTTCCCTGCTTTGGCTTCTGCATCCCCAGTTTTGCAGGAGTGGGTAGGTCCCTTCTCGCCATTTACAAACGGGATGAATTAGCATTGTACCCATCTACAATGAACAGAAAAACTCCCTTGTGCTGGCTGAAAGCAACTGGAATTTCCATCTACTTTCTTGTTTAGGAACAAGGCAAATGTGTAGGCATTTTGGGCATCCAGGCTGCCTTCTGGAACCCAGGCTGTACTTTTTGCTTGTAGGCATTATCCTCATGCAGCTTCTGAGTCCCGGGGTTGGTGTAGGGATTAAATTGAGTTAATCTATGTAAAGTCCTCGGTATAGTTCTTGGTATGTAGTAAATGCTATATAAGTGCTTTCTTAATCAAACAGCTTATTTCAAACTGATTTTCCACTAAGTGCCGGATCAGCCTGTTTTCCCACATCAGTTTGTAGAGCTCCGCACTGGCGTTGCTGTGGGTTCGCACTGTGGCTCGTGGCTCTCCTACTGCTGGTGATCTAGTTGCTTCCACTTTTGATCATTGAAAACATCCCCATGGGCCCTCCCTGGTGGCGCAATGGGTTAGGATGCAGCACTGCAAGCTGGCTGAAGCTGCTTCAGTGAGAGTTCAATCCCCGCTCTGGAGGTGACTCACATGGCGCAGCAGACCTCTCCTGACTCGCCTGCTGCTCCCCTCAGCAGTGTACTTTGTCCATCTGCTTTTTCTACTTCCCACTCTGTCTCTGGTGAATCCTCTCACCGCCCCTGCACCTCTGGCTTGTGCATAAATGAATAAAGCTTAAAGGAAACAGAAAAAAAAAAGCCCTATTTATGAGCCATCGACCATCCATCCAGTCATTTTTTTATATATATATATTTTTAAGATTTATTTATTTGTGCATACAGAACTGGGGTACAGGCCAGAAGCTCAGGGGCAGTGAGAGGCTTCACCAGAGACAGAGTGGGGAGCAGAACAGGCAGATCAACAAAGTACACTGCTGAGGGGAGCAGC
>NW_004567133.1:6441748-6504724 GCF_000260355.1 Condylura cristata
AGGGCCAATCCAGTCATTTCCTGTGGGAAATTCCCAGACGTGGAGCAGCTGAGGTAGTGCTCACAGTATTTGTGTGAATAAGGTGGCACAGCCTCCTGTGTGACCTACAGGCTTGGTGACGAGAGTGTTAGATTAGGGTGATTAGGGTGATTAGGGTAGTGAGATTAGGGTGATTGGAAGGTTACATTAGGGTGATTAAGGTGGATGAGAATTCATGAGTCAGGCAGACAGGGGTTGAATCCTGTGCCTGGATCTCATTGTTCCTGCCCCACTGCGCCCCATTCCCTGTCCCCCCAAAGGCTGGTTCTGACTTTCCTGTTGCCACACTCCACTCTCAGTGCATGGACCCCTTGGAATATGGAAGTCAGCCCTTCTGCTTGGTCTTGTCCACCCCAGGACTTCAAAAACCAGCCTCTCAGGGTTCCCTGAAGCTGCGTCCTTGACGGCTCCTGAACCAACAGGCTCCGAAGCCCGTGAGGTGTGCAGTGGACATGAGGCCGTATTGTGAGGCGTACTCGTAACAGCGACAGCAGCTAAGGTTTACTAAATGCTGCTCTGTGCCAGGCCCGGGCTAAGCACTTTACACACACTGGCGCACAACTGCCTTAGGAAGCTGCCAGGAGTGTTATTCCAGCAACTGAGTCTGAGGCTTGTAACTGCTGCAGCTGGTAAGTGAAGAGGGAGATCCGGGAACCCAGAGCTCAGTCTGAAGCCCTGTGTCCTACTACTTAGCCCTTCAGGTGACCATCGAGCTTGATCAGGCCTCACATGTGTAGGAAGCTTGGGGGACACTCGGCACCTCACCACGCTGCAGGGCTCTCGGTGCCTCCCCACAGCGTCATCTGTATAACTTACCCACTCAGGAATGGCACTTTCGATAGGCTTTTAAAAAAAGATTTATTTATTCATGCTTAAAGAACTGGGGTACAAGCCAGAAGCGTGGGAAATGAGAGGATTCATGAGAGACTGAGTGGGGAGCAGAACAGGCAGATGGACAAAGTACACTGCTGAGGGGAGCTGTGGGCAGGTCAGGAGAGGTCTGCCGCGCCGTGTGGGTCAGCTCCCTGGCTGGGAATTGAACTTGTGCTGCAGTGGCTTCGCAGAGCTTCATAATGCGGTGGGTGCTTTAACCCATTGTGCCAGCGGGGAGAGCCCCTCTACAGACTTCCTAAGGAGGAGACTCAGTGTGGGGAGTGTTTATCTCTGTCGAAACGGATATTTTGGAGCTTGCTTATGTCAAACGAAGCCTCTCTGGGCCACGTAACCTCTAAATCCTTTGTGACCCGGCTTCATGGCAAGAAGCCATGGAAATTTCCTTTCCTCGGACCCCAGGGGGTTCACGCGGTCAGACGCTGGCAAAGCCCTGACTCACTGCAGGAAGTGAGTCGGTTAACACAGTGATTATAAGTGGGGAAGTGAAAGGTGGATGTTAATGCGTGGGGACTCTGCACAACGTAACTCAATTTAAAGGCAATTTACCTGTGGTTAGTGACTAATGATAAAACGATCAGATTGTGCTGCTGCAGAGGTAGCCTGTTGCCCGGGCGAGGCGGCCCCTTGCATAGGATGGCACTGTGGCAGGGCAGGCTGCTCAGTGTCCCGGCCTCCCGGTGCCATCCAAGACTAGACTCACCAGTGCGGCGTGAGTGCCCCCGTTAACGTCACTTCCGGTGCTTCCAAGGAGTCGGCTGCCTCTCCTTGGTCTAGTGAGGAGCAGACCATGGTTGACTCTCCGAGTGGAGGAGCCGCAAGATGGAAGGAGCCTGGGTGCCAGCTCCAGCAACCAGCTTTGTCCCCGAAGTGGCACCCATGGCCAGGGCCACCCACATCAGGCTGTTCCAGGTGGGGGGTGGGGGTGGAAAGAGAGTCGCTGGAACTTTGGATTTATTTGTTTCAGCATCCTCAATACTTAAGCCTATGAGAAAACTGCCCCAGATCAGTGGAGGGTGTTTCGAGTGGCCAATGGAAAAAGATAAAAGTAATGACCCTGGAGAGAGCCCCTGGCTCCAGGTGTTTCCAGGACACCCTGACCTGACTCTGGTCCTCATGGGGGTGGGTGGGAGCTGTGGGGAGATGACTTTTGCCAGAGGGGTCTGTCCAGGGGGTCTGTCCAGGTCAGACTGCATCAGGTCCGGGCATGAGTCTGCAGTGGAGGGCAGAAGTAAGGAGAGCTTCGGGGAGGCGCCCCCCAGAGCTGAGCAGGATGGAGCCAGAGCACCCACGATGCCTGACAGGACAGGGGTGCCGAGCTGTGCACGGATCTGTACTGGCTGCCCTCTGCGCAGTGCGTGGGGGCTTCTTCAGCGCACAGTCGGCACCTCCTTCCCTTGCGGTGGCGAATGGGGGAGGCTCGGCTCTCCCAGGCAGGGTCTCGGGGTGTGGGGAACTGGAAAGGAAAAGCTGACCGAGTGCGGGCTGAGTCAGGGCCAAGCAAACCCTCCCCAGGAGCCGGGCTGCAGGCCTTGCCAGCACCCTGCGGCCTGTGGAAACCACCTTCCCCTGCTATACCTGTTGGCTCACGTGTGGACCCGGCCTCGGGTCCTGGCCGCGGCGGTTGGCTTCCGGCTGGGCATGGCCCGAGCCAGGCCAGTGAAAGCCCCAGTGCTGGGGCTTTGGCCCAGGAGGACTCAGAGCTCCTGGGGGTGCGGTGACCTGTGGTGGCCGCTTCCCCGGTGGCGCGCCTCTCGGGAAGCCTCTGGCCCCTGGGGAGCTGCTGTTTTGCTGGATCTCTCAGAAAAGCGGCTCCCTCCCCTTGGGGTTCCCGCACAGGCAGAATGGAAGCCTGAGTGTGAAGCACAGAGACAGCTCCCATACCAGCCTGCACTGCGTGGGTGCAGCCTGGCCGAACCATCTTCAAAGTTACCAGCACATTTCTCATCATCGATGACACCGTTTTAAGACTCACTTTTGGGTTTCCCCTTCTGCCCTCTCCCTCCCTCCATCAGAACAAATTATAAACTGATGTGATGAGAGCCGGTTCCCGCTACCCATTTCAAGTTGAACAGCTTCTTTGGACGTCCCCTGAATTACCCTCTGTCACTGAGACCTTCTCACTCTCTCCTTGGTGAGGATGCTCCTGTCGTGCCTTGGACAGCTGTTCCCTCCCTGTCTGGATGTTGGCTATGGGCCCATTTTCATTCTCCCGGCTGTCCTAGGAGGGTGGTTTTCTTCCCCGCTTTATAGATGAGAAGAGGAGGCTGGTGCACTGTCCCAGAGTAAGGAGGCGGAAGGGGAGATGAGAGGCCTGGGCGGGCAGCTTCCCTTCAGGGCTGTTATTTGCAAAGAACTGGGCCAGCGGCCAGAGGCCCCCTGAGAGGCGCTACTTGGGAAGCAGACATCACAGGGCACCACAGGGCACCACAGGGCACCACAGGTCACCACAGGTCCCGGCGCCCCCAGAAGCTCCGAGTCCGCCCTGGGCACAGGCAGGAGTTCCCCTGTGAGGAGATGAGCCAAGAGCAGTCACGCATGATTCACCACGCCCTCCCGGGCTTTCAGGATGGTCCTCTTTAACAGAAGCCAATTTATTTTTTATTCAAAATCCATACGAAACAATTGAACAATAAAACTGTCAGCTTCACTGTCTCTTTCAGCCTGGAAACATGATCACCTCTGAAATTAAGCCCTTCCCCCCACCTCCATCCCTCCCTCTCCCCCAGCCTCCCTTCTCTGAGTATTATTTCCAGCTCCACCATGCACCAGGACCTGTGCCAAGCTCAGAGTTCTCCTTTCCTATAGGATTCCCTCCTGAGATATATTTTAAGGCATTTCCCTAAACTTGGCTATTATCCATTATAAGAGTCTCAGGTCAGTCTCCTGCAAAAGCAAAATAGCTGGGCTTCCTGGGCATACACCACATGACCTTGGACAGGGCTGCCCGTCTCTGCTTCTAAAAGTCCAGCCGGATCCTGTCACAAAGACCCTGTGTTGTGTGCACAGCCATGGGAGTTTCTCTGGGAGACGGTCTCAGCCTTCTGAGACCAGCCACCACCAGCACCTATAGGGCAGGTTTGGCACCCAGCAGGTGCCCAATGCTTTTCTGGTGAATGGATAAATGAATAAAGGTGCTTCTGTGTGAGACCTTTTTTCTGAAAGTCCAGGGATCCCCTCCTAGCTCTGCAATGACCTCCAGACCTAGAGTCATGGCCTGCCATCCCAAAAGCTGACCCTCTCCCCTTGCAGAATTTTTAAATCCCAGGTGGGCAGCATTCAGAAAGGGATATGGGGGGTGGGGACTGCTTGTCTGTCACGGTGGCACTCCCAACCCCGCCAGCTGGGCTGGGGGGCAGCCTCGGGAGAGAGATGTAACCTTTGCCGGTTACATCTTTATGCTGGCCCGAGGCAAGGAGGAGCTGCCTTCATCCTGGCTGGGAAACATAAAACCCCCATGCACCATTGATGAGCTTCTGCCAGCAGCGTTTACGAACGTGCTTTATCTCAGGATGTCATACATTATTGACACCGCCTCCCTGCCCCCGGCCCCTGCTGAAGGGCAGAGTGGGCTTGGGAGGGGAAGTGGACCCTCCCTCTGTAGCCCTGCCAGACTTGGGGTTTCCTTGGTGCTCAGCAACCCTCCCTATTGCAGGCGTTTGGGTGACATCGCTGGGATGTTGCAGTGCCAGGGTTCAATTTCCACGTATTCCAAGCCCCTGGGTGCTCTGCTATCTCTGCACTACAAAGCAGGGGGGTGAGGGGGAGGGGTGCGTTCTGGCAGCCAGACTGTGGGATGGACTAGGTGAGGGCACTTAGCCCAGCCCCACAGGTCAGGCGGGACAAACCCTTCCGTGAGTGGGAGCCGAGTGTTCCATGTGGGCGTGCAGGGGAGGGTGATGGGGCCAAGGCCGAGTGACTGAATCTTTGCACCTGGGGGCAATCTCCGCTCTACCGCTTATAGTTGGGCTGGACAAGTGTTAGTTCTGTTTGCCTCATCTGCAAAATGGGATAGCTACAGTACTCTGCGGTAGACTTGCCTTGGCAGTTTAATGTGTGAACTAGAGGGAGAATGTAGACCAGTACAGAGCATGGCATGTGCTCTGTAAAAGACTCTGGGGGGATCTTGTGGGTCCCCCTTCTGTCCCCACACCAGTGCTTTCTGTGACCCCTTGACATGGGTATTCTTTCACCATTGCTGGGCTGATAGTCACCCTCCTGTCTTACCTCCCCCGTGTGATGGGGGGGGTTGGGGTGATGAGTCCACGTCACCGGGTGGAGTGCCAGCTTGCCAAAGGTTCATACGTCCCGTGACTGTTACCTTATAAGGAAAAGGGACTTTGTAGATGAGCATAAGTTGGTGGGGAAAGGATGCTGCATTATCTGTGGGCTTGCTATAATATAAGGTCCTTAAAAGAGGGGTACAGGAGAGACAGTGTCAGAGGAGGTGCTGTAAGGACAAAAGCAGAGGAGACAGATTTGCAGGTGTTATGCTGCTGTCCTTGAAGCAGGAAGAGGCACAAGGTGTGGAAGGCAAGCAGTCTGCACAGCAGGACAGGCCACAGCAACACAGACCCCTTGATGTGGGGATTCTGAGCAATAAAATATAATATAATGAACTGCAAATTAATGCAACTGTGCTGTTTTAAGTCACTCAGTCTGTGGTCATTGTTCTAACGGGCATAGTAAATGGACAGAGTCCTGTAGCACCAGTGTGATGACCTGCCAGAAATGGAAAAAAATGCTCCAACTGGATCAAACTGGCTCGATCGGAACTAGATTAAACCAAACCAGCTCCTGCTGGGTCAAACTGTGTGGAACTGGTTCCAAATGGGTCAGCTGCTTCCAGCTGTCTCAAAGTGGCTTGAACTGGCTGGAACCAGTTCCAGTTGGCTTGAACTGGCTGGAACAGATACCAAGCAGCTTGGGTCACCTAGAACCAGTTCTAACTGGATCAAACCAGTACCAACCGCATCAAACTGGATCAAACCAGTATCAACTGGATCCAGTTGACTTGAGCTGGCAGGAACCATTTCCAGCAACATCAAACCAGATCCAGTAGATCAAACTAGTTCCAGCTGGATTAATAAGCTCCATATGGGTCCCAATGGCTCCAGCCAGATCTAACCTGATCCAACTGGCTTGAGCCATTTCACTGGATAAAACTGCATCAAACTGGCTTGAACTGGTTGCAGCTAGATCAGACCTGACCCAACTGAATCAAAGCATCTTGAATCAGTCCAAACTAGTTCCAAATGGATCAAATGCCTCTAGCTGGCAGCAACTAGTTCCAACTGGAAACGGCCAGCTCAAGCCAGCTGGTTCAAGCTGCATCAGAGTGGACAAAAGTGGCTTGAAACCTGATACCGTGGGGCCCTCACAGCCAGGAGGACTGATGGTTTCATGCAGGTCCCAAGTTCAGGTGTCTGTTCCAAGCAGGTTGAGCCGGGACGGGAACCCAGACAAGGCAGGGCAGCTCGGGCACTGGGGCCCAGCAGAGGCCAGTGCACAGTGCCAGAGTGCAGCGAGGTGTGGGCAGACGAGTGCTGGAGACCAGTGCAGGAGCCGGCTCTGGGTGGGGTTGCGATCGAGGTGGCGAGGACAGTCTCCTGAGCACACAGCCAGCGACAGTGACGGCCTCCTCCCGGGCTCAGGCGTGACGAGTGCACCTTGGACACGTTCCTGCAGGAGGGGGTAGCATCTACGGCCAGGCCATAGGAGCGGGACCCCAGAGCAGTCCTGCTGGCTGCTCCAAGCCCACCTCTGGCTAGACTGCACAGCTGTGGTGTTACATTTCTGGGGCACGTCCCTGGAGGGATGCTTCCCCCCCCACCTCAACTGTGTGTCTGAGAGGGGGGCTGCCTCACACCCTGCCGCCCTCGCCACGGTGACCTCGGCGGTGACTGGGGCAGAGCCAATGAAATCTCTCACTCTCCTGCTAGGGGCTTTTCAGGAAAGGGCTTGTGACTCAAGATGGCTGAAGTACAGCCCTTCTTTGGGATTTTTCACTAGTTTGGAGCAGCAGGAGGAGCTGAGGCCTTACAATCTGGGCCTGAGAGGACGTGGTGGCGCTTTGCCCTTCCAAATGATAAAAACCTGGACATAGTAGGAGACAGTAAGTCCAGATCAGTCAAGGCCAGTCATTGAGAAGGGCCAGAGGGTGGGCATGGGATGGTGGTGAGGGGTGGGGGAGGGGAGCAGGGTGTGGGCTGAGACATGCCGAACAGGCCACGTGCCCAGGGTTGCTGGGGTGAGACCATAACGGAGGGGAATGCTGGAACCTCGGGGGTCTCTGTCCAGGGGGTACAAAGGAAGGCAACTCGACGGGGGTCAGAGGAGACTTGGGGGAGGTTGGAGAACAAACTGTCGTTGCCTGGGACGATGAAGCAAAGCGTTGCGGGCAGTGGGATGTGTGCGTCTGTCTGGAAATCTGAAAGCCAGACGAGACGCAGAGTGAAGCTGGGGCTAACCCTCAAGGCACGGTGACTACGCAAACTGGTCTGAGCTGCAAGGGATGTTTTTGGGCCGCTTCAGGCAGCCGGGATGTTCGGGTGGCACTGTCTTCCGGCATAGCAGGGCTTTCCAGGAAAGCGTCCCCATCCCTCCACCCCCCCCTTCTCTCTCTCTCTCTGCCAACCAAGACAGTCTCCTGAGCACACAGCCAGCGACAGTGACGGCCTCCTCCCGGGCGGGTGCTCAGGTGTGACGAGTGCACCTTGGACACGTTCCTGCAGGAGGCCCAGCCTGGAAGGCAGCTTTCTTTCTTGGAGATGCAGCAGACGGGAGGTGCGCCCGCACTCCTCAGCCAGGCAGGCAGATCCCGGGACCCCCCTCACATGCCGGCCCGGGACTCCGGCCGGCCGCCCCTCCGGGAGTGAGCAGTGCCCAGCCATGCTTTAGCAGCTTGTCACTGGGCTAACCCTCGACACCAGCTTGCCAGGCCACGAGAGCAGCATTTATAACACAGTGGGTAATTATTCTTCAAATGAATCGAGCTCTCAGGGGGCGCCCTGGCTGAATAAATCAAGGCCGACGGGGCAGATTTCACAGAGCTGAGCGGCCATGCTGTTCCTTGTGATAGATTCGTGGAAGAGGTCTCTTTTGCCATCACCCCACATTTATAAGCAGTGCCTCTCCTCCGTGTCTCTCAGCCGTTTCCCGTGCCAAATGAAGATAAATGTCAGATGAGCAAACAGCCTTCAAATTGCTATGGAAAATATTTTGAAAAAGGCACAAAATACCAGGCCTTTCTCCCTCCATAGAGATGCTATTTATCTCCTGAGAAATGGCCCCCCGCCACTCTGTGCCCCCAGAATCTCAACACTACTCAGTGGGGTGGGGAGTGAGCGCTCATGTGCCATTTCTGAGGAGTCGACCATGCCTGAGTGATGCCCCCTCCAGCTGGGCGGACGTCCATCCCTTCTGGGAAGGCAGCTGTCCTCCCCGTGCGTCCGGCGCACGGGCTCTGTGCACCTTGAGAACAAGCGCAGAAGGTGCACGCTCTCTCTTTCCTTCATTCCTCACCTGCGCATTCATTCATGCCTTTCAGTCACCAAGCATTCGTGAAGCGCCTGCCAAGTTCCAGGCGCTTGGCTAGATCCAGAGTGTCCTGCTGGTGAGCAGAGACTCAGAGTTTGCAATCCACTGGCGAGGGGCAAGATGTTAGATAATCATGTACCATACAGAAGTGAGAATAGCAACCCCTTTGGGAAGCAGTGCCAGCGCTCCTAGCTGGTGTGTACAGAAGTCCAGGCGGGGCTGCCACCGGACAGTCGGGGTCCCCTCGTGAGGGGAAAGGGCTGAAGCCATGTGCCCCAAGTCTCACAGCCGAGAGCCACCCTGCGCTGCACTGGAACCCAGGGGAGGGGCTGTATGCCCGCGTGACTCTCCTCCAGTGATGATTCTCATCTGGCACCTAGAGAATCTTCCGAAAAGCTTGTTAAGCCAAAGATCCCAGGGGCGGGGCCTGAGAATCAGTCCCTGGTCACACAGTGCTGGTCTGGGGGCCCCACGCGGGGAAGCACTTTCTACAGCATGAAAGCTCTAGGTGTCCCCTAGAGGGGAGAAGTTTTCAGGTAGAGATAAAGAGAAAAGACAGACCTAGCCAGGCTTGGCAACAGCTGGAGGGGGCAAAGGGCCTTCTGCCAGGGAAGCATCCTCTTCGAGAAAAAGACCGGGGTTCGTGATAGATGCCACCCCCATCCATAAAACAGCAGCTGGCGAGGGCCCACGTGTCCCTCCATTAATTTTGCCAGCTAATAGTTTAGCAGAACATTGGAGCAAGAAGTCCCCGTTGACCCCTTATCACCCACGGTAGGTGATAAATCCAGGTTAGCTTATCTGAGCAGCCCTGGACAGCCTCTAGGATCAGCAAGAGAAGTAGGGGCGAAGCCGGGACACTAATTACTTTGGGGCGGGATGATGGAGGGTTGAGCTAGGAGGGAGGAGGCAGAGGGAACAAAGCGGCTGGCTCCCGGCCACACTCGGAGGTGGACTTGAGAGGGTTTGCTGAAGCAGTAAGGGAGAGGCCAAGCCCTGTTCCAAGGTGTCTGGATGGAGCATCTTGGTGGAGGTGGCCTCGTTTAGGGTGGAGCAGTTTTAGTAACCGCAGAATTTGTGGTTAGGAACTTCGTTTGGGTCTTGACATACTGTAGCCGCCTCCGGGGTATTGAAGAAATTCAAAAAGGTGATGGAGATGCACTCCTAGCCTTTGGGCATATAGGTAGCAACCATGGGCACGGGGCTGAGGTGAGCTCTCTTCTCTCGTGTCCGCAGTGGGGCTCCTACTTCACGCAGGTCACCACCAGGGGGCCCATTCGCTCACGCTGTCAGCCGCAGGCCTCTGCACGGATTTAAGGCCTATCCACTTCACTTTGCAGATGGAGACATGGGACTTGCCTAGGGCCCACAGCAGGTGACTGGCAGACCTTCCCCTCCTCGGTACCTAGCCGCCTTATAGGTCCCTTTGGCTGTGGGCAAAGGTACAGGCCCTGGGCAGAGATGTCTCTATCAAATGGACCCTGCCCCTTCCAAAAAGTTCTAAATTTGCTGTTTCTGCATCTGCCTCTTTAACCTTCCTCCCACTGGTGAGTTGCATAAGCTCCTAGATTTTCTGAAGTGGGTCCCCACCGGGGGTTAGCAGGGCTGGGAGGCATATGTAACATGGCAGGCATCGCCAGTTGCGCGCAGAACTCCTCCTCACTGAGCCTCCGGTCACCTGCCACCTAACATGCGAGCCGCCGGCATTCACGGCTGGCTGCGGGAGACCTGGATACTTGCTTTACCATGTAAGAAGAAAATAATGGATGGCTAAAATCTTGGAAACGTGTATCCATCGCTCATGAGGCACTGGCCTGTGTTCTGTGCACACAGTACTTTCCTCCAGTGAGCAAAACACTGTTGGGTTTTCAGCAACGTTGGTTCAGATGGCGACGTCCCTGTTGAGTCCTGGACACCAGCGATGAGGAGCCACTCTGCTCCCTCCAGTGCACAGAAGTAAATCCACGTGAATAAAAGCACCAGCACAGTCCTCCACTGTGCTTTCGATGTCTTCCAGAACAATCCTCTCTCTCCGCTTTGTTTTCAGTAGCATTAGCAAATGTTTATCCAGTGCTTACTCTGTATCCGGCACTTTTCTAAATGCTTCACTGGTATTGATTTATTTAATCCTCATAATCATCCCAGGAAGTGAGTCCTTTAATGAACCCCACTTTCCAGATGAGGAACTAGACATCTGAGGCTGGGGGTCTTCCCCGATGTACACTGCTGGTGAGAGGTGGGGCCAGGATTTGAACTCAGACCTTTGGCTCCAGAGCCTGCATTCTTGAAGCTGTCCAGAGAGCAGCTCACTGGATGGTCACCTTGGGGTGAGCTCTGATGGCCCCTTGGGCCTTGCTTCCCCAGCACAAGGTGCTGGCCCCCTCCTGGCCGGGGCTGCTGCCCCCGCTGCCACATCCATCACCCGCTCTCGTGGGCACGTGCTCTCAGGCGTCCCTCCTCCCACCCACTCAGGGCTTTATTGATCTTGCCTGACATTTGCTTCTCTGATTCTCAGCCCCATTCAGCCAACAAATGGCACCCTTGAGTCTCACTGAGCCTCAGCTGTTTAACCAACTCAGAGCTTTGGGTGCATGTGGTGGGCATGGGTGGGGGATGGCAGAAGGGACATTGATCTCCTGGGGACTCTAGAATGCTCTCCCTTGGAGCTCTTACAAGGCATTGGCCTCTCTGCCCCTAAGAGGCCGCTCTGTCTGCGACCCCAGGACATCCCTGATGTATATCTATCTGTTGTTTGAGGGGCTCAAGACTGGATCTTCCTGATGTTCGGGATGAAGCAGAAGCAGACTCCTTGGGGACCTAGAACATGAGCATGGTTGTCTGGAAATGGCCTGGCACCCCACAATTTCCTTGTGCTTGCTGATGATTAGACCTTGGCTTCCCAAAGCTACAGGTGTGCCAACGTCAGCGCATTTGGCAGGGGGACACTGGATAAGTGAGTGGTGTCTCGCTGCCAAATAGCCAAACGATCCCTGAGGTCCCACCACAGAAGTGGCCTTCATCTGCTGGCTCTGGGGCTCTGCGTGGTTCTGGGTCGGACAGGGTGGGGTGTTTTCCAGAGTGATGAAAAATAGGTAAGGGAACTGGCAAAGCCTGGGGAAGAAAACCAAACGTCGGATCTGAGGGCTGATGATCCCATAATAGGGCTTCTTCCCTGAGGACAGAATCTGGCTGTTCTGAAGGAGCCCTTTCGAAGGGCCAGGCGAGGTGTGGAATTGGAACTGCACTGGGACGAGGAGTTCTGGATGGGAGCTGCACGGCAAGGGGTCACGTCTGAGAGCACTGATGCTGGCTTTATGTTCTGGAACATCCCCAGGAAATGACTTGCTTCTTCCTTGGAATGGCAGCCTAGACTTGACATTGAGGCTTTGCTTCCTCCCCATGGATGGCCAGAGTTCTTTGTGCTTCCCTCTCATTTTGCTCCCCTCTCCCACCATCAATCCCCAACAAATGCTGGCCTGTATGGGAAAGAGGAAGAAGGGTCACCTTTGAGTTGGGATGGAGACGTGGGGCCGTGCAGAGGCTGGGCTTCTCGGGCTGATCATTCCTAGTTGTTTGCTCCACCTCTGAACAGCTCTTGCTGAGGTTTTGGGTGATGGGGAGGGGAACCAGCTGCTGTCTGTTCCGACGGGGCTTGTCCCCAAGGGAGGGACTTCCATACGAAGAGATGTTCCTCATCCAAGCTAGGCATGAGTACATTGGGGCAACACTGACATTCATGGGAAGTGCATCAGAATGTGTTTATTTCCTTGGGAGTGAAGAGGTTGAGAAAACCCAGCTGTCAGTGCGGGGCGAACCTCAGACTGTCAGCTGGGCTCCAGCTGCTTGGGAGTCTGCAGTGGTGACTGGCTTAGCTGCTGCTTTGTGAAATTTGGTGGAGACTCCCTCATGGCCAGAGGAGAAATGGGGTCAAGGAGTAGGCCCCGAAGTGGGAAAACTCAGGGTTTCCCTTTGGGAATTCTGTGATTTGAGACTGACAGAGGCAAGGTTGATGCTCTGCTTCCCTCTCAACTCAAGCCAGGGGCCCTGGCTTGAGTTAGGTCAGGACTGGGGCAGCTCTGAGGGCTGACCTGAGGGGATCATAGCTTCAGCTCTTCTTTTGTGGGTCCTTGGGTGAGCCTCCTTCCAAGGAGTAGCTGGAAGAGACTTTTGCCATGCCGGGAATTTGCACTAGAAGGAAAAGCACTTGGGGTCAAAGGGATCTTCAAAAAGTATCTGTCTTCCACCCTTGCTTTTGGTAGGAGAACTCCATGGGCATCTTCAATAGAGCAGGTGAAGTGGGTTAACAGTAGTTCTCAAATGTCAGTGACTCTAGTGTGGCAAAAAGATCTCTTACTCATTTTACAGCATAAGGGCCGGGACCAGGACTCTGCTTGATGCCGTCTCGTAGATATGCGGTACCAGGACTCTGCTCCATGCTGTCTGCTTTTATGGCTCTGCACTCCTCCAGGCCCTCAGCTTCACATGAGCAAAACGAGTCAGAGTATTGCCTGGGGGCTCTTGCATGAGGACATCACATTACTGGGTGGCCACATTCCCAGCCAAGGGTTTCAGCCTGGGAAAATTTTTCTTGACTGCCAGGAAGGAAGGCTTTCTCCAGAGAATTGTATCTAGAGCCTACTGGTCAGAATTGGGCTATGTTGCATCCTTATGTGCAAAGGAGTCAGTGAGGTGAATGTTTTTAGCGGATCATATTGCTCCCCTGGGCGATGTCTTGGCTTAGGATGGATGTGCATGTCTTTGTGTATCTGGAATATGCATGCATGTACACGTGTGAATGTGGATATGTTCTTGCATGTCTATGTACATGCACATGTACCTGTATGTGTTATGTGTGTAGATATGTAGTAGGAACCTACCTATCCTCGTCCCAGCTACCCCATTCACCCTGAGCAACAGAAATGCATTAGTAGTGGCATTGGGTTTGAAGTCATACACCCTTGGCTTTGACTCTTGCCTGTACCTATCAGTGCTGTCTACAGCAGTGATTTGGTGGTCAAGGCACGAGAGACTCCCGTATGACTTGGGTGGCCTGGGCCACCCGCCACATGGCAGAGGCCAGAGTGCTGGCCCCCTCTGCTCTGACCCCCCCCCCCGTCTTCTGCTAGCACCCCTGTATGGGACACTAGTGCAGTATTTGGACAACACCAACATTGCTGAGCCCAGTATGCCAGAAACACGCACTTCAATATCTGTGTGGCCCTGGGCTGATCTTTCATTCAGCAAAGCGGTACCAGTGAACCTGAGAGGGTGGGGGTGATTCTGGGAGATAGCCTGGTGTTGCCGACTCTCAGAAATGTCCGACAACTTGCAAATTCAAACTGTAATGTGCAGTCTTTTCGTCACACTGGCCACGAATGCCCGTGAGCCTACTGCAGTGCAGCCCAGACACCTCTCCTGGGGCCATGGCCCCAAGGACGGCCCTCTCTGTGCTCAGAAGCCAAGGCTGAGGTCTGGGCCTTCTCTGAGAACAGGAGAGCCCAACCCGCCCAGCGACACCCTTCTGGGTGTGCAGGAAAACACAGCTGAATGTTAAATAAACACCCACTAATTACCCTGGGACTATTTATCTAGGTTTCCCTACATTGTAATAAGAAATTATTGAAACATATATCACCTGCTGAGCTGTTAATCATTGGTAAATATATTTTAAATACAGCAGTCCATTAGTATTTTAATTTAGCCTGTCTCCTGGAGAATATGTGCTGGATCAGACAAATGTCCCAAGCTTCAGAGCCAAGGGAAAAATTTCCTCACCTAGTTAATCTTTATGTTCTCCTCTCAGGGAGGAAATTCCGGCTGTATCAGCAAGAGAAATGTTCCCTGGGGTCTAGTATTGATGGTGAGTGTCCTTACAGAGCGGGTGGGTGAGGCAGGGAGGCCTCGGTCTCCCTCTCGGCGAGGGGGAGCAGGAAGGGGCTGGGCGGGGCTGGAGGTGGTACTTCTGCTCTGCTCATGACTCCCAGCCACTTTACCAAAAGACGAAATTGTGCAGCTGAAAACAGTTACAGCCACTCATGGATGGAGCTTCAGCGATAGTTTTTCAGCTTAAACGTTCTGCGTGGAATTGTTCTCGGAACTGTCTCCCCATCGAGGGTGTAGGATCAGACACTCAGGTGTGCCTTAGTGGGGAGTCAGGGGCTGCCCATAAAGCTGCAGGTGCAGTGTGGTGACCTGAGGACTTACGGCTGACCTTTACCTTGGTCACTGCTAGATGAGCTTTGTGGGCCCTCCACCCTCTGCCGTTCATTCAGGAGACACTCAGCGCCATCCACATGCCTGGCACCATTCTTGGACTGGGCACAGAGTGCACTGGGAGGGAAGGTCCTCCAGGCTGGAGCTGATGTTCGGGGTGGAAGGTAGACAGACGTGTCCTCGCCGGTGGCGAGTGTGGGTCAGAGCGTGAGCAGTGTAGCGAGAAAGCAGAGTAGGGAGGCGGGGCACAGGCGGCCAGTCCGGGACTTGCTTGGATGTTGCCAAGGAGAGCAAATCTTAGCTGTTCCACCACAAAACAGGAATAGTCGGGATGGCAGGGAGTGGTGGCTGATCGGACGGCACCGTCGTCTTACAATTTATAAATGTGTCAACTCTGTGTGTGTCCACTTGGATTTACATGGTGTCATGTGTCAGCTGTGACTCAGTGAAGCTGGAATGAAAGCACTTATTTCTTCCCCGTGTGTCTTCGGTTAGTGAGGGGCTGTGTTCCATATGGGCCAGGGTGGAAGGCCACTGGTGGCCTGAGATGTGATTTTCTAAAGGAAGAGGTGGGATGCCCCCAGAGGCAAGCAGAAATGTCCTGTCTCTCAAGGTCTGGGCTCCAAATTCACAGACTGTCACAGCCATGTTCATCTTAATGGACAAAGTAAGTCACACATGCAAGCCCCTCGTAGCAACATGTGGGTTCGTGTTTGTGAGGCTTTTTGTGGACACTGTGATGCACCACAGTCCTGGAGTCCCTGGTCCACACTTTCCTTACGGAATGTGAGCTTTCTACATGTGTACTTGTTTTTTTCAAATTATTTACTCATACAGAACTGGGGTGCAGGCCAGAGGTGCAGGGGTGGTGAGAGGATTCACCAGAGACAGAGTGGGGAGCAGAACAGGCAGATTGATAAAGTTCACTGCTGAGGGGGGCAGCGGGCGGGTCAGGAGAGGTCTCCCGCGCCATGTGGGTCACCTCTGGGGCTGGGGATCGAGCTTGCACTGAAGTGGCTGCGGCTGGCTTGCAGTGCTGCATCCTAACCTGTTGCGCCACCAGGGAGGGCCCTTGACATGTGCCCTTTTCTCTCAGTCACACTCTGAATTTCTTTGGGGAGAAGCCATGTACAAACACTCTCAGTACCTTCCCACCAGCCAACGTGGAAAAGGGGTCATTGCACCCAGCAATATGTTGTCACATTCCAGGTGTATTTTGAAGGTTGAGCAAACAGGATTTGCTGACAGCTTAGGGATGTACTATGTGAGAGAATGAGGATGATGATGTTTTCTTGACCTGAGCAGTGTAGGAAATTGAGTTGCTCTGTGTAGAGGAGGGGGAGCTGTGGGAAGAATTGATGCTCAGAAAATGGAAGGTCATTAATATCTATTTCATTGCTTCTAGAGTGTGGGATGCTCAATATTTATGGGTGGTAGAGGGGGTACCACAGTCCCAAGAACAGTTAACATTGAATGAAAGAGTTAGAAAGCTATTTACCTTTCAATTCTTTATCGACTCTTTTGATGAGTTAAAAAACAGCCCCAGTTTGGCGCCAGTTTGTCTTTAGATGCTTGCCAAGCTCCCTTTTCAGGAAAGAGAGATTATGCCGCCCATCTAGAGACATAGACTGGTAGTTTATGGTATCTAGCTGGATTTAATAACAGCATTTTCTTTACATTGAACTTTTTCTGGGTAACTACCTCTGATGACTGGTGCTGCTTTATTACAGTGCAGAGAGACTCTCCCTTTCAAATCACTTTTGCTTATGTTAAGAAGGGAATCCTTTACCAGGAAATATTTAAGCACATTTATTCATGCATCTATCCAGGAAATAGGTGTCAAGCACTAGCTTTATGTCTGGGCACCGTTTTGGGTGCCGGGGAGACAATAAGGCAGTGAATAAAGGTAGACAGAGGTCGTGGGACTTACATTCTAATGGGGAAGGCAGAAAACTGACCGAGTCAAGTCGCAGATAGAAAGTGTTTGAGTTGATGCATAGTCGTGATGAACAGGAAAAGCAGGCAAGGGGCTGAGGGTGGTGATGCGCAGGGACTGCCTCATGGAGAAGGCGCATTTGGAGGACATTCTCAGGAGCCAGCCACATGGCGGGGGCAGCGCGCACGAAAGCCCTGCACAGAGCATGCGGGACATGGCCGTAGAAGACCCCAGAGTGCCGTGCAGTTGGAATGGACAGAGCCATGCAGAAAAGACATGATCAGAGGCCTGTGGAGGGGACGAGGTTGGTGGAGGAGGGGCGGGTTCTGGGAGAGCCAGAAGTGTGATAAACTCTGAGTGAGATGGGGGGCCCTTGGCAGGCTTTGGGCAGAAGGGGTGCTCTGACTTGGCTGACAAGCCTCTGTGGAGTCCTTGTGTTGAATGAGACTTGAGGGAGCAGGGACAGCGCCGTGGAGCCCCAGAGGAGGTAGCTGTGAAGCCCAGGTGGGGGCTGGCGCCAGCTCAGGCCTGGGTGGCCTCATGACACGGTCAGGGGCACAAGGAGAGAAGCGGACAGGAGTCCTGATGGTGTTGACGTGCCGTGGAGAGAGTGGGGGTGCCTGGTGTTGCTTGTGGCGTGAATGGAGTGGGGACCTCATGGGAGGACCAGGCACTGTGGCCCACAGGGGCATGATGACGCCGAGACCCGCTGGACGTCCGAGAGGGTTGTGGAGTCAGCTCGTGGAGATCCGAAGCTGGAGTTCACGGGGGAGGCTCGTATGGGGCTCAGAAAAGGGGTCTCAGCTCACAGGTGATGCCGGGTAAATGGACGTGGGTGGTGGGCGACACAGAGCTCGTCTCCTTTTGCCCCCGTGGCCAGCTCTGCCCTGACAGCTTATCCGGGGCCCAGCTACCCCAGGAACAGAAGGCATTGTCCTACAGACTCTGGGAAAATACCCAGAGTAACTCTGGGCCCCAGAAGGACGTAGAAAATTTGCTTTGAGAAACTGTCATTTCAGCATAATCACACCACATACCAAGCCCTACACGTTGAGCTTTTCAAATTGATCTGTGCTGTCATTTCAACTTCGGAAACCTTGCCTTTTCCTTTACAAGGTTCGTATTTCCACTGGGAAGCACTTGTCTGAAGCCTGAACTATATATGTCAAAACATCCTGTTAGGGTTTTCTGAGGTTTCTGATGTTGGACAATTCAGGGCATTTGGTTTCCACATCAGAGGAGGGAAATTTTCTTCCTGTCATCACGTTATCACTGCAGCCTGGGTCTTTACTGCTTCAGGTCTTAGGGTCAAAAGCAGACGCCTTTAGATGTCCCGTGGT
This sequence comes from Condylura cristata, assembly GCF_000260355.1. Taxonomy (NCBI): domain Eukaryota; kingdom Metazoa; phylum Chordata; class Mammalia; order Eulipotyphla; family Talpidae; genus Condylura; species Condylura cristata. The sequence goes on from NW_004567133.1 coordinate 6,459,707, forward strand.
TTTTGCTATAGGATGTGTGACTGGCGCAGCCTGAAAATTGGAAGGACAGTTTAAAATAATAATGATAACTACTATCCAACGAACTCGGATGTTTTGTCGGGCTCTGTTTTATAGTAGCTGCTGCTGGTTCTGTGCCAAGAAGCTCTTCTTTGGTGCGGATGGCTGCTTCTCACCACCTGGCTGAGTGGGAACCTCTCACCTGTCCTGCCATGGGGGCAGCCAGCAGCCAATGGTTGACAGACTCAGGCTGGCCCGCTGGCCTCAACCCCAGGGGCTGACCCTGGGGTGCAGTCATGTTCCGCAGCGCCCTTGGGATCAGAGTAACAGTAGCCTGGGGTAAGGCCTCAGCCCGCTTTGCTTTCTCCCCTTCTCCTATTCTGCATCCCTCATGACCCAAGATGAATGTCTGATATATTTCATATCCCTGACTCATCTCTACAACCCTCTGACCAGGGTTACTGTTTCTTCCTTGTAGGTGTGGGTGTGCAGCATCAGATATGTGAGGACCAAGGCCAGAGTCACCTGGATGAGTAGGGAACCAGCACACCTGGCTGTAGGTAGGTGCAGGAGCCTGCGAAGCTCGTGCTAGTAATGATAATGGCAAGTTGTCTTTGCAAGTGTTGATCTCAGATATTGTGACCCTCTTATGTTTTCTTCTTTTCTCTTCTTCGGGGGTCAAAGGCAGATTTTTTACACACTGTTGATAGCTGGGACTTTGAGGAGGCCTAGAAAGGAGAATGATTAGTGAACGCTGGTCAGCGCCGTCCCGGCTGTGGCCAGAGTAGGACAGTGCTCGGACCACTCAAGAGCCATCCACGGCTTTTGAAGAAGAGTCAGAGGCCCCAGCCGTGGCGGGTTCCTCCCATGCTCACTACCACCTCCCCAGACGTGGCCTCTGTTGGGGGGAACAGCGGCACATGCCTGGCCGTGTGCTGGGAGGCCAGCAGCTTCTGCTCAGGAGACATCCTTTTCTCTACGCTCTGCCGATAATTAGCAGGGTTTCCCTTGTGTGTTTTCCAACCATGCTAAGTCAAATCGTTTTCTCATAAAATGGAGAAAATGACTTCTCCTTTGGCCTTGATGACAGTCATTCTTTACATACCTGACAAACCACAAGTTGCTCAGTGCAAGAGAGGAATTATGCTTGTCAGGTGTTCTGGGTGAGCGTCCAGACTCCCTTGTTTCACTCTCAGAGCTTCTTTGTGTAATTCACATTTATAATATCCCAAATCCCTATGTACAATTCCCAAAGTTCCCTCACATAGTTCCACAAATTCCTTTGTATGATTCCCCAAAGTCACTCGTGTAATTATTCCCAAAGTGCACCTGGGGCCTTCTGCCGCCGGGGGATCAGCCCATGTCTCAAAGTGGAATGCAGCACTAAAGCCATCAAGATGAGATCTGATTGTAGGCCAAGGGTCAAACATTAGCGACTCACCCACTGCTTGCCAGAGGGTTGGTGAAAGAACAATCCTTGCTTAAACAGGATTTAGGAGTTCTTGATGGAGCACAAGGTTAGTATCAGTCACTCTGAATGGCATCATCGAGCTCGTAAGAACACACACGAGTCTCCCTGGGGAAAGTTGTGTGTGCACGGTCCCACTCTCCTTAGATTGGTGAGACTGTAGCTGGAGAATAAAAGCCGATCGTGAGAGCTTGTATTTATTCCAGACTTATATTGTGCCTGGCATGTGTGTGCTGAGAGTTCCTATAAGAGCTCACGTTTATGGTACATGAAAGAGCATTTTTTTTTAAGGTGTGAAGTACCATTTTATTCTGTCTTAAACTTTATTTTTTATTTATTTTCAAAAGACTTATTTATTTGTGCATACAAGAACTGGGGTGGGAGGATTCACCAGGGACACATTGGGAAACAGAACAGGCAGATCTACTGTAATACACGGCTGAGGGGAGCAGCGGGGAGAGGGGGAGGTCTGCTGCGCCATGTGGGTCACCCCGACTGAGGATCGATAGCTTCATAGTGCTGAGACTTAACTCCTTGCTCCACCAGGGAGGCCCTGTGTCTTAAAATTTTAAAAGTTAAAACATTTTGAGAGAAATACCCACATCATTCATGTATATCTTGATGAATCTTCAAAGCGCAGTGAGTACACCAGGTAACCAGTCACATTAAGGAAAAATCACGTAAAGTAGTGTTGCCTCAGTGAAAAGGAGTTAATGGTAAAAAAGAAAGAACAACTCAGTACCAGCAGCCAGAGCCCCTGGAGGCCCCCATCAGGCGCCCCCCGCCTCAGTGTAGATACCACACGCCGTCTGGTCTATTTCAGACACCACATGGGTGGAGTCATAACACTCTCGTGGGTCTGGACAGTTGTCTATATTTATATCTGAACATAGAATTCAGAAAAACTCTTCCTATGAAGAACTTGTAACTGAAACAATTCGCACTGAGTAAGTTCATGTCCTCACCCAGGTCCAAATGTTTGTCTCCCTGAGGTTCCTGAACCACTAGGCGCCATAAAATCAAGCTCCTGAGTCAGAGTCAGATATCAGAAAACACAGAGGGTCCTGGCAGCTGTGAGCAGTCACTTTGAAAAGCTTTTGTGCTAGTGACACCTGTGCAGTGGTTGTGTGTGTGTGCACGGTTGTGTGTCTTGGGTTGTGATTTAAAATGAGTTGTTTGCTGTTGGACCAACACCAGGTCGACACCCAGGCTGGCGAGGGTGGTGGGGGCTGGGCGTATATGGCCGTCAGCTGCTGGAACCTTCCGTCAGTTCGCATTTCCCAGGCCCCGCTCTCTTGGCCTCTTAACCTAGCCTTTGGTTGTTGCTCTCCAAGGAAAGCTGCAGTTATTGCTGGTCAGTGCAAAGGAGCCGAGAGTGGCGCTCACCCAGGGAAGGCGGGGGGCAGGGCTGCAGAGGGGCCTGGGTGGCATCAGGCTGTGCTCTGGGGCAGCATCTGGGCACTGTGGGACAGGCTGAGCACGGGGGCAGGTAGGGTGGTGGCTCCCCAAGCTATTTGTCAGGTTCCTTCAGGGCCTGATTGAGGTGGAGCGGAGGAAGAGTCTGAGTGGGGAAAAGAGAAGGTGCACCCGCCAGCCAGCGCTCACTGGGGCTTGAGCACGATGTGCTGCGGGCCGCTGCTGCTGCAGTCTGGGGATTGTCATCTTTGTGTCTGAACCCGCCGGATATACAGGGACTTCTCCTTTCTGTTTGCTGGGAGCCACGTCCACACTCCCAGAGCCTCTGCCAGGAGGGCTGTTACTGACCTGAGATGTGACTTGGTGTTCATCTTTGTCCTAACAAGGTGGTGCTGTGGGAACACTGTTCCACTTTGGAACTGAGCAGCATGTGAGGGCCGAGGGCAGGGCCTGTGCCTGCAACGTGCAGCGCGTGGTGTCGCCTCAACAAGCCTCAATAGGTTTCAGGCTCTCTACTCTCTTCCCTGCTAGCCATGTGCCCTTTGGGCAGTTGCTTAACTCTCCTAAGCCTCGATTTCCTCATCTGTAAAATGGGCACATTAATATGTAGTCTGTAGGATTCCTGGGGGGCCAGGTAAGATGGACTTAAAGGGACCTGGGCACGGACGCAGCACTTCATAACTCACTGCTGCTTCCGCTGAAGAATGGCATGCCTGCCCCCCACCCCACCCCAAGTCCTGCAGCCCACTGCTGAGTGCAGTTACTGCCCAGGCTGGCGTTGCTTCTGAGAGTGGGGCTCTATTTTGGGGAACCACATCCTCTGAGAAGGAAGCAGCAGGATCAGATGCAGACAAGTGGCTTGTTCTCAAGGAGGTGAAGGCTGTTGTGTGAGGCAGGGTCTTCCTTTTCATGTGGGCCTGTGGAGACCAAGGACTGCCAAGGGCGGAGGGCCTGCCAGAGTGCTTGTTAGGGGGAAGGACGTCCTAAAGGAACTCTGCAGAGTCTTGTGGACTCCCCCCCGACTCTAGCTTTCTGGACTCTGCCCCCTACACAGTAGGGGAAACTACAACTCCCAGCAGTACCAGGGCGAGAACTGTGAGGACCCAAGGGCGGAGCTAAGCAGGCATTCTGGGACATTAGGGGATAAACAGGGCGCCATTGCGTCTCTCACTGGGGAAAGTGTCTCCACACTGCGTGACTGGGGGCTTTCAGTTAGTTTGTTACCAGAGCTCCAAGTTAGCCAAGCCAGTAAGAAATTTCAGTTGTTTCCTTTTCTTTTCCCCTTTTGCAAATAAACCCATTATTGACCCTTTTGTGTGCACCTGCAGTTCAACTGAATTTTCAGCACGCAGGTGAGGCCCCACAGACAGGCGGCCCAGTTCACACTGGGTGCCCTGTAACACACTCACCCCAGAGGCTTCCTGCAAGGCCGGCTCTGCCAGGCGGCCCCAACTTTGTACCACTTTCTCTTAAAAATACAATTGATTCTTGAACACTTGGAGGGGGTGCTGGTCCCCACATAGTAAAAAGGGTGATTTAACTTTTGACCCCCTCCAGACTTAACTACAGATAGCCCTGTTCCAGGGCAATAGCCTCACACAATATGAAATGGGTGGCCTGATCGTGGGTCCTTTTCCGTGCACTTAAAGGGACTTATAATGATACTCAGGCACACAGAAAGGTCAATAAAGCGTTTGTTTACAAAAGAAGGGGAAATGAAGACATGAATATTTCAGGGAGAGAGGGGGATAAATTGGTGAATGTGTCCTACCAGTCCCACTGACATGGAATCCCAGTGGCTGCTGAGAGCCAGTGAAAGCCAAGAGCCAAGAGAAAAAGAGACCCCCGAGGCCCGCATGTCTGGCTCTATACCAAACCCGGCTGCCTAAGTCCACCCTCAGGTCCCAGAAATCCTCCCTTTGGTGATGATGGGATTTATAGTCCCAGTGTCTTGTGACTTTGATCTGGCGTGGCGGTGGGGTCCACACAACCTGTGGAATTCCTTCAGGGCATCCTTTCCCCCTAGCCAAACCTTACCAGTGACACGAGCAGCCAGTTACTCTGTGTTTGCACATTCTCTGTGTCATGTACCTGATCCTTACATTATAGTAGGTGGGCGTGAGACAGGGCGGAGGTGGGGATGGCAGATGGGCTTGGTCGCTGCATGGCCAGGCCTGAACGGAGCTGGCAGGCGTGGTAGCACCGCCCCCACAGCTCAGTTCAGGCTCTTCGGTTGCCGGAACACCCCAGCTGTTGGCTGTCTGGCTCTTCATCTTCTCATCTTCTGAGACCTGGTGGTGATGCTCCTCATGTGACTTTTGCCCTGAATGGTCTGTGTGGTATCTAAAATGAAGGTGGCTATTGGAGTGGGTTCCGAAAATGCCTACAAACTTCTTGAGCAAGGAAGACAGACAGGCCCGTGACACATAACCTCAAACCTTGAAGGGACATTGTTTTTATAAATTGCGCCTCCTGTGGTACCCCAATAAAGGGGCTGTCACCTCTCCATAGCGAGCACAAGCCTCTTCGATCCACGTTTAAAAACTGGTTTTGGACACCTGATGGCTTTCCTGAGTAGTGTAAGGACTAATATCGTTTTAATATCGAATGATTTGGTGTCTTCTTTAAGAGTCAGTAGTGTGTTCCCTTCAAGGGTCAACCGGGGTTGAGTGTGAGGCATGTCATGTGGTGAAATGATGTGGCGTTCCTCAAAGTCAATTTCTCATAAAAAAATTAGGGAAATTTTTTGAAAAGTTCTAGACTCTATGTGTGTTGTCTATAAGCACTAATTGGAGTTTTATTTTGTTGTAATATTTGATTTCTTCACTTGTATATATTTTATATCAGATGTAACCCCATTGAATGCCCACCACCAGTTCCCCCCAAGCGCCACCTCCTCATTTTGAGCCTTTTCCCTTCCCTGCAGAATGTCTCTGATTTATAGCTGTCTGATTATTTGTGTCTAATGTATTGTGTATTTGTGGTTCTTATTATTTCCCCCACCCCTTATTTAGTTTCCCTATATTCTTCCTATAAGTAAAACCATCTGCTGTTTTCCGTGTTCCTTCGGACTTATTTCACTGACTTTTAGATGAAGGGGCCTTCAGTGTGGCTGGCAGGTTGTAACTACCTTACATGATGTATAGATGTGATATTGCAAAAACACTGCATGTCCTCGTACCCCGAGGTCTCTCCTCTCCTTCTGTAGAAACACTTTAATGCCTCAAAGTAGGACTGTGCGTGTTGAAACCCATTTTTTAGTACTGTGGTAGCATTCAAATGCTCGTGACCAAAATGAGTTTATTTTTATCATGTCTGTAATTGGAAGACTTCAGCAAAGTCAGCATATTCACTCATTCAACCAATATTTGAGTCCTTGTTATGGGCCCAGTAGAGCCGTGAACAAAGCAGATACAAATTCTTGCCTCCCCAGAGCTTAAGTGGTTTTTTTTTTTTCTTTTTGTTTTTGTTTTATCTATGTCTCTGAGAATTTACATTGGAGAAATGATCGCTAGTATCTCATCAGAAAGCTCACATCCCCAGAGCAGCTGAGATAATCCCTTCAGAAGCCGAAGAACTTAAACTGGTACTCATGGACAATCCATTCTATTCTGAAAATATTTTCCTTGCTTTTGAGTTATTTATTTTTAAGTACTTCACATCATTTCACCAGATTATTTGCATCCTATTAATCCTTGACCACCTCTTAGAGGAAACATTGCTATATTTCTTACAGCATACCCTATACCTGTAAGTGTAAACCCTTTTATATGCAGGGCTTCAGACGCTCCTTTATATACACAGGGAGGAAACGAATTGTTGTCATTGAAACTGGTGGTGTTTGACATGGGAATTGGCTGAGTACTTGAGGATATGCTTCCTATCCCCACTTAGAGGAAGGGCATAGACCTGGTAAAATGCACACCTCCATCTTCTGGAATGGCAGTTAAGGTTACAGTAAAGTAGTAGGCTTCAGTTTGGAGGACTTTTGCCACATCTACTGGAAGAGAACCTTTTTTTAAAAAAGATATATGCATACAAGAGTTGGGGTGTAGGCCAGAGGTGCAAGGGGGTCGGGGGAGGGAGGTGAGAGGATTCATCAGAGGCAGAGTGGGGAGCAGAACAGATCTACTGACGTACACTGTCGAGGGGAGCGGCGGGCAGGCAGGGTCTGCTGCACATGTGGGTCAGCTCCCTGGCCGGGGATCGAAGTGCAGTAGCTGCTGATAGCTTTGTAGTGCTGAGACTGAACCCCTTGTGCTTCCAGGGAGGCCCTGGAAGAGAACATTCTATGCAAACATTGAAGCATCTAGAGAAATACATAAGTGAGATTTCACAGAGTATACCAAAGAGATTGGACGAACTGTTTCTGTGCTGCCTTCTAATAATTTTGTCTAATAGATGTTTACTGTATGTATAGCTTAAAAACCAATAAAGGGAGCTAGACAAAAGAAAATGTTATTAAGAAAACCTTAAGGAAGAGAAAGCACACTTATTTTATTTTTGGGAAAAAAATCTATGTATAAATGGGTCAACTGTATATGTTTATTTTGAAAACATAAAATAAATGTTCTTAATATCCAATACTTTAGCAATTCATTAAAGCATTGCATTAGTGAATCTTCCCATTCAGTATGCCGGGGGAATGTTTTTAATTTTCAGGAACAGAGAATGCCAAGTTTTTCTCTGAGTGTACCTGTATTTATTACATTTCGGTACATAATGGAAATGTGCTCATTCTCTGCTCATCTCTAGCAGGCTCTTTTCATATGTCAGAATCAGTGCACTTTGTTCCTTTTTAGTATCTGCATATTATTCCATTATATCCCACGACCTTCCTTTAATTCACCAGTTTCCCTCTGGTGGTCATTTGGATCCTTCCCAATGATCTTGCTAATGATGAGCACTTTTTCTACTGAAGACATACATGCTTGGAATTTCCCAGGAGAGAGAAGTTTTTATCTCCTGAAAGATACTTGGAATCTGGGAAACGGCTACGAGTGATTTGTCATCGGACTGTCAGGCTTCTTGTAAGAAGTATTTTTTCAGCACCGAATGTTCCAGACCCCGTGCTGGGTTCTGTGGTTACCGCAGAGTCAGGCTCATCAGCACAGCATGGAAAGGTGGGTCTCCTGTGACGCTGGCATAACCCAATGGTGAGATTCCTCTTCTGGACATTTGGTTGGAGTTCTGAGTAATTAGCTGATTAGAAGCTGTCAGGTGACAGAGAAGAAAGACATTGCAAACATAGTAGAACTTCCCGAACGACAGGGAGATGAGAGGGCACCCCGTGTTTCAGAACTGGCAGATCACAGTCTGGGGTCTTCTGTGTGGGGGAGGGAGGATGCGGGCAGGGCCTGTCCGGGCCAGATTGCAGTCTGTACTGGGAGGGAGGGAGGGAGGGAGAGGGGTGAAGTGTCAATGGAGGTCATGGGTCTGGGGATCAAGCTAGGCTCTGATCTCTGCAAGACCTCTCTCCCCCTCATCGCAACCCCTTTGCAGTAATGCCATCGGTCCTGGCAGAGAGGACCATTGAACATACCTTCAAGTGGGGTGCAGAGTCCACGGGGCTAGGGTCACACCCACCCGGAGCCCATGTCCCTTCCTCTAGACTACGCCACCCATGGGCCCTGCCTAAATAAATATCTGGGGCGCTGGGAAGGCCAGCCCCAATCTCCGTGCTGAGTCCACCACAAGGGCCATGTTGTTACGGCAAGGTCTGTACCCTCCAAGACAGACCCACCTCAGCTTTATGTTATGTTTACATGTTACAGCTCCTCCGGGAGGTCTGGATAGTGGTGACAGCTGGATGGCCTGGGATGTGTCAGGGCTGAGCACATTCCAAGGCTTGCGGTGTCCAGCCGGTAAGTGAGGTAGTTGGGACAGGCAGGGTGAAGCTTTCTGCTGGCCCTGCAGCTTCAGCCTCTGGGCCTTGCAGAAATGCAGGTGTGATTGTAGCCAGATCTGTGATTTCAAAAACTGTCAGATTTTGTACGTGACACTTACCCATTCTTATTTTCCAAGAACACTGGCCATCACAAAGAACCGCACGTGGTGAAAGGTGGTGCGGGGACCTGGCGTTTGTACTGGATGTTTGGGACTGTACTCAACTCCGGGCGTGGCGAGCATCAGCCTACAGCATTTTCGGCTCTTGGCCTGTCTTCCCTATCTGGGAATGCGTTGTAGTACCAGGAAGGCAAACAAGATGAAGCCCAAGCCAGGTGGAGGTTGTCTGTTTGTTGTCTTAATTGGTTAAATGCCATCGTTACATTTTCCTGAGCGGATGGTTTTGTGGAGAAGAAACAGCAGCCAGGCTTGAACATCTCGAAAGCTCGATTCATCTTTCCATAACCCCATTAACACTCAGTGCATATTTCCTGTGAAAAAGGATTGGAAATGACCAGAACCCACCCTGTCTGTCCCAGCTCGTTCATTTACCGGCTGGACACTGCAAGGCTTGGAATGTGCTCGGCCCTGACACATCCCAGGCCATTGAGCTGTCACCACTATCCAGACCTCCCGGAAGAGCTATGACATGAGTTATTCAGGGATATCTGTCATGTACCCAGCAGCAGGGGAAAGGCCAGGCAGATAAACAGCAGGGATCCTGTTGGAATATGTTCCCTTTGGAATGGTTATAGGAGGGGGCTGTCCGTGAGAGGCAACAAAGAATCACTTGACCCTGGGAATGTTATAACTTGACAATCATTATAATAGAGTTAGCTGTACTGTGCCATCTAGAAATTCCTATTACCTTGAACTTGGGGTTAGAGGTGAGTCCCCAGGGGAACTCTGGAAACAGATTTATTCGTGCAGCAATAATGGAGGAGTTCATTTGATTCCAGTGTGGATCTTTCAACCACAATCAATTTCACGCCCCGTCATAAATAATGGAGGTCACCGAGGTGGTCAGGAAGGGCGGGGAATCTGGCTGGTGCTGTTGACAGCGTTCAAATAGCATCAACGGAGAGAGAGAGACAGAATCCGGTTGACAGCAAGTTTGGAGAGGGTTTGAGTGGCAGGGTGTGGTCTAATGTGTGTGTGAAATAACGGAGCCCCTTTCCTCTCCTGCATGGGGAGCAGCTGGAGAGCTTTGATTACTCTATTGAGCTATGTAGGTACCAGTGGCTCTAATAGAGCCTGTTCAGGTCTACCGCCAATAGCCAGTTGCTGAGTAGCTAACTCTTGTTAGGAGAGTTAAGTATGCCTGCAGAACCACCTAAGGTAGGGCCGGCCGGTGGCCTAGCGGACTAAAGCCCGATTGGAAGACTCAGGTTCAAATCCCGGCTAGGGAGCCAGGCACAGCGCGTTCTCAGGATGGAGCGGACCTTCGCAATCTCACGGAGTGCGTGGCTTTCTCCTGCCAGCAGGAGGAGCTGTGCGCAAACCCAACTGTTCCTGGACCTTGCAGAGAGCTCCAGCACACGTCTGTCTGGGCATGATGAGGGAGTAGGGGGCTCTGGTTCCCTCCTCTGACCCTGGTCTCCAGTCTCCAGCACCGCCTTTCTGTGGGGCTTTGTGGACGTCCTGGAAAGCCCCGACCCTGGTGGATGGTGGCCACCGCGGCTGCCTCCCTGACAGCGCTGCGCGTGTATGCCCAGCTCCTGGCCCCCACGCCGGCAGGACATCACCCGAACAGGGTTGCCATCCCCACAGTGAATGCAGCTGCCACCTTCTAGCATACCTCGGGCATACCTGGCACCTGCCCTTCCCTCCCTGCCCCCCACCCCCAGCCTGGAAAGAGGCAGGGGCACTTTAAGAAACTGGCCCTCATGCTTCAGTGCTGCATCAAAGAAATGTCAGAGGCTGAGTCTGCTCCCAAACGTAATGTGTCCTGTCAATCAGCCCCCAGACCGCAGACCTGCAAGGCCCATTGACAGAAGCCCAAGAAGATTTATTTTGTCTCACTTAATTGCCCTTTTTGCTTTGTAAACATAAAGGTTGCAGTTTATGGTCTGACAGCTAGAGTAGCCTTTTTCTTATCAGAAAAAAAAATGACATTTGGGCGCTTAAAAAATGTTTTCCTCACTCCTCTCTCATAGCCCACCCCTTGCCACATGAAGTACTGGGAGGCTAGAGACTGCAGCACCAGTGTCAGGGAACCCTGGGACTTCCGGAAGATGGCTATGCCCTCTCTGGTCTCAGTTTCTTCTTCCTTGAAGTGGGATTGGTGATAAGACTCTCGTTAAAGGGCTATTGGGAAATTCACTGGGGCATTGCAGGGAGTCGCTGAGAACAGGGCTAGAACCCAGAGGTGGGGCTTCAGATCACAGCTCTGCCACTCAGTGGTTATGTGATTTTACCCCTCCAACCAATTTCCAGTTTCGCTAAAGGGGGCACCAATAACATCACCTGCTGTACACAGACATTGCAGACTGACTGAGTTAATAGTGTGCAGGGCACAGAAGAGCGCCTGAACAGAGTGGGTCTCTGCAATGGGATTTATTTAAATTAGTACATGCTATGTGCTTAGTTCATGCCCTAGCACAAGTGACAAGGAGACTCCTCAAGCCTTCCGTACTTGTTAGCATTTTCGAAATAGGGGATTCCTATCAAGTGAGACCTCAGGGCTCTCTTGAGGAGCAGGAGGGTCGCTGGCATCCCAGAAGCACACCCGGTGCATTGAGGCCTGGGTGGGGGCCCCCAGCTCCACCATTAGCCTGCAGGCTTTTAGGTCCCCATCCTGCGGCCACAGACCTCAGGGAGGTGATTTGCTCTTAGAGCTGTGACCACAGAGCCCTTCTTTCCTCTCAGGGTGCTGGTCTAGTGTGGAGTTCAGGAAATTCACTCTTGTGTCATGGAGTGGCTTCTTGATCTTGACAGAGCGGGCGGGCTCTGGCTGCAGCGTTCCGACTGGCCCTGTCACCCTTGCGTGCATGCACGGGCTCGGCTGGTTTCCCCGGAAGCCTCAACTTTCCATTTCAGAGTGAATGGTTGTGAAGAGTTTCCATGTGGCTGATGTCCAGATGGGCCAAGTGGTAACTTCAGGTTCTCCATAGGTGGGCTAAGTCCTGAGACTACCTGTGCACTTTACATAAGACTTGATTATCTGCTTTTCATGCTGAACGCAGGAAAAAATAACAACCTACAAATACAAATGTGTCCATATAAACATATTTCCCACCTTGATGGCTTCTCACTGCACCCTGAAAATTTACTCACCATTACTCTGCCTTTCTAGTTGGTCCAACCTGTCTTGTTGGAGACATTGGTCTAAAACAGACTAAACAGTTGCCCAACAGTATAGTCCGCAGAAATTATTTCTAAGACTAACCTCTTCCCTGAATAAATATGGCAATTTCCTTAGCCAAAAAGAGCTAAAAAGTTCAACAGCTGCTGGATTGGTAATAAAATTAAGTAAAGGAAACCTGAGTGTGTGTTAATAGGGAGTGGTGAGGGGTGTGGCAAACTAGGGCATATATGTACCACCTAGAAGAGCCTGCTGAAATTGTTCCAACTAATAGTTAGCAAGCAGGAGTCGGGAGGGGTGTAGGTCACCCAGTCACTCATTCCGTCATTCGTTTTTAAAAGAAAGATTGACATTCTTGATTTTTGCTAGTAATATTCCAGTTTTTAAATGTCGGCAGTTCACAAAAACTTAAAAAGCGTACAAAGCGTCCCTCCGTGACTGGCAGATCACACCTATGGGATCAGCTTGGGCTCCCTGTGCAGTCTCTGCCGCTGCAGACTGTTAGGGGCGTGCCTGGTAGTCAAGCACTGAGTGACTGACTGCTGGCGCCATTCAAAACTCTTTGAGCTCCAGGTTCTTTATCAGAGACATGGAGACATGATTATTTTGCTAAAAGAGTAATTGTTGAGAACTAGATGGGAAAATTCTTGTGCAGCCTTGGTGCACTGCCAGCAAGTAGTACACGCTCAGAACGTCAGTGGCTGCTGGCGGCTTCCAGGGCCAGAGGCTCGAGCTGTCTTACCGGTGTTGTCAAACAGGCGTGGCAGTGGCCGTAGCGGTAGAACTTGGCCAATAAAAACTAGCACACAGTATGATCTCCAGCACTTCCAGTCTGTTCCTGGTACCACCCCCTGCCAAAGCCATTTCTCCGGAGCCCAGTATACTGACCCCGCGGGGTACATCTCTGGCTTCCCTTTGCCCGCCACTTACTTGGGGGAGACATGCAAATACTGGCGTTGGCTGTGCACTCGGCTGGGCTGCGCATGGATTCAGGGCCGACCAAGTGGGCGGCAGTGCGGCATCACACTGAGGCAGGAGGCCCGGGGCTGGGCGCCTTCCTTGGCATGCAGGGAGCAGTCAGCAGAAGGTGTTTTATACACTGCCCGAGTCCCCGTGAATTAGCCTGCCGTTAGCATAAAAAATATTAAGCAATAAACAGTTGCGATATTTAACACTCTCTACAGAGGCCGGTTGCCACCGGCACAACCACTGCAGACCGCGTTAATGAGTAGCGTGGAGCCAGTCAGCGGGGGCAGGTGCTGGTCTGGCGTCAGGCAGGCTCCGGGCAGCTCCCAAACAAAACGTGCCAGGCGAACGTGTGCCCCTCATGCAGAGACACACATAGCCGTACCTGCACCGGGCACGAGCAAACACAACCACACACGCACACATGGTCCGCATGCCAGCGCGCACGGTAGACATCTGTGCCCCAGCACACACATATTCAGAAGCGCCGCGTGTACAAACTCACGTGTACGTGCGCTGGCACCCTCCCCCCCCATCCCGTGCTCTTACTCACAAAACCACCCAAATGCAAAGCATGGGCGCACATAGGCACACCCACACGCAAACCTGGATCTCAGTGCTCAGACCTGGTAGCAGGTCTGAGCAGAAGCCATTTGCTGTCCATTGCAGTAGAGGCAAAATGATGACCTCAGGAGTTCTTGCCAATCGTGGCAACAGTTCCATCTCATGGATTTTTTTGAAGATGCAAGATGAGCTGTCATGAAAATATTGCCTGCATTGAGCCATGGGTACAGAGATTAGGCTAAAGAATCTGAGTAGCCAGTGGGCTTTTCAAACACATCTGTCTGACTGGAGACGGGTGTGCTCTACTTTTCCTGCCTGAGCCCCAACCCTAGGCTCCCGCCTGCCTGAACACCCACTTCAGACTCCCGGGCTTCGTATTCCTGCCGTCCCCCCAGTCCTAGTCCATCTTAGCGACTTTTCCTTATGTTTGTGCTGCCGCAGCCATTCTGTGCATTTCCCCTTCCTGAGCACACCCCATCCCCTCACTCCTGTGTCTCTGCAAGCACCTGGCAGCTGCCTGCAAGCCCTTTCCTTCCTCCCCATTTGTTAGAGCCCGGCAGAAATGTCACTTCTTGGACTAGGTCTGCTTGTGGAGCCATCATTTATGACAAGCCTACTACGTGTCAGGCACTGTATTCGGGACTTAAAGAAGGAGGGGACAGGGTTCTGGACATGTGGTACTCCTAGGGTTAGCGGACTGGCCCACGCACCATTGAACTGAAAGTGCACAGCCCTAGGCAATGAAATTCTCGAAGCCCAGAGCAGGCCTCTGTCCCCTCCTGCCAGCATCTGGGTCACCTGGATGATGTACAGTGTCACTGTGGGTTCTGCTCAAGCAAAGAAGGGAGGTGACAACAGACACAAGTGGTGGCGGCCTGCAGCGAACTGGAAGTGGACTCACTGGTCTCTGGGACAGAGACGGGGGGTGGGCGGCCTGTGGATGTGGTGTTGGGGAAGATTCCAGCATGGTGTTGCTCTGGTTGGTGATGTAAGTAGCTGCCATCTGCAGGACGTGTCTGTTTCTCCTCCTACCAGGCTTCAATAAGCCAAGAACACATTTGGGGCCAGTCTGGGGGGTGGGGACAGAGGGAGCAGGAATGAAAAAAAAAGAAGGACTGAAAGTGCTGGTGGTCAGGAGAGGGGGCCTGTTGGGCACATGCAGAGGAAGGGGGGAGCAGGGGTCTGGGTCCCTGAGTGTGCGGAGTTCCTGAGTGGAGAGGCAGGAAGCGCGGGTTTGGAAGCATGGGCTTCTGTGAGAGGAAGACTTGAGCATCGAGCTTTGCTAAGGACTGATCCGGAAAGAACAGGGGAGTGGCAGTGGAGGGCAGGACAAGAAGGGGGCCAGGTGCTGGTGCACCCCCCCCCCCCCGTCCCGGGACTGTCGTCTGCATGGCAGTGGGCAGGCCAGTGCACCCTCCCGCGCTGGGCAGAGCACCTGCACGCACCTGGGTGACGCGACGTGCCAGCAGTGGCTGAGACAATGTGTCCCCCACTTCGACTACATTTCTTAAGTAGGGCTGAAGCCTGAGTCATTTTAGCTGAAGCCCCGATCTTCCCGGCCCCTACACTCCTACCCCTTTGGGAGAGTCCTGCTTTTTCCAAAAAGCGTCTCCCAGGTCACTCTGTGTGTCTTGACACCCATCACCTGAACTGAGCTGCCACCCTGCACTGGGGGCTACCCAGATGACCCAGAACATCCTGACTGAGTGCAAACTCACCCCAGCTCTCTTTCCGCTTTGCTCGCTCTTCCAGACAGTGCAGCCACGTCTGCAAATGGCCCGGAAATGCCTTTCTTCTCTGCAGGGGGCTGGGCTGGGCGCCCTTGTCTCTGCTGCTCCAGTCCACAGGGCGCCGTGCAGCAAGCTGAGGGCCGCTTGGCCAAGGCCACACAGCCACATTCTTCCCAGGTCCTGCAATCACCTTTTCTGTGATTTGGGGGGAACGTCCCTTTATCCCTCTGGATCTCAGCCTCTCCAGCTGTGGCTACTCTTCAGCTGTAATGTGGCCTGGTTCTCTGTAGTCTTAATTGCTCAAGGCCTGGAAGGGAGAGCCAATTCACGTGCTCCGGCAGCGCTGGGAAATGAAAGCACAACAATCAACAAGCAAAAAGGGAATTTTGGGGGTTCACAGGGGAATGTCACTAAGGTTTCTCTCTGTGTTCTAATTGGCTTCTCTTTTCTCTGTGGGTTTCTTTCTCCACATGCTGGGGAACTTGGGGTTTTCTAGCTCCCAGCCTGGTAACTACTCTAGCAAGACAATGCCTTTCTTCCAGTCACCTGTGGGCAAACTGGGCATTCACTTCTCCAGGGCTGTCCTGAAATGATCACTGTGACCTGAAGTTGATGATGGGAGGGGATGCCATCCACCTCTGCAGACTGGATGATGGAAAAAGGGGGTGCACCCAGGCCTCCCTGGGGAACTGGCCTGAGGGGGCATGGTTACTGTTTGGCAAACAACAGATATCCCCCAAAAAGCTAGTGAAGAGCCTACAGCTGCCTGCCCGGCACTCCCGCCTCCTCCTGTTCCTTGCCTGTGATGGCTTCCCCAGTGACCCCTCTTTTCCAGAACACTCGTCTGTGCTTGCCGACTAACGCCCCACTTGCGACGCTCGCTTGCAGGGAAAAGCTTCTTCACTGTTCTCCCCGTGCTCCCACAAGGCTGTGCTTTGACCCACACCTCTGAGCCCCCATGACATACCTGATGCGACTGGGTATCCCTGTCTCCCCCACTGAATTGGGAGCCCCAAAGGACAGTGGCTGCGAGGTTTGTCTATGTAGTCGTGTGGTAGTGCCTCGAGTAGTTGTGGTGCATAGTAGGTATTTAACTTTTTTGGGGGGCATAAAAGGAGTCAGTCAAGCTGTGCTTTATCTAAGTCTCACCAACACCCCATTTCAGGTTCCTGTGTGTCATTTCCCGGTGTCCTAGAGGTGCCAGGGAAGCTATGCGCCTGCCCAGGGGTGGCCAGCTGGGGAGAGGGCCTCCAGGGTGTAGGGGGTTCCCAGTGGACAATGACACTGGCTTATTCCTAGACCCTGTCCCATTGTGCACCTGTCCCGGGCTGGGCGGGAGAATCAGAAAGTCGAGATCAGAATGCGAAAGTGGAAGAAAGTTCGGTTGGCAAATGCTAAAAAGACATCAGCTAAAAAGCCCATAATTTACATTGGATTAGCAGGTGAAAGATTAGGCGACCACTGCAACAATCCCTTTTTGGCGTATGAACATCTCATTTATAAAAATATTGATTCCACTTCTTTGGACATAATTGATTAATTATATTTTGGAGAGAAAAATCGTTTCCAGGTCTCTGCAGGGTTTGCATGGCCTCATCTCACAATGTCCTGTTCCTTGACTGCTGAACAGCAAATTTTTCAAGTCTGCAACCCTCCCTTGCTGGGGTGTAGGCTACAGAGCCTGGAAGAAAATGGGGAGACTCAGAACTTTTGAGGTGGGTAGTAGAAAGGAGTTGCCTGACACACAACATCAATGTCAGAATCATGGTCTTAAAAATGGAAACGAGGTCCCCCCCCTGGTGGTGCAGAGGGTTAAAGCACAGCACTGAGAAGCTAAAGCCGCTTCCGCATGAGTTCGATTCCCGCCTGCCCTGGAGGAGATCCACATGGCGCTGCAGACCTCTCCTGACCCGCCTGCTGCTCCCCTCAGCAGTGTACTTCCTCGATCTGCCTGTTCTGCTCCCCACTCTGTCTCTGGTGAATCCTCTCACCCTCCGCATCTCTGGCCTGTACCCCAGTTCAGTATGAATAAATAAATTTAAAAAAAAATGGAAAAGCTCTTAGAAATGGTCTAACTCTGGGGTCCTTGCCATTCACATTTGACAGCTCATCCATCTTTGCGTTTTTAGGAGAGGTTGGGACCTGCAGGTAGAAAACCCCAAACACATTAAATTTCCACCTTCCTTGTCATTGAACGCCCAATGCTTGTTCTCTGTGAAATATTAGAACAATCTAGAATAAAGAAGAAAATAGAAATCATCTTCTATTAACCCATCACATTAAGACATCATTATTAATATTTTAAAATACATATTTTCAATATTTTTAAAATCATGTTCTAATTATTCTCGAAAATTTTCTGTAGCCTGTACTTTCATTGACTATGAAGCATTGTGATTTCCTCTGCCTTTGTACAACATGATTTTTCATAGAGGGATAGTATTTTTTCCCCATAGATTTGTATACTACTTTCTTTATTTCCCCATTATTGTATATTTAGGGTGTCTCTAATTTTCTTGTTCTGTTTTAAAATAGTAATGCAATTAGCCTTGTGTTTGGTAAGGCTTTGCATGTTTCTCTCCTTACTTCCTTGGGCTTTATTTCCTAAAGGGGGGATGGCTGGAGTAAAGATTGTTCATATCTTCAGGCTTTTGATCTACCTTTAACATTGTCTTTCAGGAAATACACAGTGATTCCACTGGTACTTATTTTCTTGCCTCCTTGCCAAGTATTAGCATATTTGGAGTAAAAATCACCAACTTGATAGCCAGAAAAAAAATGGCTCACTTTTCTTTGCTTCTTTCTATAAAAAGCTTTATGGAGATATAATTCACCCATCTAATGTGTCAAGATTTTTACTACAGTTACAGTGTTGTGCAACCATCACTGTAATCTAATTTGAAAACATTTTTATCTTCTCAAGAAGAAACCTGTGCCTTTTAGAGGCACTCCTCATTTCCTTTCCTCCTAAGATAATCACTAATCCTTTTTTTGTATCTCTGTATTTGCCTTTGTGAAAATTTCATGTGAAATGTGCAATGAGGTTTTATGTGTGTCTGCTGTTAGCATTTAGCATATTTTTTTCAAGATTCATCCACTTTGTAGCCTGGACCAGTGCTCCATTCCTTTTTTATGGCTGAGTAATATTCTATATGTAGCTATCCTGTATTTTATTTATCCATTCATTAGTAATGTGTATTTAGGTGTTTTTCATTTTTGGCCATTTTGAGTAGTGTTGCTATGGCAAACCAAATTTTCTGTGGATGTGTTTTCATTTTTCTTGGATATATATATCTAGGAGTGAATTAGCTAGGTCGTATGATAACTTTAGGAGTTTAACTTTTTATTAATAAAAAGTTTATTAATAGGTTGTTTTCCAAAGCAACTGTGCTATTTTACATTCCTATCAGCAATGGATTAAGGTTTCCATTCCTCCACATTCTGGCCAGAACTTATTGTCTTTTTAAAAAATTTTTTTAGAAAAGATTTATTTATGCTTACAGAACTGGGATGCAGGCCAGAGGTGTGGTGGGGGAGAGGATACACCAGAAAGAGAGTGGGCAGCAGAACAGGCAGATCTATTGAAATACACTGCTGAGGGGAGCAGCAGGCAGGTCAGACAGGTCTGCCGTGCCATGTGGGTCAGCTCCCTAGTGGGGTATTAAACTCAAGTGGCTTCTGAGATCTTCATAATGTGGTACTTTACCCATTGTGCCACCAGGGAGAGTTCTATTGTCTGTGTTTTTATGGTAGTAACCCTAGTGAGTGAGAAGTGGTATCTCATTGTGGCTTTGACTTGTATTCATCTGATGACTGAGAACACTGAGCATCTTTTCATGTATGTGTTGGCTATTTGTAGTTCTTCTTTGGAGAGAAGCATTTGTCTATTTTGAGAATTGGTCTATTTGTCTTTATTTTTGAGTTGCAGGAGTACTTTATATGTTTAGGATTCATGTTCCTATCAGATGTATGATTTGCAAACATTCTCTCTTAAATTGTAAATTGTCTTTGCACTTACATATGATACCCCTTGTAGTACAACATTTTAAATCTTTATGAAGTCTAATTTATTTATTTTTTTTTGTTTCTCTCTTGTGCTCTTGGCATTAGAACTAAGAAATCATTGCCCAACCAAACTCAGGAAGATTTACCTCAGTTCTTTCTTCTAGGAATTTGACTGATAGCAAACCTAGATTTGAGAAAATGAGGGTATTGTACTTTTTAAGAAGTCAGTCCTGAAATTGTGTGTTTACAGTTTTTTTCTTATGTGAATTTTCTGTCTGTTTTGTTCATGTTTCCCACTAGTCTGGTTTTTGGCTTACTGATTTTTGTAATTAAGATATTGATTAATTAACTTTGTATTAATTAAGATATTGAATGTTATCATTTATCTTATTGGCTGCAATTTTATTTTCTAGTTTATATTTTGCCTTCTAATTTTTCTTATTTTACAGAATTATTCTCAAAGATATTATTATTTAGCCAGTTAATGAGTAAAGGTCTGATTTCTTGGTATAGGGATCAAAAAAAGGATTTCCTCTTTGGGCTGCCGTTGTGATTGGCCTGTGGCCCGCGTCACAAAACTGTGGCCCTTCCCCAATGTCATGATAAATGGGTAACGAATGAGTAACTTGGTTAGGAGCCATTTATGGATATTTGGAGTGGTGGTAAAGAATACAGATTTTGGCTCAAAACATACTTTGGCTCAAATCTTGGTTCTCTTATTTACTAGGTTCATGAATTTGGGTAAAGTTATTGAATTCTTTGAGTTTATTTTTCTCATCTGTGCACTTGGAACTGTTATCGCTAGCATGTTGTAAAGAGTCACAGAGGTTACCTTCTGGTTACTGACAATATGACAAATTAGAAGCCTAGAAATATTTCCACTGGAAACATTTCAAAACGTGGAACTACTTGGTTATAATTTTCAAATACATAGATGATTTTGCAAAAAATGAAAGGGGATCCTTCATGAACAAAAACTGCAAGAATAAGCATGTAAATGAGCAGGGCCCACAGCTGAGGGGCATCTTAACAACCAAGGGAAGCAGGTGTTAACATCCGCTGAGAATAAGAAACTGGTTTCTAGCCATATAATGTGGGGTATCGGAACTAGGGCTCTACCCACAGAAAAATAGAACCCATACAAACATACATTTTATGAGAAAGGACAGACAAGAAAATATCTACCTGCCAATAAAGGGGTAAGATAGGAAGTTTGATTATTTCTGCCTGATACCTGGGTAGAAAATATCCCATATTTCTTCATACCACAGGCCTCCTATTTCTCACAGACATTTGAGAGTTAAATTTATATCGAAGGGCCTCCCTGGTGGTACATGGGGTTAAGATGCAGTACTATGAAGCAACTCGCAGCCACTGCAGCAGGTCACGAATTCAAACCTCAGCCAGGGAGGTGACCCTTATGGCACAGCAGACCTCTCCTGTCTTACCCACTGCTCCCCTCAGCAGTATTTTTCATCCAATAGCCTGTTCAGTTCCCCATGCTCTGTCTCTGGTGAATCCTCTCACCCCTCCCCCCCCATCTCTAGCCTGCACCCTAGCTCTTGTAAGCATGGATACATAAATCTTTAAAAAAATTATACTGAGAATACGCAAGCTGAAAAAATGAAATTCCATCCTTAGATTTTTTTTTCATTTTCGGAATTTTTTATTGACTACAGAAGAAGAGAGAATATTCCTCACTCATTTTATGAGACAAAATATTGACAACCAAAAGCTGACAGTGACAGTAGACATTTGATGATTTAGTTTGAGTTTACTTTCTTTAGTTTTCAAGCCAATCTCATTTATGAATATAGATGGAAAAACTGCAAACAAAATTTTACCAAAATAGAATCCAGCAATGAATTAAACAGATAACACATAATATCAAGTTTAATTTATTCCAGGGATATGAGTTTGAATCATATTAGAAAGTCAATTAATTTAATTTACCCAAGTCAGAGATTAAAAGGAGAAATAACTTGTAATAACTTCAATGTATATAATAAAACTTGATAAAATTTCTTGAGACAAAAAGAATAGAAGGAAATTTCTCTTAGATTGGTATAAAAATCCTCCATGAAACATTGCATTTAATAAAAAGTTGAAGAAAACATTCCTTGTAAGATGAGAAACAGGCAAGACGTATTTATTGTCATTACTTTTACTTAACATTCTGGGGATTATAGCCAGCACAGTAATGTGAGAGGAGAAATAAGGACTATGAAGACAGAGATGAAAAAAAAATTCTCAGGTGATGTGAACATTAAATAGAAAAGTCAAAGAAGTCTGCAGATAAATCATTAGTATAGAAGAACACAATTCTTGAATGAGATTTAACATACAAAAATAAATTGCATTTGTAATCACTAGACACTACTAGGTAGAAAATATGATAGGTCCCATTTATAGTAGTACATATAAAGAAATCTAAAGATTTGTAAGAAAACTTTAAGGAGAAAATTATAAAATGTTATTGAAACAAGTTAAAGGAGACATGCAGGGATATTTTATGCTCATGGATAAGACATACCAGTTCCATAAAGCTGTTTATCAGTTCTTTCCAAGTCAACCCAAAGAGTCATTATTCTCTAAGATATTGAGAGGATGTTTTTTCTTTTTAGAATTTGATGCTAATACTACATTTTATGGAATGGTAGAGAACTGAGAATAAGATACCTATAAAAAACTTGTTTTCCTTTCTGTTAAAAACTAATAATGTAATTCCACACTAGCTAAAATCATGGTAAAGCCCTCTTATTTAGGAACAAGTGGTAGAGATGTATAAGTAGTTGTATCCCTACCTCACACTATATGTAAAAGTAGGTTCCAGGCAGATTAAAAATTTAAATGTGAGAAGTAAACATAAGATGATATCAGAGAATATATTTGTGACCATGTATCTGGGGACACTATTTTTAGATAATATATAGGAAGTTCAAATCATAAAAGAAAAGATGAAGATCACTGCATTAAAAAAAAAACACAATATGGAGGAAGATATTTACAACAAAATTTGTGAACACTTATTATAAAGCAAAATAGAGAATTTCTATAAATCAGCTTGAATTTGACAAACAAGTTGAAAATGGACAAGCAACTTTTAAACACTGTCACAGCAGGGGAAATATGTCAGTAAGCTCCTGAAAAGATGGCCAAATTCACTAACACCTGAGACATACTTAAATCATCCACGAGACTTTTTATCATGTCGTATCATCTAATTAACAAAAAAAAGTGACAGTATCAGTTATTGGAGGGGTTATGTCATGATGGTCACTCTTGTATATATATATATATTTTGGAGGGGGATAAATTTTCACCACTTTGGAAAGCAATTTGGTCTTCTCTGATAAAAGTGATAATCATATTAAGCTATGGCTAGGCAGTTACTTAACACTCTCATGGGTAACTGAAGCAATGCTTTCTCCTGCAGCATGGACACATTTTAATAATAGCAGAGGACTAGAAATATTTAACAGCCTTGAATGGAAAAATACCTTTTGCTACATAAGACAGGATCCTAAATTGCACTAGAAAGGAACTATAGCCTCATGCAAGAACAAGGATGAAACTCAGGAACAATAAGCAGTAAGCAAAGCAAATTGCCAACTAATATGCCATGATCCTATCTATTCAATCCATGAAAAAATGAACAATATCTTGTGTATTGATACAAATGCAGTAAAATTATAAAGAAAAACAATGGAATGACAGGCACAAGTGATAAGGATGATGCTGAATGTGAAGATGGAAAGAGTCAGTCAAAATCAGGGAGGGAAGTATCGTTAGAATCAAAGACACTGAGTACTGAGCCATCCATGACATTGCTTCCTACCTCAAACACATGCTATAACTTTCACTTAGATCTATTCAATATTGTGTCACAGTGGTCAAGAAACATTCATTGTAAAGAATCACGTAATAAATATTTGTTGGCTTTACTGTCCATAAAATCTCTGTGGTAACTACTCAATTCAACTCTTACAGCCTGAAAGCAATCTTAGGTAGTACTATGCTAAGGGGTGCATCTATGTTCCAATAAAACTTTATTTGCAAAAGCAAGTGACATCAGGATTTAATCCTTAGGTTGTAGTTTGCTCACCTCTATTTTGTAATATCAATTAAAAAAATCAAATCGTGGGGTCCTCCTTGGTGGCACAATGGGTTAAAGTGCAGTACT
Organism: Condylura cristata; assembly: GCF_000260355.1. Taxonomy (NCBI): domain Eukaryota; kingdom Metazoa; phylum Chordata; class Mammalia; order Eulipotyphla; family Talpidae; genus Condylura; species Condylura cristata. The sequence continues at coordinate 6,483,226 of NW_004567133.1, forward strand.
ACAGGCCAGCCACTGCCGCTTACAGCACGAGTTCAATCCCCAGACAGGGATCTAACCCACAGGGTGCGGCAGACCTCTCCTGACCCGCCCGCTGCTCCCCTCAGCAGTGTACTTCAGTCTATCTGTTCTGCTCCCCACTCTGTCTCTGGTGAAGCCTCTCACCACCCCTGCACTTCTGGTCTGTATCCCAGTTCAGTATGCACAAATAAATAAATCTTTAAAAAAATCAAATCTTGTGTGTTAAAAAATGTGTTTTTTATGGCTATTTAAAGTTTTTAAATAAAGTTTATTTTTACATCATTTTGAGCCTTTTCCCATCTCAGTTGTAATCCCCATGGGTTTCCCATCACCAAATCACCCGTGTGCCATCACCATAGTCCAGTGCACTTCCTTCCCCCAACCGTTTTTGATCCCATTCCCCACTCCACCCCCGTAAAATGTCTCTTGTATATGGCTGTTCATTATTATTATTATTTTCTCCCCTGATCCTTTAAGCTCCTGTTATGAGTGAAACCATCCAGTATTTTTCCTTTCCTTTTTGGCTTATCTCACTAAGCATGATCCCTTCCAGCTCCAACCATGTTGCTGTAAAAGGCATGCGTTCATTGTTTTTTGGTTGCTGGGTAATAGTCCATTGTGTATATGTACCACATTTAAAAATGTGATTTTTATAAGGAGTTTATTATCTGTGATTAAAAAAAGGTTGATACAGACAGACAATAGGAGCAATTCTGCTGGAAGATATATAACACTTCTGAACTGCTATTGTGCCGGTAGATTCAGGACATAGAGGGAGGTTTGGACAACATTATGAGGATATCAAGTCCATGGTCAGAATGGCAGAGCTACAGTAAATTCAAATGACAAACATGTACAAGTTTTGAAATAATGGAAAAATAGAATTATACAGATAATATTAAGAGAACATAGAAATTCTTTTTCAGGATTCATGAAATGTTTATAAAATCTAGTTATGATCCAGCCACATAGCAAATCTAAAATGCCAATAGATACTATGTATATGCTTTAAGTAGAATCTCAAGCAACCAGGAAAAAATCATGTATTTTAGAATTTAACAATATTCACATAACCAATTTATTTATCAAAGAAGAAATCACAATGAAAATTAGAAAATAGGTATAGTTTATTGCTGTAATCTCTCATATCAAAACTCAGGAGATATAATTAAACAGTAATGAAATTATGTTTAAATTTATTTCTTAGAAAAGAAAGCCTAAAACTTAAATGTATTTTATCCAATGCAAAAAAAAAAAAAAAGTTGGGGTTGGGGACAGTGTCCAGTCCCTTTCATGAGGCTAACAGAATCTTAAAATCTGAGTCATACAAAGACACTATAGTAAAGCAAAGTAATTTTCAAATTAGGCTCATGAACAAATCTTGAAATAGCAGCAAGCAAAACCCAGCAATTTGCCTTAAAAATATATTCTAGATAAGTAGGACTCCACCCCCAAGCAAACTAGTAATAATTTACCAATTAAAAACCTAGTTATCAGGGTTTATGATATTGGGAGAAAAGACTGAAAAGCATATGATGCTCCCAATAATTCAGCAAAATGTACTTAATAGAATTCAGAAATTTTCATAATTTAAAGGGCAATAACCAAGCAAGTAAAAATGAAAGGAAGTTCTTTAACTTGACAACTGTTACTTTAATGAAAAAAGACTCTTAAATCCTTAGGTTGAACAAAGAAACCGACAGTCATAGTATTTATTATAGTTTTGTGCTTCTGTGCAAGAGGAAAGAAATTCCAAAGCCCTTCTGTTGTTTCACATAGAAACGAGCTAAGATTTGCACCTTTCAGTAAATAGAGGTGTCAATTTAAATTTTACTACCAGTGCAACAAATTATCAAGCAGGAACAATGGCTTAGACTTGGAGACATTTTAGGGCTTTGGGTTGTATTTCATGGGCTTGGCAGCGACACCTGATGACTAGGTGATTTAATAGGTTCCTTTCTGTGACTATTCCCACATACAACTTTATAGTACCAGGAAACAGAACAAGTTTATTTATTCATACACCAATCTCTATATTCAATAGGAAAGTAAGACTGATGAATTTGTGAATACTCTCACCATCTCAGTTTTGAAGTAGTTTTATGATGTAGGAATACTGTTTTTTATTTTTCTGAGGCTCTTTGGGGACTGAAGAAATATTTTCTCGTACTCCCTGACATTTTTTTTTCAATAGTTATTAAGAGGGTTTTGGGTTTCAGGGTTAAGCATGGGAAATCCTGAATTTAAAATACCCAATAGGAAAAAATGGGGAACAGAAATTTTTTTAAGAAGAATATGACATCCATCACTCCCAAAGTCGCCTTCCACCCTTTCTTTTACTATTATTTTGCGTTTAGAACACTTAACCCAAGGTCTACTCTCTCGGTAAATCTTCACTGCAGTGTAGTACAGATTGCTCCGAACTTAATGGTTCGACTTAGGATTTTCCTACTTTATGAAGTTATGAAAGCAGGTTGTATTCAGTTGAAGCCATGCTTCACATTTTGAATCCTGATCCCCCCAGCCCTCCACTGGCTAGGGATGGGCCATTCATAGGCTCTTGAAGCTGGGAAGCTCCTCGCTGGAGGCTAACCATGTGATCACAAGGGAAGCGGCCAAACTCCAGACTGTTTTCACTGTCAGTCCAGCATTCAACAGTTTGTTCAGGATACTCACATTGTATTAGAAAACTGGCTTTGTGGAAGTTGTTTCTGTCTAACTGTAGATTGATGTAGGTGTTGTGAGCACTCTTCTGTAAGCCAAGCAAGCTAAACTATGATGTTTGGGAGGGTAGGTGTTTTGAGTGCATTTTTTTAAAAAAAGATTTTATTTTATTTATGCATACAGAACTGTGGTATAGGTCAGAGGTGCAGAGAGTGAGAGGATTCACCAGAGACAGAGTGAGGAACAGAACAGCAGATTAACTGAGATCCACCACCGAGAGGAGCAGTGGGCAGGTCAGGAGGTCTGCCGTGCCATGTAGGTCACCTCCCCGGCTGGGGATCAAACTCGTGCTGCAGTGGCTGCAGACAGCTTCATAGTGCTGTGCTTTAACTCGTTGCACCACCAGAGAGGGCCCTTGAATGCATGTCTGACTTAATGATATTTTCAGTGCAAGACCTAAGCCCATCTTGAGTTGAGGAAGATTGGTGTTAGTTAGATGGTGATGGTTTCATACTTATCTCCGAACTCTTCAAATTGTGTATATGGAAAATGGGTGACATTTTACATGTCAATCATACCTCAATAAAGTGGCTTAAAAAAGAAGAGTCTGAAATATATTTTTCATTTTTCACCCAGCAATATCACCTATTAACTTCCAAGAGCAAATATACGTCATGCTGAATTGAAGCAGCCTTTTCTTCAGAGTTGGCAACTGGTCACATAGGCCTCCTCATCTTCTTCCAGCCCATATCTTTGCTACTTACAACATAGCCCAACTTTGTTGAAGCTTGCTTGACATTTAGTTAACTGCTCATATTTAATGGATATGATTAGATAACTTTGACATATGTACACATTCATTAAACCATCATCAGATCTTTGTTGTGCAATTCAACGCTACCCTCTGCCCCCAGAGACTTCTCTGTGTGCTCTGTAATCTCCCGCCTTGCTGGCCTCTTCTTTGTGTCCCCAGGTGACCACTGATCCACTTTTTGTTGCTTTAGAAGATTGCTATTCATTTTTAAGAATTTAATACCAATGGGATAATCCAATATGTAAGTTTTTGCCTTCTTATACTCCAGATCACTACTTGAAGATTTCTCCATGTTGTGTCATGTATTAGTAGTTCACTCCCTTTTATGGCTGAGAACTATTCCATTTTGGGTATTCCACAGTCTGTTTATCTATCCATCTGTTGACGAACATTTGGATTATTTCCAGTTTGTGGTTATTTCAAATAAGGCTGCTGTGAACATTTGTATACAAGTCCTTGTATAGACACATGTGTTCATTTCTCTTGGCTAAATACTGAGGAGTAGATGGGAGGATTCTAAGTGAGGGCTATGTTTAACTACCAAACTGTTCTAGAAAGTGTCTGTAGCTATTTCACATTCCCTCATTCCCAGCAGTGCATGAAGTTTCCAGAAGTACCACAGCCTTGCTAATACTCGGTGCAGTCAGTTTTAAAGACGTGAGACAGACCGTCAGTTGTATGCTGGTACCTTGTTGGGGCTTCATCTTACATTCCCTAACGATGAAGGTTGTTTAGCAGCTTTTTGTGTTTTTATCTGCACCTGTCTATCTTCTTTCTGCTCTAATGTTTCTGTACTGTATTGCTTTGTTTTTTATTCTTATCTATTCTAGTTGCAAGTCTTTTCAAAAATCAGATATATGATTTTCAAATTTTTTTTTAATCTTGAAATTTTAATTTTTACTTTAAAGATTTATTTATTTGTGCTTAAAGAACTGGGGTACAGGCCAGAGGTGTGGTGGATGTGAGGATTCACTAGAGACAGAGTGAGCAGCAGAACAGGCAGATCAACAAAGTACAATGCTGATGCTAGCAGCGGGTGGGTCAGAAGAAGTCTCTCATGCCATGTGGGTCAGCTCCCTGGCCGGGATCAAACTCGTGCTGCAGTGGCTTTGGAGAGCTTCATAATGAGGTGCTTTAACCCACTGCGCCACCAGGGAGAACCCATGTTTTTGTTCTTTTAATATTTTCTCTCTCTCTCTCTTTTTTTTTTTTTTGCTTTTAAAAAATATTGTTTTAATATTTTATTTTATTTTTATTTTTTTACATCATTCTTCTTTCTGTGTGATTTTTTTCACCTCAGTTGCAGTCCCCGAGGGCTTCCCACCACCAATTCACCCGTGTGCCATCACCATAGTCCCGTGCACTCTTCCCACCCCAGTTCTGATCCCATTCCCCTTACCACCCCCATAAAATGTCTCTGGTTTATAGTTGTTTTCTGTTTTTGTTTTTACTTTACTACATTTGCTTCTCCTTGGGATCAGGGAGGAAAAAGATAAAAAAGAATTTTAATTATAGAACCAACACATTTTTACCTGGAACCTCTAAGGCAAAAGCAATCAATAGCCACGTAATACCAGAAAACATTCCAGTTTGCTCTGTCTTCCTTTCTAACAACAAAAAAAAATACAATGCCAAAAAAACCAAAACAACCCCCCCCCAAAAAAAAAAAACAAATTCCCCCAAAGTCCCCTCCCAATCTACGTTAACCAATCTGGTATAATAAAGACAGGCTGCTCCATCAAATGTACCATCATCATGCCTGCGATACAAGTGTCTTGCCTTGCTTTCCAAGCCGGTGCGTAAATGCATTCCTTTGCTTTTGGTAAAGCCCAAGTGGTCATCATCCACCTATTTATTCCCAAAGAGTAATGTTTCTGACTCCTGCCATGAATCACAGTCTCTTTTGGAATGATTTTGAGATATTGTTTGTAGATCATAAATCCACTTATTCTGAGTAAAGAATTAAAATATTTTTAGCAAGTTGGCAGAGTTGTGTAAAAATCACCAAAATCCAGTTTTAGAATATTTCATCACCAATAAAACTCTCTGGTGCTCATTGAGGGCACTCTCTGTTCCTACCTCTTACCCCAGGCAGACACTAACCTACTGTCTCACTCTATGGATTTGGCTTTTTTTTTGAAATTTCATATACATGAAATCATACAGCATGTGGTGTTTGGATCTAGATTCTTTGTGTTTTGAGTTTCACTCACCAGGCTGCTTGCAGCAATTGTTGAGTTCTTTGTATTTCTCAGTGGTGTCCATTCATCAATTCCAGGACGTTTGGGCTACTTCAAGTGTTTGGCTTTTAGGAATAATGCTGTGATGGACATTTGTGTATACAAATCTTTGTCCAGATGTATTCCTGAATTTCTCTTGGGTAAATACCTATGAAAAAATTGTGGTGTCTTACGTTAAATTTATGTTTTCCTTTTGAGGGTCTGCAGACTTTCTTCTATAGTATGGAAGATCCATAGAAGAAAGTTCTATAGCATTTTACATTCGGCCAGCAATATCCAAGGGTCCCAGTTTCTTCGTAAACCTGCCAATACATGCTAGCTCTGTGCTTGAGTTTTTCTATTGTTGTGGCTATAAAATCATTCCTCAGAATGGCTTAAATTTGATTTCCTTAATTGTTAATGATATTGAACATCTTTTCATATGTTTATTGACCCTTTGCTGATTTTCTTTAGTAAATTTTCTATTCACATATTTTATACATATTTAAATTCAGTAATTCCCTTAAGCACTTCTCATTTTCCATTCTTCCTCTCTAGGTACCCCAGTTTCATATATATCAGGGAACTTAATGTTGTCCTGCAGATAGCAGATGCTCTGTTCATTTTTAAAATCTTTGTGTTTTATTTTGTACAGTTTCTATAACCATTTCTTCAATTCCACTAATCCTTTCTTCTGTCATGTCTAATCTGTTGTTAATTTGCCCCCTCAAAAGTATTTTTCATCTTGGACATTTTAATTTTCATCTCTATGAGTTGATTTGGTGGTTTTATATTTGTTCCGTGTGCCTAATTAGCATCTTTAATGCTTTTTCTAGTTTCAATTTACTAATTCTATCAACTGTGTCTATCCTGCATTACTTTTGATTGATTGCTTACCTCATTTGGATTTTATTTTCTTGCAGATTTGTCTGCTTAGCAATTTTCAACTCAATGCCAAGTTTCATTTGAATTTCACTTAGTTGTGTGCTAGATATTTTTTGTCCTTATGAATACTCTTGAGATTTGCTCTTGCATATAATTACATTTCTTGAAACCTGTTGCTTGAAAGCATACACACATACACACACACATGCTGAAATGTTATTTCTGACATTTCAACAACATGGATGGAACTTGAGGGCGTCATGCTAAATGAAATAACTCAGATGGGGCAAGACAAGTAGCATATAATGTCACTTATGTGGAATCTAGAAATAAAATAAAACAAAGAAAGCCGAGCTTATGACTTTTAAACATCTTTATATGTTTCAGGTGAAAAGGTAAGTCCAATTCCTTTAATTCCATCCTGGCCAGAAAAAGCTAAAGGCACAATAATAATAATGTAATAAGACACACACACACACACACGCACACACACACAGTATAACAAGGAAAGAAGCAGTCTGTCATCCTTCATAGTTAATATGAGTGCATAGAAATTTCTACAGAATATTTAGTCATGTTAATAACAAACATAAGAGTTTAGCAAGTGGCTGGATATAAGATCAATATAAGGAAAAAAATCAATGGTGTTCTTAAAGACAGCCAGAAACAATTAAAAACAGTAATTAGAAAAGTTCAATGTACCATAGCAACAAAACCTCTACATTAATTAGAAATATATCTAACAGAAGACATATATAAACTTTATGGAGAAAAATACAATACTCCACTGAAACATAGAAGAAGAACTAGAGAAAGAAGCAACTGTACCTATGAGCAACAATTCAAATACTTTAGGATGACCATTCTTCACCTGCTTCGTAAGAACTTCTGCGATGGCTACTTAAAACTTACATGGGTAGTAATAATATTACCATGGTTATTTTGGTTAACTCACGAGAAAGTCGATAAAAGTGATGTGGGAAAGTAAGGAACAGGAAGACCTAAGACAAATCTGAAGAAGAAAAGTGTTGAGATTTACTGTGAAGCTGTTTTGTCAGTAAAGATCTGTCCAGTCAAGAGGGCTTAAGATCAAGGACTGTGAGCTGGGTATTAAATGACTGATTAAGAAAAAAAATAAATAAAAAATAAGGGCTTCACAGGACACAGGTCCCTGGGGCAGTGACTGTGGGAAGTCCCTGAAGCTGAAGCTGAGGGGCAATGTAAAGGGGTGGGTGGTGGGCAGCTCGTGCTCGGAAGAGTATGAGTGCTTGGGTCTCAGGTGGGGCACTGCTCTACTGTGCTGGCGTCATGGAGGGGCCTGATGCGGTCTGAGGGATACTGCAGGCTGGGTGAGCTCCTGTTGACCAGGACGCCCTCTGGGCCTGGGCCTCTGGGGAGAGGGATTGGGGGCAGTGATGGTCTGGGAACCACAGGCAGACAGGAGGTGCATCCAAAAGGCTCCCAGCCATTCAGTGTCTTTCCAGAGTCCACTTGACAAAGCCTCACAGAAGCAACTGTGAGCAGAAATGGGGCTGAGAGAGGCCCAAGCCCAGCTTCATGGGGCGAAGTATGCAAGGCCCGGTTTGAGGGTGAGACACAGTAACTTTGTGATGGGAGTGGCACTCACAACTAGAACGATATGGCTGGCACAGGTGTGGGAATAGACTAAACAGAGCCATGTAGATGCAGACCTTGGTGGAATCAGGGAGTTCAGATGCGCCTCTATGCATGAGGAAATTAATGTTGAGACGGTTTGCTCTCCACATGGAAAAAGACAAGATTAAATGCCTAACTTTGTGTATAAACCTTTTGATATATTTTCTTGATGTACTAAAATTACATATGTAAAAAGCATTAATGCAAAACCTTTGGAAGAAAGCATAGGAAAACTTTTTATGAGATCACAAGGGAAGAAATTTCTTAAATAGAACAGAAAATGCTTGTCACCAACGAGAATATTAATGGACAATGTTACACTAAATTAAAACTTCTGTATGACAAAATACATCTTAAACCTTGGGGACAGTCTGAGAAGAGATACTTGAAAGCCATTGGATTAATAAGGGATTACTATCCAGAATGTATTAAGAACACTCACAAATCACTAGGAAGCAAAGATCCCAATAATGATTAATGAAAAATTAATTCAGAGTAAAGCTAACTTGAGAGGCAATAAACTATAACATGTTCTCAGTGCCACTCTTGCATCTATATAAAGTGAAATGGTGAAATATTTTTATGTTTTGTCATATGATAAAAATCAATCAATCTGGTAATACATGTGTTGGCACAGGTGTGGGAACGGGACGGTCTTGTTCCTGTAGGAGTATAGATTGGTACAGCCACTCTGGGCAGCATTGGCATTACCTAGTCGTGTTGGGGAGGCCTGTGCTCATTACCACCAATTCCACTTCTGGATGTTTTTGCTAAAGAAAGCCTCTTCTGTGTGCCCAAGGAGAACTATACAAAGTGCTTATTACAGTAATTTATCATTAAAAAGCATGTAAAAGCAACCAATGTTCTCTCAGCTGGGAAATGGCAAATAAATTGTAGTTTATTCACTATAGGATGTGCTATCACAGTGTAAAAGAATGAACCAGATCCACATCAATACAGATAAACCAAGAGAATTAAGATTGAGGGCAGAATAAGTTTTATTTTCTTATTGAAGCAACATTAAAACATGATTTAAGTCTCAGATGTGCATCACAGAACCAACATCTGTACCTACTCCGTTAAGTCATACCATTTGTAATGACAGGGATGGAAGGACCTGGAAGATATAATAATAAGTGAAATAAATCAATTGGAGAAAGACTAACACAGTGTAATTACACACTTAGGAACAAGTTTTAAAAGAAAACCACCTGCTGAATTTTGCGACAGTGCATTTAAAATATATACACACTCATGTGTGCATGTGACTGCATGCACACACGTGTATTCAGACATTAGGTAGCATAGATGTGCTATATAGCATGTTTACAAAAAACTAAATGAGCACAAACATCTTTGTAGTTCATTTACACCAATTCAATATTAAATTAATTACCTCTGGGTATTAGGACAGAAATAAAGAAAAAATACAGGATATTGATGGCGAGTTATCCAGAGTCTGTAACATTTTGTTTCCCAAAAAGAGTTTTAAGGCTAAAATGTTACATCTGCTTGATCTTGGGAAAGAGCACATCTGTGTGTGTCAGACACATTATTTCCCCGATGTGTGCGAAGTTACGTAACTAGAAAGAGGAAGTGACTAAATGAGATAATGTATCCAAAGCGGTGAGTCCTCTGGGTCCCTCTGTGACCATTAACATCAGTGATTCAAGACAATGTTGTCATTTTATAGCTGAGGAATGAGCTCCTGTTTGTTTTTTTTTTTTCCTATGATGAAAGAAATTTCATGAGGAACCCATCAAAGTTTCAAGTGAGGAATGTTTATGAGGGGCCCATGCCAGAAGAGGGATGACGATAGTTCTGAGAGTGGGGGCGGGGGGTGCTGGTTTTATGGGGTTGATCACCAGAGTAGTGGAGAAGCACGGAATTGTCTGGCCAGGATTTTGTCAATTTCAAACCCAAACCATGACAACTCTATGCCTGAAAATAATGACACAGAGAAGGACCAGGTGCCCAAGTCAGCTACTCTCCATAGCGGAGAGGAGTAGGGAGCTGCCACAGTGACCCAGTCATACAGTGCTTCTCCCAGAGCTGCGAGCCTTTATAAGGTTAACTCTCAGCTTTTCTGGCTTAGGACACAGCTTGAAAGATAGAGCCTTGTTGGAGGCCAGATGTTGTTGCCAGATGTGAGTTTGAACCTGAGTTCATGTCATCAGTCAATCTGTTCTCCATCTCGGAGTGTCAGTTTCCTCAACAACCACAAAATCCTGGGAAGCTAAAAGCTACTTCAGGGGCGTGCTGTGGACCTCCATGAGATAGTATAGGACATGACCTCTGACTTAGAGATCCTTGGTCGCCTCTGGTGCACCTCCTTGTCCTCCTCAGGGGCAGTAGATGACCCAAAGGATTGTCCATTTCCCTTCCTTCCCCAGAAGAATCCCAGTTTTCTCACGGTCTGTTATCTAGTTGAACAAGCCTCACGTTGTTAAATCCAGAACTGAACCAGAGGCACAGAGCCATGACCCAGGGCTTCGAATTGCACAAATTAGCCAGCTCTGGAACTTTCACAGGAGATATGGGAAAGAGAAACAGTCTTTCCTATCAGGTGAGCTGGTAGGATGTGAGTCTTGGTTAGTCACCCTGTCATCCGGAGAGTAGAGTCTGCCAGAGACTGAAGATAACACAAGAGAAAAAGATGCAAGAGATAGGAGACAGAGTTCTGATGACATTGTTGAAGCTTCTAGATGCAGCCACAACTGAAGCCTGAATGGATCTTTCAGTTACATGAGCGAGTAAGCCCTCCTCCTCCCTTTCTTTAGTTCCTATTTTTGTTAGAAACTAAACATTAAACATTAAATGATGGAGGGACGACAACAATTCTACAAGCTGGCTCCTTCTTTTCTAGGTATAGCTTCAGCAGGCATCCGGCTGTTCCAGAGAGAAACTGTAGGGAGCAGCTGAACAGATCGAATTTCTCGAGTTCTATCTTAAGATAATGCTCCCTGGATAATCTGTTCTGTGGGTCAGTGCCTAAAATCTCCAGCTAAGACATGAGTCTCTTTTATGCAAAGTATTTAGGAGACACAGAGCATATCCTGTCCTACAGTTCTTTAAGCATGCTCAAGCAGGTGGCGATATGCTGCATTGATCCCAGATCCAGGCAGGCGTCTGCAGAGTCTTCCAGCTGCCTGGATGAGACAGCCTGATGGATAGCGGCGCTCCTGGTGTCATGTTAAATGTCTTGGCAGCTGGAACACACAGGTAGAGAAGAATGACTTGCCAAACTCGATTGTCCCCAGGTCATTTTAGCCATAGGTACAGATTCCTACAGGCCGCAGGGCCAGTTCTACTTTGTCCCATCGACAGAGGGGCTGCTGCCCCAGACCCAGGTCTGTGCTTCTGTGATGCGCCCGGGGAGCTGCGGCTGTGTCAGTGGTTAAGCGTGGTCCTTGGAGTGGGGCCAGAAGGCCCTGGGTGATGTGATGTGCCTTTTCCCACCTCTGAGACTTGTGACCTTTTCTCTCTGAACCCCAGTCGCTTCATGATAAAATGTGGCCACCGAGAGTGTCAACCTCCTGGGCTTGTAGTGAGGGTTAAAGAAAACCACCTGAGTAAAGCACCTGGTCACCTGGGCTCAAACGCTAACTGTGGGGATCACCAGTATAAACTGGGAAAGTCAACGCCTCACTTCGCGCCACCGTGGCTGCAGCGCCCCCTGCTGGTCCGTCTCCGAAGCTCGCCAGAGGAGCTCTGAACTAGGAGGGGGCCAGAGGCTTGTCCTTGGGAGTGGTCGGGAGACAAGAGAGGAAGGTATGAGTCTATTTGAAGGTGAGCTGAGGAGGCCCCAGAGGTGCTGCAGATTCCCCCAGGGAAAGATGAAGACTGGGGTCTTTGGAAGAGGAAGATTCCAGGGCCCAGCCTTGGACAGAAGTGACCCCTAAGACTTGGCATTCACTCTCTCCACCCGCCACATAGCTGGCTCTGGTAGCCAGTGCTTCAAAGGGTCCTGGCAGGCCCCTGGGGTCTGTTCCTGCTCTGGCTGCTCTGACAGCACCATTTGTCATTGTCACCAGCAGACAAATAACCCGGGCAGTGGAGGCAGGAGAGCCAGGCTGCAGCCCCCAGTCCAATCCCTACTGTTCAGGGCACTGCTGGGTAGGACTAGGGGTGGAGGTGCGCTCTGGTGGTGCAGGGAGCGAAACAGAAGGGTCCAGTGGTGGGTACCAGTCTCATCTTAGATCTTAGGAATGCAGAAATAACATTTGAAAACTGTAACTGAGCTTGACGTGGGTGGTCAAAACTGCAACCCAGTCTAGGGGTTATCCCACCTTCTGGACTTCTAAGTTTGGAGATGTCCACACTCACCAGGGACCAGCAGGAGGAGCAAGCATTGGAGCTTGGTGTTGCCCTCTGTCCTGGTCGACTTCCCAGTGCTGTGTCGTCTTCAGTCCCGTGGATTGCTGCTCTGCCCCTGTGCTACGGGACTCGCTGAGTACACGTTTCTCCCTGCCAGGCTTTCCTGTCCAGAGTGCGTGAGCAGGGGGATCCTGGCTCCCCCCGCTCCCACCATGCATTGCACACTATTTTCTTCCTCCCACTCAGACTGGGTGCAGGAAGCTCTTGGTCCCCACATGTCCTGGGATGGAGAGCACTGTTTTGGAGTCCCCTCGGATAAACTGGGGTGGTGATAGTCTACCGACCATTTTCACTGGGGGCAGGGCACAGAGCTCATTTCATTCACACACGAAGTCAAACTTGTATCCTCTGATTCTCCCAAGTCTGGCCATGGGAGTGTGTCTGTTTGCATCTCTGCATGGCTGGCCTTAGCTCCCATTCATCCAGAGACCCTTGACTCCTCTGGTCTTTGTGTTTGGAGCAGCCAGAGGCGTGACATCCTCCTGGAGGGAGGAGGATATTGTCACCTAGGAAGCTCTGTGAATGGAGGGGCCATCACGGGCAGCAGGTGTTTCTAGGAATAGAGAAAAGGCACATGCTGATTAACACATCAAAGCGTTCCTTCCCCCAGAGCTTGAAAAAGACTTGGCATAGCACATCCGGACACTTCTTACTTCAGTTCCCAGCAGATGCTTTTCTTTGAAGATCAGCTGCTGGACCTCAGCTTGGTTTTCTGGGGTCATGGGGACTTTTACCTTACAATGATGTAATGATAATATTTAGATACCCCCAAATCATGTCATTATCTACCAATGGGAGGGATAGCAGGTTTTTAAGACACTGTTGTGGCAGAAAGCCCAGGATGAGGGAACCGAGACCCACGTCTGAATCGTGTTGCCCATTAGCTTGGTAACTTGGGGTGTGTCTCCTGTCTCTGGGGTTCATTCTCGTCCTGTAAGGGACAAGGTGAGTTAGAACAGCCCCCCCTTAGGATTGTGATGTGGATTAGGTGAGGTCAGCTGGGTGAAACAAGTGAAAACACAACAGCCAGAAACAAAATGGAGGAGGGTGAGTGTCAAAGCTGACAGGGATAAAAATCACACAAGAACAGAGAGAACACAGGGCTGGAGTCATTCCCAGCACAGGCAATGCACAGCCGGGCGGAAGCTGGAGCTCCAGGTTTGGATGCCAGACAGCGAACATGTAACATTGGACGGGTCATTGAGTCACTTGGACTATCTCAGCTCTCCCACCGGCCACACATCTCTCGCAGGTCTATTTTCTGGGGTGCTAATGCAGAGGAAATGAAGTCCTGCATGCGAGCATTTAGGTCTATGCTGGGGACATAGCAAGTGCTCAATAAATGCCAGTTATCCTGTAAGTCCTCTTGTAATGTCTGTGGTTTCTTGGAAACTGACTTCAAGCTACATTATGCAGAACCAAAACCTGCAATGGTGAGAGCCTAATCTCAGTTCAGATGAAGGGGACACTTGCCTTTGTTCACAGGATGTACTTAAAAAGTATTTGGGTTTCAAACATCAGAGAAGTCCAGAGAGTAAGAAAAAATAAGAAAATATCCTATCCAATTGTGTACCTCTCCAAGATGCAACACATGTTGGCATTTTGCCATTTTTCTTTGTTAAAAAGAGAAAGGAATAAACCTCTTCTCAGAGGTTGGTATATGTCCTTCTCATTCAAATTTCTGCACTTTGTCTTCACACTGTAGACATTTTTTTCCAAGTGAATATCTGCATAAATGAAATATGAAAATGAATATGTGTGTGTCTTGTAAGTAGCAGCATCGTGTTTTTGGAAGATGTTGTTTGGTTGCATGCAGACCTAACGAATGATCTGAATTACTGAAAACAGCCAGTACTGTTTGGGTAAACCAGTTTGCCATCTGTCTGTCTACTTCGAGATATTTGTTTTCATTTTCCACTCGTCTAACCAGTTTCGAAACGAGCATTTTGTGTAGACGTCATTGTGTACACAAAACACCATCTTTAAACTCTAGAACTGGCTGCTTCCAGTGGCCAAGGTCTCCCAACCCTGGAGCTGATCATAGAGAAGAAATGCTGAAAGAGGATTTCCTCCATTTGCTTGTAATAGACTTTGATGATGCTAAATTCCCTTCCAACTCTGAAGCTCAAGGTTTTCCTGAGTTTGGGAATGAAAGCATGAGATAAACATGTCCTGGGCTTTCCTTTGCATTCTTGGGTTGCAGGGCAAGTCCAGTAGGAGCCAATCATGGGGACAGAGGTGCTTTATCATTGCCCATCTCTTGGCGGGTATTCTAGTACAGGACAAGGATGTATTCAGAGTGTTACACTAAGCGCAGATCTTTAAGTCATTTGACGAATGCTTATTGGGTATCTATTATGGGTGCCAGGTACTGTTTTAAATATGTGGTCTATGAGGTGAAGAAAACATGGTCTCATGTAGTTTATGATTGGTATGGGTGATTTTATTTTATTTTATTTTATTTTAATATTCAGAGGTGCAGGGGTGGTGAGAGGATTCACCAGAGACAGAGTGGGGAGAAGAACAACTGAATCCATTGAAATACACTGCTAAGGGGAGTAGCCAGACAAGACAGGAGAGGTCTCCTGCACCCTGTGGGTCGCCTCCCTGGCCGGGGATCGAGCTTGTGCTGTAGCAGCTGCTATTAGCTTTGTAGTACTGTGCTTTAATCCACTGCACCACCAGGGAGGGCCCAAGATGGGTGATTTTAAAGAGGTGATTACGTGAAAAAAAGCCATTTGAATTGACTCTCATTCCCTCTGGCTGGCATCTTCATAAGGAGACTTTTGGACACACAAGGGCACAGAGAAGATCATGTGGAGAACCTACAAAATAGCAGCCAGCCTCGAGTGAAGTAAGAAGCCAGATTTGCTGACACATTGATCTTAGACTTCTTGGGAAAACACATTTGTGTTTAAGCCCTGCCAGTCTGCAGTCTTTTGTCCTGGCCATGCCTGCAAACAATTGCAGGTGTTGCCGAGAAAAAGAGTAGGATGGCCTTCCCTGGTGGCGCAGAGGGTTAAAGCACAGCATTAAGAAGCTTAAGTCACTCAGCATGAGTTCGATCCCACCTGCCCTGGAGGTAACCACATGGCACAGCAGACCTCTCCTCACCCACCCGCTGCTCCCCTCAGCAGTGTACTTTGATGATCTATTCTGCTCCCCACTCTGTCCCTGGTGAATCCTCTCACCGCCCCTGCACCTCTGTCCTGTACCCCAGTTCTGTGTGCATCAATAAAGAAATCTTAAAAAAAAAAAAAAAAGAGTGGGATGAAGAATGAGGGGCTGTCATTTTTATTGGGCAGTCAGGAAAACACAGTGGTCTGACACATTGCATTAGGATTAGGGTAGTTACTCCACTTTACAGACGAGACACTTTAGCTCAGAGAGGCTCAGTGGCTTCCACAAAGTCACACACCTGAGAAATAGAAAAATTGAAACTAAGTCTTTTCGATTTCAGTCCACTCTCACATTATGCAATTTCACGTTGCTGCTGCTTTTTATTTAAAGGGAAAATAGCTTTGCTATTTATAAGTCATTTTCACATGTAATCTCACATATGATCTTTATAGAAATCTCTAGAAATGATCCCCTCCCCCCCTTCCTGCCCTTCCCAATCCTTTTCCTTCTCCCTCTTCCTTTCTCTCTTTCTTCTCATCTTTCTTTATGGGAGGAAGTTAAATAATTGGCCCAATCTCACAGCAGTGTAGTGAAAGTGTTGAGGCTCTAACCAAATTCTACTCAACAGATCTGTCCATTTTGTAGGAGAAAATGTTGCCTCTTTAGCCAGAGCCTTGACTTGCTTCTGAAATTTACATAGAGCTGAGAGCCTTATGTTTACTCTCTGGAGAGAAATCCCGCTGACTCCACAGTGATCTACTGTGCAGTCGGACTCAGCCCATTAAGCCTACATCTTCGTCTTAGAGAGAGCAACTCCCTCAGTCTCACCTCCACACCCACCTCTCCCAGCTGGACACAAGATCCTTTCAGACCCATAGAGCTTCCGGCCACTGGATAAATCAACCTAACTGTGCAGAGTTAATTTGTCTGACTATAAAGTGCATTCAATAAGTGTAAAACAAAACTAATTGGTTCTCTTCCATACAAATTTAATCATACCATAAAATGTGATCAATGCAAATAAAAACCATTGAGTAGGTTAAGTGTCGAGGATCCATAAAGGGGAAAAATGGTTCATGTGCATATTCGTAGGAATCGAAATCTGGACAGTGGTCCCTTGAGCATTAATCATCTTGCGTGCCAGCCTTGACAATAGCTAGGCTGTGTTGGCGGGACAATGAAAATTTCCTTCTTTTGTGCCAATTGTGTGGAGGAGATAATTTTCCCATTGATTCTGGGGCGCCTGTGTTATCAGCTAATGCATTCTGGATAACTTCCACTGAAGGCACGTTTCCATGTCTGCGGCCCCTGCATTGTACATTGATGCCACCCAAACTTTGACTACTGTTCTCATTATAGACAGTCTGGGGCTTGGGCATGACATCAGAGGTGTACACCAGAGAGTTAAATAATGCAGAGGGGGTGCCTGGAGGCTTCCTTTGTGTTCAATTTATGTGTAGAAGACAAATCTCTAATCCTTTGTCTTACTGTAGGTTATCGGAGAGGTGAATGGAGGCATTCTGTCACTCACCTTTGTCGGTCTTTCAGGTGGATTCCTGGCTCCTTTCTAGCCCAGCTTCTCACCTAGACTGAACAGTGCTGACCAGAATGGGTCCCAGCGGAAGGGCAGTCTTGGTGCCATCTTAATGACATAGAATATGGGCCGGGGGCCTCCCTCTCCCACTGTTGCCCAGGAGGATGACGTGCTTATCATTCATATTTTGACTAAAGCCTCTGCCCAGCCAGATATTCCACCAGAACCTGGACACTGCAAGCTATGAACTCTGAGCATCACTGTGGTCTAAATGCACTGAGGTCACAGGCAATGTGCCTGGATGGTCATTATGGCTGACTGCTAAACTCAGAGTTCTGTATCTCTTCCTTCTACCCTTCTTCCTGCTTCTACCCCCCTGCCCCAATGTGAAACACATGTGAATTGCTACTACAATTCTATCTCCTTTTCCACAGTAGATTCACAGATGGATATATGGATGCCCCACCAAGGACTGTACTTCCCAGCCTCCTTTGCAGGGAGGTGTGGTGATGACTCAGTTCTTTTCCATTGGGGTACAGAGGTATCATATGAACCAATTTTAGTGTTGAGCCATAAAACTCCCAATCAGCAGGACCCTGCTCATTCCTACTTCCTTTGTGATGACCAGAAAGACCTTGGAAATGTTTAAGAAGGAAAAGTCACCATGAGCCTGGGTTCCTGAGTGTCAGTGTGGAGCAGAGCCCCTCTTTGTATGAAATACATTCCTCAGACTGAATGTACCAGATAAACTACTATTGTATATGAGCCAAATTATTATTGGGGCTATTTGTTAAGCATTGTAGCCTACCCTTATACAGCCCATCACCTCTTGTCTCTGCAGGCAGGTCACGTCTAGTTTAGATTTCAGGCCCTATTCAAGCTAACTAGTTCTTTGAAGTTATAGTTATTTGGTCTTACTCATCCTGAATTTTTCCACCTTCAAGGGAATAATTTTCTTTTTTTAAACTGACTACCAAAGTAATACATACTTATTGTAATAAATAGATTTTTATGAAGAACAAAGTTTAAATAACTATTAGTTAAACCATCCAGAGGTAACCACCTTAAACCTTTTTCCTTAAATATACACATTTGCAAAAAGTATTTTCACTAAAGCATAATATGCACAAAGAAAAGTTCACTTACCATAAATGGACAGCTTTATGAATTTTCATAACATGAATACACCCTTTTAACTAGCAAGCATATTAAGAAACCAGATTATCCTATACTCAAAAAACCTTCCTCTTTTCTGCTTCCAGTTTTTATTCCCAAAGGTTTAAAATATGCTTTCTTTTAAAAACCAAAATTTGATTGAATGGTCTTTAAAAACTGATTTTTAAAGGTCATTAACATATCACAAACTTCATTCCGTATCATTATGCATGACATCCTTTGTGATCATTAAAAATTAATAATATGCCGTTTAGCAAAAGCTTCATAATTTATTTAATATTGTATTTAATACACATTTATTTATTTCTTTTTCATCGTTGAAAATGATACTGTGATGAGTATTCATCCACATCTGTCTACATTTCTTTCCTCCTAAAAATGCAGCCATAGATATCGACTTCTTGGATCAGAGGTATAAACACTTGAGGGATTTAGAAAGAAGACATTTACAATTTTCTCAATAGAAAGATTGTACCGATCAATATTTCTATTTTCCCACACCCTCAAACATGTTCTATGTATCTCTGCCTCCTCTCTGGCAATAGCATCTGTTGTTCTATTGTTTTTTCGGTTACCCAAACTATTTTCCCATTCAATCCCTCTCTTCTGACCATAGTCACTGACCTTAATGGTAACTAGTGTGGTCATGTGACCCAGACCTGACCAATCATAATACCCTGTGCAGAGGGCACATGACCCAAGAAAACCAATCACGTTCTTCCCTGGGGTTTAGGTACATACCTGGGAGAGGGACTTCTCTGCTCTTTCAGTGCTCTGAGAAGTTGTGAATTTGGCTGTGCCTGTGGCCGTTTTTCCCATATAGAGCTCTGGATTTTTTTTGTTGTTGTTGTTTGGTTTGGTTTAGAATGAAACTTGAAAGGAACAGAGATAAGACACAGGATTTGAGGAGGGAGGATGAGAGAGTCGGTGAAGCTGACCCCTGAGGCTCTGGGTTTTGTGGGTCTTTGATCTCAGGCACTCCTTGGTGTCTCAGTTTTGTGAGGCAGTGAGTTGCTGTTTCGCTTCAGCTAGTCATACTGTGTTTCCATTACTACTCAAAGAACTGTAGCTATTCACATTTCTGTAGAAAAATAGACCTAAAGCAGGGATGAGCACTTTCTCACATGGGGATCCTAATACCACACAGAAGCCACGTGGGAAGAAAGATTAATTTAGTCACATCCAGTCTAAAAAAAAATCATTAGCGTTAAGGCCTCTCACGGTATCACTCGGGTAATGAGTTTGGAAAGTTCTTTATAAACTGTGTCCCAAATGTGAGGTGCGTCTAATGTTTAGAGCTTTCTCAGTAGGCAGCTAGTGTCCATGTCATGTTGACTGCACAGGAGAGAGATCGCAGCACTTTTGTGCAGTGTATTGATGTGTTCAAGAGGCTGCAGTGGATTGAAAAAGATCCCAAGTCGCCCTGTAGTTCTCAAGCACAACGTCTTTAGTAGGATCATCTTGACCAAATGAGGGCTCCCGCACCATGTGGGTCACCTCCAGGACCGGGGATCGAACTCACACTGAAGCAGCCATGGCCAGCTTCACAGGCTGTGCTCCAACCTGCTGTGTCAGCAGGGAGGGACTCATTAAGCTTCTATGGACTCCCAAATGTTCTCTTTTCCAGTATGGACCATTATTGTTTAATCACCTACTGCTCAGACTGACTTGGTTAGACTGAAAGCTGGTCCAGTGTTACTTGTGGGGCATAGTTGGCCACAGTGTTTGTTGAAGAAGAGTATGAATAACTGAATGGTGAAGAGTTTGGAATACCTTCTCTTGAAGTCCATTAGGAATAGGAGCTATCGGTCAAGTTCAGGGGTGGCACTTTCAAATGATTGGAATTCTTCCAGCTTCCAGATTGGAAATGGGGCTGGATGAGTTTATAAATGAGCTTGCTAGCTGGAACCCTGACCTCCCTCTACAGTTAGCCCGTCAGAGACAGACAATGAAATGAGGTAGCCTAATATTCTCTCTGGCCGCTCTCCCAGGAGAGCCGGAAAGGTCACCCATTAGGTATTTAATGGGTCCTTCAGAGAAACCCATCTCGTCCATCTCTGGCCGCCCAGATGCTCAGTCATCACCAACTCTCTCCAGCCTCAGCCCCCACCTCCAGATCCCTCATCCTCTTCCTGAAATCAACTTTACCCTGAATTTCTGGGGCTCTGTCTCTCCAGAAATTCTGGAGACAGAATTCATGATTTATCGCCCAACACCTCTTGCCATTCTCCTCTTTCATTTGTCTGCTTTCAATAATTATTTAAGTCTTATTAGGTATTTATCAAGTAAACTGTCAGCTTCTGAAGTTTGCTTATTGTAGCCAGAGGTTTAGAAGGGCAATTTGTATGCATCTCAGAGCACACACAGCAAATCCTCTCTCTGGATTGAAATTATGATATGAACATGATGTTTTATGAGATAATAGAAGGAAGGTTCCAAATTCTAGGGTTGGATATGTTTTCTTTTTATCTTCCTCTCTGAGCTTTCCTGAGAAAGAAATATTTAAGCAGCTCGGCTGGCCGGGCCCTGGGAAGGAGGGGTGGAAATGTACTCACTGTGGGAGTTGAGGAGGAACAGATGAATGACCCAGCTCAGATGGCCTTTAAATTCATGAGGTTGAGTGCCAGCCAAGTTAAACACCACTGGGCTCGCAGCTCCCTGAACTCTGCTGAAATGGAAGATTAATCTGACTGTAGGGCACGGAAGGGGTACTGCTGCCAGGGGAGAGCTGGGCCTGTACAAGGCGCAGCCTGCAGGCAGGCATCAGGGAGGGAGCAGGATGCCCCAGAGCCAGGCAGAGGCTGCAGGTGGGTGCAGCGGGACAAAACCCCAGGGCTGTAGCAGCCTCGTAGGAGTTGTACAGGTTTTTTTCTTTCAAAAATTTTTTTGAAAGATTTATTTGTTTATGCATACAAGAACGGGGGTACAGGCCAGAGGTGTGTGTGAGTGTGGGGGGGTGAGGCCCAGAGACAGAGTGGGGAGCAGAATGGGCAGATCCACCAAAATACACTGCTGAGGGGAGCAGTGGGCAAGGCA
>NW_004567133.1:6505179-6520605 GCF_000260355.1 Condylura cristata
TGGTGAGGAAGAAAAAAGCTCTTTCTCCAGCAGAGCTTGAAACCAAGCACTTGTGATGTGTGTTAGTTTGGGGCTGCACAGGAGAGTTGGGGGAGGGGAGTGGTGTGCCTGAAACTGAAACCAGCGGAGAAGAGAATCGCAATGAGAGAGGCTGAGAGCTAACGACAAGGGCCAAGCCTGAGCGTAAGTATTCCTGGCGAGCCCACTCGGTACTTCAGACACCTGAAGCAGAAGGAACCAGCACTATTAGCATCATTACCCATGTTAGCTCTGTTGTTCGTGCTATTTTCTTGCATCACTGAGTGGTAAGTGGCATCATTGCCACTTAACCAGAAGGGCTTTGATCAATACCACAGCCTCTCATCTGGGGTGGTGGAAAAGGGGAATGACAGTGACTGTGGTGACGGTGGGGGCCTCTGGATCTGAAATTCTGCACGGTTCCCACCGTGGTTCTTACAAGGAATCCGCGGGAAAAGGTACAACCAAGAACCATATTCTGATCACCGGAATTTACCCAGAAGCCAGCTGGAACCAGCTTGGTTCAGCCACTCACCACTGAGTGACCTTGGGCACAGCCTCCACCTGCCCGGGCCCCAGCCGCTTGTCTATTTAGGGATGTTCGTTTGGGGTTCATTTTTTTGGTGTTGGAAATGACATATCCGTGTGACTTCTGGCCCCACTGCCTTCCAGGCACATGAACTTGAGCAAGATGCCCATCCTTTGCCTCAGTTTCTCCATGTTAAATGCTGATAGTCATGCTTTCCTCTTAGGGATGTTCTGAGAATTCAAGGACACCCTGGAAGTAGGCACCTTGCCTCGTGCTGGGCAGCCATGAGGGCTTCATTGTGAGGGATTATTTTTTATTGCACTGTGACGCCAGCAGGCTCAGGGCACCTGCAGCCTGCCCACCACGACGCCCCGAGAGTGTTTTGTTCCATCAGGCTGCTCTTCCTGTTACAGGTATGAGGTGATGGAGGGTGTGCAGAAGAAAGGGGCACACTGGGAAAGCGCTTAGCACAGAGCCCCCATGCAGCCCACAGTCACTCAGCTCCTGGACATTCCAGAAACGAAGGCTGCCGAGCCGCGGAGTGTCGTGCTCGAGAACACAGGCCAGAGCAGCTCAGCTCCTGCGGCTCTTCCAGACAGTAAACTTTCCGAGTCCCTGCTGGGGGCTACTGTATGCCCAGAAGATTCCGAGGCGTGCTCTCCTTCTCCTCCCTCCTCCCTCGCTCCTCACTCAACTTCTTTCCATGCAGACATCACAGCTGGCCCTGTGCCATCGGCTTCCAGGGACCAGGTAGTGTGCCGCGTGAAGAAGCCCACGGACTTCCCTCCCCAAGGTCATCATGGGCAGACTGGGCTCCCACCGCCCTTGCTAACCCAGGATGCAGGCCTTTGTCCTGCCCAGCTCTGGGCTTCCCAGCCCCTGGAACTCAGGTCTGCTGCCATCTCAGCAGGTGTCATTTGTCTAGGCTTTAGCCCTAGAGTCCCATTGCCTTGGGTCTGGCTGTCTCCATGGTGTCCCATGTGAATCTCCTGTCCCACGGCACCTTCCTACTGAAGCACCCTCAGTTTCCCCAACTGGCAGACTGGTTTCCAGGCTGGCCTTGGTCCCCAGCCGGCTCCGCGGGGAGCTCACTTCCTGTCTTGTTCAGCCATCAGCTTGGAAGCTTTGAATCTGGAACCGCAGTGGTGCTGAAGGCCCGACCCAGGCACTCTCATTGCCCGGACCCTCCTGAAGTCCTGCCTCGTCTGAGCAGACCCTTGGACAGTGCTGTGTCCACGGGACACCACTGCTTTCCACCTGTGAGCAGGGACGCACCCTGTTCCCTCCTCTGCTGTGTCTCCCCCATTACCCAGATCAGTGGGTTTCTGAGCACTGTCTCCCTTCCGTTGGAGGGGGCTGCCATACTCTGGGGTGGGGGGTTGGGGGTCTCTGGCTCTGGAAGGAGGCTGGGGACAGGAGAAAGAGCAGATGGGAGGAGAAATCAGGAACTGCTGGTCCAACTAAGATGTATAAATCGCCTGGCTGCTGTGAAGCCTTTTAAATGTTTTGACAATCCCCAATCCATCAGAGCCTTTAATTGGGTTTTGACTGAGTTGTTCTATATGTAAATACCAGTTACTGGTGAGGTTGTTTATAGCCAGACTGTCTGTTTATGCAAATTGTGTTCCAGGATCACAGCGTTTTCATTGCAGGATGAAAACATTCCTTTTATTTAATGCCAAAATTGCTTCCTCCTTGGGCTGGGGCTTATTTTCCTCTTTGGCTTTTAAATACAGCACAGGGGTTTGGTGAGCTGGAGGGGAGGCGGTTCCAGTTCCTGTCCAGCAAGGCCACGGGGGCCCCCTGAGGAGGAGGGGCGTGAAGGTGGCCCTCTGGGTCCCCTAGAACCACAGAGTATGCTCTCAGATGTCTTATCCCACTGTCTCCCCAAAACAAACAGGGAAATCCTGGCTCCTCCAAGCAGCCTGGGGAACATCTGGGCGGTTCTTCCTACTGTGAGGCTGTCCCTTGGGCGACTGGAATGCGTCTTCTTGAGCTGGATCCGCAGCTCCAGCTGGAGTCTCCTAGGGTGAAATGACTGTTCAGCTTTCACCTGAGTCCTTGTGAAAGCTCTCACGCCCTTGGATTATCGCCCCCAGGTGTGCAGTGAACTTGGGACATTGAGATTCGTCCTGTCCTGTCCTCTCCCTTTTGCCTCAGCACAAAGCGCACTGTCTTGCCTGTCTGTCTTGGCTCCCTGATCAGGACCCTATCTTTCATGCCATGCCAGGTTATCCTGGACCTGACACCCCAGCTTGCAGAGAGGTTCCCTGTCTTTTCTTCCTGGGCTGCCCCACGGTGCTGAGGAAATAAAAATGTCGCAGATTGGAGCCGCCTCTTGTCCATTCTCCTTGATATTTCCCAAGGGCACTGGTTAAACCCGGGTGATGCAGCGGTGGCCAACACACCGAGGGCCTGCCCTCCTGGAATTTATCTTCTAGCGGAGCCTACATACAAATGAGGCCTTTCTGTCTCTGTATTTACCTATTCTGGGCACCTCACATAAGTTAAATCATGGCCTATTTGTCCTTTATGTCTGGCCTGTCTCACTTAGCATAATGTTTTCAAGGTCTGTCTGTGTTGTAACCTGTATCAGGACGTCATTCTTTTTTATGGCTTAATAATAATCCATTATGTGTAAATGCCACGTTTTGTTTATCCAGGCATCTGTTGACTATTATGCATCATGCTGCTAAGGACATTGGTATAAAGTGTCTATCCCTGCCTTCAGTATTTTGGGGTGTATCCATGGGAGTGAGAATGCTCTGTCATTAACAGCCTCAGCTAGGGATGCCTCCCCTTTTAAGCCCACCCCCTCTGCTTATAATGTTCCTGGTCGCCTCCCACCCCACGCCTTCGCAATCTAACCATTCTTCTGCTTTACCAAAAAGAAAGAAAGAAAGCCAGCAGAAAAAAGTTCCCTCTTCTTCCCCGCCTGAAACCCACACCTTCCTCTTCCCTCCCTCCTCCTGGCAGAGAGAAGCCTGCAAGGTGAATCCATCTGTAATCCCAGTCCAACTCCTGCCGCCCACGCAGGGATTCCACTCTGGTGTGTTGTGTTCATTTCTTCTACATGTTTACCTTCTCATTGTTCCAAAGTGCTCAAGAATCGCTCCCACTTTGGAACAACAGTTTTGTAACAACACTCCCTCAATGCTGCTCATTCCTCCTGCTCAGAGGTTCTCAAGCTCAAACAGCAGGAGATTTTTAAAAGCAGATGCCTGGGCTACATCATAGAATAATTAACATGGTCCGATGTGAGCTGAGCCCAGGAGTCAATATACTTTGAAACTTCCCTACGTGGTTTTATAATCAGAAAGTCACTGCTATTATCTCACCATTTCTCTTCTAGCCACTGAAAATCTATTTAATAAGTCCAACACACTGTCTCCATTTTCTGTCTTCCCACCAACTCTTTAGTTCCTCACCATCCAGCTTCATTTCACCAATTCACTGAAATTGCTTTACAGATTTTTGCCAATAACTTCCTGTGTCTTGTTGATCTCAAGCAAAAGTGACCAGTTATCCCAACATGAGTATGTGTTTCCAGATTTTATCTGCAGAAGAGAAAGCAGAGTGGAGTATGCGCTCATAGTGAGGCCCAAGTGCACTTCCCCAAACTGAGGCTGGCAACTGCCTCCTTTCTATAGCCCCTGGAAGGCCCCCACCCCTTAATTCAGCTGGAAGGGAAACAGCTTCGCTTCTCTTGCAAGACACAAGGCATGCTGGGTCTTGTAGTTGACTTGTGCATACAGAGATGCTCTTTCTCTACCCTCCCAATCTCATTTAAATAGGTTAATTTAAACATTAATATTTAAATTAATCATGAATTTAATTTGATAAAATATTAATGTTCATAGTCTAAATCCAGCTGACTCCTCTTGGGCTGAATCCTGGCACAGCTAACGCTTTGACCACACTTCCTCCTCATCACGCTTCTCTGGCCTCCATGATACTGACCACTGTTGTTCTGCTCCTCCTGCATCTCATTTATGGACATCCCTTCCATGAGCCACTTTTTGGATATTGGGGTTCCCAACATTTCATTCTCTCTTCTTCCTGGTGAGTTAATTTATTATTTCCATCTTTGTTAGGCTGGATATTACTTCCATTTCTAGTCCAACCTGTTTTGAGATCTAGCTTCTTCTCTCCTACCATCTGTTGAAGATCCCATATGATTTTTTTCTAAATCAGATTCCCCTCTTTCACTCCATATCTCCTTATATGACATCACTGGAGTGCCATATAACCCTGAAACCTAGGCGTCATCATAGCCTACTTCTCTATCCCTCCTTCACACGTAGTGGGTCACTAGGTCCTAAAATTCTTAAGGCTAAAAACTTCTGGATTTCTCTGCTCCTCTCAACCCAGCATCACTATTTTAGTTCATTTCTCTCCCTTGGATATTTTCTTCACTAATACCTCTAGTTTCATTTCCTTTAAGACACTCTACGCCATCAACATAAAAATTTCTATAAGTTCTGATACAACTTTCCTCCTTAAAGTTCACCTTTCAAAGGCTGTGTAGCATAGTGTTCCAATCCAAGTTCCTAGAGAGGTGTGTGATTATTATAATAGAATAGAAATAGACTTACAGAAAAAAAAAAACCCTGATAAAAGTATACACTTCTTTAATGTGGGCTAGGATGAGAACTTTTACACAGAGAGATAATCTGAGTAAGAGATATATTACTCCTCCTTTGGGTCCAGCTTCTTGGAGTTTCAGGATCTAAGACATGACCTTCAAGTTCCATGAAAATAACTCTGCTGCCTTAATAGATCATTGGGAAGAGTTCTTTTGCAATTTTGGTTTATTTTTATTCCCTTTCAAGTGAAGAGGAGATGCTGGTCACATGCCAGGAATGGATAATGACCCTCAAGCATTCTTAATGTACCTCCTCAAGGAACACTGAATCCAAAGTCGTTTTCTCAGATGCACCCCTGGCATCTAGGCACGAACAGACTTAATACCTGCACAGTGTCTGTTCTGAGCCTGGCTCTTGCCTCCACTCTTTTCTCTTTTCTTGCCACCCCTTACCTCACACCATAGACTCCCACAGCACTGAAGTACTTATACAAGAGCTGTGTGAGAATGTTCTGATCTCTTGTCTCACTGAATCTTCTCCTATGGTTCCTCATACTTGGGCATTTCCATTAAGGCTTGCTTGACATATTTCCACATGAACCATGTTAATTTAAAGGTAACAGATCAATGTTGAGTTGCCGAAATAGTCTTTCACTGGCAACATCAACATAGTATTGATGGTTTCAGTTTTATAATGGGAAAATCTTTTTTCCTAATTCTAACACCTGCAAAATTTTCTTGGTAGTTAAGACTTCGGACTTTAAAAGCCAAAACATGTGGGCTGAAAGCTTGTTTCTATGACTTACTAGTTATAGGCCCAGAGAAATTAATACCTCTGTGCCCCAATTCCTTAGTTGTGAGGTGGGATGATAATACATACATCACAGTTAGGATGAAATGAGCTGATAGACATATATCTGTTAGAGTGTTTGATGTTACTATTGCTGTTATACAAGAAGGGAGACATTGTTTGGGGCACAGTGTTTTTGTTAAGTCCACCTTTATATATTTTTCATTAGCCAAGACCAGTTAAGGAAGTACAACTTTGAGTCATATTGATCCTTACATAAGCATAAATTCAGGCATTAAACTTTTATGACAGTACCTCCATTTAAGATGGATTCATCTCTTGGGATCTTGTGTCTGCAATTTTGCCTTGTCTTCACTAGATGGAACTACTATTAGTTGAACTGGGTGGACTTAGATAGTCCAGAAGTTGAGAAAGCTAAGGTTAATTGAATTTCTCCAAGAGCAATGACCCACAGGCAAGTCTGCTTTTCATAAAAATGAAATAAGCTACTCACTTAAAATTTTGTTGAAAAAAGATTTATTCAGACTTGAGTTGTTTATTAATACACATCATTCATCAGCACACCAGCAAGTCTACTAACAGTGGGAATCTTGTCTTCTCATTTCTGTTTCTCTCTGCTTGGTAGAAGGTCCAGCAAATCTGTGGTCTCATTAGATGCTTGTGGAATGAATGACTGGACAAACACATAAATTAATGAATGAGTGTCAGGTGCTCATGGTTAAAGCACTCAGGACTTTGTCTTCAGTGGAGACAAAGGAGATTGCACACGTTGTCCTTAGAGGTGAAACAGGGATGCCCTGTCTGAAATATTCACCCCCCTTTTGATCTCATCATTTTGATGGAATTTATTGCTTTCTGATTTTCATCATTTTAAAAAATTTATTGTCAATGATGTGTTTATTTCTTGTTTATTGTTCACATGCTAGCAGTCATCCCCTCTCCTAGAAGGAAAACTCCACAGAATCAGAATCACAATTGTATCTCTATGTTCTAGCTCAGTGCCAAACATAGTGTTAATGCCACATACATGTTTGCTGAGTGAATAAATGGCCTTCCTTTGAAAGGGAATATGCCTGCAGAGGGTCTTGAGTGCTGAGAGGCTCTACAAAACAAAGCAATGGAAGGAAAGGAATGTTTAGTGCAGACAGTGTGGCCAGGGCTGGCCAGGGCAGGGCTGAGACACCTTAGCAGGTGAGGCCTTTCACAAAAAACTCTTCTTTAAAAAATATTTATTTATTTATGTACACAGAACTGGGGTACAGGCCAGAGATGCAGAGGCGGTGAGTGGATTCACCACAGAGTGGGTAGCAGACAGGCAGACTGACGAAGTACACTGCTGAGGGGAGCAGCAGGCCAGACTGGAGGGGTCTCCTGCGCCCTGTCGGTCAGCTCCCTGGCAGGAGATTGAACTCATGCTGAAGTGGCTACAGCTACCTTAACAGTGTTTTGCCTTACTCTGTTGCACCATCAGGGAGAGTCCCAAGTAAAACTCTTGACAGGTCTTTATTTATACATTCTTTTATAGTTTATAGGGGAAGGGAGCTGGTCAGCTCACTGTAAAAAGTCAAGGTGAGGGAGGGTACCCACTTTGTGTGTGCTGAGTATGACATCTATGGTGCTAATAAAAGAAGACAAATAATAACAACTTATTGAATGTTTACTTTAATCTAGATGCTATTCTAGGTCTTATCGATCTCTGTTTCTATGTACTGACATTTGGGACGTACCATTAACTCCACTTTGTAGGCGAGGAAACAGAGTTACATATGCATGAAATAGCTCATAAGGTCACAGAGCTAGGAAAGGGCAGACTTGGGCTTTAGTCTCCATGCTCCTGACCACCCTGTCACATTTTGCCTTCTCATGTAGGCAGACCACCTCCCTGCCTTTCCCTCTAGACTTGTGCCTCGTTATTCATCATACTTCAGCCACCTATCCTCCATTTACGACTTAAAAGGGATCACATTTGTTTTTTCTCCATTTATGTCTCAAAGTGATGACATTTGTTTGTACCTCGAAGCTTTGGAATCATAATTACATCTGGCCTTAAAATGTCTTATATTTATCTGGTGTGATTTTTTTCAGTCATTAAGAGATTTTACCTTGGCCCTCCCTGGTGGCACAATGGGTTAGGGTGCAGCACTATAAGCTAGCCACAGCTGCTATAGTGTGAGTTCAATCCCCTGCCCTGGAGCTGACCCACATGGTGCGGCAGACCTCTCCTGTCCTGCCCTCTGCTCCCCTCAGCAGTGTGCTTCGTCAATCTACCTGTTCTGCTCCCCACTCTGTCTCTGGTGAAGTCTCTCACCGCCCCTGCACCTCTGGCCTGTACCACAGTTCTGTATGCATAAATAAATAAATCTTTTAAAAAAAGAGATAGATTTTACCTCAAAATCTGAATATGCTGGTTAACTTCAATCAAAGCATAGGATATGAGCATATATACTCTGTACTCTGTATGGCAACAGTTGACCTGTACTGAGCTGTAGCTGGGTTATTTGAGATGAAATAAGCACTTCCTACTTAACCATTTTGCATCCTACTACTTAACTACTTAACCCCCTACTGCATCCTACCCACTACGTTCTGTTACTTGCCAGCTCTCTAAAGGCGTTGGATATTGAGAGAACTACTTTGTTTATGGCTCATCACTATGGCCAGAGTAGATTGAAGACCTAAAAACAAAATCCTTTCCTCAAAGTGCCAATTTTACACCAGATCCCTGGACCAATTTTATGTTCCTTGGGTGGGAGGGATTAGGGCCAACAAACTGCTGGAGGATCTTATTGAAATTCTGATTCAGTGGGTCTGGGTGAGGCCTAGGATTCTGCATTTTCTTTCTTTCTTTCCTTTTTTTAGGGGATTGCAACTGAGATGGAGAATTCTGCATTTTTAACAAGCTCTCAGGGTGAATATAATTTTTTAAAAGATTTATTTATTTATTCATATAGAACTGGGGTACAGGCCAGAGGTGCGGGGTGGTGAGAGGCTTCATCTGAGACAGTGGGGAGCAGAACAGGCAGATCAAGGAAACACACTGCTGAGGGGAGCAGCGGGCGGGCCAGGAGAGGTCTGCCGCACCATGTGGTCACCTCCAGGGCAAGCGGGGATCGAACTCATGCTGAAGTGGCTTTAGCTTCTCAGTGCTGTGCTTTAACCCGCTGTGCCACCAGAGAGGGCCCTAATTTTTAACCCATTTTTAAAGTTAAAAGATCCTTGCTGCTTTTTTCTCTTCTGCTGTGAAATCTATTTTAATAAATAATCATAACTGCAGATGCTCAGAAGTCTCGAGTAGAATGCTGCAAGAGCCTTACAGATCACTCGATACAACAAAGAAAGACCCAGTAGCCCAGATGGGGAGGTAAAATGCTCAAGGTCACACAGAAGACGAGTCGCAGAGCCAGTCCACAGACCGGGGTCTGGATTTTTCTCCCCATACATCTCTGCACGGCAGGGTCCCAGAGCAAACTGCAAGTGGCAAATCTGTTCCTTTCATGGGGACCAAGTCCTAGGACACCTTCATTAATATTTTGCAGGTTTCCCCCTGTGCCTGCCCTCCCATTCATCAGGAAAACCTCGATTATCTCCACACGAGGGCTGGGGGCCACCTGTCTGCACAGGCCTGTTAGAAGTTACATTTAAAAACTGGATGGGAGCTCTAGGTCATTTATAATCCACTAAATATGTAAGAGTGTATGTCTTAAGGCATCTGAAAATTACAGGGATATTTCATGGTCTCATTTTGGGCCACATATCTGGGTGGTAACACACGACCTTGGCTATGCATGGATCTGTTTTACTTGGGAAAAGCTGAGTATGGATGAAAGACAGGGAAGTCTACTAGTTTCAGTGCTGAGTGATGGAGGGTGGTGGGGTGTGTGTGAGGGAAGTACTTGAGATGCAAGCACTGGGAGGCCTCCATAGCAAGTCAGGAGTGGTCGATGGGAGTGGGGGTGGGGGGTAGATCTGAGGAGGGAGGTCAGGGGGAGGCAGTGATGCGGTGGTACAAGGGGTTGAGTCTCAGTAATATGAAGGGGTGGGCAGCCACCGCAGCAGGAGTTTGATTCCTGACCAGGGACATGACCCACATGGTGCGGCACACCTCCCCTGTCTCCCCCACTGCTCCCCTCAGCAGTGTGTTTTTGTTGGTCTGCCTGTTCTGCTCCCCACTCTGTCTCTGGTGAATCCTCTCACCCCTGCACCTCTGACCCCAATTCTGGATGCATAAACAGATAAATCTTTAAAATATAAAAGTGATGGGGGACATATTGCAGGAGGAGCCAGGGCCAGACTTCAGGCTTATGGGGTCTGAACAAAGGGCCAGGGAAAAATGGACGCTCCATGAATGTGGGACTTTTTCTTTGTTTTAAAAAATTTACTGATTTATGTAATATACACATGATTAAACAAAAGACAGACTCAGACAATAAGAGACATAATACACTGAAATTCCTCCCAGAAATTTCTCCAACCTGCCAGCCCCTGTCCCGGAGGCAACAGTCAGATTTTTAGGAGCCCTTCAGATGTATTACATGTAGACATTTTCTTTTACACCGATGAGAGGATGTTAAACCACTTTCTATATCTTCTCCCCCCCACCCAAAATCAATATATTGTATATCTTGAACATCATTTCATGTCACACATAGCAATCTCCCTTATTATTATTTTAACAGCTGCATTGTATTCTATTAAAATATAGCACTGTAATTTATTTAACCTGCTTTTAACCTAACCGGGATGGATTGCTATGCTATTTCCAGTCTTTTACTACAGCAAACAATTTTGCAAAGAATATCTTTCTATAACTGTCTCTACATCATACATGAATCTATCTGTAGGGTGAATTTTAGACATGAAATGACTGGGTCAAGTGTGGATCTATATTGCTTATGTTGATAGGTATTGTCAGAATTGCCCTGCAGAGAGATGGCTCCACATTTATACTCTTACCAGGAATGTATGCTGGGAAAATTTTTTCAATCTTTCAAAATGATCTATTGCTAACCACTGAAGGCTTTTTAAAACCAAGGCATAATTCACAGATAATAATGGGTATAGACCTTAACTATACAGTTCAGTGGGCTTTGACTGATACATAAACCCATATAACCTGTACCCCAATCAGGACTGATATTTCATCACAAAAATGTGTTCACAAGCTTTCTCATCTTCCTTTTTAGTCAACTTTGATACCTGTTTAAGAAGCATCCACTGCTCTGACTTTTATCACTATATATTGTATTCTTGAATTTCATGTAAGTGAAATTATATGTATTCCCTCGTGCCTGACTCTGTTAATAGATATAATGTCTAGAAGATTCCTAAATATATTATCGGTGTTCATCCCTTTTCATTGCTGAGTAATATTCTATTGTGCATATATGTTGAGCTGTGTTTACCCTCGACATTCTCCTCTCAATAGCCATTTGAATTATTGTCAGTTTTGGGATACGTAGAGTTGTCAGTAACACTCTTGAACAACTCTGTGTGGATGCTCAGAAAGAGAATTTCTAGATCATAGGATAGGTGATAGGTGTGTGTTTAACTATATGAGACTACCAAATTGCTCTCCACATTGCCTGCCATTTTATCCTCCCAACAGAAATGCATTGGAGTCCAGGTCACTATACTTGCTCACTATTATTTGGTGTTGTGAGTATTCTGAATTTTGACCATTTTTGTATATAAAGATTTAGCTCTTCTTTTAATGGATATTTAATTTCTTTAGCGAGTTTTACTGTGTACTTCCCTGATGACTAATGAGATCAAGTATCTTTTCATGTGATTTTTGGCCCATCATATCTCTCTATTTTGAAGTGTCTATTCATGTCTTTCCTTCATTTATAGTGGATTGCTTGTCTTTTAATTATTCATTTATAGGAACTTTTATATTTTATGGATACTATCATTTTAGCAGACACATGTTTTCTCGAGGTCTGTGTTTTGCTTATGTTTTTTAATGGTGTAAACTGATGAGCAAAATTTTAAAATATTGAAGATTTCCAGTTCATCTTCCTTTAGCTTTAGAACATCCTTTCCTAAGAAAACTTTGCCAAAGCTGTAATTTTTTTTCTCTGCTCTTTTCTTTTTAGAAGCCTTACAGTTTTAGCTTTTAAGTTTCTATCTGTGATCCATCTTGAATTCAATTTTTTTGATGTGGTGTGAGACAGAGCTAAGGTTTCCACTTTTTTCCCCAATTGTTTCAATATTTTTGTTAAAAAAATATTTAGTTGATGGCCCTCCCTGGTGGTGCAGTGGGCTAAAGCACAGCTCTAAGAAACTAAAGCCACTTCAGCATGAGTTTGATTACCACCCTGGAGGTGACCCACGCGGCGTAGCAGACCTCTCCTGACCCGCCCGCTGCTCTCAGCAGTGTACTTCATCAATCAGCCTGTTCTGCTCCCTGCTCAGTCTCTGGTGAATCCTTTCACCACCCCTGCACCTCTGTCCTGTACCCCAGTTCTGTATGCACAAATAAGTAAATCTTAAAAAAAAATAACCAAATCTCTTTAAAAAAAATAATGAATTGCTTAGGCACTTAGATAAGTACAGGGAGACTGCTCCAAGTAGATTTAAGTCTCCCAAACTATGATCATATTTCTCCATTTACTTAGCTGTTGTCTAATTTCACTCAATAATGTTTTGATGCTTAGTAATTTTTTAGCAGAGTTCTGGTACAGTATTCATTTAATCTGTTATAAAAATTTTATGCTTTGATGCCATCATAAATAATATTTTATTAAATTTTCCATTTTTTTTTGGTCTGTAGTATGTAGGAACAGAATTGATTTTTTTAAGTCAAGTTGTATTTAATGATCTTGTTAAATGTTCACATTAGATCTAGTGGTTTTGGGGAAGATTCTTTTGGACACTTACACACAATCATGTCAACTTGAATAAAGGAAGCTTTGCTACTTTTCCAATCTTTTTCATGGACTTTTGAATAATGTTCAATAGAAGTGGTGTAAATGGACATTCCTGCTTTGTCTCCAGTCTTAGGGGCTGTAGACTCAATTTTTTTGACAAAATTTATGAGCTTTGTCAACCTGGCAAATAGTATCATATTTAAAATTTAATGAAACATTAGATGAAGTTTAGCACATTTACATAGATCTAAGATTCATTTCTGTGAACTGCTCCCAGGAATTTATATTCACATTTCTACCAGTTCTCTTTAATTTTTTCATTTAAATCTGACCCATCTATTCCATTTCTCTCTTCTTTCCCTCTCTCTTCCTCTCTCCCCATCTCTCCCCCATGAGTGATAATTTTATAGTAAATAGTAAATAGCCTATTTAGTATAAAATTATTTTGAATTTTTTGGAACTTAGACCAACTAATTAGTTTCCATGGCTGAGTCTACCTCCTATCGGGAACTGAGATAAATACTTTGCATCTTTCATTATTTGAGAGACAGAAAGCGTCCCAGTGGTTGGTTCTAATACAGGGTGTTCCTAGCTGGAGGTCCTTGGGCAAGTTTCTGAATTTCTTTTTCCTCAGTCTCCAACTCTATAAACTGTTGATGATAACAATGGCTCCAACTCAAGGCGTTGTTAGGAGAATTAAACTAATGGGCCTGAGGCGTACACGGTGAATATCATCTAAATGCTTTTAAAAGCACACATCATTTAATTCTCTTAATAATCCTGTAATAGATGAATTGTAATTATTCTCATTTTGTGGATGAAAACACTGAGAGACCCAGAGAAGTTAAGCAGTTTTCTGAAGGACGAGTAAGCCATTTGACGAGAGTTTGAATTGAGATGTCTTACTTCAGAAATTCTACTGAAACCAGCCTACTGTACTCCCGATGATGTGTTATGATCTCCGTCACCAATATGAGGAAACGAAGGCACCGGGCAGTTGAGTGACCCAGGCAAGAGCCTTTGTCACTCTACCTTGCGCCATGTTTGTGTGTCTAACCTGCTCTCCCTGTGGCTAACCTGCTCCTCCAGTGCTCCCTGGGGCTGGCCTGTGGTAACACTAGGACACACCACACCTGGCTCCATTGGTCTTCCCCAAAGAGACGCACCCCATCTCAGGAAAGTTGGGCCCCAGCCAAACTGTCCCCATAGCTGTAGTTCCCAATCTTGGTTGCCTTCAAATTGTGAGGCCGTCACTGTCTCTCCCAGTTCTAGAGTAATCTGTGCAGCTGCCCTCTTTATCTGTGCTTCCCTCCATGGTCTCAATTGCCC
This sequence comes from Condylura cristata, assembly GCF_000260355.1. Classification (NCBI taxonomy): domain Eukaryota; kingdom Metazoa; phylum Chordata; class Mammalia; order Eulipotyphla; family Talpidae; genus Condylura; species Condylura cristata. Next base: position 6,519,321 of record NW_004567133.1, read on the forward strand.
TAGGTTGGACATGGCCCTAAATATGTACAAAAAAGGTATTTTGAGAGTGAGTGAATAACCACACTCATGTAACTTTTATTATAGTATATTGTTATATTTATTTTACTATCAGTGATTCTTATTACTCTCTTACTGTACCTAATGTATAAGGTGAACTTTATCATAGTCATGTATGTAAAAGAATAAGTAGGGTTTAGAGAGAGAGCATGTATAGGGTTTGGTACTATCCATGGTTGCAGGTCTCCTCTGGGGGCCTTTGACTATATCGCAGAGGATAAGGGGGGGGGGTTACTAGGGTTGAGATTAGACACTGGTATGTGTGTGTTGGATAACTGAAGGATTGAGTAAAATGGGATCGAGCAATATCACATTCAGAAGGCAGCTTCTCATCTAGTTCAGTCTCTTCAAATAGAGAAATTGAGTTTGAAAGACCTGACAATACAGATCATCGGCTTAGAGAACAATCTGACCCTCTCAGGACAGATAGAAACCCACACCAAGGCCCGTGCCTGGGTGGACAGAGCTCTGGTCAGAATTCCAGCCTCTGTTCACCCTCCTCCAACTTGGACTTTTTGCAGTCCACAACTTGAACAACCTTCTAGGGCAACCCCAACCTACCTGTGTCCTATTTTTCTATCACTGTCACCCCCATAATCTTCCTAATCCTTTGATTGTCTTCTAAAACATCCCTAGGGGGATCAGCTAGGAGGGAAAGATGATGTGTTTACTGCCTGGTGTTCGGGAAAGATCCAGTGGTGAAAGAGACCCTAAATCTTTCTGCAGTTGGGCAGCACACTAATTATTTCCCCTTTCTGGAACCGGCAGTTGGCATTGCTCTAAGTAGCCGGCTGTTGCGGCCTCACATACATATTCCTGTTGTCAGCATTAATAAGGTACAATTGCCTGGGGCCTTGTTACCCACCAATTAAACTTTGGATTTTATTGTGCGACCTCGAGGATGCTTTATGGTATCAAGCACTTGGCAGTTAAATACGACTAATATTCATGGCTCCCACACGGGCGCTTCACATCTTGCTCCATTCGCAGTGTGATTAAGGAATTAATTGATTTGGATGAGATTGGCACATGCTCTTGACAATAAAATGACGACTCTTTTATTAAGCCCTGGATACAGTGGGCTTGCTGCTGTGATCAAGGCTGGTTAGTGGTGGCTCGCCACTGGGCGTTTGGGACCAGGCCCCAGTCACAGTGGCGCCTGGCTCTGGCCAGAGAACTGTGTATGTAGATCCTGGGCGAACTCCCCACCTCCCCTCCTCCCCACCTC
>NW_004567133.1:6520800-6557124 GCF_000260355.1 Condylura cristata
CTCCTCCCCTCAGCCCTCTTCCCCTCCCTCCCTCTTTCCCTTCTTCCTTCCTTCCTTCCTCTCCCTCCCTCCTCCCTGTCCAACCTTCCACCTAACACCCTCCTCCCCTTCCTTCCGTCCAGCCTTCCATTCATCCTCTCTCCTTCCCTCTCTCTCTTCCCTAAAATCCTGTTAAAACACTCACACATCCTCGACCCCAGCTTCCTAGGACCCCCTTACCATACATGAGCTTCCTCTGTTTTCCAGGTTGGGAATACTTGGCTTCCCAGAACAGGGAGTGCTCCAGCGGGCTCACAGGGTGGGGCAGTGATATGGCAGACACATGGTGTAGTTGGCAGCCCGGATCTCACAACTCCGGAACAGAGTTTACAGCAGGCTCAGGCCTTTTGGGGACAGGCTAGGACTAGGAGACTGGATCCCAGGTGCCTGCATTTCATGGCCAAAAAATACTCAGTACCTCCGACTGGGGGTTTCCTGTGTGGCCCACAGGCTGCAAGTGCTTGGTGTCTTTGTGTCTCACCAGCTCTCTTGAGGCAAGCGCTCACCTTTACCTCTTTCTCTTTCTCCGTCTCCCTGGCCCTAGAAACCCAAACTTCCCACCATGTTTGACCCTGGGTGTTTTGTTTTGTTTTTTAATTTAATTAAAAACTTTGAGACATGATGATTCCTCTTATACTTCAGTAATTAAAGTTTTCAACTTGGCAACACTCTGATGAAAAAGTTGCATCGTCTAAGCTCCTAGTTTTGGGTTTTGTGGAATTGAGAAACATCTAGAAAGCCAGAATTGCTAGGGGAGTAGGTGACTTTCAGTTCTGTGATTTCTCGCTTGCCATTCCCTCCTGGTTCTCATTGAAGAGAGTGCTTTGGCTATGAAATCTCTAGTTAGTACTAGAAGTCTATTCTTTCCCTTCTCTGCTGCCTCTCAAGCATTTGAAAGTATTGGGTTTCTCAGTCAGTTATTTCTATTGACTCATTTAAAGCAAAAATATTTCTGTACATCCACCTAAGGTACCATTAATGCTGGCATCCAGAAGCGGCTTCATTTCCTTCTGTTCTTTGTCCTATGAGTCCCTGGGCACAAGCTGGTGTGACCTCAGAGGCACCATTCCCAGGAAAATCCAATCAAGGCCGCTGGTCTGTCCACACCATCCCTCGGTCACACTGGATTCTGGCTCGGCTGCTTATTCAGTCTGTTATTTGCCTTCTACTAGGCCTTAGGATTTTTCGTTGTCGAAATATAGATAAGATGCACCTGGTGACAGGTGCTGGGGTGACAAGGCCTGTAGTGGTGTCTTCAGCGTGCAGGGGAGGAAATTTGCCTGCGTCTTTTGTTGAGCCTGTGCCCTGGGCGCAAGCCTGGGAGGTCCGCCCTGTGACCATGTCTGGGTTTATGGTCTTGTCGTGGGTCTCAGAATTGAGTCCTAGCTCCAAACCAGGCTGTGGGAGAGGCAGACTGCTCTCCATCTCTCCATCTGCTGCCTTTGATCACCTCGCTAAGCTAAAAACAGCTCGGAACCTCCCTCCCCGGCCCCTCTCAATCAGGCTGGGTAAGTGAGCCTATCGAAGGCTCGCCAGCCAGGACATGTGTCCGGTCCCGGCCCCTTTTACCTCTGCCTGCCTCTCCCCTGAGTAGGTCCTGAGGTGACAGGTGTAGCAGTGACACATGTGCATCTCCACAGCTGTAATGATCCGCTGGCTCCCTGCGCCTGCAAACCTCTAACCTGCACAGCGGCAGCCACTTAGCCCTCAGCAGCCGCCTCTGCCCCACTGTGATGTGGCGCTCAATGCAGGCCACGCTCGGAGAATTATTAGGAGCTCTTGGCAAAAAGCTCTGGCCCCACGCGGGTCGGCCCGGCGGGACGGCATGAGAGCTCAGTGGTGGCTGCTCCCTCTGGAATCAGTGTCTCCTCTCGGATGTACTTTTGGGGAACAATCAGAACATCTTGCTGGAAGCTGATGAAGATAAAAGCAAATAAAAACAGGGAGTGATAAATCAGGCGGGTGGGCTGTCTTTTCCAGGAGGAGGAAAGGAGCAGGGGTCCTCAGGGTGCTCAGACAGAAAGAGCTGGACAGCCCCTCCCCCTCCCTGTCACATAAGGCAGAAATGACAGCGGCGGACTGAGTGATGGTGCCCTAACAGGGAAACCCAGCAAGCGGGCTGCAGAGGGGATTTAATCACTGCCTGCTCGAGTCAGTCTTTCAGAGTAAACAGGACAGTCACTGATCCCCACCCCATTTCACTCTTTTATCAGGGATCTTTCCATGTAAGTGGCAGAAACTCTAGCCTAAACTGGTAAGAAAATGGTAAGGGCTTTATTATTGAAGTCCAGAGTTTGGTTTCGTTTCAGGTGTGGACTGAGTCAGGTACCCACATCTCTCCTCCTGCTTGCTTCTTCTGGAATATATACAGTGCAGAGTCGCCTCCTCCTTGATAACAATGTGTTGTGATCCTCACGCCCTTCCAAGTTCAAGTCCAGTCTAAAAAGAGAAAGTATCTGCCATGCTGGTTTGATTCATAGAGTGTTAATCACAGAAGGACAGTATTTCAGAATTACAGATGGGTTATTTGTGCTTCACTTTTTACTACACTTTTATGAGGAGCGATATATTTTCTTCCTTTCCTCCCCTCATACTGTCGCCCTCTTTTCTAAATTAAAATATGTAACAAATCAAAAATAGAGAGACAGTATCTCTTCCAGTCACCTAACACAAAGACCAGATTCCACTTTGATTAGCCCAACTTGGGGCTCGTGCCAACCTCTGCCCATGCTTGAGGGGATTTGGTTAGATGGTCAGCTCTGGGTCACATGCCTTAACTGGTCAGTTCAGGGGACCCGGAAGCATCGTCCCACCTAAGAAAGGAGAGGTGAACGAACTCTGATACTCCCCCCCAAACCACTCACTCTTCTTCCCCCCATGCCCATTATTTCTCTCCTTCCCCCCTAAAAAACTCTTCCATTGTTCAGGACTGAAGTCCTCAAGGAGGGCATCAGAGGTTGTTTTTCGTCAGCTGGGGTTGCTGAAACAGAATGCTACAGACACCTTGGTATTTATTTCTCATAGTTCTGGAAGTCAGGAAGGCTAAGATCAGTAGATTTTGCATTTGTTGTGTTCCTAAATCATAGGTAACTGTCTTCTTGCTGTGTCCTCAACACGGGGGAGGGAGAATCATTTGTAAAAGGGCACTAATCCCACTCAGGAGGACTCCGTGCTCACAGTCTAATTTCCTTCCCATGGCTCCATCCCCAGTCAGGTTACACTGGGGGTTAGGATTCCAAAACATGAATTTGGTGGGCATGGGTGGGGGGAGACACACTGCCTACAGCAGTGACCAAGGGCTTGTGAAAGCCAGGGGATGATGTTCCTGCACTATCTGAATGAAATTTCCTGCAGAATTTGGTCCTGATGAAATCTTGATACTTTCTCCCCATGCCAAGATACCATTTTTTTTTGTTTTATTTTGCTGACTCCTCTTCTGCCCATCCATCAAATATCTGCAGCTCTTCTCCCCAAGTTTAGTCCCTAGCCCTAGTTTAGTTCCCAGCCCACCCAGCTGTGGACGGCAGATGTTGGAGTAACAGTGACAGACCCTAAGGGGGTTCACAGCTTTCTTGACCTGACCTCTGGATGTCTGAGGGTTGCCTGGTGATGTCGTGCAGCGCCCAGGCTCTCTCTGCGTACCCCTCCCGGTCTCTAGCTTGTTAGCTTTCCCTCCCTGTTCTTGTGGGTCTCAGTCTGGAGGGGGTGTCACATCTCATGATATGTCCCTGGGACAGGGTGGTAAGAGAAACACTATTGGCTCTCCCCACGCGGCTACTCTTCTGCTAGCGGAGCAAAAGCCTTTCGCAAGGCCTCCTGGGAAACCTTTATTCGGGAGACAGCCAGAGACACCTACAAAGGAAATGGGGAGGGACCAGCCAGTGCGATGTCTGCACCCCCACACCACCCCTCACCGCTTCTCTGTTCCCTCACAGCCGTGGTGGCATCTTCAAACCAGTGCTCCCACATTTCAGTTCAGATCTTCCTTTGAGATACAGACTCAAGGAGCCCGTGGAGGGCAACCTTTGCGCTCAGGGGTGTCTTGGGCACAAGTCACATTCAACACCCTCAACATGGAGCTCGGCACTCCCTCAGGTCCTGAGGCTCTTCACCCATCCCTTTCTGGGTGTGATTCGCATCCCCTGGAAATCATCCACAGGTGTAGGGAGAATCCCTGGGCTGTTTTCAGAAGGCGATCTTGCCAAGTTCAAGGTATATATGGGTGTCAGGAGTCACCTGACCCCCACTTGGGCATTGATTTAGCTTCTTTTGGGGCTCTGGGGCAGTGACATTGGAGGGTTGCTCAGCTGACTAATTGTCATGTGCTTTGTGCTTTATAATGGACACGGTCTTTTCTGTGCCCAGTGACCTCTTCTGAATGAAGGGCAGGTCCATACCCTTGACCCCTTGAAGCTTCTCCCTCATATTCATATTCGTGTTCGGTGGGGGTGGGTAGAGGAGGGATAGAGAGAGAGATCAAGTGTACTTTGAGATGATTTTAATTTTTCTTCTATCCAGAGGGAAAAGAAATGTCTTTTTCTCCTCTATTGCCACTGCTCTGTGATATAGACTTTCAGAGATATTCATGTTGTGATTTATTCAATTCTTTTTCTCCATTGATTTTAATTAAGTTCCCGAGCTGTCTCCAAGCCCGGGGATTGGGAACAAAACATGAAACACTGAGAGCCAAATGCTTTTCTTTTGCAATTGAGTTTTCCCGAGTTCGGAAAGTGCTTCATAGGAGAGAATGAAAGTGGAATCCCGAGGTTGAGGCATTTCCTCTGCTCCATCAGTCCCCAAATAATAAACATAAAAATTAAAATCCAGTTAAGAAAAATCACAGAAGTCATTACAGCCTGGTGGTTGATGGGGACTTTGATCAAATCTTTTATGCAATTTCACAGCTTCTGGGGGGAATTCACGGAGCTGGCATTGATCATGTTTGCGCCTGGCGGATTGTTTTCTCCCTGCAGCTGTGAGCTGAGAGCACAGGACCGCCCCTCCCAAACCAATCTCATCTTTTGATCTAAGTTCATGTCATGCTTTTTAAGGGAAATGCCATGGCAGCTTCTGGACCAGCTTCTTGGCTGCTTATCAGACCCAGCCCACCCCCACCCCAGCCCCAACCCTCCCATCCCCCACCCCCGTCCTGGCAGACTCTATTAAAACAGCAGGTGCCAGCTTCTGCCTGTCTAGCAGGGAGAAGGGTCTTCAGCAGTGTCCAGCAGCCAGGGCGTGACCACAGCTCCACCCCTCTGCAGAAGGGGCAGTACTGAACATGCAAATGCTATTGGGACTGAACTCCCACCTAACAGGAGCCTGGGGATTTGGGGACATGGCCAGTAGTTGCCATGTGGGAAGCATGGCCTTAGGACGTCAGATGTCCTGCAATGCCAGGAGTCAGGATACTTCAGTAATATGAAAACCACCCACCCACCCACCCACCCAAACCTTATGTTGAAATCTGGACAACCAATGCAAAGAATTTCAAGCTCTCTGTGGGTGAAATAAAATACATCTGCAAGTTGGATTTGAGCGTTGGACACCAATCTGCAATATTTGCTGAGCTGGTGAAGAGTGAATACTTGGGGTTAATGTCCCAGTACCACCACCTGCCAGCTGCATGACCTTGGTGGGCATTTATCTGCTTCATTTGTAATGGTCACGTGTACATCATGAGCTGCACACACGCACAATAGGTAGCTAGAAAATGCTGTACCTGTCAATGTCATTGTGATCATATTCTTCATCATCATTACTGCAGTACAGTGATCTGATTCATGTATATACACATGCGTAGACATGTCCTTGGAACGCCTTGGAATTTCCTTTGATAAAAGTTTTGTTATGTTTATGAAGTGACTTTTGTTTAAGGATTAATTGATTTATTTATGCATACAAGAACTGGGGTCCAGGCCAGAGGTGGTTGAGAGGATGCACTAGAGACAGAGTGAGGAGCAGGACAGGTGGATAGATGAAGTGCACCGCTGAGGGGAGCAGCGGGATCCACAGGAGAGGTCTGCCGCGCCACGTGGGAGATCAACACATGCGGCAGTGACAGGATTGGCAATACTACCTTGATAGTACTGAGGCATTAGCCCCTGCACCACCAGGGAGGCCCCAAATGAAGCACCTAGGGCTGGGAACTGGTTGCCTTGTGATTGGAGGGCTGGAACTTTCAGTTCCATCCCTGACCTCTGGGGAGAGAAGGGCTGGAGAGCCAGTCACCAGTGGCATGTGCTCCGATCAATCATGCCTATGTAAGGAGGCAGTCTGTACACACCCAAGGATGGGGCATGGGAGACTCCTGTTTGGCATGGGGATTCCGGCAGAGCTGGGCAGCCCGGGAGAGGGGAAACTCTGCTTGTACCCTTCCCTGAAGCTTGTCCCTGTGTGTCTTCCACTGACTGCCCCTGAGCTATACTCATGTAGTAAACCAGGGCTCTATTAAGTAAAATGTTTCTGAGCTGCTCTAGCACATTCATGGAACCCAAGAAGATGTCATTGGAACTTTCCTGTCTATGGCAGGTGGGTCAGAACCCAGGTGACCACTGGGTTTGTGACCGGTGTCTAGAGTCTGGTGTTTGTAGGATGGAGCCCTTAACTCACGGGATCTGACACTCTCCACAGGTAGTATCAGAATTGAATTGTAAAACACTTAGCTGGGGGCCTCCCTGGTGGTGTGAGGGGTTAAGGCACAGCACTATGAAGCTATCTGCAGTCACTGCAGCATGAGTTTGATCCCCACCCTGGAGGTGACTCACATGGCACAGCAGAACCCTCCTGACCCACCTGCTGCTCCCCTCAGCAGTGGATTTCAGTCAGTCCATCTGTCCTTGCTCCCCACTCTGTCTCTGGTGAATCCTCTCACCCCCCACCTGCACCTTTGGCCTCTACCCCAGTTCTTGTATGCATAGGTAAATAAATCTTTTTAAAAAAGAGCAACCTGCTGGACTCCAAGAACTGCTTGGGGCGGGGGTGGAGGAGGGAACCCGCACATTGGAGTTGGGTGCAAAATTTTAAATCGTCGTCGCTAAAACCTCGTTTTGTCGGGCTTCCCGACAGGCTAGCGTGGGTTCTACTTACATCTCTTGTTTATCTTCTCACATCCTTCACTTCAGAGGGAGATGAAGCTACCACATTCACCGCCCTTATTTTAATGAAGACATTTTTCATCAACTCCTACATAAGGGAATTTGGCAACCTGAGCTAAAAATCCCCGAGGGGAAATGAAACAGGCCCATGCCTAGAAGCTGCTCTGGGCTCCCTGTCATTGTGCATGGCCTGGCTGGCTTGGTTGGTGATAGATTCCGAACACCCGAAGCCATCTCTGCAAACTGAATGCCCTCCACTTACTCAGATGGCGCCACATTCGGCCTCATGTGGGTACAGATGGCCTCATGGAGGTCCTGGCATGGCCCCTGGGGAGCCGGTGGGCAAGGTAATGGGGGCCCAGAGCGGGTGCTCTGCTCACACAGCGGATGTGGTGCGGGCCCGGATTTGAACCTGGTCCTCTCACTTTGGAGCCCAGAGCTCTCCCTCACCATACTGCACCGCACCGCTCTGCTCCTTGTTAGAAACACAATGTAATTAAGTGCGCCGGGCTTGCTGTAATTCAAAATACACTTGACACCACAATCTCCCCAAGACACCATCCATAAAGCAGCCTGACAGGGAGGGTGTCCCATGGCAGGTGTGAGCGCTGATCCAGCTGACGCCGTCATCACCATTACGGGCGCTGTATCTCGATTATCTCCTCTGTGAGACATATTTACAGCAATATTAAAAGGGAGATGAAGGGATATATTATCTTCCTATGTACAACATATATTACACGCCCATGCCCGTCACAGCCCAGACGATGCCAGACATGGCTGCCGTGCGTAGGATAGGAGGCGAGTCTGTGTCTCGGTTTCTAAGGGCCGACGATCCCCTGCTCATCTGTGGCACACAGCAGTCTGGAAAGCCCTTGACTTTGTGGGCGCTCATCTGTGCCTTATAGGCCTCTGGCCCGCACCCCATGATGGCAGAGAGGTCACCACCCCTGTTCTGGTTTGGGGGCACGCTGTGCAAAAACTGGGTCTAATTGAGAAGACGAGGGAAGGCTGAGACCACGGTGAGAAGGACCCAGGGCCTTGCGGAATTTACCCTTTGACCAGTGCCTTGTTCACCCGGGGGTAATTCTGTGAATGGAAAGTATTTGTCTTCTCTTATTTCTTTGGGACCTTTTTGATGCTGTGGTTTAGTCTTTACCCTACTTCAGAGGAGAAAACTGAGGGGTGGGGGGCAGAGCCCTGGGTGACCCCTCTAGAAGTAGGGGAGGCAAGCCCCCATGCTTCGCATCCCCTGAGATCCTTACATTGCAAGTGTCTCTACAATGCCTTCACTCATTTGCTCATTTGTTCATCCATGTAACATGTTCTGGGTGAGCGTGTCCTGGGCCAGACACTGTGCTAAGTGCTGGAGGGGCTGGTGGGACCACAGACATAATCTCTCATCTTGCAGACCCCATGGCAGGCGTCTCGCCAGGATGATTTTCCTCCAGGGAGCCCTGAGCAAAGTCTGGGCATTCCCAGCTGTTATAAGTGGGAACATGTGCTTGGCATCTGGTGATCCGGGTTGGAGAAGGACAGAACCCTCCACAGTACACAGGAAAGCCCCTCACCATTATCTACCCCCAAATACCAACCGTGCCAAGGCAGAAAATTCCAGCTGCAAGCATGTGGAACAAGACAGAATTCATCAGACTAACACTTTTAGAAGGTTCTGGTTAACAGCAGAGAAATACGAACTGTATAAAATCAACAGCTGATGCTTGGGTAGCCCTCATGTCCGACTCTGTTCCAAGCGCCCTTTTCCTTTATTAACTTGGCACCCTTGAGCTAGGCATTATTGTCCTCTCATATGGGCTGAATACTTGCCCAGAGACACACAGCCAGTAAGCGCTGGACTTGAACCCAGGCCCTTTGACCCCCATATCTATGCCTTTGACCTCTACGCTGCACTGTCTCCTTGTGAGACAATGCAGCATGCCATCCATGGCTTGGGGGTCAAGGCCAGGGTGTAGTATTCCAGTCAGAGGGAACAGCATGCACTAAAATCCCATGTCAAGAGGCCGTGTGGCCAGGCAAGGAAACCAACTGAAAGCAAGTGTTCTGGGACACAGACAGTTGGATGCAGCAGAAGCTGGGGCCCTCGTGCTATGTCTTAGGGTGGCGCTCTGGGCAGGGCAGGGCAGTGTCCAATCTGGAGTCTGCAGAGCTCTCCCTGGCTTTCATGTGCAGAGAAAGCCAGGAGGGCCAGGAGGCCTGAGTGGAGTGAAGCAGGAGCAAACTGCAGAGGTCAGTCTGGCCTGGATAGGGTGCAGATGTGAGAATCATCTAGGAGGCAGAACTGTGGGGATGTGCTGAGAGCGGGCATAGGGCTGGGTGGTGCCTGATGGTGCCTGATCTTCTGGCAAATTAACATAAAGGTGTGGACAGCCCTGAGGACTGCTGGGCAGTGCTGCTGGCCCACCCAGCCCTCCTTGAGCCTGAAAGGCCATGTCTCTGCTTGCGGTCCCAGCGGCAAAGCGCAGGAGCCGCGATGACACCCCTTTGCTCTGCTGACAGCCCTCTGTTTGTGCTCTCAGATGCTTCTAACTCACAGATAATTAATGTCAGCTGGCTGTCACTGCACCCCGGCTAATCACGGTGCGTGGGGATAGGCATGCGGGTCGATGAGCAGCCCAGGGACCTGTCAGGCCCAGGAAAGGGCGCGTCACTTGTCCAGCCACTGGAGAGTGCCGTGGATTTCAGCACGTGTCTGTCAGGCTGGGCAGCGCTGACAGTCTTCATCCCCTGGGAGGCAGATGCTCAAGGTCATGTCCATTGTTCAGGGGACCTAGGCTGGACAGAGGGAGCAGGAGTAGGAGCCGGGCGTGCCCCTGAGAGGTGTGGACACAGCCCCTTCCCTTCCCCAGGTGCAGGTCACAATCGTCGCAGGCTCCTATTTCAAAGTCAGTGGCTCAACATTCAGATAAATGCATTCGCACAGGACAGTCGTGCTTTCTGGAGCCACATCCTGGTTCCCCCAGATAGCTCAGTCATTGCCGTTCGTATCACTCTGCCTTTGTACAGTTCTTCCTCTGTGTCAGTGTCTCCTCATCCTGCACCCCCACCCCCACAGGCTCATAATGCAGAATCAACTCATTGTTTAACAGTGTGTTCCAAGAAGCAGGCATCTGCCTCTGTGTACCAGCACCCTCTGCGTAAACCTTTCGAGTGTTCCTTCATCCCCCAGATCAGCTTTGCACTCTTGCTGAGCACCAGTGGTTCTGACCTGCAGCCTTCTTACAGCTCATTTATTCATGCATTCGTGCATTCATTCATCCATCACGTATTTATTGAGCACCAGCTATGTGTTGGGCACCATGCTAGGGTCAGACATTACAGTAGAACAAGACACCTTCAGCCTTGCCCAGAGGGAGTTTACATTCTGACAAAGGTGCTTTGGAGCACAGAGGAGCTCTGCTTCTCTGTGAGGATGGACTCACAGGACAGTGGGACCTGAAGCATCTGTAGGAGTTTTTCTGCATGTGTGTGGGTATCAAGTCTGGACAAGTCATCCAGGAAGCAGAAGTAGCAAATGCAAACACCTGGAATTGTATTCCTGGAACAACGTGAATCCCTTCTTCCCTCCCTCCCGCCCTCTGTCTCTCCTTCCTTCCCGGTCATTTCTGTATGGGTGATAGAGACACATTGCTCAAAAATCCAGAGACAAAAGTGATGCAGAGTGAACGCTCTCCTTCCCCACCTCATCCTCCATCCACCCACTTCCCAAGCCTACTCCCGCAAGTAGTCACCGCCACTTGCTCCTAAATGTCCTTCCAAGGCAATGCAAGTGTCTACGGTTTAAAAAAAAAAAAAAAAAGAAGGGTCCTCCCTGGTGGCGCAGCGGGTTAAAGCACAGCACTAAGAAGCTTATGCCACTTCCGCATGAGTTCGATCCCCGCCTGCCCTGGAGGAGATCCACATGGCGCGGCAGACCTCTCCTGACCCGCCTGCTGCTCCCCTCAGCAGTGTACTTCCTCGATCTGCCTGTTCTGCTCCCCACTCTGTCTCTGGTGTGTCCTCTCACCCTCCTCATCTCTGGCCTGTACCCCAATTCTGTATGAATAAATAAATAAATCTTAAAAAAAAGAAAGAAAGAAAGAAAGAAAAACTGGTTCCACTTTGACCAGAGAGAGCACACTGTGCCTGCTGTCTGGAACCTGGGAAGCAGCTTGCCCAGGTTGTGGGGTCCTTGAATGCCACCGCCAAAGTGCCCACTATCTGAGTGTGGCATATTCTGGGCCATTTCACCAATTTATTTCCAACTCATGTCACTTGCAAGGAAACTACAAACTCATCCAGAGTCATCAGGCACTGTCTCTTCAACTTCACAAAAACAGAACAGCCACAACCCACCCCACCTCCCATTGAAAATTAAGCAAATTGAAAGCTGAGGCAGAGGTAAGCACCGTGAATTTGTGCCACAAGGGGAGCCAGCTGCCTCTGGCTGCCTCTCTTGTTTTCTTTTTAATTTATTTTCTGGAAAATACTCACTGACTCACAGAAATGGTTCCCTTGCCTTGTTGTCAGCAACCAGCCCTTGGAACCAAATTGCTGCCTAAAAATAATGTATTTTTATTAAAAATCACTTGAAGTGGGTGCATATTTCCAAGACAGATTCACATATGGATAACCACCCAGTATTGCTTGCTATAGATAAGTGATGAATTATTTTAATCAGAAATGGATTTAACAGCACTGCAAAAATAAATTTGGGAGATTTTTCACAATCTGGTTGTCTTTTTTGATTCTTCATATTTGTATTTAGTATTCAATGAAGACGAATGGTGACTATTGGACATTCCATCAGACTCCCCTAAAGCAGATTCATCTGGCCCATAATAAAGATTGACATTCTCTCCCATTATCTGGGATACGTCTCCAGTGTGTAGGTGCAGAATTAGGCGGGGATTAGACACACTCAGACTGGCTTCCCAAACCAGAGCAGGCATCTTGGGTGGTGCCTTAGAGGACAGTATGCAGTCAGCCATCATCCACTCCCCATAGCTTTGATGCCTGCTGTATGCCAGGCACGCATGGCCAGAAAGAGCCTCGTGCTGTCCTGGCCAATTAGACTTGAAGCAACAAAGACCTCTTCACGTCAGCTGGCTGTGGTGGGAACTGAGCCTTGTTTTATTCCATGTCCCAGAACAAAGCTTCTCTGTGGCATTTGGAAGCAGAAGTGGTAGAGGTCCAGGGGTTGGGGAAGATGACAGTCAAGAGACTAGATATTTCAGGGGTCTTTGAGTGTAAGCAAAGAGATAGATCCAGGTAGACCTGCAGTGTGCTATGGTACCCAGACTGAACGACCCGAGAGCCGAGCCTAGAGCAGGGCGGTCTCAGTCAGGTCCGGTAGATGAACACTTTTCAAACTTTCACTTATCTCTCTGGCAGGGAGACAGTGAATTTCAGGCCATGGCTTTAATCTGGTTGTGATTCTTAGCCACAGGAACAGTGCTCAGTCTTCATTATCTTTCACTTTATGGCTATTTTCTATTGGTGGCAAATGGATGCCATTTTTGTTTTTTTTTGTAATAGTGATTGAAAGTGTCCTTTAAATGTATTTATTTGAAATAATGAATGAGTCAAATGAAAGATATTAAACTTAATAAGAGAATGGGGTAAAAGAACGGCAAAAGCCACAAAGATGGTTTCAGTTGAGTAAATCTCATTCACTTTGGTTTCTGGGGCATGGAGGGGGTTGAGATGGCAGATGAGAAAGAAGCATTCAGTAGGCATCTGTACTGACCTAAGGGTTTCAGGTACCTTATGGAAATGACTGAAACTGTAGCTTCAGCTTATCAACGGGTGAGGTCAATATCCCCTTTTACCCCTTTTCAAGTCACTAATGAATAGGTCTCCTGGCACCAGACCAAGGACCAGCACAGCAAACTCATGCATGGACCTCCCAACCTGACAGCAATCAACTCTGTACTTTTGGCCTGGAGGAGATTTCTAGGGCTCGTGGGGAGGAAGGCTCTTCTCTCCAGGGGTCTGGCTACCTCTAGATCCCAGAATACTTGACAGAGTCCTCCATAGCTTCTCTTTCCAGTAAACCAACATCATCAGCTTTTGTTGATCAAGACATGGGCGTGGGTTGATGGGGCTGACATTAGCAGCTGAGATTAATATGTATTTTTCCTCTTCCATGTATTTGGAGAATCTCATTAGGGCAGCTTTCCTTCAGGAAATTGATGCTTTAATATTCTGCATTGTCAGTTGAGGGCCTGAATTTTATTTCTTGAATAACATTTAATTAAACGTGCAGGCTTCCTTTCCCTGACGCATCAGTGATCACGACGCAGGGCCCACCTCCACTGCTCTTCGGAAAATCAGCAGAAATCTGAGTTGGGGACTGGCTGAACAATAAAGTTTATGGCCTGTTCCTCTTCTGTAATTAGCACCCCTGGTCCCGCGAAGACCGTTTCAGGGGTCTTGACTCAAGGCACCACCATGTTGCAAATGCTGGTTTCTGAACTGTGACCTGCATTTTGCCCAAGAGAAAATCCCAGAGGAGGCTCTTCTAGATCAGGTTGACTAGCTAGGACCTGCTAGCCAAATCCAGCCTGAGGCCCATTTTTGTAAAAGCCGCTATGGTAGCAGCTCTGTTAGCATCCCAGCCCCGAGGCAGGGGGGTGAGGTAGGCTGGGCTTCCTCTGGCCGGCAAGGGCTCCTCTCTAGCTAAGTCTGATCTTTGTCAGGCACGTAAGTGCCTTACCCCATTTCAAGCTTGCTTTCAACCAATATTTATTGAACACCTCCTATGGAATAGTTCAGGGTGCTGAGGATGAACAAGACAAGGGAGGCCTAGCTTTGTCTGCCAGAGGGGAAAGACAATAGCTAAATGCCCACATAAATACACAAGCTAGAGTGATATGGATCTGAGAGGGGGAAAAAAAAACAGTGTGGAAAAGCACAGTGGTGTGTATGTATGGAGAGTTGAAAGAGGTGATCAGGGAAGGCTTCTCTGAGGAGGTGACATTTAAGTTGAGATGTGAATGATGGGTAATAGCAGAACAGTATCTGCCCAGAGAGCTTCCTAGGTGGATGGGGAGGTGCGGGGGGAGAACTTGCCAGTTTTCCTCGTGGCCCACAGGCAGGGGCCCCAGAAAGAGGGTGTGGAGGCGGCTGGGGTGAGTGCAAGCCCACGTGGGCTTTAAAATGTAGGCAGCAGGCCTGAGGGAAGGTTTTTTAATTTATCTTGTTTTTATTTCTTTTAATTCTAATGCCAGCTGTTCCCCTGCCTCTATGTGTGTGTGTGATGTGTGTCGGGGGTAGGGGGAAGGCTTTGGTAATAAGCATGGTTTTGGGAAAAATAACGCAGATGTCTATCTCTGACATTAATCACAGAGGCTAAATCAGCTATGAGGGTAGTGTGCGGGCATGTCTCACACTATGTCACTAGTGACTGCTAATCTCAGTCTTCCTTTTCCCTATTGGGATTATTATGGGTAAGTTTTCCTTTAACCTACTGACAGAGACATTTCTGTATCCATATAGTGGTAAGGAAGCAAGTACAATGCTGTAAGTAAGAGGAGCTTTCACTAAAAAGACCTGTCACCATTCAAAATTCTTCCCCATGTAGACATGCAAAAGTTCTTTACAAGCCAAGGGAGGTTTTATTTCACTTTACTTAGGGGGCAGTGAGAACGTGTTCACTTTGTAAAACTTGGGCATCTTTATGATGCAGTCTGGCAAGAATCTCAGATATTATTTTGATTTTCCCAAGATGCTCTCAGGAGATTAGGTAAAGAAAAAGAGCATTCTGGGAAGTGAAAGCAGCATATGCAAAGGCCCTGGGGCAGGAGGAATGGTGGTACATTCCAGGAAGAGAGGAAGCCTGAGTGGCCAGAACTCAGACACAAAGGCAAGATGGATGTTGGAGTGGGAGGAAGAAGCAGAGCCAGGAATGCCCATGGGAAGCTATTCGGGTCTGTTTCTTTGGAGCAGACAGTGATTCCTGAATGTCATCTTATGAAACTCTGAGAGGCATCATAAAGTGAGGGAGAGCACCTTGATGGGGCCAGAATGAGCAGGCACATTTGAAGAGGCACAGTGTGTGCAGCCACTGTGTGTGCAAAGGCACTGTCCCCTTTGCTAATGGGGACACCCTCTCCCCACTTCTCTCCATCTTCTCAGGCCCTCACCATATCCCCCGGTCTCATCCCTCAAACACTCCTGGCTCTCAGTCATGGCCAATCAGCATCATCAAGTCACTTAGTGGGGGGAGGCTGACTGAGCACACCGTGCCACGTGGCCACTCCGTGGCTTATTCTGTGGCCATTAGGAAGAGAAACAACACATCCGTGACCCAGTGGGTCTCTGTGAGATTTGGCTGAAGAACAGGAGAGCATGTATCATGCAGACCTACATTTATGGGAACTTGTGTCCCCTCAACCCCACGAGGATACATGTGTGTGTGTTCAGGGGCACACACATGTATGTATGTACACACATGCACACTGACGTGAGGAATGCTCATGGTGATAAGCAAACATTTGGTGCCCAGGCGAGTGACCGAGGGACTCGGACTGGGGGCACCTGGGAGGCTTGAAGAGGCAGCTCCTGGCCAGCTGGTTTGGGCAACTTTCAGCATTTAACAGCCAGCACAGCCTTGCAGGTGATGTCGGCAGAAAACTGACCCTGTTGCATGTCTGATGGGTTTTGATGAACAGGAAGGGAAGAGGCTGAGGTCGATGCAAGGTGTTCATGCGGCTGTCTAGGTGGGGCTAAGATGCGGGCGAGGGAAAAAATGGCTCTCCATGAAAACATGCATGCAACTGCATGAGGCACGGACGCTGCAAAATAGCTTTCTTTAAAGAGAAAGTAAATAGGAAGATTTGAAACAGAAGCCCTGACCCCTCCTGCATCTCTCTTCTCTCTTACTTGGCTTTGGAAAAGTGGCTGCCGAGTGTCTCCACAGCTTCATCTTGCTCCCTCTTCCAGGGGCCCATTCTGAAGGGGCTCATCCCCCTTGCCAGCTTGTCCTCAAGGTCATCCCTTGACATGGCCCCTCCTGGCCTCTCGCCAGGTTCCCACTTCCGCCTCAGAATCACTGTGGTGTGTTGACATTACCAACCACGGACCCTCCTCCCTGGCTCCTCTCTCCTTGCAGGCCACAGTGGTAGGGACTCGCTGGCCTCTCTGGGCCTGTAAGGGGGGGAGGGAGTCCCCAGGGGAAGGGGAAAGTCCTGGACTGGTTGAAACAGATGTGGGTGAGAGACCGTGGGGAGGTTCACAGGGGCAGCTTTGATTCTGATTTCGCTCTCTTCTCCCCCAGACACGCTGGGCCCCTTCTGACCCCTTCCTATGCTCCCCACCAGAAGGGGCTTTAGACTTGTGTCTTGCTCTCAGGCCTTGCTTTGGGCCAATCCTGTTTGGCTGGACATTTACCCTCAAGGGAATGGGTAACTTTGGGTGCTTGCTTTGGAAAATTTATTCTTCTCCTTTTCTGTGTTGCACACTAATGGCATGAACGTTCCCTTCTACCGAATGTTTTGTCTTGATGCGGCAGATGGCAGGACCTATTTCGAGTGGTCAGGTTCGGGGGTTCAGGGGTGCCCTTCTCCCTACCCATCTCTAAACTGGGCTAACACGGCCAGTCTCACAGGGCACAGTGAGGACAAAGTACAACAGGGCCCAGAGATGACATAACAGTGTCCCGCATGAGCCGAGCTCAGTCTGCGGGCGTTCAGAAGCCTGGCAGTACATGTTCTATTCACATGACCATGCAAGTGTATCTCAAGAAACCAGAGAAGCTTGTGCTGCACTGGAGAAGCTGTTACTCTTCTCAGCTTTTGCAGCATAGTGCTGGGACCCAGGTCCCCCCCTGGGCCCCCATCTGGCTGACTCTAGCCCCAAACAGAGCTCAGCAGGACCAGGGCTGCAGAGGAGCTGGAGGGAGGTGGGGGTGGCGGCAGGGCTGATGAGCGTGTTGGGGCTGATCTATGAGGCTGCTCCCAGGAAGGATGGCTTCAATTCTGCTAGGGAAGTGTGGCCTGAGCCATACTGCCGATCCATCTCCTGGGCTGTCAAACATTTCACAGGCGCTGGCTGGACCTGGAGACAGTTTATCAGCCACGTTTCTGCCTGCGGTCCTGCTCCTTGTTGCTGCTGCGTGTTGAGTCATGTTGAACCTATGCAGGGGTGCAACTGTCTGTAACTGCAGGGGTGAGGGTGGAGAGTGGGGCTGGCAGAGCAGAAGCAGGAAGAGAAGCCTGAGGAAGTGGGGTGTCACAGACCCTCAGAATTTCAGTCCTGGAATTTGCTGGGACAAGGGCTGTTCCTGGAGTATGTATATAAATGTGCTAGGGGTTAAGGGTCACATAGGTGTATGGGCCCTAAAGTTTGTAGGGGGCCAAGTACCTCTACGGGACTTGAGGAAGGCCATGCTCCTTCCCTGGAAGGAAGTGCAGACCCCAGAGTCCTTCCTGCAGCAGGATTTCCTTGCTGCCTGGAAGTCTCCCCATCCCCACGTGGCTGGACTCCTCAGCACAGCTCAGGTGTCTGCCTGTGACCCCTGGAAGGCTGCCCCCCACCCCCTTCCCTGTATTCTCTAGCCCAGCCTCTGCCTTTGCTTGGAAAGCACTGACTGCCTTTGGCAATGATCAATCCACATGGTTTGCTTATCTGTTTCCTTGCTGACTTGTGCTGTGCTCCCCAGGGCTGGGTCTGGTCCCTTCAGCAATAAATCCCCTGGGTCTAGCCAGGTGCGGCCTCCTGTCCTGGGCTAGAGTAGGGTCTTACTGCGAACTTGCCAAATGACGGAAAGGGTGGAAGGAAGGATGGATGACCAGATAGCTGATCCCAGCATGATTCAGTGAGGGGATCACGCCCTACAACAAGAACCCAGGCTCTTCCTCCAGCC
Organism: Condylura cristata; assembly: GCF_000260355.1. Lineage (NCBI taxonomy): Eukaryota > Metazoa > Chordata > Mammalia > Eulipotyphla > Talpidae > Condylura > Condylura cristata. The sequence goes on from NW_004567133.1 coordinate 6,538,798, forward strand.
TCCTGGCCTTTAGGGAAGTTCAGGGGACTCCATGGTCTAAGGCTCTGGCACCCCTAACTTTTGGAGGAACTCTCCTCTCCTTGTGCCTCTTCTGCCTGACACAGTCTAACACAGACCTGGGCACACAGAAGCCTTGCAAAGAACCTGCTCCTTTTACTTCCTAAGACCCTCCAGGAGTCTGTTCAAACTAAGGAAGGAGAGCTTCAATAATACTGAGATTTAATTTTCTTCCACTCCCAAAGGGAAGGGGGTGGGATGGGGGCTAAAGTCTGCTTTAATTTCATTTTAAACAAATAAAGTACTGTGGCATTTATTGCACACCTGAGTTGCTGGCAGAGATGAATGCTCATCCCGCTGCCAGGCAGCAGTGGTCGAGGCTGCCCAGCAGAGGGCGTCAGTCTTGGCTCAGAGGGAGGATTGACTTTTGCCGGTTTGTGTAAGGTCACCAAATCCTGAGGCTGTAGGCTACATGCCCAGAGCTTTCTGATTGAGAAGATGCCAGGCAAGGACCTACCAGGGGTCATGCCGTGGTCCACTTGTTCATCCAATCTGCCGACTGGCCCGCAAGTGAGAACACACCCTTCATTCATTCATTTCTTCTGCAGATGTTTCCTGAGCTCATACTATGCGTGAATTTCTACTTCAGGAGCTGCGATATAACAGTAAGTCAGGCAAAAATGCCCACTCTGTGGAGCTTATATTCCAGTGGGGAAAATAAGCAATATACATAAAACATAAGAACATTATGTAATGTAATAAAAAGTGATGAGTGCCATGGAAAAAATAGAATTGGGTAAGGAGATTTAGGAGCATGGCATAGAAGGGATAGTTGCAGCTTACATGGGTGGTTACGAATAGCTTTACTGAGATGATGCTTGTGTGAAAACTTGAAGGAGATGTGAATAAACCATGCAGGAATCTGGAGTAACAGTCTCTCAGGCAGGCAACAGCCAGTGCAAACGCCCTGAGGCAGAATCTGATGCCAACACAGAGGTGACCTCTGAACACCTGACTTCAGCCACACCTGATCTCAGGGTATGTGTACTCCAGGGCACATCTCCATGTGTCGGGGAACACAGGGAGTTTCAGATGGACAAGGTGTACTTTGCTAGAGGCTGGATTTTATGAAAAAAAAAATTAATATTAGGAGGTAAACTGCAAAAGTTGTACTTATTTTAAAGTGAAAACACAAAGTTTCCAAGAAATATGTTCATTTTCCTAACTGACTTTGATCTGAGAAGGCAGTGGATGCCACATGGGCAGAAAACAAAGAACAAAAGGAGGGAAAGACAATGAAGACGGTGGCCAACGTGTAGGCTGAGTCCTTGACCCTGAGCCAGTTCTGAGCTTAATGGAGAACCTGAATTTCACTTGGCTACAGTCCTCGGGCACAAGAAACATTCTCATATATTCTTTGTCCCATCAGTCAGATTCAATTTCACTCTGAACCCCTAACATCCTCTGGCTTCTATAAGGAAGTTTTTAGATGAGTTTAGTTAAGTGGTAGGATACAAGGCCAATGCACTAAACCAGTTGTATTTATTTCACAGAACATCAGTGGAAAACAGGAAAATTTTAATAGCAGGTATTGTGGCATGAAGATATGAAATACTTAGGGATACATCTGATGAAAGATGTGAAAGACCAGTATATTGATATCTATAAAACATTATTGAGAGGAATTAAAAATCTAAATAAATGGAGAACTACACTGTGTTTGAAGACCCAAAGATGCAATTATTTCTAAAATGTCAATTCTCTCCAAATCCCAATCAAATTCCTGTAAGCTGTTTTTTTTTGATAGAGATATTGAAGATGATTCTAAAATTTATATGGAAATGTAAATGACCGGTACTAGCCAAAATAACTTAGAAAAAGAATAACAATGTTAGAAGACTTACACTATTTGATTCCAAGAGTTATTAGAGAGCTGTAAGAATAAAGACAGTATGATTTGACATAGCTATAGAAAAAAAAATCAATGAAACAAACAGAGTCAGAAATAGCTGAATGCATAGGTAGTTAACTGAATATTCAACAGCAATTTAGTAGAATATTTGGCTTTTCAACAAATGGTAATGGAACTATTATAGATATTCATGTAAAAGAAGTAATTTCAATGCTTACACACCTTATGAAAAAGTTAAGTCAAAATGGATCCCACACTTAGCTGTAAAAAGTAAAATGAGAAATTTTTTAAAGAAAACATAGAAGAAAATTTGGGGAATTGGGTGAGGCAAGATTGCTTAGACACGATGCCAAAGTATGCTCCCTAAAAGAAAACAATCAATGATGAGAATTCATAGAAACCTAGACTGTCTGATGTCTAAAAGACACTGTTAAGAGAATGAAGGCGTAGGTCCCCATGGGAAGGAAATATCGAGCTAGTCCTTTGTAGTTCACTCTTCAGTGGTAGGCAGAAATGAGATGTTTAGCCAGGGAGGAAGGAACTACTGTCTTGAAAGAAGTGGAAGAAGGAATCATGCATTTTTATTTTTTGTGAATTTACATGTGCCAGAGATTCATCTAGTTCCTTTAGATGCATTATTAGTTCTTTTAACTTTCAAGACCATGCTAGGAGATGTCTCTCAAGCTTCATTTTATTTTACAGATGAGGAAACTGAGTCAAGAGTAGAAAAGAGACTGGGTCACTTGACTTCCAGGGTCACCCAACTAGCACATGGGATTAGAGCTGGGATTAGAACCCAGATATTTAAGACTCCAAATCCTGTGCTCTTGGCTGCTTAAATGCAGCCCCAGGGCTTTCTAGTAAATCCACTCTCTTTGCCAGTGCTCTGGATCATAATCCCCTCTCTGCTCGTAAACATATCGGCCGGAGAGGTGGAGGGCCCTCCTGCTGTTGATTTAATATTTTGGAGGAAATAGGTTTATGACCTAAATATATTTCTCCCTGTTAAATGTTACAGTTTCTTTGAGCTTCACATTTGGCTTAACACTGCTTTATTGCCCGTTTGGGGTTTCTGCCGTGGATTTGGCTGGGTCCTTCCTCCAGAGGTTCTGAACTCCTTGCCACAATTCACCCTGTCTTGTTGGGTCTATCTCTGAGTAAATAATTAGGGGCTGCATTTTTAAGGGACAGCAAACTCAATCGCTCTGACCAAACAAAGCACAAGTAACAAGACTTCTGCTGTGAGCCATTGCTGGCTTCCTCAGACGATATATTGAATCTCATCAGTGTTTCTGGCTCCTATACCCCTCTACCATCCCTAACACAAAGTATTTGGCATTATGCCAATTGCCTCATGACCCCAAGATGGCTGCCACACCTCCTGGCATCGCAACAGATTCCAGGCAGGACAATGAGCAAAACATGGAGGGAAAATGCAAAACCTGAAGTTGATCAGATCTGTTTCCTTTTCAAAAGCCCAGAAACCTCACCCAGCATCTTCTTATATTTTTAAAATCACACTTATCTGCGAGGATGATTGGGAAGTGAATATTTTTTTTTAAAGATTTATTTATTTATTTGTGCATACAGAACTGGGGTACAGGCCAGAGGCTCAGGGGCGGTGAGAGGCTTCACCAGAGACAGAGTGGGGAGCAGAACAGGCAGATCTACGAAGTACACTGCTGAGGGAAGCAGCGGGCGGGTCAGGAGAGGTCTGGCTCGCCATGTGGCCTCCTCCGGGGCAGGCGGCAGGCGGGAATCGAACTCATGCGGAAGTGGCTTCAGATTCTCAGTGCTGTGCTTTAACCCGCTGCGCCACCAGGGAGGGCCGAGAAGTGAATATTTTTAAGCACACACCTTGTCAACCAGAACGTATTTGAAATTTTATTAGTAATAAAGAGAGTGGGTACTGGGTGAGGCCACTCTTGGTATCTGCCACAATCTTCTATCTTTTTTGTGTGTCCATTTCCCTTTATCTGGACTGACACTCCAGGCCATTATTATTTCTCTCTTGTACTCTGAAATAGCTTCCTATTTGGTATTTCCACATTCCCTCTTGACCCCCCCCCCCATCCGCATAATCTATTTTCTACACTGTGGCCAGAGAGATCTTTATAGAACATAAATCTGACCATGTCACTCCCCTGCAGGATAAAATATTGAGTTAGTACTATGTGTTTTATTTTCTGCTGCTGTTAAAGAAAAAATGAGAACTATCTGCCTCCCTTCTCCTCAAATTGATGTGTAGGCAGGGTCTTACAGACTCTTACCAACTGAGGCTCCTTTGGCTGAGAGAAGAGGTAAGAGCTGCAGGGTGCTCAGTGCCTAGAGACAAAAGGGCCTGCGTTGGGAGAGATCCCCCAAAGACGGGGTGAGAGCGGAGCTTGGGGCATCAGCGTCCCGGGGCCCAGCTCATTGCCGTGCCCTGGCAAAGGGGCTGCCCTAGCAGGAGAATGACTAACCTCGAAGGGCATGGGCCAGCAGCTGAGGTGCCAGCCTCAGCCTCAGCTGAAGGAAGTAACATCCTCAGACTGTTTCAAGGCCCGTAAATGCAAAAGTGCCAGGTGCCAGCCTCGTGGCATGAGACCTGGGCGTTCACTCATTGCCCCTCCCTAGCGAGGACCCTGTGCTTGGTTTTCAGCTTCTCTATCACCTGCTTAAAATGCCTAATACTCTTTGAACAACTGACTCCACACTGTCATTTTGTATCGGTGGTGCAGCTGGTCCCAATGTCAGATGACAAGTGTGAGCCAGAAGCCTGGGCTTTGTAGGCCTCCCAGGACGCTGTGAGACCCTGCAGGGACTGGGAAAAGAAGCCCTAATGATGACCAGACTGAGCTTACTGCCAGGCTCTGGGGTCGGAATCAGATTGAATCTAATTGATGGGACCAAGAGGATATTCGAGAATGTTTCCTGTGCCTGAGTGGTGTGAAGTTCCGAACTCTCACCCCTCATTAAGCGCAGGGCCACTGCAGGGTCAAGGACTCGGCCTACAGGCTGACCCCCTTCCCCAGATCATGGTCGTTCCCTCCTTGTGTTTCTTGTTTGCCCGTGGTGTCGTCCACTGCTTTCTGGGAGTCTCTGTCTCTGTCTGTCTGCCTCTCCATGTTACATTGCTTTATCCTTTCTGCCCGGAGTATTCATAAACAACCCCACACTTCACCTCACTAATGGAAGTTGCCCTAAGGAATCTGCTCAGCTGACCCCTTTTTGAAGGTGCCCCTTGCCCCTCCCCTGCCCTGGGTGGGGTGCTTACCCAGTCTTCAGAATAATGGCAACAATGAAGAACCTGGTCTCTCGTCTTGCTGTGCAAACTTAGACAAGTCACTTTGTTCAGGGGAAGGGTGTCCTAAAGGAACTCTGCGGAATCTTATGGACCCCACCCCCTACTCCAGCTTTCTGGACTCTACCCCTACCCCAGTGATTGGAAACTACAACTCCCAGCAGTACCAGGGAGAGAACTGCGAGGACCCAAGGGCGGAGCTAGCAGGAATTCTGGGATATTTAGGGATAAATAGGGCGCGATTACATCGCTCGCTCAGGAAACCACTCTCCGGTGACTCGGTGTGTTCAGTCAGCCTAGCCCTAAGGTATTCCAGTTACTTTGTATCCCGCTCTCTTTCCCTGGGTTGGTTCCTATTCCTTTCCCCTTTTGTAAATAAACCAGATATTGACCCTTTTGTGTGTCCCTGCAGTGTAACTGAATTGTGAGTGTGTGGGTGAGGCCCCACAGACAGGTGGCCCAGTCCACTCTGGGCTACCATGTAACAACTTTGCCTCTCTGGGCCTGTGTTTTCACCTGTAAAATGAGGATAACAATTGATTTATCTTTCATCATTGTGAAGGCTAAGTAAGTTAATGTGGGCAAAGAGCTGAGACCCACACCTGGCACATAAACCACATCTGGAGAGCATTAGCCATTTCTGTTATTACCAGCTCTTCATCTTTTCTCAGCAGCTAGAATCCAGCATGGTCTTGGGGTTCAGTTAATGATCAACACATATGTGTTGGATTGAGCTGTGCAAGAAGTACAGTGACCTGGGTTCCTTGTTCACAACTCAGGGAAGAGTGAGTTTCCTGTCAGCCCCAGAGTTCCAATGAGTATTATTACCCCCTCATGTTACCATTTAGTGGGAAATATTCTAAGAGATTTAAAACATTTAAGTAGGTTAATTACTTTCAAAAAAGAACAGCAATGTTTTCAAAACTGCTTCCGTCAGTAAATTTAAAAATACAATAAATAATTTAGGACTCAAATTTCCCTCCACAACACAGAATTAACTAACTTCAGTTTTTCAAATTTTCTCTTTAAAAAACCTCCATATTCGGGCCCTCCCTGGTGGTGCAGTGGGTCAAAGCACAGCGCTAAGAAGCCAAAGACCCTTCAGTATGAGTTCGATCCCTGCCTGCCCCGGAGGTGACCCACATGGCGTGGCAGACCTCTCCTGTCCCGCCCACTGCTCCCCTCAGCAGTCTGCCTGTCCTGCTCCCCACTCTGTTTCTGGTGAATCCTCTCACTGCCCCTGCAATCTGGCCTGTACCCCAGTTCTGTATGCATAAATAAATAAATCTTAAAAAACAAAAAACAAAAAAACCCTCCATATCTTCCTCTCCTTCCTCTGGCCTAAGAACCTAGCAGGATGGTAACCGCTCAGACTTGGAGTTAGCCTGGTAATCATGCTTTGGCAGCTGAAAAAAATTCTTTCCCGGCCCTCCCTGGTGGCACAGCGGGTTAAAGCACAGCACTGAGAATCTAAAGCTGCTTCTGCATGAGTTCGATTCCCGCGTGCCCCCGAGGTGACCACATGGCGCGGCAGACCTCTCCTCACCCGCCCGCTGCTCCCCTCAGCAGTGTACTTCGTCGATCTGCCTGTTCTGCTCCCCACTCTGTCTCTGGTGAAGCCTCTCACCGCCCTGGAGCCTCTGGCCTGCACCTCAGTTCTGTATGACAAATAAATAAATCTTTAAAAAAAAATCTTTCCCATTAAGAAACATTTCTTTTTAAATTCTTTTTTTCCAGGAATATCCAAATCCTTACATTTTTCTTCTGTGAGCAGAGAGGTGTTTATGGACAGGTGCCATGGCAAATCCTGGGGTTAAGAGACTTCACTAGGCATGGCAATACTCTGGGAAAACTCGCTTCTGGTTATAATCGGATGAGTTTTCTTTGGAGGAGAGGATTCCTGCCTCACGCTGCAGGCTCAGCTCAGCAGGGCTCATGGACTAATAACTCATTGGAGAGGGGCAGAGACGTGAGTGAAGGGACTTCAAAAGGGACAAACTGAGGGCAGGGAAGTGGAGGCAGCAGGGTCTTCGTGTTGAAGCCTCACATGGAGGAAAAGTCTTATTGGAGCCAGGAAGAGCTGGGACCCAGGAGAAGCCAGCCAGGAGGCGCTGCAGTTGCAGTGGGCTATGGCAGGAGCAGCCTACCTCTGCCCTGCCTCCTCCTGCTGCCACAGCCTGGCCGAGGTCTGCCCTTGGCCCCACCAGCCAGCAGGCAGAGGCTAAGGAGCTGGATGAGGCAACACCCCGGCCTGCTTCCTGGGCCTGGTGCAGGACAGAGGAGTCGAGAGGGTGGGTCATGGGGTCTGGGCGGGGGCAGTCGGGGGCCCGTGGTCATTATTCTGAAAAAAGCCACCGTTCTTCTGACTCAGCTGAAGTGTGTGGTTTGTCACTTATACATAGTACATAGTTTCAAGTCTTAGCAAGTGGCTCTTTCTCACTGCAAATCTCATATTAACCTGTAAAAAGCAGAGTTATCGTGGTGGTGGTTTCCCTTTGTGGAACACCCACCTGTGGGCAACTTCAACACAGCCACGGGAGAGCAGCCCAGGGCAATGCACACCCATTTTACAGATGAGGGCACTGAGGCTGGAGAATTGAAGAGACTTCCCCTGAGTTATATAGATACTGATGATAGAGGAAGGGGCTGAAACTGGCCTCCTGGTGAATAGCAGTGAGTACCTCTGTGAGGCAGGAGGGGTGAAAAGTAGGAAGGAGAAAAAACCAGAGGGAGAGATGTTTGTAGCCCACGCTGCCTGTGGGAGGGGTGACCCCATGCCCCTGTCCACCCAGCAACTCCCACCTGTGCCTCAAGGGATATTTGTGCACTGTGGGGGGTTCGGGGCATCCCCCTTTTTTTACCCAAGTGATTCTGCTTCTATCTGATGTTCACATGGATGGCTGTGTCAGATCCCTGATGGTGTTTATTGCATGGAACGATTATCTAAAGTCTTGTGCACATGATCTTTTTTATAACTTTTATTTAAAATATCCTCCCAGTTCCATTGAGGTATAATTGACCTATAATATTGTATTAGTTTGGGATATATAACATGATGGTTTGACATAGGTATACATGTGAAATAATCACAAGTTTAGTTAAGATCTACATTTTCAAATAGTTGTGTTTTTTCCTTTGTAGTGAGAACTTTCAAGGTTTATTCTCTTAGCAACCTTCAAATATACACTACAGTGCTGCTAATTGTAGTCACCTGATATATGTTACACCCCAGGTCTTATTTCTTTTGTAACTGGAGGCTTTTACCTTTGATTACCTCATTCATTTCTCTTAACCTCCACCCCCATCTCTGCCAACCACCAATCTGTTCTGTTTCTATGAGGTTTGTATTTAGGCTCCACAGAAAAGTGAGATCATATAGTATCTGTCAAACTTATTTAACTCATTTAATGCCCTTAAGGTCCATCCATGTTTTTGCAAAGTTGCAAACAGCAGGAGTTCCTTCCCTTTCCCTTTTTAGTGATTGAGTAATATTACATTTTCATATATATATATATTCCATATACATAAATAATACATCTGTCAATGGACATTGGTTATTGCTGTATCTTGGCTATTGTGGAAAATGTTGCAGTTAGTGTGGAAATATAGATATCTTTTGAGAGAGTCATTTCATTTCCTTTGTATATCTATGCAGAAGTGGAATTTCTGGATCCTATGGTAGTTCTATTTTTAATTGCTTAGGCAGTTCCATGCTGTTTTCCTTAGTGGTTGTACCAGTTTTCATTATTGATGACTTTTGTGTTTGTTGAATTTTGCTCATGGTACATTTTTTCATTTTCACCGTGTGATACTTGGATCAAGAATATATCATCTGTGGGGCTTTATCTGTGGGACTCCTGTGAGGTCTGGCAGGGGTGCCTTCTGAGAACAGTATTTTTTGTATTTCACCCTGGCAGTCTGGGATACTGGCAACCTGGGGCTGCTTTGGAAGTTTACTGGTCAGCTGGGAGTCCAGGGAAGGCTCTGCCCCCTCGTCTGCATCTGCATGAAGGACAATACATGTAAGTTTCTTGTGGGTCATGCCTTTGTTGTCTCTGAGACATGGCCCTTTGAATTCACCTGTTTTAGGCTTACACCTGTGGTCCAGTCCTCTTCTTCCCTGTGACCAACGTTGATCTCTAGTCCCCTGCTGACCTTGAGCGCATCCTGCCTGAATGTCCCTAGGCCACACATCCAGGGATACTTCTACTGTCCTTTATATGGGCTTGACCAGATACTTAAAAAGGGATTTTATTCTATTTATCCCTCATTCCCAAGTATTCTGTTCCATGTAGGTTTTCAAGCTATTTTCTCTTACATTTTGCTGGAAATGGCAGGTCTCTGATTCTTTTTGAAGAAAGTAGTTTTTTGAATCCTAATCCAACATCTTCACTTTACAACAGAGGAACTCTTCCCACTTGAGACGGGACGTTGATATTTTCACGGGTCACCTGTTGCTTGCATGGGGCCATTTTGCACAAGGCACCTTACCCTGGTTGGGCTGATCACAAGCTGACAGCCGACCCCACCTATAGGGTATCTGGCTGGGGACCTCCTGGGGAAGGGGCCCAGTACTGCTTTAGGGGCCAAGGTGTGGGTGCACGTGGTTATTTATGAGGCGATTCTAGGTTGCAATGGCAGGAAATTAGGGAGGTGAGAGAAGAAAGGAAAAGAAATTCATACAGTTTCATCCAGGAGATAACGACTGCGAGAAGGCAGGGTTGAGTCCTTTTGTGAGCAGAGAACTCTTGGAGACAGCATGAGGTGGGGTGTGGAGAGTGGGTCATGGGGAGTGGGGGCTGAGGGTGCTTTTAGTCCTTTCAGCAGAAGGACAAGGGACCTGAGGCCACTGCCCACTGTCACCCTCAGCCATGTGAAGAGCTGTTGCCCCCAAGAATTAGCATCCCCAGAGCACCCCAGAAATGACCATGTTACTCCTGTGCAGTGATGTGCATGCCCTGAGGCGTGAGAGGGCCTAGTGGGCCCTTCAGAGTCAGCCACTTACTGGACATTACAGGGCCAGCTTTGAGTTGTCTCCTTTGCAGAGATGGTGCCCACACTGTGCCGGGCCTCCTGTGTCCTTCCCCAGCTGTGACTGTGGGTTTGGGTTCAGTGTGAGCCTTGCCCTGCTCAGCCTTATGCTCAGAAGTTGCTGACAATGTCACCTAGGGTGCCCCACTGCCTAGTGCTCCAGGTAGGGTTGGTGGCTGAGTCCGTGGCTGCCAGCAGGCCTACCTCTGGCGCGGGCGCTGTGGTGGGAATGGAACAGCCATCCCAGGGCCGAGACCCCGAGCTCTCCCAAGTCCTCCCAAGATGTCTCACGCACGGAGCCTGTGGGTTCATATTTAGCCTGCAGACGGTTTTGTTTGGTCTGCAAAATGTCTTAAAATACGTGAAACCAATTGCCAACATTTCAAGTGTGTGGGATTTTCATACAAACTGGATTTCACACTTCTTTTGAAGTGATTATATTCGCACTTGGCGACAATGGGCTGGGTCTGAGTAGCACCCGCCACCTTAGATGGGACCCCGCTTTCCTGCTTTAGTTCGCTTCCCCCGCCTCCGTGGGCACTGGCGTCTGCCAGCCTCTCCCAGTCGTCCTTGGTCCCTGCTGGGTAGCTGCTGCCTGCATCTCCCTGCCTCGAGCTGACGCGCCGGCTGGGGCTGAGCTGCTACCAGCCCTCCATTCGCCTTTGTGTACTGTACTTTGCCTCCTTCTTCTACCTGCTTCCTGTTCTCTTAGCCATTTACTGCACATCGAATTATAAATGAGCAGAAATGATCTTCCCACACACCAGACTCTAAGTGCCACCTGCTACCTGAGCTCCTGCTGCCCTAGCCACTAATTGCTTCAGGCAATGTTAGATTTTGATGCCAGCTAGATCAGGGCCCAAGACAGTAGGGCCCTACAGATTGTGCATCTGAGACCAGTGGTCTGTGCACTGGGGCACTGGATGGAATTCTCATTCCATCCACCTCAGCCTTCTCCACTTCCCATCCACCCATGCTGCTGAAATCCCAGCATGCTTTGCACTTGGATCCAGTAAGTTATTAACATTAAATATAACTTAATTGTCGCCCTCACCCCAGCTGCTTTTGTTGCCATGGAATTCTGCAAAGGTGCAAACCATGTAAGAATTCTCATTCCTGATTTGAGCCCAGATAATTAGATCTGCTTTGGCTCCAGTGTTAGGAAAGAAGACAATGCAGATCTACCAAGAGAACATCACTTTTCTCTAGTTTTTATTATAGATATATTTTCCTGCTCATTTTTAGTTTTTTTAGTTTTTAGTTTTTTTTTTTTTTTTTTAAGCAGGCAAGAGTGTTAGGGAGAGAAGCACCAGGTGATTTGGAACTTTGAGTATCATTTGCTTTATTGATGGAGACTTTTGAGGTGGAAAAGAATGAAAGCAGAGAAAGTGATTTCTAAAAGCATGATTTCCTTGGCAGCTCTCCTTGGACCATGCAAATTGTATATGATCAAGTTTCCTTTAAATAGAAAATGACTGATAGAAGGACAGAAACAGATGAGTCACTTATTTTTGCAAGTTATTAGCTGGATAAAGTTTGTTAAAACTGTAGTGTCATAGAATCTGAAAGTTGACGATGACCCAACCCTGCCTTTTACAGAAGAAAACAAAGCAAAAATGATTCAGACAAGAAACCAAACCCTAGTTTCAGTGAAAGAATGTTCATTCCTTCATTCATTCCTTCTCTTGATTAATTAGATCCAGGTGCTCCATGCATGGTCTTCTAACTGGTGGGGACACAGAGATGAAAGTAACAGACTCTATCCCCCAAGACCCGGAAGATTTGGGCAGGACCGTGCTCTGCACACAGACTTTGTGGGCTCACCTGCCTGATGAGACTCTAGTCCTCCTTTACTCCTGGCTCCTGAGAGGGCACACGTGTTTCACGACCTCTAGTGTAGTCCCCTTATGGGTAGAGCAGGCACAATGATGCCATCCTTTGAGGATATATTTTGATAAAATATCTGGTCCATAGGAAAATCCGTACCTGACGTGATAGTCAAGGCCGATGATTTGATGAAAAGTACTGTGTCAGGAGCCGACTTCCTGGAGAGTCCAGGAAGGTTTCAAAGGGGGGGGGGGATGGGGGCCTGGGTGCAGCTGGGCGTGGAGGGGCATGGAGTGGGTGAAGAGCAGAGTGTGTGGAGGAGTGAGGAAGGGCGGGTGTGAGCTGGGAGAGATAAGGGAAAAGTGCTGGTAGAGCCTCAGCATTATGTGGGGCTCAAGGAAGACCTGAGGGAGGCAGACACAGTCCCTGACCCAGGATGTGGGGTTTGCACCCTCCTGGCTCATGCTACTGTAGCTCCAAAGCAGGTGCCACTTACCCCACGAGTCCTGGCTGACTCCTGGGCGCCACTGCCTGCCTGCCTAGTCAGGCCTGCCTGGGCACACACGGCCACTGTCAGTCCTGGAGTGAGTCCAGGACCATCCAAACCACTGTCAGTGAGACAAAAAGAAAGAGAGGGCAGGAGGAATAAGGACACTGGCCAGGCAAAAACATAAGGTGTCTTCTAGAAAATTCAGAAAGACATAATCTTAAAATGGAACTGGGGCTGACTCTGAATATATTCTTCTTGATTTTCTCTTTTCTCCAGACCATGACTTTGTCATAGACAAGTCCCAGGTTGATGGGTGTTTTTTCCTTTAAAGATTTATTTATGCAGATAAGAGCTGGGGTGCAGACCGAGGTGCGGGGGATGAGAGGATTCCCCAGAGACAGAGTGGGGAGCAGAACAGGCAGGTGGATTGACTGAAATACACTGCTGAGAGGTGCAAGGACAAGACAAGAGCAGTCTGCTGCACCCTGTGGGTCAGCTCCCTGGCCGGGGATCGAACTCGTGCTGCAGTGGCTGCGGAGAGCTTCATAGTGCTGAGACTTAATCCCTGCGCCGCCAAGGAAGCCCCATGATGGGTGTTTTGAGCTCAAAGACCAAGACAAGGACTATGGCTTCCTTGGGGGTGGGTAGGGAAAGGGAGCCAGAGAGAGATCTATTTTCATAAAGAGAAAAAAATCCCCATATTTTCACACTGTTGCAGAACAAACACAACTGTGACTCATGTTCACAATTTATGTAGCTGACTTCACATCCTTTTGACAGTTCTATCATGTTTTAGATGCTGCGAAATATTTGTTTTCTTCTGTGGAGCTGGGGTGCCGAGAATCCACTTGCTTCATGATTACTGATATTCTGTGCTAGGGAGTCTCAACCTCGGCTCTGTCAACGTTTCGGGCAAGATAGCTCTTTGATGACAGGTCTGTCTTGTGCCTTGTGGGATGTTCAGCAGCTGCCCTGGTCTCCACCCACCAGATGCCAGCAGCAAGATCCGGGCTGTGCAACCAAATAAGCCTCCAGACATCACCAAGTGTCTCCTGGGAGCAACATTGCCCCCGATTCGGAGCGCTGCTTTATGCTTTGGTTTCCAGTCATGTGCTAGGAAAGCCATCTGTGGAGAGAAGGATGGGCTGGGGTAAGACTACAATCTGCACCAAGAGGACACCTGTGCCCCTTTGTGTCAGCTGACCTTGATGGGGTGCACCTTGAGGACCATCTGCCTGTCTCTTACTTTCCTCTCTCTCAGATCTCAAGAGAAGGAAGATGCAGGAACCTCACCTGGCAGAGGATAATTAAAATCTACGTCTAAAATGAGATGCTTGTGATATAATAGGAGTCAGTTGGAGCTCTTCACTCAGTGAATGGAAAAAGTCTGCTGCCTATAAATAGCACAATTGGCAGCCAAACTCTCTAAAAAAACACTCCACATGCCAGTGTCAGAGGAAGATGTGTCCAATGCTTTAGACGCTGAAAATAAATACTGTGAGTCGAAAATAAATGGCATTATTAGCATAAAGGGAGTTCCTAATTAACCAGCAACCGTCCATTACTGCAGCCTTCAATTCATTAAATTGCATAATTACATAAAAACTCAGTTGATGCTTGATTCAGTCAGTGTATCTGGTATTGTCTCCTCAATAATTAGTTCTATAATTGTCAGTTTGACAGGGCAATTAAAAATGTTTGAAGACACAGTATCAGCTTTCCTGTGCGAAGCTACGCTCCGTGGGACGTGCCAGCCCAGGACAAGGTGAAGGAAGGGTGGGGACTGGGTTCCCCAGATTTCTGGGGGATTCTCTCTGTGTGGACTGAGTATCTTTGAGAGGACTCAGCTTTAGTGGCTGGGGTGTGCTGGTGGGCACCAGCAAATCAGGATGCCTACCTGTGAACGGGAAGGGCTCTGATTCCAGCTTTGACTCTGTGGGCGTCCATGTGACGGCCGAGTGACGGGTCTCGGCGTGAGGGCAGCTGCGGAGCTCTTTGGGGACGGGCCTGCAGGGAAGCGCGCTGCCCAGGAGCGCCAGTCTGGTCTGTGAAGGAACTCCGGGTGCCTCGTAGCCCAGAATGCCCTCCCTGCAGGAAGGAGACAGTGAGCCAAGAGTGTGTGGGAGGGAGGTCTGGCTGCTCAGTGTGGGCTGAGGATTGCACAGTTTCTGTGCTTGTGTGGGTGAGGAGGCTATGCTTGCGAAGTTTATGGTGCACAGAATCTACTCCAGGCACAAAGGCTTCAGACCTATGGCCATAGCCGGGACTTTAGCCCCCATGGCATCACTCGCCCTTCCCATGTCAGAATAGGCTCAGGAACATGACAGGATAGTCTGAAGTGGGGACCATCCCAGTGCTTCTGGTGTGTGGGGTTGGGGAGCCCCCAGTCATCTGGATGTCTTGTACCACATGGTTAACATTATTCTGATCTGCATAGAACTGAGATTGCCCAGTTAATGGTGAACCAGCTCCTCACACTCTGGTCCTTAAGTCCAGGAAAGTGTCTTGAGATTCTTGGGTGGCTGGTCTCAGAGTTCCTTGCTCTCAAGCCCCATTGAATTGCTGCATGGCTTGCTAAAGTTAACAAAGAAGTAGTGGCCAGTGGACACGTTGACAAGACAGAGAAGAAAACCAAAGCGGGAAATCAGGTCCAAGAGTGCATTCTCCATGGGAGAAAGAATATTTCAACCAACACTTTTCACCTTGGACCATCATTCAGCTGGGTCTTTAATTCACATCAGAAGCTCTGACTTCTTCTTGACATGAATTGAAGGAGGGGAGGACTGGAAATTTCTACTCCTCTTTTATCTGCCCCTATGAACAACATGGTCCATCAACCAGACCTGTGGTCAACCAGATGTGTCACTTCTTCCTCAAGGAGAAGACTGATGGAGCTCCAGAAAAGTCTCATCTGCTCTCTGTGGGGTTCTTCTCCAGTCTTAGAGCTGACTCTACATGTCACTGATATCCAGTAAGATTCCATTTTATTATGCTGTTTTCCATTTGACCTGATATTACTATTTTATCCTCTAAAAGTTAGATACTTTAAAACCATTTTCGTTCATACATTTCATCTTTACAAAGTTATTTGGAGCTATTGGGCCCATAGTTATGAACACAGATTTCCTTATACAACAGCATCCTTTAAAAAAAAAAAAAAAGTCCAGGTAGACTCCGAACACTTCTAATGGTTTCTATCTGATTTCTGTTACTGGTCATGAATTATTAAAAACAAAAATCCCTTTTTATTTAAGGGTTGAAAGCAGATCAGAAAAACAGACACCTAAAAGAGAATGGCATTTCAGTTTCAGTACATTTGCATCATTTGTCCAGAGCTTTCTGGAGCCTTGTGAATTTTAAACCCATGTAAACATCTCTAAGCAAAAGATGGATTATGACATCATCTTTTTCAAATCCTAGAGAAAAACTTCGCCACTTACCTGCCTTTTCTTCTGAAATTTGTAAAGTGTGTAATTTTAAAGATGAAACGAGATAAGCTCTGAAAAGCCTGCAGGAGGGCCTGCCCCTAGTTAATGCCTGGTAAATATTAGCAAGAGTTGTTCTGGCTGCATTTGGACATGCGCACTGGGGAGATCTTCAATTTCACATCTTTCTTCTTGCCCTTGTTTCAATGTTGAACACATTCCTACCTAAAATGTCTTTATTCCCCTCCACTGCTTGCACTGTGGCATCTCAGTGTCCAAGTCCATTTCAGCTCTGTCCGGCTCCTCCGCGTTTAGAAATGGAGACACTGGGCTGAGACCTCCCAGGTAGGCATCTCCTTGAGCTTCCTGGCCATGTTTCCCTACAGCTTTGTCTCTCTGTTGCTGAATTTCTCAGGCACTGGGAACCTGCCTCGCTCAGATGAGATCACCAATACCTATGTGCTCCCTACTCTGCTGTGGCCACGTCTCATTCTGCTCCCTCTGACTCTTCTTGTCACAGCCCCCACCCCATACTCCCCCTACTTCTTTCATGTGGATCCTGCCAGGACTTCAAAACCACTCGCCGCCTTTATGCTGGCCTGATACCTCCTTTCCTGCATGCAGGGCTCCGGCTGTTTGCTGGCAGGGCCTCTTCTGCTTCTCCTTTTATTTTTCTTTCCTACTGTTTCTAACTACAAGATAAAACCTTGTTATTTTTTTTTTTAAAAATGTACTTCATCCACTCCAAGTTTTCTTTTCAAAGTCCAGATTTTTCTGTTTGCCCCCTCACAATGAAGACTTGCCTGGTTTCCAGAGCAAACCTCTTCTCTAGAGCCAGAGTGATACGCGATTTCTGTTTCAACCACTGGGCTTGAGACAGTTCCACGGAGACTTGAACGACCATCACAACCATGATATCAGGTGGCACCTGTTGCTTGCTTGTGTGAGCCAGGTGCTGAGTTAATCACTTTGTGCTGGACAGCACTGACCCCCAGGTAGACAGAGCCACTGAGGCTCTGTCGTATGGAACAAGGTATTCTGCCTGCAATAACGTTGCTCGTTCTGATTGTCAGTTTATTTATAAAATTACCCACCCTGTGACCCAACCTTTCCTCTGGGTCACACACCCCACTTTCCTGATTAGGACTTAGTAGTATGCTAGCTCTGTGCATGGATAAATGCAAAATAAGGAAAAGCAGAGAAAAACCTGAGGTAGGGAATTTGCTGTGTGAATCCCAGATCCTTGGCACCAATCCTGAGGGCGCTGAAGTGAACCTGGCCAGGCATTTGGGAGGCATACAGTTGTCATGCTATGCCCAGTAAATGAGAGCTACTCCCGGTTGGGATCGAGGCTCTCTGTTCAAGGGCCTTGGCCTAGGACACAGTGTGAAACAACCTCTAATGCCATCTCCACCCCATAATGCCTGCACCGGTTTACATTTCTCTTCTCGTGCGTGTGGGTTGTTTTCTCTTCAGATCCTAGTCAACACTTGTCTTGTTGGTAACAGCCATTTTAATAGGTGTGAGGTGACATTTCATGAGGCTTGATTTGCATTTCCCTAGCAATAAATGATGACAACCATCTTTTCATGTACTGCTAGCACTCTGGATGCCTTCTTTGGAGAAGTAAGTGACTATTCAGAAACTGCCCATTTTAAAAATCAGGTTTCTTGTTTATCAGTGTTGCATTTTATGGGTTTTTCATAAATTTTGGATACTAACCCCTTCTGATATATGACTTGCAACTATTTTTTGCTACTCATTGGTCACCTTTCCCTTTCAGCAATAATTTCTTTTGCTGTACAAAAGCTTTTCAGTTTGACGAAGACCCATTTCTTTACTTTTTCCTTTGTTTCCTTTTGCTATTGGAGTTAAATCCACAAACACACCAATAAGGCTGGTGTGGAAGTGTTTGTCACCTATGTTTTCTTCTATGCATTTTATGATTTTCGAATCTTTAGTCCATTTTGGGTTTGCATTTATGTATGGGGTAGAGTAGTAGTTTAGTTTCATTCCTTTGCATATAGCTGTCCAGTTTGCCAAACATTATTTATTGCAGATACTTTCCTTACTCCAATTTTTGCTCTTAACTTCTTTGCCATAGTTAAGGCTCATATATATGTGAGTTGATTTCTGAGCTATCAATTCTGTTCCATTGATCTGCAGGTCTACTTTTAGCCCTCTACCATGTGTTTCACTTACTGTAGCTTGAGAGAATAGTTTGAAATTAGACAGCATGGTACTTCCATTTTTTTTTAAATAAGCTTTTCTTAGGCCCTCCCTGGTGGCGCAGCGGGTTAAAGCACAGCACTGAGAATCTAAAGCCGCTTCCGCATGAGTTCGATTCCCGCCTGCCCCGGAG
>NW_004567133.1:6557344-6573943 GCF_000260355.1 Condylura cristata
CAGAGGTGTAGGAGCTATGAGAGGATTTACCAGAAACAGAGTGGGGAGCAGAACAGGCAGATGGGCAAAGAACACTGCTGAGGAGAGCAGCGGGCAAGAGGAGAGGTCTGCTACACCATGTGGATCACCTTGGGGTGGGGATTGAACTTTCACTGAAGCATCCATGGCTTGGCTTAGCTTTGCAGTGCAGCTCTCCAACCCACTGTGCCACCTGGGAGGGCCCGTTTTTGTTCTTTTTTACTCATGATTGTTTTGGCTCTTTGGGGGTCTTTAAATAAACTCCACATACATTTTACAAGGGTCTGTTCTATTTATCTGAAGTATGCTGATGGGATTTTGGTGAAGATTGCTTTGAATATGTATGTATGATGCAAGTCTCCCACTGTTGGGTACCTACCAAAAGAATACCACAACACTTATTCAAAAAGAGATATACATAATCCCTTGTTCATCACAGCATAATTCATAACAGCCAAGAGTTAGAAGTAACTTAAGTACCCCTCACCAAATGAGTAAGAGTTTGGGATATATATCCACAATGGGATGCTACTCAGTTTTTTTTTTTTTTCCAAGATGAAATCCTGTCATTTGCATGCTAAGAGGAATATCAGATTGAAAAAGATAAACACATATGACTTCACTGATATGTGGCAGACAAAGAAAAACAAATGGATGAATAAAACAGGACAAAATCAAACTCTTAGACTACAAGAACAAAATAGTAGTTAACAGAAGGGAAGAGTCAGGGGTGTAGGTAAATTGGGTATAATGGGTTAATTGAATGTTGATGGATGAAATCTAGACTTGATGATGAATATAATGAATAATGCTACCTACCTGAAACCTGTATAATGTTAATAACTAATGTTACCCCAGTAAAAAAGAAAAAGGTGCAAAAAATACCCTTTATTATTATACAGTCATATAGAGAGGTCTGCTTCACATAAAAAATGAAGGAAGGGCATTATCTAAATGATCATTGTTTTAAAGTTTTGATAAATTTAACTTTATAAAATTTATCTGCATTTTCTTGATTTAAAAAACATTATCAAGGATGAATGGCAACATTTTTCAGTAGTCTATTTTTTATTTCTCAGAACCTTGGAACTGGATTACTTCTCTCTGAAGGACTGACATAGGTTGATGCTCATGGCCTAGAGGACTCAGTATCAGAGTAGGCCTTGGGCCTTGTGACCTACTGCGTAGGTGGACAGGGAGTGAATTGTTTACCACTGCCTGTGGGAACTCATGGATAGGACTGTGTCCTGACTCAAAGACAGTTATATGTCCCTAATTATGACACCTTAGTCACCCAGACCAGCTCTTGAGGTATCCTAAGGATCCTTTACGACTTCTTGATTTTCCAACGAGAGTGGGAGCTAAGGTGAATTCTAGGGGAATAAGAGTCGGGAAGGACCCTGAAAGGTAGATAGAGCCCTTCCTCTAAGTACAAGTAATTGCACTGCTCTCAAGGCAACAGGTAGGGTGAATGGGGGATGTAGGGAAAACATTTTCCTTACCCCTTTTCAGTGAATGGCTCCAATAAGCCCCACAACCTTAGCCAGAAATTGAGGAGGTATTTACAATCTCTCCCTCCCCAGCCCCACCCCCGTATTCACTTGGTGACTGAGTTCAGTATTTAGTGCCTCTCATTATCTCTCATATCTGATTCTTACCATCACAGCTACTGTAATAGTCTTAGCATTGATTTTTTCCTTCAAGTTGCCTTCTCTTCTATCTCCAATTTTTATTCCACCAATCAGTGGATTGACCCACCTATCCTTCCATCCCTTGATTTCTCCCTCCCTCCAACTGCCATCCACCCATCCATCCACCATTTGTCCATCCATTCATATATCCATCTATGCTTATAGAGTACACATAATGTCTGTTAATGATTTGCCAAGGACATAGATTTGAGCATGTCATACTTACCCTTTCCTATCCATCTATCAAACTTTGATTCCTCGTTCTGCAGAGTTCAAATCCCAGCTCCATTACTTACTACATAGTGTCCAGGGTAAGTTTTACTTTACCTCTCTATTCTTTGCTCTCTTCTGTAACTACATAATGAACTCATTGGATGTTATGAGCATTAAATGAGCCAACACATGTACAGCAATGAAAACAGGGCTTGGCACATAATAAATTCACAAAGTGATGGCAAGTGTCATTGTGACCAGGGCCACCGGCCCATTCCCTGCTGTTTACAGCACAGCCCTGTCCTACATGGTAGTATAGCTGGGCCCATGCCAATACCAGGGCGCTGCTTGCAGCTACTTCAGACCTAGCCTCCTTCACTTCCTTGCACAAGCCACCGTAGCGAACATATTTGTGAGCCTTTTGTAAGTTAAGAGCTTTACCCACATGTGAGGAATTATTATTTTTATGATTAGACTATTCATGCCACTGGGGTTTCCTTCAGATTTAGATTCTGATTAAATTAGATGGTAACTGTCACTCCAGGACACACTTGGCCAGAAGGGTATGCCCAGGGGTCTCCCTGAGATGTTCTTTTGTAACCTCCATGGCCTGGTGGAGCCTGGTGCAAAAACAGAAGCCTTGAGGCTCAGTGACTGATGGCCGGAAAGCTCTCATCTTTGCAGCTTTGCCTTGGAAAAAAAGGATGAAACCGATCTAAGTGCAGGTAATTAATTCTCCTGGTGTTTTGGGTATGTGCATCTGCTTCAGTGGCTACATTTGTTAATATCAAGCAATAGGGATTTTGTTCAGAGAAATTGTAATAAAAATTAAAAAAAAAAGGAAAAAGAAAAGGAACATTTTTGAACCACTAAGCTGGCTGCCCTAAATCTCTGGCCTGTTTGGTATGTAAAATCTTTCATCCAGCATGCATTTTTTATGAAAGGATTGAAAACCCAAGAAATAAAACATGGGGGTGCAGAACATCATTATGCAGAAGTTACAGCTGCACAGGCAACAGGCATCAAACAGACTGTCCCTAGGGAGCAGGGTGATTCTGGGAGCATAAAGCCAGAAGCACTGGGTTTAGCAGGTATCCAGGAGGTTTAGTTGAGCCCCAAAAGGGGCAGTGGGGTGTCAAGCAGTGGCTAGCTTTTGGGGAGCATGGCAAAGAAAAGAGCTATCTACCCTCCCCCCAGCACCCCAACCTTCCTGCACCACCACAGCTGCTGGGACATCAGTTCCCTAACTGCCATCTCATCCAAGCCAACACTGACCACAGTCAAGGTCATGCGCTAACAGGCACATAGCCAGACCGGACAATGGCTCCAGTCTCATCAGCACTGGTTCTCCCTCATATCAAGTCCCAAGTGGTGCCCCCTCTCCTCCTGAGAGTGATTTGGGGTTCTGGTCTTTACAAGCTGTTACCTTACCACCTTTGAACTCTGGCTTCCCAGGTTCACATCTGCCTGGAGGAAAATACCTTGGAGGGTTTTATGGGTCAGGCTTGGTTGGGGGAATGTTATTTCTGCCCACCCTCTATTGGTGAAAACTCAGCCTGCTGGATGCACCTAGCTGGAAGAGGGTCTGGACATGTCCCCCTAAAGTCCCTGACCTTACCACCTCCTTCCCCTAACAGCGGGAAAGTAATAGTTCTGTAAAATGCACTGCCAATCCCACCCCCTACTGGACTTCATATAAATCATTTGCTTGTATTTTCGCCCTGGATAATCCATGTCCTGTACTGAAGCTATCCTAGACAGTTAAGTTCTCCATTTTAAGGATGTCCCTTTGCCCTAACAATAAAAACAGCCAGTCTCCCATTACCTACAAAGCTCCGCCCCTTCATGCGTTTGATGGTGACACTGGGTCTCCAGGCTCCAAAGCAGAGCAGTCTGAAGGATTTTAAAATTTTAATATATTTTATGTCATATATTTTATGCTTCATTTTCTGCCCAGTTGTACTGAGCTATAATTGTATATATCTAAGGCGTGTAAAGTGACGTGTATCTAATCTGGCTAGATAAGCCAGCTGATCTAACATCCATCATCTCACAGAGTTGCTATTTCTGTGTGATTGTGGTAAGAACAGTTACAAACTTATTAATTCATCATTTTAATTTATACTCATTATAATATGCTCTTTCCATTTATAGTGAAAGTTTGTACCTTTTGCCCAACCTCTCCCATTCCCTGGAAGCTTCTGGTTCTATGAGCTTGAATTTCTTAGATTCCTTATATTAAGAGATCATGCAGTGCTTGGCTTTTTGTGTCTGGCTCATTGCGCTTTGCATGGTGTCTTCCAGTTTTATCCATATTGTTGCAAAGGACAAGATTTCTTTCCTTTTTTATGGTTGAATAGCTGAATACTATTCCCTTGTGCATGTGTGTGTGTGAATAGCCACATACATTCACACATATAATTATCTGTATTTCCTTTACCCATTCATCTCTCGGTGGACACTTAGGTTGTTTCCACATCTTGGCGACCGTGAATAATGTTGCATCACAGGAGTGTACACAGGAGTGCAGCTGGAGTTCAAGATGCTGATTTAACGCCCTCTGGATATTCACACAGACATGGGATTGCAGAGTCATAGGATAGTTTTACCTTTCATTTTTGAGGAAGCTTCACACTGTTTTCCATAATGTTTGTAGCAGGAGACCTAAGCCTGTTGAGGCCACCATGCGTATTTGGTGACATCACCACGATTTTGCCCTGTTTTGGCGCCATCTTGAGAGCTGAAGCTCAGGCCTTTCTGCATCTGGGCCTATTCCCATGGCGTCTCTTTTAGTCCCCTTCTAAAATGCCAGCCACTGAGGACTCCACCTCGTGTGCAGGCTGTGCATACATTTCTCTGACTGGGGCCAAGCCTGTTGTATGCAAGCTTACTTAGAAGAGGCTTGTCAAGATGGGCCACTTTGGCATTTTTATTAGAACCTTTTCTTGATAGAATCGCAAGCTAATATAAGGGTCTGAGATTTTATTAAGTCATTTATTAATTCATTAATTCAGCAGGCATTTATTGAAATGCATGTGTGTCTGTACTTGGTCGCTGAAGCTAGGGAAATAAAAATGCAAACGCTATTCTTTGCCTAGAGATGCTTCTGTCTGAGAGCAGGCGACAGATACATAAACGTATTATTCCAATAATGTGGGGTAAGCGCTCAGGAAGAGATAGATACCCAGAAGACACCAGGAGGAAAGGGGAAGAGTGGTTAGCTGTCCCTGGCATTTTGAGGATGGTCCACTTGACTGGGGCTCATGTATGAATCCACGCTAAACGTGAGGTATTGTTCACTCCAGCTGAGCAAACAGCATGTGCTGAAGCGCAGAGATGTGAATGAGCATGGAGTGTTCAGGAATCTGTGAGACGCAGTATAGTGACAGGGAGGTGCTGGGACAAGCGCTGACTTTGGGGCAAGCTAGTGAAGAAAGCTAGTGACATCCCTCGGGGAGATCAGTCCCCACCCTCAGATACACACACATCCTGATCAAGAGCCCATGAGCAGAAATAACACAGAGGGGAAGGAGAGAGGGCCCCTCTCCACTCATGGTATCAGTTTTAGTATGAGCACAGTGCAGGAAAATGAGGCTCTGTAGATAATCGAGCTTGTACCTATTGCAGTATGGGCATTGCCAATGTAATCACTGACTTCCAAGTCACAAATCCTATTTGTTGTTCCCGTCCCTCTAAGACAACGATATATGTTTGCTACTCTAGTAACACAAACAAATCACTTTCTTTGTGCTGGCCTTCACATAGGGGAGCGCTGCTGGATATGAGAGTGTTTATATAGCGGCATAAGGATCAATTGTGCCTGAAAAATCACGCTGTGCTTTGAATCTCTCTCTTTTTCACACACACACACACACACACACACACACACACACACTCTCACTCACTCACACACACTACTCACACAGTAGTTGTCAACACAACATGAAGCTTCTTATAGTTAACACTTCTATGTAGCCTCTACTAGATGACGTGAGACACCACTGAGAAACCAATTTGATGCAGGTCTGCAAGCTTTTCCTTTGTGAGTTCTCCCTGCCTTGCTCTCCAAGCTTGACTGACCTTGTTCACAGAGCTCAGTGAGAGCTTGGGATTTGCTGGTTCAAGATAGATGCCACTGTGGGGAGAATAGACAAGACAGGTGCTTAGGATTTGAGTTTCCAAAACTGAAATTCTAGAATTCCAGGTGTGATAAAGTTTCATCTAAGGACTTGGAAGAAACGGGATTGAGTTGTGACGGTCAAGTCTTTGGTCTTTTGATTCTCCGCCGGGGCAGAGACAGAGCTCAGTGCCCCAGTGTCCCAGTGTTGGGCATCTCATTGATGCAGTTCAACGTTGAGTATTTTAGAGGAAAAGGAAAATACGGTTGGCTATCGATGCCCAATTCTATAACAGCAGGAGGGTCACTTGTGTTCCTGCATCAAGCCAGACACCCTGCTGGCACGTCTGAATGTTAGGGAGCCAGTTGGGTTAGTGCTGTGGTATATTCTGATTTTATGGGTCTTATTTCTCAGTTGCTGTGTTCTGTGCTTTCTATCATTTTTTTTTCTTTTACCTGTACCCTTAGCAGCAAACACCAACTATTCCTCTTAGAAATTGATCCCGTAGCAATCACTGTAATTTGTAGGCGTTTGGAGAGCTGGGATATTGAAAGAGGAGTGCCTTTCTGCACAGGTTCATGATGAAGTCATGATAACAACATTGCAAAGACGAATAATAATTCCAGAATCTACCATTAGGGGTGTGACATTAGGCAGCTCTACTCCAGTTTCAGTGTCCTCTCTTTGGAGTGAAGGTGTTGATCAGGTCTTGTACCCTGGTGGCTAAGTTATATGCCAGCCAGGGACAAAGGGATACCAAAACGCAATTAAGAAGGACAGTTGGATAATCAAAAATAGCCTGAGTTGCTGGAGAAGGGGGCTGTGATCATCTACACCCAGATCATTGCTTCCATGCAGAAATGCAAACCCAAAGTTTGGAGAGCTCCTGATTTTTTTTTTTTAAGATTTATTTATTTACTCATACAGAACTGGGGTACAGGCCAGAGATGCAGTGGGTGAGAGGATTCACCAGAGACAGAGTGGGGAGCAGAATAGGCAGATTGACAAAGTACACTGCTGAGGGGAGCAGCGGGCGGGTCAGGAGGGGTCTGCTACACCATGTGGATTTCCTCAAGGGCAGGCGAGGATTGAACTCATGTGGAAGTGGCTTTAGCTTCTCAGTGCTGTGCTTTAACCTGCTGTGCCACCAGGGAGGGCCTGAGCTCCTGATTTTTTAAGTGAAGCTAGTAATATATATATTTATGAGAACTCTCCAAACTTCTAAATAGTTGGTGTAGTGCTTTTGAAACATTGAGAAAAACAAATACTTTCATCCATCGGCCAAACTTGAGCCTATGGGTTTCAGTTCCCATCCTCTAGACTAACTGGCTCTCCTTCCAAATCTGTTGTGCTCTGGTCCTGTGATAGTGCTTTTCCAGGGATGGACTTCCCCTAGAACTTTGGACACCCTTCTGTGGCTGTTCAAAAATAAAGTCTGTTATTTTGCTATGTGACTTGGGGAAGTCTTTTGACCCGTTTCACGAAATGGAAAGCACTGAGATAAAACTCATGGGGCTGTTGTGAGAACTGTAGGGAATGATGCATCATTGTAATCCACAATCACTGACAACCTATCTCTCTGTCTTTGTTTCTGCCAGGTATCTATCTCCCCACTCTTTCTTATTTGACTTCACCACTAGAACTGAAGCTGTGAAAGTGGGATCTTTGTCTTCCTATCCAGCACTGCACTCCAGTGCTATAGGACTTGTTAAATGCTTAGTTGCTCAATAAATGAATTGACACATAGAAGGAGTGGATGGGTGAATGGCTAGATGGATGATGGGGTCTGAAGACAGATGTGTGAATGAATGGGTGGATGGCTGGGTGGGGGATGGGTGAGGGTTGGATTGAGGAATGGGAAGCACATGGATTTTCAGTAAGATAGTTCTGGGAGTAAGCTCTGGTTTGTTCTCTCACTTGACGTGTCCCATGCTTTCCCCTCTCAACCCAAAGCAGGTTGTTTTAATCGTTGTAATTAAAAACATCACTTTAATCATCACCAAGTTGCTAAGTGAACAGAATATTCTATTATTTTATGATACTTAGATCTTGGCCATTGGTTTTCAAACTGTTTCTTGCACCAATCTTAATTTTAGAGTTGGAGAAAAGTCAAGGAGAGCCTGCTTCTTCTCACCCCTGAATTCAAGTAGAACCACCCCCTTTTTATCAGTCATAAACATGCAAGTGTTGCCAAAGGTTTCCGTTGATGATGAGAGTTATGATCTATAAAGTAAAACATTCTGCTATCCAAATGTGAGCTAACCCTATCATTTTTATGGATAATGAAATTGTCCCATATGAAAGGTTCCCAAAGTCTCATGGGGATTGAGTGTCATTAACACGATCTGGCTTAAATGTAACTTTAAGCCCAATTACCTTCCCATGGCCCAGGCCATTCATTCCTTCATCATTATTGAACCATGTTGAACGTCCTCTGTCCTGGACTCACATCTCATACCTCAAGCCAGTATGGGAGATATAGGCAACCAGACTGATAAGTTTCCTGCATTTTTACAACAACAAATAATCAAGCCATATCCTTTTGAATATTTAACTAAAGAAAACCAGAGCACATTCCATGGGATGGTGTTCTAGGACTCCATTCTTGGATATCGTCTGCAAATGAGCATGGACATAACTCAGCAGCCTCCCTCAGTGCAAAGAGATTTGCTCCTTCTAGGAGAAAAGTAGTTGATTAAAGGCCCCAACTCCTACTCATCCCATTTCCCCTGTCTGTCTAGTTCTGCAAAGCCAGCCGCCAAGCCAGCTCCCGGGAGCCCATGCCGAGCAGCGTGGCACATGCATTTTATTGCTTGGTAAGCCCAGGATCTGATTTGATGAAGCCCACCGACATGTATGTTTTATTGCTCAGTAATCCCAGGATTGGATTTTTATCAGCTCGCTGCCCAATTTCCATTTATTGTGCTCCAACTTCTGCTAAACTCTTTCATGTGCAGTTGATGGAAAGTTTATGCTTGCATGAAACAACAATAAATTAAACTGGGAAACACACGTATGTGTAGACACACAGAACAAGAACATCACTCTTTAGGGAGGCTTTGGGGTGCAGGTGGAACTGGGAAGCCCCTGGGCTTTCAAGGTGCCGGTTCTGGTCCAAACGGTGAAAAGCTTGGGGGAAAAGGCTGGTCTTCAGGATTGCAGTCTTGAACAGCTAATGACACCACCATTTTGGGCCTTTGACCCCAGCATTTTTAGAGAACCAAGAAACACTCAGATCTCTGCCCAATTTCCATTTATTGTACTCCAACTTCTGCTAAACTCTTTCATGTGGAGTTGATAGAAAGTTTATGCTTTCCATAAACTGCTATGCTAGCTGGTTCTGCAGCTAGACTGAATGAGACAAGTTTTATTTAATTTATTTTAAAGATTTATTTATTGACATATACAAGAATTGGGGTGCAGGCCAGAGGTGTGGGGCATGAATGGATTCACCAGATGCAGAGTGGGGAGCAGTGGGCGAGAAAGGAGCTATCTGCTGCGCCATGTGGGTCAGCTCCCTGGCCAGGGATCACACTTGTGCTGCAGTGGCTGGGGACAGCTTCACAGTGATGTGCGTTTCCACCTTAGGCCACCAGGGACAGTTTTATTTTTGACTCATCATCTAAGTTAGGGTTGGTGACCACTAGATCCCTGTCTCCCAAGGTTCAGTTTAACCTAGTGTTCAAGAATATGATACCACAACTCAGGAAGCACTTATTAAGCACTTCCATCCAGTGTGCATAGTTACCTGATGAAATGGGAAGAAACGGAAAACAGGATTCCCTCTGACAAAACTTCCCTGTTAGATGACCGATCCTTGAGTACAGACGATTCCGGGGGTGACTGTAGCGAGGATTTGTGGTTGCAATGTGGCCACCGAAAGGGTATAGCAGGGTATCCATGCCCCCACAGCCTGTCCTGCCCTGCTCTGGCACCACAGCTGTGCTGGATTCAGCCTCTGAGCTCTGCTGATCTCTTAAGCACATTGTGCTGCATTGGATGGTCAGATGTCAGTATGGAAACCAAGCTCCAAGTAACTACAGCACAAGATTCTTTGCACACAGCATTACCATTCACCAGAGCTGGACCCACAAGCTCAAATAATGACACCTGGGCCCGTGTTCCGTAGGTGATCACTTTCACTTTCAGGACAGCTTTTTCTTGGGGGTGAATCTGGCAGCTTCAGGTAGACATCTCCCCAGCTCAGCAACTTCCAGAGAAAAAAAGCTAAGGTCCGTCATTCCATCAAGCTCTGGGGATTGACTCTTGTTGGGCCCATTTGAGTCACATGTCTCTTCCTGAACCCACTGGAGGAGTGGAATCCTCTGGTACCCCAAATGTATGATGGGCTCTGGCCCTGGAGCTGAGGGTGGGGCCATTCACCCCCTTGCAGGTACGGCTGTAGTAGATTATGAGTGGTTCTGTGGAACAAGACTCAGGAAACCCAAGGAAGGGGAGCAGATTCTAGAAAGGCATAAAGAATCACCCACTCACTGTTCTACATCCCACCTTCTGTTACTGTTATTCTCGCTGGTCATTGCATCCAGGTAAAAGCTTCCTTCGGCCAGAACCTGCATCTGTTTCAGTCTCTCCTGCTTGACCTCATCTGGCAGATGCTCCCTAAATACGGTTTTAAGGGAATATATATATCCAAGCTCTTCTTTTACTTTGCCTGGTGTAATACCTTGAGGAATCCCTGTGTGTACATTTTAGCACTCCTTCCCAACAAATACATCTTCATGTGAAAGCAAACCCTTCAGAGCTTGTAGAGTTCCTGGTTTTTATGGTTAACAAATAAAGTTGAACAAAATGAATGAATGTGTCAGAATTTCTGAGGTTCTGATGACTCAGACTCATTGGCTAAATGTTTCCATGGGGTGAAACAGATTTCTCTCTCCATTGTTCCTAACTAGGGGTCATTTAGGAGATGAGGAGGCTGAGGCTCATCTGGAGGCAGAACACTGAGATGGGAAAAGCAGGGTGCTTCCCTGGGTCTCTGGAAGTTTGGGGCTCAAAGAGTTTAGTTAAAAGTAAGGCGCTGTGGGGCCCTTCCTGGTGGTGCAGCTGGTTAAATCACAGCACTAAGAAGCTAAAGCCACTTCAGCATGAGTTCAATCCCCGCCTGCCCCAGAGGAGATCCACATGGTGCCGCAGACCTCTCCTGACCCACCCGCTGCTCCCCTCAGCAGTGTACTTCTTTAGCCAGCCTGTTTTGCTCCCCACTCTGTCTCTGGTAAATCTTCCCACTGCCCCTGCATCTCTGGCCTGTACCCCAGTTCTGTGTGCATAAATAATCTTAAAAAAAATTTGTTTTTTTTATGACCTAAATAAAATATATTTCAAGTATGTACTTGGTTTTCTGGTTTACAGTTCCTAAAAGACTTGAGATTTCCCACATGTTGAGAAGGCTAAAGGTGTCTTCTGTTAATCAAGGTAACCTTTGGAAAACCCCCTAGGGCGGGGGTGTGGGGGAGGGAAGGTGGGCCTTGAGGCCTGCTCCATTGCAGAAGTCCTCTGCATCCATCAATCAATGTCTAAGTAATGGAGCCTCCATAAAACCCCCAAAGGAGGGTGGGGGTAGGTGGATTCGAGGGTGTTTGGGGAGAATGGTGTACCTGGGGAGGGCACAGGTATACTCCGTGTGCCTTCTCCCCACTCCATGCCTTGCCCTTAAACATCCCCTCCACCCCACTGTTCTGATTTATAGCCTCTGCTCTAGATTGGCAGATAGGGAGTAAGCTGGTTTCCTGGGTTCTTGGAGTCATTTTAGCAAATGCATGGAACTCCAGGGGGGAGGTGAAGGCCCCCCTGTTTGTAGCTGGTTGGACAGAAGCACAGGTCCTGGTGGGCTGGGAGACCTGGGCATTGAGGCTGCAAGGAGCTGTGATGCAGGGGCCCCTGAAACTAGGGGAGGCACCGGGGTTCGCTCCCCCACCCACCAGCAAGAAGCCCAGCTCCACAAGCCAGCTGGCCTGCACTCGTAGGGCCAGGCAAGCAGTGTCGCAGGTGGGAACTGAGGAACCATGGGGAAGGAAAACTCCCCCTGGTCCTTGAGGTGATGAGACCCCAGGGTGATGGCAGATCGAGCCCTTGACCTGCGTGGTCTGATGCTTCCCCTAGAAG
This sequence comes from Condylura cristata, assembly GCF_000260355.1. NCBI lineage: Eukaryota > Metazoa > Chordata > Mammalia > Eulipotyphla > Talpidae > Condylura > Condylura cristata. The sequence continues at coordinate 6,569,508 of NW_004567133.1, forward strand.
GGGGTCAGGCTGGAGTCCACACCTCCCCATGTCCCTAAACTGCGTGGGGGGTGCCCTTGTCAGGCTCTCTGGAGTTGGGCCCAGGAACCCTACACACTGGACGAGCTTGCGAAACGATGCATTTCTGGCCCCACTCTTGAGGGTGTTTCTGGCCCCACTGGTGTGTGGAGTCGGGTGCCGAAATGTGTTTTTGAAGGGTGCCGGGTGGGGCTCGAGAGCCTGCTGTGGCGGCTGCTGCTCCCTGGCCCCAGACTGCGGTGGGTCCCGGTGGAGACTCAGGAGTTGGCCAGGTGGGGTGAGAGCCTCAGCCTCGCCCTGGGGCTGGGAAGCCTCAGGTAGGACAGACTCTGAAATTCTCCAGGGCTCAGAAAAATATGCAAGCGCACACAGGCCTGGCCTCGCGGGGCTTGGGGCCGTAACCGGTAGGTCATGCTGCGGAATGGCAGGACACGCTGCCGAGTGCCTCAGCATGATCCATGGCTGGTGCGTCATGCTGTGGACCTGGCGGCCCCATTGCAGCGACACCCAAAGAGAAATGAACTGTTGTGTCTTAGCATCAGGAGTTTCTAGCATGCTTCCTGTGTGCTAGACCCGGTCCTAAGGGCTGGTGAGCTGTTACCCACTTCATCCAACACTCCCATGAGGCTGGGGGATCATTACTCCCATTCTACTGGCGAGGAAACTCCGGCAGAGGGAAGTGAGTCTTTTGCAGTTGACTTCTTCCCAGGAGCCATTTGAGTGGCCAAAACCCACCTGTACCAGAAAGAATGCCATCTGAGTCAGGAGACCTGGGTGGGCTTGCGGTGTGAAAAGTAGAGCCAATTTCATTGTCTGGAGGAGCAGGCATGGATGGCTGGGTGCTCAGCTTCTCGAATCCTTGAGTGTGGCTTTCCGAAGGGGCTAATGACAACTGTGCATTCAAGCCTGCACAGCCCATGCCATTTCAAGCTGCATCAAGCACACGAGGGCCCATTACCTCAAGGGCCCAGTGAAGTTCTTTCCTTCTTCCTCAGTTTCCCCTTAAGACTCTTCTTGCTAGGTCCTGCAAATGCAGGCCAGCCAGTTTGCAGGGCTGCACTTCTTGCTGTGGGTGGGGAAATGAACCCAAGTACCTGATGCCTCCCCACTAGTTTGAGGGGTCCCTTTGCAGCCGCAGAGCCCAGGTCAAGCAGCCTGTCCCCCACCCGGCCCCCCACCATGCTGCTGGCAAGAAGGCATCTGCTCCTTGGAAGTCAGTTTCCAGGACCCCCTCAATGGGCTGCTTGCCTGCCTGTCAGTCCCCACCCAGAAAGTCTCCCTGCTTGCCCGCAGCCCCAAGCAGCAGGCTTTGGGGAGGTGACGACAAAAAGGACCCCACCCTTAGGTGAAAGGATCTCTTCTCTCTCACCCTCCCCAGTACAGAGAGTGGGTGTCTAAAATTCCCCCCTGCAGTGCAATTCTTTGGGCTTGACACCATCTTTGAGCTGACTTTTCTTCCCCTTCTCTGTGACTTATTAAGTTTCTCGTAAATCTCAATAAAGGTTGCACAAGTGTGATGTAAGTGGACACAAAATTCAAAGGTTTTTTAAAGAAGAGTCAATTATTTCTTGCTTCGCTCTTTCTGATTTTTCCTCCAAACCCTGAGAAAAGTTATGCTGACTCTCAGTTTTATATCTTGCCCTGACTTTTCTCAAGCTCATAAAACATATATAAATAGGAGTCCATATTTGTAGAATTTTTTGGCCAAACTTGAATCAGATTATGTATGCTCCTGTACAGCTTGCTTTTTTTTTTTTCATGGTTCACACCAGAAATGCCTGCAGATTTATGATGAGATCAACTGGTCTTTTTAAATAGCTTCATAGTGTTTCACAGTTTGGATTTATATCATGAAATTCAACTAAGCTTTACTGATTGACACTCGGGCTGCTTGAGGCTGTGTAAATGTGCAGACGCCATACCTGAAACATATCCCTGATTCTGTACTCACTGTATTCCTGCAACACAGAGTGTCCTAAATTAAGAATACTCTTGTTAATGGTATCATGCATTTTTATTCCAGTCGCTGCCAGATCACTTCCCAAGCAAGCCAGAAAAAGACTTTGAGCAAGGATGCGGGAACAACTTTTTTTCCCTGCATACACACCAGCATCAGACTTCACCCATTATTTTTATACTTTGAAATTTTACTCATAAAAGTAGTGTCTCCATCATGCTTTGCTATGCACTTCTCTGAGTAATAATGAACCTTGCACATTTCATGCAGTGAGTTTGTATTTTGGCCTTCAGTAATCTCTTTAATAGGAAATTCTCCTTGAGAAGTGTAATGGCTTAACACCTTTGTCACAATTGCTTGTGAGCTCAGAGTGCAGCCTTCCCAGAGGAGCAGCGTAACAGCAAGCAGAATCAGTTAGAGAACTACTCTATTTCAAAATCTATTTGGGGCCTTGATGGTGTCAATGCCAATACCCCAGTTATGATAGCAAGCGCTTGTTTTGTGATATGTTAACACAAGTACACTCGATAAAGGGATTTCTCTGTGTGACATCTCAAAACTTCATGTATCCCCAATCATCTCAAATTAAAAGCATACTTAAAATTTTTGTTAGGTGCCAATTTTGTCTATTTTAGTGATACTTACCATTACATCAAGGATTATGTTTTGAACACAAAATAAGAGAATGCTTTTTAAGGTAATCTTTTTGTATAAATACTTCTTGACACTGGACTGTGCTTTAGTTATTAGCTACCTGGGAGGGGTTGTTGTTCTTATGGAGAATTCATCTGGATTTTCATGGGCTATGGAGAGAATGTAGTTCAGAATATGATCCTCTTGCTTGAACTTTCACTTCTCAGAGTGCATGTTCTCACTTTTCCTCAATAAATCTATGACTTGGCTATGTCTTCAGCATAAGCCCAACATAATCACACTTAAAAAGGAAGTCTACTCCTTGGCTAGACATTTATACCTTGCCTAATATGACACTGACTAATAGTTGAGGGTTCAGTGCCCATCAAGATGGCTCTTGCGGAACATACCGTCACATGGGGAAAGATGGTAAGATACAAACTGGTTAAACATTAAGAGGAAGATGTGATAGATTGCTGAAGAAGGCAGCTTGATAATGGATCATCTAGAGAAAGCCTTTCTGAAGAGATAATTTACACTGAGGGCTAAATTCTAGAAGTAACAAAGCACACTAGAGGCCTGTGGGCAAGTCTTCTTGGGCAAGGAGCAGCAGGTCAAGTTGGTCAAGCTGGACTTTCTAGGCCACAGTGGCGATTCTGGCCATTGAAGGAGGTGTATGTGAGGTAGGGGTGGTGATGTGTGGTGTGGGGGAGCACAGAGGTGCCTGCATGATGGGTGGACTGTAGACTGTGAAGTAGAGAAAATACAATAGATAAGATGGAGCTGTTGTGGCATTTAGGTGAGCGGATGATTTAGACTAGAGGTGGAGAAGAACACACAATTCTGGTGCCAATTATGGAGGAAGACTGAGCTGAAATTGTTGATCAATGAAACTGTAAACCATTATTACCTCAATTAAAGTTGTCATTGTCCATGGATTGAGTGTGAAGAGTAAGAGGAGAGTTCAAGAGGACTTGGAAGGTTTTGGCTTGGAAGGCTTAGGTTAGAACCTAGTGGGGCATGGTCTCATTTCCAGAAACGGGGAGACTGCACAAAGCATTAGATGTGATGACAAAGTCTGAAGTTCTCCTGGATTATATCTGATGGTGTCAAGATAGAGATGTCAATTCAGCATCGAATAAATGAAATAGAGTCAGGCAAGAGGTCTGAACTGTAAATTTGTCACCAACAGCATATTAATGTTACTTAAAGCCACAGGCAGGAGAAGGGGCAGGAGGGTGCTGGGTCTGGCGTGCTCAGGAATGTCTGCTGAACTCACAGTCATGTATCTCTGTGCATCCTCGGCCGCTCCATTCGCTGTCCAGTAGGAATGTCAAGCTTTACTTTTCCAAACCAGACCTCTTGACTCCCCCCCCAAAGTAGCCCGATCAGTGATCAGCCTCACCTCATCCATTTCTCCAGCATCTCACATCCATGAACTTGAGAAATTCTGGCCTCGCTCTCTCTCACTCCTGCAAACAACTGGGGAGTCCTGCTGGTTTTGCCACCAGCATGTGAACAGCTCTGACCACTGCTCACCACCTCTGCTGACAAACACTGTGCTCTGAGCTCCAGCTTCTCTTCCCTCTCTGGTCTGGTCACCTGCATGGCTTCCTAGCTGGTCACCCTACTGGGCTGACAAAGTCACCTCACGATCACACCTTCCCTCAAATCAAATCCTGTCATCAACTCCTATGTCACTGCCATGCTCATAACAGCTTTCCAAGGCCTGTTGTGATTTTGTCCTCCCTTCCTTTTGGACCTCATTTTTGGTCTTTTTTTTTTTTTTTTTCCATAATAAGCGCATTATATGTTTATATACATACAC